>NC_137619.1:21746745-21756745 GCF_963280865.1 Gymnoscopelus braueri
GTTTGAATGCAAGCGGGAGAGCGACAGGCAGAGAAAAGGCCTCCTTGGAGCATCTTTTGCCTTTTGCTTTCACTCCCCTCAGTGCTCAAACACACTAAGCTGTCTCAGTGTTTCCCTTAGGTGAGGTTAGCCGGCCTTAAATAGAGCCTTATCGAAGCCCTACAGGTTGCTGTAAGCACCCGCGAATGCCATTGTTATGAAAAGCAGCTAGCTTTGTTAGCGCTGTTTGTGTCTCCGACTCCAAGCACCCCCCGCACCACCTTTTCCTTTGCTGACCCCCCCCCACCACCCCCACACGATGCTCTTAACCTCCCCTTTTGTAGCGCTGTGTAACTCCTCCACCCCAGGTAAAACGGCGTAAAGCGACGGGGTTGCCGCTTCAATAACTATTTCCCCCTCAGGATAATAAAGACTAAATCCCTCTGTCATTTTCAATTCTGCGCGGGCTGGGATGGGAGAGTGGGGAAATGCGACCTTACAAGTCCTTTGTTGCTTCCTTCCCCCCTCCGTCTCCCGTTCTCTCTCGATGAGATGCGAGAGCTCGCTGTGTTTCCAAGCGGCAGTGGGGGAATCGAAATGAAAGGCAGGGTTATTTATAAAAAATAAAAAAAGGATTAAAAATGAATGGGTTTCTCTGGTGCTGGTTTCTAGCCATTCTCTGCACCCCCCATTGTTGTGCTTCTATAGCCTTAATGTCTGCGCGTACAAAGCCCCCCTTGAATTCCTTGGAAATCATATTTATTCCCTTTGAACGTGGAGGCGCAACCGATCCAGAAAGTAAACAAACAGCGTTGTCTAATCTTCCTCTTTTCTCTTCCTGTTTCCCCTGTCATGTGACAGGTGACGGCCTGGACAACAGCGTGGCTTCGCCCAGCACGGGGGACGACGATGACCCCGACAAAGAGAAGAAGCGCAACAAGAAGAGAGGGATCTTTCCCAAAGTGGCCACCAACATCATGAGGGCTTGGCTCTTCCAGCATCTAACAGTGAGTTGAATGACTTCAACTGTGTGATCAGTCTGAGCCATATTAGGTTCTCTCGCTCTCTGTCTCAAACACACTGAAAGCACACACACGCACGCACACACACACACACACACACACACACACACACACACACACACACACACACACACACACACACACACACACACACACACACACACACACACACACACACACACACACACACACACACACACACACACGCCAAGCCCTCATGATGTTGGTGGCCACTTTGGGAAAGATCCCTCTCTCACACACACACACACTACACCTAATATATTTATATTTTTTGGCACATGACGGTGTTGCTTGCTGAAAACCAGTTATTTTCGGCAAGTATAAGTTAGGCTTTACTCACACAGACTTCTATACACTCACACGCACGCACGCACGAACGCACACCACCAGCTCCCCTCTCATCTATACAATTCCTCCCAGCTCGCACGGCCGGGACACATCAAAGAGCAGGGTCTGTGTAATCTACCGGCCATCTCTCCAGTGCTGCGCTCTCTCACTCCTCGCCTGGTGAAACTGAATAAGCTTGAAGCCCAGGAAACACGCCGTCGGCCATAAATGCCGCACATAGATAGATGAACATTATTAAAAACCAATCTGTCATTATTTATCAGACGACTGGGATTCCATGAAGGCCTGTGGTTTTTTAACTTTACCCTTGACTTATCGGCAAGAATACCAGCGCTATTCTGTGCATGCTTGTGGCAGTATAGAGTGTTGTTGTGAGTTGTTTTGAAAAAAAGCAAGCGTGGGAAAATATAGCTTTGACACGACTTGTGGGCACTGTTCCTGACCATTGTGACTGTTAAAGATGGATTTAGTGTTCGGGGTTAAAGTTAGGTTGAGGATTAGAGTTAAAGGGCCTTCCACACCTAGAACTGTAACTATAAAGATAACTTATAAATGTATCATTTTAATAATAGTTCTAACTCAAGTGGATGACAGTGGGGAAATATGCTTGGGATCACTTTCAGAGTGATTAGATGAACGATAGTAGTAATGACAGCAACAAAATCCATTCTGTATTTCAACACAGCACTCACTATTCAACGTTTACAGAACGTTATTGTTAATCAGCGTGGATGCTCACATCCTTGTCTGTCTCGCACTTAACTTGAGGACCATCCGACCGATTAACTTTAACGCAGAGGAGACAAGGGTGTGTTGTGCCGAGTGGGAATTTGGTTGGACCTGCGGTTGTCCAGTGATGAGACACAGTCTACTCTAAACCATCTCAGCTGATCCCATACTGGTCTGGGATCCAATATGTCTAATAACCCCAAATTCCTTTTAAAAGTTAAAAGTGTTCTACCACTATTATGTCATGAACCACTGTTGGACCCCAGACCACGGTGTGAGATACACAGATCTATGTTCATTCCAAACCGAATGGTAGATAAAGAAAAGTAGCCGTAGATTGCCGTCTCAGGTTACGTGCATGTGAAATTAAAGTCCTTGTCATTCCCTGTAACTACCTTTTCTTACACCTCATAGTAGCTAAAGTTTTTGGTTAAAAGGTTAAAGCTCTATATTTTTTGAGCAATCGTTGCTAGTAACAGGTGTCTCCCCTACTCTCCAGCTCTTTAGTAAACAGAAAATACATTTTCCGTTTGGGATACCATTTTTATCCGATCAGAAGAGAGAACCCCACAAAGATTATTTATTTGCTTAAATTGTATAGTGTTCCAGTTCCAATTTTGCTGATTGTTATTGTTTCATCACTTCCCATTTCACATGCTGATGTATCCCGTATGAGGCCTCTCTCCTGATTGTTTACGATTGGTATCCTGACCTGAAAATGTATTTTCTGTTTGCTAAAGAGCTGGAGTAGATGGGGAGATCCCTGGTGCTGAACAAAACACTCTATATAACAATGATTGCTATCAGAATATAGAGCTATTTAACACTTATTTGAACAAAGAGATATCACTTACACCACCTTTAACACTCAGGATTTTACAGTGTACTGTAGCTACGACGGCCCGCGGCCTTCCCCACACCTGTGAACAGCAGACACTGGGGTTGTATTGAAGTGGTATAGCAGCAGTCTCACAACTCTGATGGGCCCTTCTCACTTCCTCTTCTCTTCTCACCGCAAAGCAATGCGATCCCGATGCGCAGACGACACGTGCACTTATCGCCAATAAATCAAACTGGGAGTAAAATCAAGTCACACCTCAATCTCTGTCTGTGCTGCACATATTTCATGCACAGGGAAGCACAATGGCAGTTTACAGGAAATGCATACAAATAGAAATGCATGCAAATGCTTCAATAGGATGAGATGGTGTAAATGGAAGGTTATTAATTCCAGAGGGGGGGGGGGGGGGGTTTCAATTGTTTCTGCAGCCGAGGAAAAGTGTGAAACAGAAACAATTTTTATAATTTCCACGAATTAAAGAATACAGAACAGGTGTTAAATGTAATTGGAAGTGACAGTAATCTGAGTAAATGTCATCTGTTCCCCGTAAAACAGTGATCCATATTAGACATTACAGGTTTGAAGGCGCATATTAGATTGATTCTGATTCTGTCAGTCCTACATATGAGATAATGAGTTTATAATTAGATCCCTGATGGTCTTAAGTGTAAAGTCAGACATAATATCACTCTATGCACCTGCGTGCGCACACGTAGACCCTCTGTTACGCCTCTTAGAAACCGCCTCTTTTCCAAGCCACGCTACACCTAACCCCAAAAACACACGCAAAACTCGATGACGTAGCCCCACAACGACCCCCCCACCGCCTCCCGGGCTTGCGAAGCCTTACAGGAAAGGTGTTTGAACGATGTACACATCCTGAATGTGGAAATTCAGGTCACACACTCCTCTTCTGCACACACAGAAGACACACACACACACACACACACACACACACACACACACACACACACACACACACACACACACACACACACACACACACACACACACACACACACACACACACACACACACACACACACACACACACACACACACACACATAGTAACACACCTTCAGTGTCGTATTACACCTTGGGTTGTGTTTAGGCTTCGGTGTCGTTAGATCTCAAACAGAGGGAAGGGCTTAAGAAGACGTGTCAGGGGACGGAGAGAGAGAGAGAACTCTGAGGAAAACGGAGGGGAGGTGGGGAGAGGAAAACAATAGGAAAGAGAGGATGAGAGAATGGAGGGAGAGAAGGGGTGTAAATGTTAAGAAAATGCAACAAGAGAGAGAGACCAAGAGGAAGAGGGAATGTGAAAAAGAGCTGGAGGCAGGGATGGATGGATTGTAAACCTACAGAACCAGGGAGAAGGGCTGTGGGAGAGTTCTGCCTTTTGCCCGGCTTCAAACGGCCCACCGTGTCTTTCAGCCGGTGCTGGTCTGACCACACAGAGCCATGAGCTCCGCCATACACACATACATCAGCTGCTTTTTGTTTGAAACGTTGAGAGCCTGCTGGCCTTTTGGAGATAGACGCCACACACGCCGATTAGACACACATGATGCAAGTAGCATGCATGCATTTATACTGTACAGATGCTACATACACAGTGAAACCCTTGGTGTTCATTTCAAACAGAGAGTGTACAAATGTAGCCAAATGGACCCGATTTGGTGACATTTGTACATTCTCTGAGTTACAAATGGCTAGACGGCTATACACGGGGGAAATATAAACTGTCAATCTAGAATAGAATACAATGCAATACAATACAACAGTGGTTCCCAAACGGTGTGCCAGATGTGTGTTGGGATTGTGTGACAACCACACATTATGTATATATATAGTGTATAACTATACAAAAAGTTATGAATTACTTTTACTATATCAGTACTTAGTTTGACCTCTTTTTCCAATACGAAGGCAAAATGTACGTCAAATGCACTTTATTATTACATATCATCAATTATTATGTTATTATTATAGGTGAACGTTTTAAATATAATTATTATTTGTTTTCCACAAATGTAAAAAAAAAAAGAAAAGAAAAAAGGCAGATCTACTGTTATTTTCGCTATGAATACAGGTGTGCGTTGAGATCAACTTTCCCATATTGCCTTTCGCACAAAACGTTTGAAAACCACTGCAATAGAAACGTATTGGAGCCATGGGGGAGCAGCTATTTTGCTGGAGTGGAAAAATGGGAGGGGGGGCAAGCACCACGCCAGGCTGGGGACCATGAACACTCTAATCGTGGTGGTGGTGGTGGTGGTGGTGGGGAGACTGGAAGGAGGATTCGGTACAGAGGGGAGGGACACGGAGAGAATCCATGGGGACGATGAGCGAGTACACCACACGAGGATGTTAGATATTAACACTGTATTATGCGACAATGACGTCACTCGCCCTGTTTTGGAAATGTGTTTTGGAGACACTCTTGTCATCGCTGGGGACGTTTTTGTGGTGTTCTGTTGCGCTGACGGGGAAATTGTTGAATTCTCAAGGGTCGAAGCCACAGTGCCATGTAAATAGATGTAGCGAACATTCTTGTGTCCCTCAAATGACAATCCACCGTGTTAATTTAACTTTGACAGTGTAAAAAAAAAAGAAACGTGGGCCCTTATGGGTAAAGTTAAGTAAGACACAGATTTAGCTGTGTGTAGAAAAACTGTCAAGAGAGTAAAGGTAGAAAAAAGTAGTACTATTACTACTAGTGGTACAAAATAACGATGAACTATATTTTCATAGCACTTTTCAATCCAGCTCAGAGTTGTTTGCACACAGCATAGGTAACCACTCATAGTAATGCAGAAGCATAGAACATTTTAACCCATTGAGACCTGAAGCCGATTCTACATGTCTCCTAAATCTCAACTGTTTTCTGAAAAACCTATGTTTCTATATCAGTGGTGCTCAATCTTTTTCATGTCAAGGACCCCCAAAATTACGTGTATTTAGCCGCCGACCCCATCAAAATATTTTGTTCCAGGAACCCCCCAGAAGCAAAGATTTGAGTTAAAAATGTTCGCTTTAAAAATATATATATTCAAAGATTTTCACACATTTTCACGATTTTTCAAAAATAGCAGATCTATAAGCTCGTAGCGCGGCACTCGGTGCCGCGCTATGAGCTTATATATCTGCTATTTTTGAATAGCCAAAGTGTAAAATTATGCTTTTTAGCTCAAATCAAAAAATGACACAGTTCCAGGTCTTAATGGGTTAAAGTTTACATGGACAGAGGGGCCATAGTGCATTCTGGGAGGATGACGACACACTCACGGCTGGCTGACTTCTCTCCCACACGCCCAATGACCTCACCGTCCACATAAGCTTGTTGACAGCATCGGCGGGTCAAGTGCATCACACAAGGATTTGGCTCGGCCAACTTGGACGGGCCAAAAGACGCGATAGGCCCCCGACGCCCCGCCAATCAGAGCTGGGTGTCAACTCGAGCAGCGGGGTGCCAGTGTCGATGTGGAAATCACATCACCGTCCCAATATGACGGACCGCCCTAGAGCGCTTGCATTGGTTCTGCAATGCAGTTGATTTATTTAACCCATTGAGACCTGAAGCCGATTCTACATGTCTCCTAAATCTCAACAGTTTTCTGAAAAACGTATGTTTCTATATCAGTGGTGCTCAATCTTCTTCATGTCAAAGACCCCCAAAATGATATGTATTTGGCCGCAGACCCCCATCAAAATATATTGTTCCAGGCACCCCCCAGAAGCAAAGATTTGAGTAAAAAATGTTCGCTTTAAAAATATATATATTCAAAGATTTGCACACATTTTCACGATTTTTCAAAAATAGCAGATCTACAAGCTCGTAGCGCGGCACTCGGTGCCGCGCTATGAGCTTGTAGATCTGCTATTTTTGAATAGCCTAAAGTGTAAAATAATACTTTTTTAGCTCAAATAAAAAAATGACACAGTTCTAGGTCTTAATGGGTTAAGCCTCCCGATTGTTTCCACCCAGTTTTGGCATCTACACTGACTTTAGAGGACACCAGACGTATCGCTAGGGGGAGATCTCTGATCGTCTCGCTATACGTGAGACTATGGCTCATACTCATAAGCAGGATGCGAACCAATGATGTTGTGATACGCTATGTACTTCTGTACTGGTCGAGTGTCCAGGGCGGTTTGATAGAGGTGTTACTTATTTCAGTGGTTCTCAAAATGAGGTCCAGGGACTCTCAGGGTTCCTTGATTGGGTTCTAAATGGACCTTTCAGGTCTTTAACACTGTGCGTATACAAATGGGATCAAATGGACCTGGTTATTGGGGTTCTTTGAAATAAAAAAGAAGCACTGACTTACTGTAAATATTTATTTATGATTTTTTTTTTACTTTACATAGCATGCAATATTAGGCATTAAAACAAGAAAAAACTAAACTTCATCAGTGGAGGCCACTGCATATTTGTGGCTTTTAAAAAACAGGGCCTCTGAAGAAGAAGAAATAACGACCACTTATCATTATGCTCTGTCTCTCCTATTGTGTTGTTGGAATCCACCCCCCACACCCCCCCCCTCTCCTTTGTTAACCCCCTGGTGTTCACCCTCTTTTTCACAAATGGTATTTTCTTGTTTAATTTAACAAGAAATGAGTAGTAAATGAAAGCTCGGGCCTCTAATCCCCAGCGCTCTCCGCTCTCCCCGCTCCCCTATGAAAAGCCAATTTGTGAAATTATGTGATAGAGTAATTAGATGGAATCCACCCCCCCCCCACCTTTTTAGATTGTTGCCACACTGTGTGTGTGTGTGTGTGTGTGTGTGTGTGTGTGTGTGTGTGTGTGTGTGTGTGTGTGTGTGTGTGTGTGTGTGTGTGTGTGTGTTTGCGTGTGTGTGCTTTCAGTGTGTTTGAGACAGAGAGCGAGAGAACCTAATATGGCTCAGACTGATCACACAGTTGAAGTCATTCAACTCACTGTTAGATGCTGGAAGAGTGAGTGTGAAAAGTGTGTGTGTGTGTGTGTGTGTGTGTGTGTGTGTGTGTGTGTGTGTGTGTGTGTGTGTGTGTGTGTGTGTCAATTCAACTCTGCGATGCGACACGTTGTGAGCTTGTAGAGTGGCTATTTTCGGACGATAAAGTAAAATCAGGCTGTACAGGAGTTAACACTCAGGATTTTAATTTATACACTGGTAACGCCATGTTCAGAGTTAAATTAACACTCAGCATTTTACTGGGTACGAGTGTGTATTGCCTGTGCACAAAAAGGGAGGGCACACACGCTCTCTCCCTCTGGCTCTCGTTCTCTCCTATTTGTACACAGATCCAGTGTAATGAAGGGGAGCTGCGATAGCAGCTCGTAAAAAAGAAAGCTACGAGAAAAAGCCAAAACCACAAACCCTCAGCGAGCCCCTTTTTTTCACCTCCTCCCCTCAAAACGTGTAAAAAAGCACAGAGAGAGAATATAAAATATAAAAAAACAACAACTGGGAGGCATAATCCCCCCGTTAATACAATTAGAGTGCAATTTAGCTGCTCGCGCGCCGCAGATGTACCAGGGCTGGGGGGAAGGCGGCACGTTTTGGCCCTCCTGGAAACATTTTAACACACACCGGCATACAGCCGGGGTAGGTGGGTTGGTGGGTGGGTTTTTGGTTGGTGGTGGGGGGGTATTTTGAGCAGAAACAGGTGTGAAAACCGATATAATTCATTTCTGCGCTGGCTGAGGCGCTGGGGAGGCCAGGAACCCCACATCAGTGGTACTGGAGCAGCAGTGGATGTGGTCACGCTGGACCGGTGTTTCTCAAACGCTTTCATTTCAAGGACTCCCAGTTTGATATGCATTAGGCCACAGTTAGGCCCCCAGTTGATACTTAAAAGAAAATCCGTGGGACTCCAATCTAAACTGTAAAATCCTCAGTGGTAATTTAACTCCGACACTGTCCAATTGTACCAAATGGACCGGTCGTAGTTACAGACCCACAGGGGTCTATTTGGTTCCTAACTTTCAATCATTTAGCTGGGGACCCCCTGGAACCCCCTAAAGGACCCCTGGGGGTCCCCGGACCACACTTTGAGAACCATTGCGCCGGACCCTGTGACTGTGGTGGAATCTGGGGGGCGGCGTCAGTGTGGCAGGGTGGGCAGAGTTAGAGGTGGGGGTGGGGGGCTATGCTTATACTTGAGGGTTACATGATTTTTCCCTAAATCCTGGTGGTTAGAATGTTTTTTTAGTTTTGGAGAAACACTCCATTTTTACTCATGCCTATAGAATGTCACCAGTGTGTGTGTGCGTGCGTGTGTGTGTGTGTGTGTGTGTGTGTGTGTGTGTGTGTGTGTGTGTGTGTGTGTGTGTGTGTGTGTGTGTGTGTGTGTGTGTGTGTTTGCAAGTACACACACACACACACACACACACACACACACACACACACACACACACACACACACACACACACACACGAGAAGGTAAAACAAAACACAAAAAAAAGACTTTGGAGGGAGGTCAGAGTTCAGCCCAGGCTCAGACGCCATTACTCATCGGCTGTTTATTACCAGAGCGCGTAGATGTCATCGCTCTCATCGGCAACAGCAGGGCTGCCGCGCCGTGCCAACCCAGACCCAACCGGGTTCTCATTGGTCCCTCGACCGCTACAGCATGACCCTGTAATACCCGCCCCCCACCCCACCCCACCCCCAACCATGAAGGGTCCATCCAGTCAAGCAAACATGTTTCACACAACACATTTGCCTGGTCAACATAATAGTAGAGAATTCAAATTTGTATTATAATTATTTATAATGATGACAGCAGGCTTTAAGCACTTAAACCCTATATACGTTGTTGAGCGGAGTCCCACAGGGTCTATGTTAAGCCCGCTCCTTTTTTTCCTTTCTTCCTCCTACACCAAAAATAGCTGATCTACAAACTTGTGGCCAATCTATGAGCTTGTAGATCTGATATTTTCGAGTACTATTTTCGAGTATTTTTCGAGAATAGAGACGCCAGGGTTCATGTGGTTAAAAGTAAAACAAACGAAAACGAAACAACAAACAGGAGCTCCCGAAACCGCTTCACAAAACGAAAACGCCCTCAG
>NC_137619.1:21761745-21780147 GCF_963280865.1 Gymnoscopelus braueri
GTGTGTGTGTGTGTGTGTGTGTGTGTGTGTGTGTGTGTGTGTGTGTGTGTGTGTGTGTGTGTGTGTGTGTGTGTGTGTGTGCCTCAGCATACCTGTGTTTGCGTATGTGCGCACATGTGCTGCGCTGTGTGTGTTCCTGTGGGTTAGCATGCACAGCTCTGTGTGTGTGTGTGTGTGTGTGTGTGTGTGTGTGTGTGTGTGTGTGTGTGTGTGTGTGTGTGTGTGTGTGTGTCCAGTGAAGTGAGAGAAATCATACCTAGTGAAGCAGGTGGTGAAAGCAGACAGGCAATAACTCATGGTGGAGGAGTCTGACGCAGTTAAGGGCACACACACGCACGCGCACACACGCACACACACACACACACACACACACACACACACACACACACACACACACACACGCTCGCACACATCTACACGTACATGTGCATGCGCAGATTGTGCACGCACACTGTCTGTCCTTGATCTTTGTCTTTATTCTCTTCATTGTCTCATTCTTTCCTTCACCCAGTCGTGTCATCCATGCACTCTCTCCATCCCCATGCATCTCTGTGTATCCATCTGTATTTCCAATGCTCTCTCTCTCTCTCTATATATATACATATATATATGTATGTATATATATACACACACACACACACACACACACACACACACACACACACACACACACACACACACACACACACATACTGTACGTACGTACGTACATACATACATACATACATACATACATACATACATACATACATACATACATACATACATACATACATACATACATACATACATACATACATACATACATACATACATACACACACACACACACATACTGTACGTACGTACGTACATACATACATACATACATACATACATACATACATACATACATACATACATACATACATACATACATACATACATACATACATACATACATACATACATACATACATACATACATACATACATACAAACACACACATATACCATATCTCTAGCAGTCGCTCGCCCACCCTGTCATCTCTCTTTCCTGCACGCCCGAGTCCATCACTTCTTCCCTTTTATTTAGCTTTCACCTCATCCTCCTCTCAGTCGCCTTTCCCGACTCGCTGTGTGTAGAATGTGTGTATGTGTACTCGCTGTGTGTATGTGTACTCGCTGTGTGTATGTGTACTTGCTGTGCAAATGGACCTGTAATGGGTACATTTCTGCACTCTCAGAGTTGCATCAACACTCCAGATTTCAATGTGGACACACCTCTGCCTTGATCTCTCTCTTTGTACTTGTCTTGGCATCACGCCCCTCTCTGGCTTTTTCTAGCCTGCTGGGATGGCAGTAGTGGTGGCAGCAGGGGGAGGTGAACAGGGCGGAGGGTGCCGCTCGCTTGTTTGTTACGATACATTAATTCATTGATTTGTAAAAGCGGTGCACTGATGGAGAAGAGAGAGAGAGAGGTGGAGAGGGGGAGGAGAGGAGAATTGGAGGGAGAGAGAGCTGCAGAGGGGAGGGAAGGATGGAGAGATTGGCGACAGAGCGGGACAGATGGAGAGAGTTGGGAGAAAGAGAGAGAGAGAGAGTGAGAGTGAGAGAAAGAGTGGAGGAAAAGGACGAAGGCACTGTGAGTTCGATATGTATAGAAAGAGCTCAGCAGAGGGAAAGAGAGGTTAAATGGGAATGAATGAGGGTAAGGAGAATAAAGAGAAGAGGAGGGAATGAGATAGTCAGGGCAAAGGCTAAATATAGAACAGAGAGATGGACAGAAGGGAGAGGAGACAGGTAATGGCCGAGAGAGAGAGGGAGACAGAGCTCAGCGAAAGGAGGGAAAGGGGGAGGTGTATGACAGAGATGTCAAGGAGAAAAAATAAAGAGAGGGGGGAGGAAGGAGGGAGGGAGTTGAAAGAGAGCGAGGGAGCTTCATCTTTCAATAGCATCGGCCGACTCCCTTGTCCTCCTTCTCTGCTTGTACTTGCCGCTCCGAGGAGCATAAGGGAGCAATTGTGAAATACCTTTACCTACTTTCAGCCTGGCGCCTCCCCCCATCCAGCACAGGTTTCTACCCCCCCGGGGACCAACGGTGGGTTTCTAATTAAAACGTCAGGGGGCAAAAGGGTAATTATGATAATAACATAATAATATCGCCAGGGTTATTAGAATGTGCTGTGGTCCCCAAATTGCTTCCTCAGAGAGATCAGATTTCAGTAGCATTACGTAAAGTCAAATTTCCTTGAAAGTCAGGCAAAATGAAATGGATTCCCCCTTGGTCAAGGTGCAGTCAGAAAATTTAATTCCCGTTTTTTTTGTGTCAGACAGTCTAAAAAAAGCCTGCCACTTCTCGCCTGGCTTATAAATGCTCCCCCGTGTCACTTACAATAAGCTTAATATAGTCCATAGTTGTCATGGCAGGCTTTTTTTTGCCCACTCTGGATTATCCAGATGCAAAAAATTTTTTATCTTGCCCTGTGTTACTAATACCTGTGTTGTTTTTAGCTTAGCCTTAACTGCAACACGCTAGCTCTCAGTGCTTTAGCATCACTAGAAGGGGCATCCCATGGCTTCCTCCCAGCTTTCACTGCTACCTGCTTGGTTTTCGCGGATGCCCCTGCTATTCCCCATTACCCACGCCTCTAGCCCCTCCAACCCAGGAGCCCTGAGGCAGTCCACCTCCAGCTGCGCCTGCCGTTCACCACGCCGCTTGGTGCGAGCACCGATTGCTTTGGAGTGCCTCCCCTCGCTCAAATAGGCGGTAATTACGGGCTTAAAGAGGTTTAGTGGGCCAGCAAACTACATAATCACCCCCTGAATTAGCCCTAGCTCATCAGCCTCAGTCCAGCGAGCAGCGCTTACCGTTAGCGCTAGCTAGAATGCTACGCTCCCCCTCCCCTCCCTTTATTGCACGGAGGAAAGCACAACAGCAGGTGTCGTGCAACATCCGGCCCCCTTAATAAATTTAACTTCCCATGAGCTGGAATAGGGAGGACTAATGAGGCACGCCCTCGTTCTTAGAGGGACCAAATGGAGAGCGCACACACCCCACACAGCACACAGTAGAGAGACATGTTTAGTTCCACTACACGCCTTGCCCTTTACTTTCAACATTAAAGCCAATATGCATACTTACAGTTTGGGTAAGCTATTCAACTTGGATTCTTTGCACATACACGGTTTAAGCTATGGGATATACTGTACATACATAGAAGTAGTCACACCCTATTGTATAGGGCACGCAGATAACACAGCTTACACAGGCTTGCACCTTAGGTCATAGCAGCCCCTGTAGCCAGCTGCACCACAATAACAGTGTAAAGGATTTGCTACTCCCACACATAACATTATATGAAGCTTTTGACTGGGGGGGGGAAAGAGATAAACGGGACTAATCACCAGTTCTTGTACTACATAAAATGGTAATGAACCTGACGTACACTGTGTAACCCAGTTTATACTAAAGATTTAGCAGCATACTTTTCACCCTTTTCCTCATTCGTCTGAACATAACGTCCCTCATCTTCATAGATTGGGAGATTTAATGACCGAAACAGAAAGTATAGTGCGAAGACGTCAAAACAGGCACTAGTGAATTATTGATGCTACAGCCTTGTATTGTTGGTTTAGCTTAGAATGTTGTAGTCAAGCATCACAAAACAGATAATTTCCTCCTCTTTTTTTGTATTTTCCTGATGTTTTTCAACGCAAAGTTGGAGAGGGGCATTGATATTGTGCCGGCTTCTCACAGGGCACTCTCGGGTCCTCAACTGGCTCCTTTTGAGTATTTTTCAGATCTGTGACTTGTTTAGTTGTTGTTGTTTTTTTCTTCCTGTTTTGTTGCATTCAAGCAGCCCCGAATCAGAGGAAATTGGGTTAGGGGTGCTTTGTTTTTGTATTTGTTGTTTTGTTCGCTCTTGCTCTCTCTTTTTCTTTGCTTCTCTAATCCACCCCTCCACCCCACCTCCACCCACTCCATGGAAAGCAGCCTGGTTGCTGGGATGCCGTTCCCTAATGAAGTCAAAGAGATGTCGGCAGACGACACCTACACAGAGAGGAATTTGAAATTGAGCAGCTCTCACTGCGCAGTGTGAAAACACAACAGGCTGAAACTTCACTGAAAACCAGACAGTAATGATGAGAGGAGAAGTGTGCTGTCTGTGTGAGAGACAACACGCCAGCTTTAAGGCTTGGATGGTGTGTGCACACTCAAGATAGAGTTTGTAGGGTTGCTTTCCCCAAATATTTTAGGTAATCTCATATGTTACTGCCAAGGGTTGGTCTAGATTTCCTGTAAATTAGGTTTGTGTGTCTGTATAAGTGTGCGTGCGTGCGTGCGCGTGTGACACAGTTTGGTATGATACTTTGGTGCCCTCTCGGCCAAAAAGCCCCGGATTAGCCTTCAGGCATTCCTGATGGGCAGCTCGGTTTCCGTGGCGATTAGGACCTGGGAACATATCGGAGAAAAAACCTGGCCATTAGCATGACCACACTTTGCTCAGACAACAATACTCTCAATCAGACAACAATACTCACAATCGGACAACAATACTCACAATCGGACAACAATACTCACAATCGGACAACAATACTCACAATCAGACAACAATACTCACAATCAGACAACAATACTCACAATCAGACAATAATATTCACAATCGGACAACAATACTCACAATCGGACAACAATACTCACAATCGGACAACAATACTCACAATCGGACAACAATACTCACAATCGGACAACAATACTCACAATCGGACAACAATACTCACAATCAGACAACAATACTCACAATCAGACAACAATACTCACAATCAGACAATAATATTCACAATCGGACAACAATACTCACAATCGGACAACAATACTCACAATCGGACAACAATACTCACAATCGGACAACAATACTCACAATCAGACAACAATACTCACAATCGGACAACAATACTCACAATCGGACAACAATACTCACAATCAGACAACAATACTCACAATCAGACAACAATACTCACAATCAGACTTGTTAAAAAACAATACTATGGTAACAGCAATGCCTGTATTTATGTGATGAGTCATTTGTATAATCCAAACTTGAAATAGTGGTAAAACTTCATTATTATTCATTCATTATTTTGTTTAGTAGTATCACCTCAAACCAGGTGAACTTCACAGAAGTCAGCTGAATCAACAACCAACTCGAGTACCTATTCTGACTTGAATGTATGCTGTCCAATACGAAAGCTTACCCATAATGCACTGCTGCAATACTGAAACAATCCACCCAAGTATTTTATTCAATTTTAATACTACCTGGCCAAACCAGTTCTGGGACACAGTCCAATCCAGAGTGTTAATTTAACTCTGAGAGTGTACATTTTTCAACAGATAGTATCAACAGATACTGTGGCATTACAGTATGTCCTCATCTGAAGGACATCATATGACTATGATGACATATGATTTTCCTCTCTCTCGCTTTCTCTCTCTCTTTTCTCCCTTCCTCCCGCTCCATGGCTGCTGTTTTATGAAGCTAATGTAGCGTGTCAAGCCATTTTAATGGGACGCATACAGGCCTGGGAAGAGCGGCTTTAAATAGAATTATATGTCATGATAACAGCAGTCGACTAATGGCCGAGGAAGGGACAGAGGGGATGAAAGCCAACTGAGGCCGCGGTGAACTGGTTAAACTGGGATAGAGACAAGCAAACTGATAGATAGATAGATAGATACAAACTTTTCAGATGTGTAGGAAGACTATGGTGTGTGTGTGTGTGTGTGTGTGTGTGTGTGTGTGTGTGTGTGTGTGTGTGTGTGTGTGTGTGTGTGTGTGTGTGTGTGTGTGTGTGTGTGTGTGTGTGTGTGTGTGAGAGAGAGAGAGAGAGAGAGAGAGAGAGAGAGAGAGGGGGGAGAGAGGGAGAACGTGTTTTGCTGAGGAGGCGAGATGGGAAGAAAAGAGGGGGGAGGAAGCAACAAGATAAAAGAAACTTCGGAAATAGCCCTCCCCTCTCGGTGAACTGGTGCATTCCCGACGAACGAGTGATAAGACAGAGAACGACTGGAACCTCTCCAGATCCTGCTTCTCTCTCTCTCTCTCTCTCTCCCTCTCTCTCTCTCTCTTTCTCTCTCTCTCTCACTGTCTCTCACTCTCTGCCTCTCCCTCCCCTGTTTGCTGTTGTCTCCCTCTTTGTCTCCATCTGTCGCTGACTGTCTCTCTCTCCCTCTCTCTCTTTTATCGTATAGTACCGCTCAGCTCTCTCTGTTGTTGAGTTGCTGGCTCTCAGATGGTGCCGTGGTTTACATTCTATTGGGTTAAACGGTCTAGCTGCCTGTAATCTAGATTGTTTGGAGAGGAACTCAAACTAAAGACTCACTCAGCAGTGTCTGCCTAGTTTGACCCTGATTCTGCATGGAGTCACTTCAGGATTTAGATCCTGAGTGTCAATTAAACTCTTGACAGTGTGAAAATAGATCCATTCTAGGTTCATTAATCGTCATCATTGCATCACATCACATCATCTAGATCAATTTTTATGCTGTCCGAGTTCAATTAACACTTGTTAAGCACTTTCTCCCTATTTCGGGCGTGTCGTTATAGGCGGAAATGTTCAACAATTTCAATAATAAGGAAAATAGCAGATCTACAGTATAAGCATACAGCGCGTTGCATTGCGACACATTGTGAGCTTTTAGATCGGTTATTTTCCCTATTTCTGAAATATGGCTTAAGCGGTTAAGCTAAGGACAGGCTCAATTGGAATATTCATGCTCTTATCTATGTGATAAACTCCCTAAGGGACCCACTATCCCCCTATAACTCCATCCATCCATCCCTCCATTCATTCACTCGCTATATCTCTCACTCCTCTCTCTCTCTCTCTCTCTCTCTCTCTCTCTCTCTCTCTCTCTCTCTCTCTCTCTCTCTCTCTCTCTCTCCACTCGCTCTCTTGTCAGAGAGAGTCAGAGAGGAAGACGAACAGACAGGGAGGGATTGTTACTGATGTTCTGTTACCCACCCACACACACACACACACACACACACACACACACACACACACACACACAATTTGCTCAAATTGATACACACACAAATGAATGCTCATGCATTGCACACACACACACACACACACACACACACACACACACACACACACACACACACACACACACCCCTGTTTGTTTAGACTACTTTTGGGTACGGATGTCAGGACACCCCCCTTTCGGGGGCTACCCTTTCTGAATGGGTTAGAGAGAAGCTGTGACCACTGTTGGTGTTCAGAGGGTGCCCACTTTACCAATATGTCTTGATATTTTTGATTTAAGCTTTATTTTAAAAGTATGATTTTTTACCCTGAGATTGGGGACAATCATATTTAACCCACTTTTCGGGACTTGGGCGGGGCTTATTTCACACAACAGGAAGTCACCTTTGGGGCTTTGGTCTATACACACAGCCTACTTTAAGCCACCTTTGGGGTTCTGGGGACATATCCTGGCTGCTCTATACTGCACTTTTCAGTGATATCATCTGTTATGCTATGTCACTAAAATGTGGAATGCCCTACCAAAGGCTCTAAAGGAGAATAAATCCCTACTCTCCTTCAAAACCGCCCTAAAAGAGCACCTACAGGAGGTTGCAAATTGAAACTGGCCCCTGTAAAAAAAAACATAGCCTCCCACCCCCGACCTGTTTCACTGTAAATAGTCCTCTTCAATTTCTTTATTTTATTTTTGTAAATAACTATTACATGCTGTTCCACATAGTGTTGCTGTTTATCTGATCAATGTTTCTATGAATTGAGTACAAAGGACCACAATTGAAACAAGCTTGGCTTTTTGTGTAGATCCTTTTAGCAGACCTTGTATTCTAAACTGTTTAAGCTTTTTGTTTGCAAACTGCTAATAAAGTATTCAATCAATCAATCAATCAATCAATCAATGCCTTCTCTGTATTGTCACTTTCCATGTCACAAGCATGTCACTGTTCAAAAAGAACTAGGGCCTGTTTCACAAAGGGTAGATTAGGATTTAGCAGATATCCTGGCTTAAACAAGCCAGGCTCAGCCATGACTCGGTTTCACGAAGGAAATCCCGCTTTAGTTATCATGGAAACTTAGCTGTGAAGTTAGCTTGCTCCGGACCAGGATAACGGCCAAGCTTTATTAATCCGTGTCCTGTTGTTCAAGTTTTGTGAAACAGCTTTGGGGTATTAGGCTATACACAAACTACTGTAAGCCACCTTTGAGGTATTAGGCTATACACAAACTAGTGTAAGCCACCTTTGGGGTATTAGGCTATACACAAACTACTGTAAGCCACCTTTGGGGTATTAGGCTAGTATACACAAACTATTGTAAGCCACCTTTGGGGTATTAGGCTATACACAAACTACTGTAAGCCACCTTTGGGGTATTAGGCTAGTATACACAAACTACTGTAAGCCACCTTTGGGGTATTAGGCTATACACAAACTACTGTAAGCCACCTTTGGGGTATTAGGCTAGTATACACAAACTACTGTAAGCCACCTTTGGGGTATTAGGCTAGTATACACAAACTAGTGTAAGCCACCTTTGGGGTATTAGACTATACACAAACTACTGTAAGCCACCTTTGGGGTATTAGGCTAGTATACACAAACTACTGTAAGCCACCTTTGGGGTATTAGGCTAGTATACACAAACTACTGTAAGCCACCTTTGGGGTATTAGGCTAGTATACACAAACTACTGTAAGCCACCTTTGGGGTATTAGGCTAGTATACACAAACTACTGTAAGCCACCTTTGGGGTATTAGGCTATACACAAACTACTTTAAGCCACCTTTGGGGTATTAGGCTAGTATACACAAACTACTGTAAGCCACCTTTGGGGTATTAGGTTATACACAAACTACTGTAAGCCACCTTTGGGGTATTAGGCTAGTATACACAAACTACTGTAAGCCACCTTTGGGGTATTAGGCTATACACAAACTACTGTAAGCCACCTTTGGGGTATTAGGCTAGTATACACAAACTACTGTAAGCCACCTTTGGGGTATTAGGCTAGTATACACAAACTACTGTAAGCCACCTTTGGGGTATTAGGTTATACACAAACTACTGTAAGCCACCTTTGGGGTATTAGGCTAGTATACACAAACTACTGTAAGCCACCTTTGGGGTATTAGGCTATACACAAACTACTGTAAGCCACCTTTGGGGTATTAGGCTAGTATACACAAACTACTGTAAGCCACCTTTGGGGTATTAGGCTATACACAAACTACTGTAAGCCACCTTTGGGGTATTAGGCTAGTATACACAAGCTACTGTAAGCCACCTTTGGGGTATTAGGCTATACACAAACTACTGTAAGCCACCTTTGGGGTATTAGGCTAGTATACACAAACTACTGTAAGACACCTTTGGGGTATTAGGCTAGTATACACAAACTACTGTAAGCCACCTTTGGGGTATTAGGCTATACACAAACTACTGTAAGCCACCTTTGGGGTATTAGGCTATACACAAACTACTGTAAGCCACCTTTGGGGTATTAGGCTAGTATACACAAACTGCTGTAAGCCACCTTTGGGGTATTAGGCTATACACAAACTGCTGTAAGCCACCTTTGGGGTATTAGGTTATACACAAACTACTGTAAGCCACCTTTGGGGTATTAGGCTAGTATACACAAACTACTGTAAGCCACCTTTGGGGTATTAGGTTATACACAAACTACTGTAAGCCACCTTTGGGGTATTAGGCTAGTATACACAAACTACTGTAAGCCACCTTTGGGGTATTAGGCTAGTATACACAAACTACTGTAAGCCACCTTTGGGGTATTAGGCTATACACAAACTACTGTAAGCCACCTTTGGGGTATTAGGCTATACACAAACTACTGTAAGCCACCTTTGGGGTATTAGGCTAGTATACACAAACTACTGTAAGCCACCTTTGGGGTATTAGGCTATACACAAACTACTGTAAGCCACCTTTGGGGTATTATGCTATACACAAACTACTGTAAGCCACCTTTGGGGTATTAGGCTAGTATACACAAACTACTGTAAGCCACCTTTGGGGTATTAGGCTATACACAAACTACTGTAAGCCACCTTTGGGGTATTAGGCTAGTATACACAAACTACTGTAAGCCACCTTTGGGGTATTAGGTTATACACAAACTACTATAAGCCACCTTTGGGGTATTAGGCTAGTATACACAAACTACTGTAAGCCACCTTTGGGGTATTAGGCTAGTATACACAAACTAGTGTAAGCCACCTTTGGTGTATTAGACTATACACAAACTACTGTAAGCCACCTTTGGGGTATTAGGCTATACACAAACTACTGTAAGCCACCTTTGGGGTATTAGGCTAGTATACACAAACTACTGTAAGCCACCTTTGGGGTATTAGGCTAGTATACACAAACTACTGTAAGCCACCTTTGGGGTATGAGGCTATACACACACTACTGTAAGCCACCTTTGGGGTATTAGGCTAGTATACACAAACTACTGTAAGCCACCTTTGGGGTATTAGGCTAGTATACACAAACTACTGTAAGCCACCTTTGGGGTATTAGGCTATACACAAACTACTGTAAGCCACCTTTGGGGTATTAGGCTATACACAAACTACTGTAAGCCACCTTTGGGGTATTAGGCTAGTATACACAAACTGCTGTAAGCCACCTTTGGGGTATTAGGTTATACACAAACTACTGTAAGCCACCTTTGGGGTATTAGGTTATACACAAACTGATAGATTGTGGGGTCTACTTTTCTCAAATCACAAACACAGGAAGTACATTTTGGGGTCAATGCATTTTATTAATTGTAGGATATATTTGTTTTAACTGAACGCAGATGTACAAGCTCTTGTGAAGACATGCAGAACATTAAACCAACAGCTACGTATTAGCCACTCTGGATAGTGGACAAAAAGGTAATTTCTGGGCCTTGATAATGGTGCAAACTGGACTATATAAAGGGATATGTTCAGATTAACCACATGAACTCCAGCGTTTCTATTCTGGACATATCAAAATAAGCGAGCAGTCGACACAAATAGGCAAACTACAAGACCAGTATAACATGCACCCCCACAACAGCACATTTTCCTCCAGCCCCATTAACTCACTTACTGCCAATGACGTGTTGACATTTGTTTGGGAAAAACACATGCACCATTCTTTACAGTTTGGCTGCACAACTGTTACAACTGGTACATCTTCATGTTACTGTCTTACTGAGCTTATTGTTGTTTGGATATCATGGAAGACCAATTTCTCGAAAGTCTGAGTCTGAGTCTCATTATTCCTTGATGTGCTTGATACACACATCCATCCCCAATTGAAAATATAGTGTCAGGTTTTAATTTTGCCTGCAGTCTCCTGCCTGCTGGATATCTGCAAACAATTTCACACAGTGATCTGGGAATTACTGTGGATCAATATGAAGTCCAGAAGATATTTGCACATACATGTACAAGGCCTCAGGTCCAGACGTGATATGTGGCCGGCTGCTGCATTCATGCAGTCAGGAACTTGCAGAGGCTTGGTGTCCCATCTACCAAAAGTCACTGCACTCACTTACGGTTCCGTCCATCTGGAAATATTCTACTATAATCCCTGTTCCCAAAAAGGCCTGCTGCAAGGAAAATAATGACTACCGCCCAGTCGCTTTGACTTCAGTAATTATGAAGTGTTTTGAGAAAATCATTGTCAGTCTATTGAAGGCAGCGGTTGGTTGTTCATTGGATACTTTTCAGTTTGCTTACAGGAGTAACAGGTGTATAGAGGATACAGTTTTGGCCTTGGATTAATTTCTTTTGAAACACTTAAAATAACAAAGCTTATGCACGCCTTCTTCTTGTAGATTTTAGCTCAGCATTTAATACAATACAGTCACATCTCTTAATTAAGAGGTTGAGGGACCATAATGTCCATCCCCTTATCATCAGGTGGTATTATTCCTTTTTAACTGAACGTACTCAAAGGGTCAGTGTGAATGGTACTTTGTCAGAGCCCAGAACCTTAAGTACTGGAGCACCTCAGGGCTGCGTTAGCTCACCGGTCCTTTTTACTTTGTACACAAATGAGTGTAGAAGTGGGAACCCGAATAATTACATCATAAAATTCTCGGATGATACTGCCATCTTATCCCTACTGGATAAGGATAGAGATTTAGCTGACTATTTTTTGGAGGTACAGAGGTTTGTAAAATGGTGTGATGACAACCACCTTGTTCTTGACGTTAGGAAGACACAGGAGATGGTGTTCGACCCCATGAGCATTGGTGACCACAGGCCCGTGGTCATTCATGACTCGACCATCTCACAGGTTTCTTCATATAAATACTTGGGCATTTTTATTGACAACTCACTAACCTGGAATACACGTGGACAGTCTCTGTAGTAAACTACAATGTTTTACATGGAAAGTTTGAACTTCTGCCTTCTGGTAGAGGGTACAGTGAACCAAAGTGGAAGTATATTGGGTTTAAAAAATCGTTTGTACCAGCATCAACTCAAATGTTGAACGAGGCTCTGAAACAGCACTGACTGAGAGATTTGATTGATCACTATTTGTGCACTTGTGTAATGTTGTGTCCCCCCTCTGGATGTATTTCTACTATGTCTTTTGTCATTGATGTCTTGTGTGTGGCTGCAGCAGGGGTGAAAGCCCAAGACAAATTTCCCTTGTGGACAATAAAGTTTACCTTGACCTTGATGGGACCCCCCCCCCCCCTTCCTACCAGACTACAGAACCCCTTTGAAAAAGCAAGGACTGTCCCTTTTTCTTCCATTCTGGTTGATTTGAGGGCATGTCAGCAGATGACAAGCCAACAGGTGCCTCTAATTAGCCTCTGATTGGCCCTGGTATCACTTGAATGGTTCACAGGGTGCAGAAGGCAGTGTGAAACACTATACGTTGAAAACTAACATGGGCAACCCTCCTGCCATCCCCAAAGTACCAAAATATTATTTACATGTAAAATTGCATTTACTGTTCATGGCACCATTAGGTGTAAAGACCACAAGATCAACATTCCCACCCCAATTGTATAGTTCCAAACCATGTGACTTCAATTCCATGCTTAGGTTCTGTGTTGCTAAGTTGCTTAGAGCGTGTGATTGTATTACGGAGATTAGTGGGGTAAGGGCAAAAATGTATGCCTCCTCTCAGCATCCAACACTGCTGCTTTTCACTCTGAGTCTGAACAAACATTTTCCACCTCTGTGTCTCTCCGTCTAATCAGTGATTGACACCAGCTGCTGACTGGTGTAAAAATGTAGACCTGTCCACTTAAAGCCCAATCGGGGACATTTTAGTGGGGGAGGGGTGGAAGCGTAGTTGTATTCACCTAGCCTGTGGTGGACATAAATCATCCACCATGAAAATGTGTCCTGGGCTTTATTGTAAAGGCAAAAGCAAATTAACAGGTAGAACACATGAGTCCTGCAACAGATTTTAAAACACAAGTACGGTGTGTAGTCAAAGAGGGCAGGGAGCTCTACTACTATTAGCTGATAAGATGAGAGGGTGTATTATCCCACGTGTGTGACCACCACTGATGAGCTGGTATAGAGACATCTTATTTGCTGGATTCTACTCAAACCGACTGTTCATGGCACCATTAGGTGTTAAGACCACAAGATCAACATTCTCGCCCCAACTGTATAGTCCCAAACCATGTGCCTTGTCAAGTGGTCCCCAATCAACTGGTGTGTATTCTGAAAAATGTCCCCAAAAGTTGCCTAAACAAACGCTTGTATTCCAGGGAGAGGGGCAAAAAAAGTAGACCTGTCCACTTAAGACCGATTGGGGACACTTTAGTGGGGGGAAGGAAAACAAATCTGGATTTCTTTGCTTTCACTCAATTTAGAAATGTGATTTTGGACTCGAAGTCTGTGTTGATGTCCATAAATGAATCTCTTGCCATAATTAAATTACGCAAACTTTTCTCATTTGCATAATTTGCATACAATATGTACTAATTGGGCCAAAACCAGGAAATATTATATAATATATTTTTGCTTGTAGTGAATTCAGGAAGATGATCATTAATCATTCATCTAGATCCATGTCTAATGTCCATTTAAAAGTGTCACAATATGAATTATTTCAAAAATAAACTCATAATGCCGACCCTGAATGTTGCGTAATACGTAAACAATGTTTTTATGAGCACCTGCCAACATTCTCAATGGCAAATCCTGGACAAATACACTTCGTGCATATCGGATACTTCTTTCCAATACGTCGTCCTCCAAGATTTTCTGAAAGATGGACCATAGACTGATGGTGCTATATCAGAATATCTGGACATGGCACGTGAGCACCCTACTGGTAGACTCTGGGTGGACTGCCTGGTTTGTCCTACCTTTATTGCACTGCGTTTACTTTGTGCAGAGAGAGGGGGATACTTCCTCCTACAGCAACACTGCCTCAAGCAGATGGTCCTGTACTTCTTTGCTGCTGGGCACCATAAGTATGCATGGTACATCACCTGGTACCTCAAGATGGTGCAAAATCTTCCACATGAGGCCAAGCAGGATCTTTTAGCTGGGGCTCATGTCTGCCGCCACTCTGACGGTGGAACTGCTGTACCTGCTGACCAGTTTGGTGTGCAGACTTACATTAAACAAGGGAAAGGACAAGGTGGTTTGAAAGGCCTCTCAACCAATGAACAACAAGTTGCAGTGTGGATCAATTCCTTATTTGTTCCCATCTTTCCCAGATAGTGGAAGAAATGTACACAAGTCAGGAAACGGCAGATAATCCAGAGGAGGAATATGCACATGTGGAAGGAAAGGAGAATCAGAGTTGTGGGAAACATGAGGAGAAAGGTGAGAGACACAGAGAGCTGGATCAATGGGATTGTGTTAAAATCATGGAGGAGTTCCAGAAACACTCTCATCCCTTGAAAGATAATCAGAAAGTCCTGTACAACATTGTGAATGGACAGGTGGCTCAAAACTCTGTGAAGCGTAGAATGCTCTTCAGATTGGTGAACAGCAGAGCCATGACTTTGTAGCGTCTCTTCCAGAAGGCTTCCATAACACTGTTGAGAAGAGAGTACCATGGAGGTGATGAAGAAAGCCGTCACTGGCAAGGCAGTTTATGACATGGAGGTCCTTTGCTCGACTCTTAGTCGTAGGCATAGCAGTGTGGCATAGATTTGAAAGATGTCTTTGATCATGAGCTCAGCCCTGTTCCACCATCACTGATCGATGAATATGGTTGCCTGAGATAGGGTGCTCTACCACATTGTCTGGCCTGTGGCAGGTACAATTGGGGACATTGCCTCTAGCATTAAATCACGCCTCAACAAAGCCTACACTGCAGTTGGAACTGATGAGATATTTGTCATCTTTGACCATTAAAGTGATGAGCTGTGATGAAGAGCGCATCAAACAAGATGCAGCTATCATGCCTTCTTTGCACATATGACCTCACTGCTGATAAGATCCTGTTGTGAATAACATGGACTGCATCGTAAACCATGAGGAGGCTGACATCACCCTCATTAGCTACGTGCTGCAAGCTGCTGGAGCAGGGGCACATACCATACAAATCTTAAGTGATGACACAGATGTATTTGTCCTGTTAGTGTGCTGGGTTTGGAAGGCCAATGTTCATTCTGCAGTGCAATGGGATGGCACCATCCTGAACATAAATGCCACTGTCAGGGCATTGGGCGAGAAATGCCAGGGTCTCCTGGGGATGCATGCCCTGTCAGGATGTGCTGTATCCTACGCCTGTGGAAAGGGCAAGGTATCTGCCCTGAGAGTACTCCTGGGAAGTGGCATGCCTGGTCTGAATACAGTGCATGGGGAACCTAATGCCACTCACAGTGATCTAAAATATACAGGTACAGAGTTACACTGTTTGGGATGAAGAAGGCCAAGAGTATGAATACTGTTCACTACCAGGTCTATAGACAGAGGGGGAAAAAACACCAGAGCCTCCAACTGATGCTGCACATAATGCATGCTCATCTCCAGGTTATATTCTGTGTGAGGTTCTAAATTTACTTAATGAATGTATTGCTGTTTCTAGTATTTGGTGATTTATTATTAGCTAATATCATACATTATGTTAATGGTTGGAATGTCACAATCTACATGTTTTTACCTTTACCTTTTACCTTACAAATGACATACTGTGCTGTCAAAAGCCTAAATAAGAAAGACACTTTTATTTTGAAAGCAAGACTGAGAGAGACAGTCTTGCTTTCAAAATGCTCATTTGAACATTTTCATGGTGGATGATTGATGTCCACCACAGGCTGGGTGAATACAACTACGCTTCCACCCCTCCCCCACTAAAATGTCCCCGATTGGGCTTTAAGTGGACAGGTCTACATTTTTACACCAGTCAGCAGCTGGTGTCAATCACTGATTAGAAGGAGAGACACTGAAGTGGAAAATGTTTGTTCAGAGTGAAAAGCAGCAGTGTTGGATGCTGAGAGGATTCTTGAAGATGGATGGATGGATGGATGGATGGATGGAATCAAAGATTGAAGCTGGGAAGACTGGACCTTATCAAGCCATCGAGGGGAATGCCACTGGTGCGATAAGTGTTTCTTTTAGTGTGTATTATGTCTTTGCTTAATTCTACTGCTGTTGCTTATGTATGATGCTGTTACTTATGTGTTTGCTGCTAATGCTGGAACACATATCACTGCTATAATTTATGATATTTGATTGAAAACGCATATAGGCTTAATACAGTTAATGCTCTTGATGAATGTTTATTTTGTTAATATGACCAGATTATGTGAAAGTACTGTGATAGTACATTGATTCATAACTTAATTTTGAGTGATTGAATTTGATTGTTTGTACATTCCCTCTGTTGGCTAAGCCATGTTTCAAGTTTGGGCAGAAGATTCATATACAATCCCAGAAAAGTTGACACATACTGTATGTGACTACATGGAACTTGTATTTGGGGGAGAGATCGCCCTCTTGTCATCAATGAGTAGGCCTCATGTTACCCAAAGTTGTATTTTAACCACAATCCACATCCATGTCAAACTGTCCCTATTTTAGGCTAATGAACAGTAGTTTAAGTAATGAGTCTAGCTGATAATGTTATTTATACAAAGGAAGAACAAGCATCCAAAGAGCAACATACTATTAGCTCAGCAAGTGTAATGTATTTTGAAAAATGTCCCCAAAAGTTGCCTAACAAACGCAGCTGCATGTGTGCACATTTTTTCATTTTTTTTGTTGTAAGAGGCTTAGCAGAGTGAGTCAGCAGAACCAAGGACGAGTGTTTTTGATGAATCTAACAGGTTAAAAATGGAGTTTGAAGTTATAATGGGTTTGTATAGGAAGGGGGCGTGTCTGATAAAATGATTATCAAATATCTAAATACTAAATCAAGCAACTTAAAAACGGTCTGGGGGGCTTACAAAAGCCTGAGTAGACAATAAAATGACCCAAAGTTTTTTTGAAAGTGAAATATCCCTTTAAGGGCCATTCCCACTGAGCACTATAACTATAAAGATAACTATAACTATATTGTTCACCATTGTATTTTTTTTTAAAGTTGGTGTGAACACTGCCATCCACTTGACTTAAAAAACAAAATTTAAAACTATACTTTTTATAGTTATAGTTATAGTGCTCAGTGGGACTGGCCCTTTAGAGTGGAGGAGAGAGTATCCCAATTAAAAATGTACTTAGTTCACAGGATTAGAAGTAAGGTAGCACCCAAGTATTTCTGTGATTACTTTAACAAGGTTAGTGATACTCACAGGCATTTCACCTACTGATTTTAAGCCCTACAAATTTGACAACAATCTGGGAAAAACATCTTTCATATACTCGGCAGCAGTTCAGTGGAAAGATTTACCTTCCAGCCTCAAATTGACCAGTTCCTTTCACAAATTATTGTGAAATTTGCATTAAAGAGATGGCTGGCCATTAACATTAATTAATTTTAAATGAAGCACTTCAATGTATTTTTTAAAAGCGCAAAAAGAGGGATTTTGTTTAGTTTGTTTTATTTTTGTGTTTTCTGTTACCGTCTTAGTTTTGTATTTGTTAGGTTTTCTGCTAGCTAATTTCTGCCTGGCAACCGGGACACAGGAAGTCAACAGAAATACATTTTATGATTGCAACTTTTCACACTTTCACTAGGGGCAATGTAGAGCACACACTCCTGAGGTGGTTTGGGGGCGGGGTTATACACAAAAACATTTGGGGACAATTGTAATTTTAAGTGCTAAGGCCCTTTTGGAGCATGGGGAATATGATTACAATTAAATATAAGGATTTCCCTTTGGGGACGGTAAATTTCGTCCCCGATTTTCAAGTGGTCCCCAATCAACTGGTGTGTATTCTGAAAAATGTCCCCAAAAGTTGCCTAAACAAACACACACACACACACACACACACA
>NC_137619.1:21785347-21787847 GCF_963280865.1 Gymnoscopelus braueri
ATTGTCGGTTCAAACCACTTAAGTCACGTGGGGTGTAAGGAGAAACATAGCCTCTAGATGGGCGCACGCGGGGCTTTTATAGTCTTGGTCTTATTTTGTTTCTGTCACAGATCCAAAAGAGTTTTCTGGGTCCTCGCTGCGTGTAGCTAACTGGCTAGCAATGCTAGCTGTCCATCTTGGTTCCTGTTAGCATTACAAGGTTAGCATTTCATGGCATGTTGACAGCAGATTGTAGTTTGCTTTGCTGACTATACATACAAGATTGCAATACGAGTGAGAATCTGTGAGCTGAGGGGAAGGATGTTGGCCATAATATGTTGGTCAACAACAAATATGACTCAGTCAAGATTTGGAATGGGAATCGTGGTTAAATTAACACGCAGGATTCTCTGCTGCATAGATAGATGAGGAGAGTGTGTTGCTTCCTAGTGCCTCACAACTCCTCATCATCTATAACAGCCCCCCCCCCTCCCCCATATACAAAACTTATCATTTTTAAATGATTCCAGCAAAGTGCCAAACACAAAAGCGGAGAGAACACGCACATCCCAAAATTAAACAGCAGGTGCTGGATGAAAAAAAAAAAAGAAAGTCAAACAAGAGGAGAAAAGAGCAAACTGCTCCCTTATGCCACATTATGAACGCACAGCTGTAATAAATCAGAAACAAGTGGAGAGGCACAGCGTTGTCATACAGAGCAGGGGAAAAAGAATAGGAAAAAAGACGAAGTTAGACGCTATCCGTCTGTATTCCAGAGGGGTGGGGGTGTCGATGTTATCCCTTCGCTCTGTCTGATTACGTATGCGGAGGGGCGAAGGGGAGCCGTCGACTTGAATACATTTGTGTAAGAGGCTGCCTAATTACCAGCGCTACTCTCCACTTCACTTAACTTTCTAATTGGCTTGCCTTCTTGCCTGCCATTAATTACAAGATTTCATATTCCATTAATGATCGGGAGAAAGGGAGGCACGTGGAGCGGGCATGTTCACACACACACACACACACACACACACACACACACACACACACACACACACACACACACACACACACACACACACACACACACACACACACACACACACACACACACAC
Organism: Gymnoscopelus braueri; assembly: GCF_963280865.1. Classification (NCBI taxonomy): domain Eukaryota; kingdom Metazoa; phylum Chordata; class Actinopteri; order Myctophiformes; family Myctophidae; genus Gymnoscopelus; species Gymnoscopelus braueri. Next base: position 21,786,443 of record NC_137619.1, read on the forward strand.
ACACACACACACACACCACTGACTTACATGTACACACATCAACGAGAATGCATGTACACACACACCCATCGCTCTCTACCTCTCATTAGTGGATGTGATTTTGTGTGTGTGTGTGTGTGTGTGTGTGTGTGTGTGTGTGTGTGTGTGTGTGTGTGTGTGTGTGTGTGTGTGTGTGTGTGTGTGTGTGTGTGTGTGTGTGTGTGTGTCTTTCTCAAAAGGCAAATGAAATATTGTCACTTAAAAATAGCTTCATTAAACAATTAGTGACCAGACCTCCTCTAATGTCCTCTCTTGGTGTGTGTTGCAGCATCCCTACCCATCAGAAGAACAGAAGAAACAGTTGGCACAAGATACAGGTCTCACCATCCTACAAGTGAACAACTGGTAAGATGTTTCATCAGTTTACACACAGTCCATAGTCAGCAAGGTTCAGCCTCAGGCGATCCCAGTTCATAATGATTGGAATTAATGGCTGTACTCCACTTAAAGAGAGATGGCCTGGAGAGATTCTCCACTTGGGGCCATGGCAACAAGCTATAGCACACCCCAAACACGGCAGTCCATGTTTAATTAAGAGTCAAACTACCGTCCAAAAAGATCCAATAAATTGAATAAAATCATGAAACATGCAAAACGCGTACTGTTAGATTTTAGGTTCATACTTTCTTTTTGTTTGTTGGTGTTGTTTTTGTGTGTGTGTGTCAGGCTAAACTAGCTTGCATACCATGCAAATGGTTGTCTTGTAAACTGCTCACATACGTATGTATAAAGAAATGGAAACTCTTCAGGAATTAAGCAAATAATGCTTCTCCTCTCTTCTCTTATCCTACACTGACCCGTATTGGAAAGTGCACAGTCAAATTTTAACAGTTTTCAAGGGTGCAAAGGTCTTGAAAATCCTTAAACAACCATGTAATTGAAGTAAGAAAATACCCACCCCCCATCCATCCCAAGCCCCTCCTAAACTTTCTTGTTTTCTCCAAACAATAGAAATATCACTAACAATCCCATTTTTTTAATTCCAATTTTCTCCGCTCAGACCAGCCTTTTAATTGGTGCTCGACTCACTACACAACAACACAACACGGACTTTGCTAACTAGCCATTTTAACCTCGGGTGGGGCTTTAAAAGCCCCTCAGAGGCACGAAGGAGCCCTTTGGCCCCGTGCGGCTCGCCTTATCAGAGAGATGACTATCAGCACATACTTAGTGTTATTAGCCATGTCTAAGTGGTGAGGGGCGTGGGCCCCAGCCGCAGAATGCTTGATGTCAGGGTTGTTAAAATAATCCCTGAATGTATCAGTTAGGTGTAAGGTGGGACGATGAAAGTGGAGACTGTTTCAATGGAAGGAGGAAGGGAGGGATGGATGGAGAAACATGAGAGAGCAGAACATAGTTAGAGCTA
>NC_137619.1:21792847-21801593 GCF_963280865.1 Gymnoscopelus braueri
CTTTTTACTGCTTGTTTGTGATTGAGGGTACAAAACAATCTGTGATCCATATTGCTTTCCACCCCTCTCTTTCCTCGCTCTCTCTCTCTCTCTCTCTCTCTCTCTCTCTCTCCCCCCCCCCATCTCTCTCTATCTCTCTGTCAACCTCCCTTCCTCCCTCTTTCTATCTCTATTTCTATCTGTCCCTCTCTCTCTCTCTGTATTCCGCTTACATCACAGCACAGCGCCCGAGGCCAAACCTGCATTTCTCTTCACTCCCCTCTCGCTGGATTTTCAATTCGCTCCTCTCTTCTCTTCTCTCTGCTCTCTCCTCTGCCCGGCGCCCCTCCGTCCCTTTCATCCTGCTTTTGTGGGGGAATCCGGTACATGAAAGGTGGCGGGGGGACATGAACGCTGCATGAGGCCGTCTGATGCAAAGTCAGTCAGGACTGTTCTAGACAGCGATTCCTCCGTCCTCCATCAGATTCAGGGTGGTACCGGTTATCTGGATCAGATTGTGGGTTGTACAGTATCAGGATCAGATGGTTGGTTGTACCCAGTGGTGGAAAGTAACTAAGTACATTTACTCAAGTACTGTACTTAAGTACAATTTTGAGGTATTTGTACTTTACTTGAGTATTTCCAATTTCTAATACTTTTACTTGTACTCCACTACATATCAGAGGCAAATTTTGTACTTTTACTCCACTACAATTATTTGAAATCTTTAGTTACTAGTTACTTTGTAGATTTTGATTATTATTACAAAACATACATTAAACACTTCAGCCCTATATACATTTCGGCCATTTGAAAATAGCAGATAGTCCGCAATCCAAATGTTTATTGTGCTTCAGAAGAGGACTTTTAAATTGCCTGACATCGCAAAATTAAGGCTGCAGTCCCAGTTTCCATCGAGAAAGTGTGCAGGCATTGTGCAAATTTGAAGCTTGTTCTTTGACTGCACTAGCTGTCGTGTGAACCTAAAAATGTAGATGCAGCTGCCCAGTATTTTCCATACTGTAGGTCAACTACTCTCTCTCCCTCTCTCTCTCTCTCTCTCTCTCTCTCTCTCTCTCTCTCTCTCTCTCTCTCTCTCTCTCTCTCTCTCTCTCTCTGTGTCATTCTCCAGTGCTGCGTTTGCTGACTATGAATGTTGGGTGGTTAAAAGTGTCTTTGCCGGTTCCTGGCTGCTATGCGGGTGCTTGTTTCATGCCAATGTGTCTGTGTGAGGGCTCCCTGCAGGGATGCCCACTGTGAAATGTGTGCGCGTGTGTGTGTGTGTGTGTGTGTGTGTGTGTGTGTGTGTGTGTGTGTGTGTGTGCGTGTGGCGTGTGCGTGCGCGTGTGCGTGCGTGTGTGTGTGTGTGTGTTGGGGGGGCGTGCGTAGACAGGATATGACACGGGCAGAGTGAGAGGATTTAGGTCACCCAACGGTGTGCCTGAAACACTTTCCCCACTGCTGCAAACCTTGTCAGCAGTACTGGCACTGCATGACAGCACGCTGTGTGTGTGTGTGTGTGTGTGTGTGTGTGTGTGTGTGTGTGTGTGTGTGTGTGTGTGTGTGTGTGTGTGTGTGCGTGCGTGCGTGTGTGTGTGTGTGTGTGTGTGTGTGTGTGCAAAAACAAGAGTGGGAGTTATTTGTAGGTGTGTGAGTGTGGGTGGGTGTATCCATGCATGTGTGCAAAAACAACATTTGAATGCAGTTTTGGGGTGGTTTGAATTTGGGCTCACCGACATGCACACACCTAAAAACACTCATCAATGCAAATGCTCGTGCACACACACACACACACACACACACACACACACACACACACACACACACACACACACACACACACACACACATAAACCTGCATATGCAAACACAACACAGAAATTCACACGTGCGCGTGCACACACACACACACACACACACACACACACACACACACACACACACACACACACACACATGGACATACATGCATTATGGACCTACGTACACATGCACAGACACACATGGATACACAAATCATGCATTGACACGCACACACTCCAGCGCGTGCACACACACACACACACACACACACACACACACACACACACACACACACACACACACACACACACACACACACACACACACACACACACACACACACATGGACCTACGGGCACACACATGATCACACAGTCCCTCTCCCAGCCAAAGCCCAAAGGCTAAAGGCCACTGCAGACGTGGGGTCTGTCCAACGCTGTGTTTGTGGAGTGGGCAGCGAGGGACAGCCATGTTGATTTTGGGCAAAGGCAGGCTGGAAGCCATGCCCTTCCACTGGCATTGATGGATGACTGGCTAACTCAGTCCAGGCCTGTCTCACTGGAGCATGGAGGGAGGGAGAGGGAGAGAGAGAGAGAGAGAGAGAGAGAGAGAGAGAGAGAGAGAGAGAGACGGGAAGAGGAAGGACACATGTGAAGGCTTCATTCTTGCTTTTCACCTCTTGCTCAGTTTCTACCTTTTTTCTGTCTTCTCTGTCTCTGTCAATTCCTCTCTTTTTCCCTCACACTCTCTCTCTCTCTCTCTCTCTCTCTCTCTCTCTCTCTCTCTCTCTCTCTCTCTCTCTCTCTCTCTCTCTCTCTCTCTCTCTCTCATTGACATTCTGCCTTTTGGCGAGGCCTATTTACAAGTCAGTGTGTGTTGCAGTGCCAGCATGGTCAAAGCCACCGGGTTCATGTGGGTTTTCCAATGGCCAGAGTTTCCTCTCTGCATGACTCTGAGAGGAACCTGCCTGGTAGACACACACACACACACACACACACACACACACACACACACACACACACACACACACACACACACACACACACACAGCTACTTACACAGCTGCTTACTTACGAATGACTGTCCATCAAATCCAAAGACGTCCACCTCTGTATTTATCGGTGAGTTCTCTGACTAGGACTAAATAGTCCCATCCTGGACCCACAAGAAGTCCCATTGCAGGTGGGACATGTACATGTACATGTTGTGCTAGTGGTATTGGCAACCATGGGTGTGTTCCTCTAAAGGAGTCTCCTTACTGTGTCCTGGCTGTCCTTCCCATCTACAGCCAGGTTCCCATCCAGGCACAGCTGACTCCAGGTCCTGAGGACTGATTTTGCACTTCCTTAATCCTTAATGTGGTCTTCAGCTCGGCCTTGCTCTCACTGCAGCAGCAAGGACAGACTGAAGGTCTAGTGGTGTGAGAGACACAAGACTGCAGTCGTCTGCATACCGCAGCTCAAGAACCCCCTCTCAATGCAGTTTCGTGGTCGCTTGGAGTCTCCTGATATTGAAGAAGTTTCCGTCTAGCCTGAAGTCCACTGCCACACCACTGCTGTCCTCAATCTCCTTGTGGAGAAGCTGGTTGACACATAGGAGGAAGATGTTAAAAGAGCACTGGTGCTAACACGCACCCCTGCCTGACCCCTGCAGGGAAAGGAGCAGACTATTGTCTTGTCTTATGTTCAAGCGAGCATTCATTCCATCATCAAACTGGCAGAAGATGTTGACAAAACATTTTGGGACACCCAAACTTGATGAGGACAGAAGTTCTCTCTGGACAGTATCTAAGGCTTTTGACAGGTCAGCAGATCCTCATATTTTTTCCCAGGACTTTTCCTGAAGCAGTCAGGCATTGACAATCATATATAGACCATGCTCCTGTTCTTCTTAAACCCTGACTGTTATGCAGGCAGCATTGAGGCGATGTTGTCTATCAGGCTCTGAAGTATCACCTTAGCCAGGGCCTCACCAACAAGAGCAAGTATATATATCCCCTACTGATCCCCACAGAGAGCCTTTTCATCAACCCTTGTTCTTGTAAATGGTGACTTGTTTCTTGCATCGATGTTTCTGCTGTCCTTGTTCTGTTAAGACCCACCTATTGTGCACTGCACTTTGCTTTGCTTCAAGGCAATAGGGCTATTTATCCATAGTTGGGGCAGTGGGTGATGGGCATAAGGGGATATCCACATGGTGGTGGGCCCTGCACACCGTGTCTACAGGATTCACTGCTGCTCTTACAGTAGGTCACCTGCAGTTTTACCTGGGACTGCAAAATACCCAGTTACCATGTGTGGTCACGAGGAGGCACCGCAGGTGTCTTGGTGGTGGAAAGGCTATGGACTGGCATCAGGGAGGACATACTCACTCGGCTCCTCTTTTTACCCACTACGAGGGCCTATAGCCAGCGGTGGTAGCTGTAAGCAGAGAGTATCTAGCAGAAAGCGGCATGCAGCAACTTGCAGCATCCACTAACTACAAACACCTCTACGCTACTGCACTAGGCACTTCACACACAGCTTGTGAAAGAACACACACACACACACACACGTGCACGCTCGCACGCACGCACGCACGCACACACACACACACACACACACACACACACACACACACAGTATGTATACGTCTTTGACTCTCATCCCCAATGTCTCTGCGCGCGCACGCGCACGTGTGTGTGTGTGTGTGTGTGTGTGTGTGTGTGTGTGTGTGTGTGTGAGTGTTAGTGCGTGTGCGTGTGCGTGTGCGTGTGCGTGTGCGTGTGTGTTTATAAGGTGTGAGTGGGTGCTTGGCCAGTGGTTGTACTCTGTAAAAACAGTTTTAGAGGCAGATTCACAGCTCTGTTAATGGAGCCTGGGCTTTGCTAGAGCAGTAACAGAAGCTGTGTGTTTGTGCGCGCATGCGTGTTTGTCTGCGTGTGTGTGCATGCATGTGCACGTCTGTATATGCGTTCAAAATAATAGAAAATGCCAGAGAAACAATAACCAGGTCAAGCTCTAAATCCCATGAGTTCACTGGCTACAAAATAGATTTTCAGCCTATATATCGACATAATAGCTATTAGCATCGATGATCTAAATACCTCTTTTAAATCGCAACCACACATCCCTACTTCAATAGTTTGGATATGGCCTTGGTGAGGGGTGTTGGTCCGAAACACATGCCAACACCATATTGAAGATAGAAATGCGGTGTCAGGATGTGTCTCTTTGTGTTTATTTTGTAGTGATTTTATTGTTTTCTGTTGTGTTCTGTGTGTTTACTTTACTGTTGTGTTCCATTATTTTGAGGTCATGTTCATAGTGTTTCCTGCTCTGCTCGTAGCTGTTATCTGTCTTGTCTCACCTACCCTTTGATTAGTTAAGTTTTCCACCTGTGTCCTGTTAGTCTCTTAGCCACTTGTGTATTAATTACCAATGTGTTCACCTGTGACCAGTTAACCCTGTGTACATACATTATAAACCCACAGTTCTTTGCATTCGCTGCCAGTTTGCAAGTGCTGTTGTGTTCTCTTCCTAGTGTAGTCAATATACCCCTCGCGTTTATTCTCCTTGTGTTCCTGGGCTTTGGTGAATAAATCCTCATGCACTTGACCTGCTGTTCACAGCCTGTCTGTTCTGCATTTGGGTCCTACATCTCCTGAGTCACACCGTGACATGAGAAGCTATGAGAAATGAAGGAAACAGGAGACAAGATTTGAACTATATGCTATGGCTCGGGAACCGTCGGTTGTTATTTTGAGAGAGAAATGTCCCACAATATGAATACATTTTGATTTGCTTTATTTTGATGGTAACTGTTGTATAATCACAATATTACACCTGAGGGTGTGCTTTACCATGATCATTGGCACTTCAGTGATGCTTGCGGAACTCTGCTCTGCCTCGTTTCTGACCGCAGCACTGGCGTGCCAATAATCACGGTAAAGCACACCCTCTCGTGTAACATTGCTTAAGTAAGTAACTTGTTCAAAGTGAAAATTAAGTCAACTTCTGTTAAAAGCAAGTTGCCTGTGGGAGTTTGTATACTTATTTTAATGTGTTTCACTGTAAATCATGCGTGTTGATTACCAGGGAGGACTACAACAATGCAACAATGCAAAATGCTTAGACAGAGTATGTAATTTATCCAGAGTATGTCAATTTGACCAAATGGTCCCTTACGGGTCCTGTATAGTCTGAGTTAAATTAATTCTGAGAATTTGTATGTATGCGCATTCACAGATGACCCCAACCCTCCTGGGGTGTCTGGAGAAAGATGTAGCTCTATAATATGATTGAAGTAATCAGTTAAGATGATGGATGATGTGCAGAGCCACACCACACATTAATAAAGTTACATTGCATGGGAGACCAGGTGTGGGTTTGTGTGCGTCTGTGTTAGTTGTGTGTGCAACTGTGCATGTACTGTTACGTGAAGTGTGTGTGGTGGGGGTGCACGTCTTTGGCTGTGCACAAATGTGCTTGCATGATGTGAGCATATATGTGTACTGTATGCACACGTGCTTTTGGGTGTGTGTGTCTGTGTGTGTGTGTGTGTGTGTGTGTGTGTGTGTGTGTGTGTGTGTGTGTGCGCTGTGTGTGTTTATAAGGTGTCTAGGCCAGTGTCTAGGCAGCCCAAACAGACAGGGTGTTAGCTAAGATCTTCAGTGCGTTGATTCACATTGATTGGCGGGCTGGGAGCACTGTGCGGTTGCTCAGTCATTTTGAGTAGGTGTCAGATTTGAATATGCATAAACACACACACGTGTGTGTGTGTGTGTGTGTGTGTGTGTGTGTGTGTGTGTGTGTGTGTGTGTGTGTGTGTGTGTGTGTGTGTGTGTGTGTGTGTGTGTTTGCGTGTGTATGTTGAAATGCAATGCTGCGGGCCCAGATGTTTGTTTTGTGTCGAGTTGAAATGTTCGATCAAATGGAAGATAAGATATGTGTGTGTGTTCTCTCAAGGTAATCCTGTAGGTCTTTGTGTGTGTGTGTGTGTGTGTGTGTGTGTGTGTGTGTGTGTGTGTGTGTGTGTGTGTGTGTGTGTGTGTGTGTGTGTGTGTGTGTGTGTGTGTGTGTGTGTGTGTGTGTGTGTGTGAGAGAGAGAGAGAGAGGGGGGGGGTTTCATATGAATTTAAATGGACGTGCCTGCAGAATAACCTTTTGTAAATCCAATCTGCATCTTTCCACTGCCTGTTATTAAATTATCCCCTAATTGGTCACGCAACAAAGGCAGCTGATGAAAAAGACAATTTCTTGCTTTTAATTGGGCATTTCACGTGTCTTTCATGTACACCCTGTGTGCGACGTTGTGTGTGTGTGTGTGTGTGTGTGTGTGTGTGTGTGTGTGTGTGTGTGTGTGTGTGTGTGTGTGTGTGTGTGTGTGTGTGTGTGTGTGTCTGTGTCTGTGTCTGTGTGTGTGTGTGTGTGTGTGCATCTTCATGTGTGTGTCTTGGGTATATGAGAATGGGACATTAGCAAGGGCTTGGCAGGCACTGCATGCAATCAGTTCCACTTTTCCCACAAAAAGAGTGAGAAAGAAAGAGAGAGAGAGAGAGAGAGAGAGAGAGAGAGAGAGAGAGAGAGAGAGAGAGAGAGAGAGAGAGAGAGAGAGAGAGAGAGAGAGAGTGAGAGAGAGAGACCAGTGGAATTATCATAGATTGAAGAAAATTCTAAATAAATACTTTTTAGAGAAAGGGACTTGTCCATCAATCAAATTCTACACATTTCCTCATTTTATGCCTGATTCTCTCTTAACAATTAATCATTTTGTTATATGTCTCTGCATAGATATTTCTTTCAAAAAATATATCAAATCCCCCTCCACGTTTTTCTTTCCCTCTTGCTCTCTCTCTCACTCATTCTTTCTCTCCCTCTCTACCTCTCCATCTCCCTCCATCTGCCCCTCTCTCTCTGTCTCTCTCTCTGTACTTTTGGCCCGTCTTGCCACCAGTTTTGGTGTGTCATGCCAAAATAGCCCAGCCATTGTTGTGCCAGGCCCGGGTTAGACTGGACTGAATAGTGTGTCTCATTGTGTTGCGATGGGAGGCAGGGGACTGAAGCCGCCATAAACACATAGAGCCTATAGCGGCCAGGGGTCGCGTAAAGGTGAACCCTCACAGCCCTCACGCCCCATCACCCCCCCACCGCCAACCCACTCCTTAACAGAGGAACGCAGCTTTTCTAGTGCTTTCTCTCTCTCTCCGTCTCCCGTCTCCGTCTCTCTCTCTCTCTCTCTCTCTCTCTCTCTCTCTCTCTCTCTCTTTCACTCGCATATTAACCATCACAGCGAGAGGTGTCTGGTCTGCAGAAACCCCATTTTTTTCTACCCTTTTCTTTCTTCTCTCATCTCTCTCACACTCCTTCCGTCTCTCTCTCTCTCTCTCTCTCTCTCTCTCTCTCTCTCTCTCTCTCTCTCTCTCTCTCTCTCTCTCTCTCTCTCTCTCTCTCTCTCTCTCTCACTCTCTCTCTCTCTCTTACCATGCCCGGGCCGCTATTGTTGCGGCCTCTTTATCCTTTGTTCCAACCCCCATGGTGCATCTGGCCTCAGACATGGGGACAACAAGGGCAGGAAGAAGCCGGGGAGATTTTTTAGAAGGCGGGAGGGGGGAGTGTAGGAGGCTGACAGGCAGTTTCCACGGTACGGGGCATGTTTGGAGATAAGGAAGGAGAATGGAGAGAGGGAAACAGACACAGTGTGGAAGAGAGACAGGCAACAGAATCATTCGCTGCCTGAGAATACTGCAATACAGTAGTAGTAGTTGTGGTGGTAGTAGTACAACTACTATAGTAGTAGTAATGGTTTTAGTAGTAGCAGCGGTGAAAATATTAGTGTAAGTAGCAGTATTAATAGTAGTAGTGCTAGTAGTAATAGTAGTAGTAATAGCAGTAATTGTAGTAGTAGCAGCAGCAGTATAGTAGTAATAGTAGTAGTAGTGTCAGTAGTATAGTAGTTTTGACTACAATGGCAGTGATAGTAGCCT
>NC_137619.1:21801793-21804293 GCF_963280865.1 Gymnoscopelus braueri
AGTTCGTTTTTGTTTTGATCAACTGTGATAATTAATACTTAATCCATTAATACCGGGTGTCATTTAAAGATTTCTTTGGCTATATATATATATATATATATATATATATATATATATTATTATCATAATTTTTTTAAGCGAACATTTGTGACTCAAATCTTTGGAACAAAATATTTTACAAAAAATATATATTCAGAGATTTGCACACATTTTCACGATTTAAAAAAAATAGCAGATCTACAAGCTCATAACGTGGCACTCGGTGCCGCGCTATGAGCTTGTAAATCTGCAATTTTTGATTAGCCAAAGAAATCTAAAATTACAGAGATACGTTCCCGGTCTTAATGGGTTAAGACAGATATGTCTGATACATTTATATGATAGATGTTTTATAATATTATTTAAATCTTATATTTACATACAAACACATGTAGATGCATTATGCGAGTGTAAAGGTCTTGGGGGACGTGACAAATAAATGATAGTAATAGGACCACAATTGGAAACAAGTCCTCAGGACTTTTTTGTGTTATCCTTTCAGCCCAAATGTCTGACTGTACCCATGCTGTTTGCCTTTCTGTCTAATAAAGTATTCAATCAATCAATAAATCAATGAAGCTCCGAAAAAAAATTACCTCATTCCCAATAAAAAACATTTATTAAAGTAAATGCTCCGGTGTGGTAGGAAATTAAAACCACTTTGTGGGTCCCTATGTCGTTATAGGCAACCACTTCAAAGACATCGAAAATAAATTACGAAAATTTCAAACAAATTAAAACATTAAAAGAAAGGTTAAACTTTTTTTTTTAAAGAAAGAAAAAAATTCAAACAATTGAAAACCTTTTTGGGGGGAAAACTATAAAAAGCTAAAATAGAAGACAACATGTCGTGATGAGACGCATGATCTGCTACTTTTGCATAGTCGTACAACAAAGTATATAGGGCTTAAAGGTTCAAGGCAGCGTGTCAAGGAATACCCCCCCCTCCCCCCTCCCCGCCCCCAAACACACACACACACACACACACAACATCCCTATTAAATGAAAGCACTCTAAAAGGCATTAAACCCATCAGGGGTCTGACAGCACAGTGCCAGGTGGACAGAGCAGTAGGGACATACTGTACTGTACTGTACTGTACTGTACTGTACTGTACTGTACTGTACTGTACTGTACTGTACTGTAGCCTACTGTACTGTACTGTACTGTACTGTACTGTACTGTACTGTACTGTACTGTACTGTAGCCTACTGTACTGTATTGTATTATACTGTACTGTACTGTACTGTACTGTACTGTACTGTACTGTACTGTACTTGTATTGTATTGTATTGTACTGTACTGTACTGTACTGTACTGTACTGTACTGTACTGTACTGTACTGTAGCCTACTGTACTGTATTGTATTATACTGTACTGTACTGTACTGTACTGTACTGTACTGTACTGTACTGTGCTCCCTGTGCGTGCACCGGCCACCAGATGATCCTACTTCGGCACTGAGCCTTAATTAAAAGCACTAATTGACCACCCCGTCCCCATCCCTCCCTCTCTGCCCCTCCTCCTCCCTCCTTCCACAGTAAGTCAAGGAGCCCCCTACAACCCAGATGGTCAGCCAATGGGGGGGGTTCGTCATGGACGGTCAGCAGCACATGGGAATCAGACCACCTGGTAGGTCTTCCTCCTCCGTGTGTCTGTGTGTGTGTGTGTGTGTGTGTGTGTGTGTGTGTGTGTGTGTGTGTGTGTGTGTGTGTGTGTGTGTGTGTGTGTGTGTGTGTGTGTGTGTGTGTGTGTGTGTCTCTCTCTCTCTCTCTCTCTCTCTCTCTCTCTCTCTCTCTCTCTCTCTCTCTCTCTCTCCCCCCTCTCTCCTCCTCTCACCTTTACTTCTCTCTTCCCTTCTTCCCTCCCCATCTCATGTTTTTGCTGTTGTTTTGTTTAACCTTTCCTCCATATCCCTCTGTCACTGCCTTCACTCTTTCTCCATTTTCTTTTCTCTAGTCTTCTCTCACTCTCTCACTTTCTGTCCTATTCTCTTTGGTCCAGCTCCTCCCCTTTTCTTCATCAAACTCACTCACTCTCTCTCCCTCTCTTTCTCTTTCTCTTTCTCTCTCTCTCTCTCCCTCGCTCTCTCTCCTCCTCTCTCGTTTCCTCTCATCTTTGTGTCTGTTTTTCTCCACCCTGCAGACCACGTCTTTTCCCACAAGCACTCAGCTGTAGTTAACTATAATCTGCACTGTATGTGCAGACCCAGACACGCAAGCACACACACACACACACACACACACACACACACATATCGCACATATCGCACGCGCAACACGCACAACGCACACGCACACGCACACACACACACACCACATCCTTGACACACACACTTTAGAACAGGTGCGGTCAATCACATTTCACAACCACCTTGTTTTCCTCCCTGTCTCTCTCTCTCTCTCTCTCTCTCTCTCTCTCTCTCTCTCTCTCTCTCGTCTCTCCGTCCGTCTGTTTGTCT
>NC_137619.1:21809293-21861793 GCF_963280865.1 Gymnoscopelus braueri
ACACACACACACACACACACACACACACACACACACACAACACACACGGACAAAAACGGTCAGGCGATGGAACGCTTGACTGAACGCGGTCCTGTAACCCCTCTCCCGCCGCTGACGGCTGGAGGCCCTTTGTCCGAGGACTCTTCGCTCCGATCATTAAAGCACAAGTTTGTTAACCTTCTGTTGAGGGGTCAAGATTCCTGCACCCCCTACCCCCTGCCGCCCCCTGCCACCCCCCGCCCCACACCCCCCCCTCCCACCTCTCTTTATGGTGACTGAACTTTTACTATTAACGAACAGGAATGGAGAGAGAGAGAGAGAGTCCCGATGGGTGTTTTTTTTTTTTTTTTTGCCCGCTTGTATTGTCGGTGTGAATGTGTGTCCCTGTTGATTTGGCCCCTCAGGAATCCCCCTCGGAGAGCAGGAATAGGAGGCTGGGAGCTCAATGTATTGATTGGCTTATTAAGTGAAAAACCTTATTAGCAATGTGTGCTCTTTCAAGCACGCATAGCGTTCATTACAGACTAGACATGGATTTCCTTCAAGCCATCAGAGAAGCTCTCGTTAACACAGCAAACAACAACCAACGTAGTCACTCTCCTGAACAACAGGTCGGTGTTAGCCGTTAGCTACTGTAGCTTAGTTTAGCCCAGTATACTTAGTCGTACAGCGAATAGTGAAAATAGCTGATCTACAAGCTCACAACGTGTCCCATGTCGATCTGCTATTTTTGCTGTCTAATTTTTGAAAAATGTTGCATATTATGACATGCCCAAAATAGTGAGGCCAGGTTGAAAGTGGTTAAAAGTGTTAGCGTAGCCTCTTTGAAGATACTGAGGCACAGCAAAGACACCTTTGTCTTCACCCAGCACCAGGGTGGTCATTACACAAACTTGCCAAGTGTTTAATCTTATCCTCTCTGAAGTTAGGATGCCTTTTTACGATTTTTGCCATTACAGAATGATGTTTCCTAACCCCTTAAGGAAGAAAATCGTATAACAAGATAACCTGATGAAGGTCTCCGGACCGAAACGTTGTGATTCCCATTACATTTTGATTTGCAAGTGAAACAGGATCTTTTCTTCCACAAGCTACTGTTGATGAGAACGATTTAAAAAGAAAAGCACAAAAGAGCACAGACGTTGCTAAAAGGTTGGTGCTAGATCCCATGAAGTGTAGGAACAAAGGGGTGGGACCTATCATCTTATTGGTTGCTGCAGCCTATCCATAAGACTTTCACTGAATGCCTAGTGGTGCAGAAGACATTCTATACAACAATTACAAGAAACTGTAAAAATAACTCTGAATATTTTATATATATTTGTTTTGCTAGATGATTTTCTAACCCTATCCCCCTATTCGTTCCAATCTGAATTGTATTTATAATACTGCTCAAGTTGAAATCAATTAGATTGTCAGTGTCATTTATGTCTGAATGGGTCCGAAGTCTTCATTGCGACCCACTTACTTTGAATCGTTATTAGATATGGTCTTACCTCTTCTCACCAGACACGTGTCGATGCTCAAAAGCTAAATGAATTGATTCAGGGTGCATTGTTCTTACACATATCAAATAGGTATTCACTGTTGCCTCAGATGTAACATTTTCCCAAATACGGAGGATTTTGTAAGTTAAGAGAAGAATAAGATAGGAGGTCAGAGGTGAAAGAGAACACAACCATGCATTTAGGATTTGCCTCCGCATAGCAAAGGTGTTAATTTAACAATGTAAAATGGATCCTTGTGGCTTAATTGGACAATCCAGATTTTGCTGTGTATAATCACAAAAGGAGTTTTCCTATCTCTACCATATAGGATCAGATAGAACAAACTTTATTTTTCCAAAAATGAGGCCCCAGGTGAACAGTGATAGATGGCGTTTTTTGGGGGGGGATCAAGAGGCCCACTTTGTCCACCCCTCCTTTGTCCTCCTCCTGATGCACCTCCTTGTCCTTTTCCCTGCCTCCCATTGTGAGTCCTTCAGTGGCCCTCTCAGGCCATTGTGTAGCACGGCACACGCGTGGACGGGCCCCCGAGCGGTCTCAGGTGACGGGCGGCCGCAAGCCTCACCTCTCTACTTTGGTTTTGACAACAATGGCCGCCGTTCCTCGGTGGCACCTCTCCACCCACAAAGATGGATGGGGGCTATTGTTGCCTTTAGAGAGAGAGAGAGAGAGAGAGGGGGGGGGGGGGGGGGACGACGACAAGAGGGGAAAGATAGATTCTGTTTCCTCGTTTATCAAACTATAAAGAGGCTTCGTGACGTTTGCATATGTGCTGCCATTTGTATTGATTAATGGTTGCTGCCTTTTTGAGTGATAACTAAGTTACCTAAAAAAGGACAGATCCATGGTTTCTGTTTGTCACGGCTTCTGTTTGTTTGCTTCTAAATATTAGAATCAACTGTACATTGCTTCATTAACCACTTGAACCCTAATGTGGGGCCATTTGGCTATTTTCGGTGAAGAGATTTGGTGTAGAGGGAAAAGGGAAGTAGGCCAAGAAAGAATAGACCCCTGGGGGAGTTACAGTTATTCTTCTGACTGGTTCATGTGCAGCCGTCCTCCCATAACACCAGTCTTATGGTATCATCCAGTTAATAAATTGTAATTATCTGTAACCATTAATTGATTTGGATATGCCTTGCTTGTCCCACAGGATGTCACATGAGGTCACTCTTATAGTTGACTGAAAACGGAATGATCCATCTGAGAGTAAATTTGAGTTTTCCTTTTAGCGCAGTTAAAGAGATTATCCAGGAAACGTTAAGCGCTGGCCCTTATAGTAACACTTCCAGTTGATCATGTTTGGCCTGTAAGCCATCCGCCTACTGTTAAAGCAGCCTCACCCAGAGTGGAGGATTAACACAGTAAACCTTCCAATTCCAGATCTCTGTCCCTCTCTGTCTCTCTCTTCCTCTATCTTCCTCACACTCCCTCTCTCTTTCTCCCCCTGTGTCTCTCACACACAAACACACACACATGATGACCTTTATGAAGGACAGGCCTGGCACTCTGACCTACATTTCAGTAAAGTCAGGCAGCCAGAGGGATAGTTACACACTGCACAGTAAAACCCTGTGTGTCAATTTAACTAAAAATGGACCACTATATTTCCTAAGGGATCCTATCATGAAAAGTGACCCTAATCGGTCAGTCTTTACACTCTCAGGGTTATACTAACACAGGATTTTAGTGTCTGTATTTATGAAACAAATGCCAACATATGCTCCCCTCCCGGCTGTGTTTCATGAGTTCCACACCGGCAAGTCATGCAATGATGCACTTTCTTTCAGAAATAGATTCATGTTTAACTCATTTCTCACGTCGACAGGGTTTAAGTAGTTTAGCTAGCATGAGGGCAACATGCCTTTACACATTGTTAGTTTGACGTAAAAACCTAACGAGCTGATGTTTTCACATTTCAATGTCTGTGACTTCATGCATTCATAAAATGTGTATATGTTAAATAAGTAGACTCTCCTCTCTGATATCAGCACCATTCCTAACATTTTGTGTCTTGTGTCCCCTCCTGCAGGATGGCGAGGCACACCGGGGGGATTAGCTGTCTCACAGAGGCCTACTGAGCACGAGGGGATGGGACTTCCTGACTACAGCCCCCAGCAACCTCTTCTGTCCACCCATCATCAAGACCTGGATGGGAAATGTTAAAAATTTCAATTCGGCATTCGTCTGCACCGTGGGGAGCCTTTTTTTCCATGAGTGCCTGCGTGATTACAGGCCCCTTTTTCACCGCAACGTTCACGCACAAAGAAGGAACAAGCCTCACCTTAAACCAGATGTCCCTCCTCCTGCACACCACCCTCGATGCCCCCACCTCCCAACACCAACACCACCCGCACTGCCAACCCACCACCTTTCCTCCTGTGGGTGGGCACCAGACCCCCCCTCTAACCCCCCCACCCCTCGCCCACTTAGATCCCAAGGGGATCTTCCGTCAGAAACAAGTGATTGCGAGTTTCACGACAAAAACAAAAACAAGAGACAAAGTTGGGGTTCGTCTTTTTGATGAGGCATCCGGCGATATAAATATATTGATTCACAGACTCTTTGATGAATTAAAAGAGACATTCAGCGAACAGCGCTTACGGCTCCGGCGGCGATGAGATAGCCGGCCGCGCCCGCAATTGACGGGACACTGACAAAAGCGAAAAGAGGTGACTTTTTTTTTTTTTTTAAGAAAAAACAAAAACAAACAAAAAACAGAGAGAATAATAAGAGTGAACCGAGGAGTGGAAGAGAGATATGAGCAGTAAAGAAAAGAAAAAGAGTGAAAGTACTATAACTATATCAACTCCTATTGCAGGAGGTCGAGAGGAGGAAAGCATACTGTATACAGTTGTACAATTTAACGCGGGACTCTCATGAGAACTGGGAATTTAAGTATTGTAAATGCTATTGTATTGTTCTGCATATTATGTTGTTTCTAATAGATTTTTTTTTTTTTAAAGGATGTGAACTTTTTTTCTTTTCTTTCTCTGGTTTCTTTCCACACTATGTGTGTGCCGTCTCTCCATGAACTTTAACCTCTGAACCCACCTACCCCCCCCGCCCCTCCCATTTTGAATCACCTTGCGTTTTCAAAAGGACGAGAAAAAAAAAGGATCATGTGAATAAACAAGACAATTCGATCAATCTTGTTGCTTTTCCCTTTTCTTTTTTTTTTTGCCCAGGCCTTTCATTGTGGATGGGTGAGAGAGAGAGAGAGAGAGATAGAGAGAGAGAGAGAGAGAGAGAGAGAGAGAGAGAGAGAGAGAGAGAGAGAGAGTAAAATTCTCAGAGTTAATTTAACCATTTCTAACTCAGAGTGTACAAAAAAGTGTACATTTGTACACTCTCCAAGTTAAATTAACGCTGAAGATGTTTCTGTGAATGCTTGTGATGGTGTACTCCTACGCCTGATAATATATGGGGTATACAGTTGATACAGCCGCTAGTAGCCTCGATGTCAGGCTAGTTCTGCTATACTGCTGATCCTATACCGTCTACAGATGATACTGGGACTGCTAATTGGGCAGAAAGTCAACAAGGCTAACATGAAGGCTGGCTAACCAAAACACAAAGCGGTTTAGATTGGGTTCGCTGGGCATTCAAATACACACAGTCGGAATTTGAATCTAATAATGTATTCCCAGCTATACAGCAAAATCTATCGCTTGACAGTGTAAAATTGGTCCCCGTCCGTATTTACACTCCAAGAGTTAAACTAACATGCTGTGTGGCGTGTTACACCCAGGTTGATGTTTTTCCCACTTCTCCAAGTGTATCAATGATTGAGGACCTATTAACAGTCAATACCAGAGTATTATTGATGTAACAAGGCCCGGCATTTGCATGTTCAATGGATTCTCTCTCCCTGGTGTTTGAACCGGCCTTACTCCACTTACAGCAGAGGCCTCAGTTAGAAGAGGTTATGAGAAAAGGTCCATATAACACAGTCCATTCATTTTGATTAACCGGATGATGTACAGTAGTACTTATCATCAGACAGGAGAGAATGTAAAAAAAAAACACACAGAGTGCGGATGCTTGTTTGTGTGCGTGCATAATATGTGCACATACTTTGCACATTCACAAATGTATGCCTGTGTATGGTGTGTGTGTGTGTGTGTGTGTGTGTGTGTGTGTGTGTGTGTGTGTGTGTGTGTGTGTGTGTGTGTGTCCTCATGTGTGCTATCAATAGATCCATTATCCATTTGCTTCAAACATGTATTACACACATCTTAAAATATTCCTTTAAAGAGAAGTCATGTTTGTTATGGTTTTCCTTTGAAGGGTATAATGTACATCTTTCTTGTAAATAAAAACAAATTTGTGCAAAAAAAACAGAACTCATAACTAGTCTCACGTTATCTTGGTATAGAAATGTGAAAAATTATCTTCAACTTAAGTAATTGCATATTAGGCTATAGACCTTATCATGACTTCACCACAATAAATGTTTTACTCCCATATGAATAATGCTGGCAGTATTGGGGCAGTATTATCCGGTAAGCGGTAACCTTCTTTTTTTGGAAGAACAGAACACTTATGATATTGTTATTGAGTATTAGAAATCTATTGCTTTGTTATAAATATCCACAGGTTGACATACTAGAAGTAGCTAATAACTGGACAGGCTATTTATCTGGTAGGCTATATTGGTTATACCATATGCGTTTGTTTTCATTCTTATTTGTTCTATGGCTTATTTGCATTACACTATTATTAGAAAAATCCTCAATGTTAATTCATCAATTTGTACCTGAGTGTGCAAATGTAACCTAATGGACCTTAGCTGGAAAAGTCCTTCAAGAAAGTAGAGCCAATTGTCCTGCAAGGAGCGTGTAGGCTACTAAAAGTGAACCTTCATTCTATGACTCTTTTCTGCTGTGGGGTAAATGCGCAACAAATGCACATAGCCCGTGTGTGCAGGAATTCTTCTCGCTGTGTGTGTGTGTGTGTGTGTGTGTGTGTGTGTGTGTGTGTGTGTGTGTGTGTGTGTGTGTGTGTGTGTGTGTGTGTGTGTGTGTGTGTGTGGGGGGGGGGGGGGGGGGGGGCGGGGGACGTTAGAACATTAGAACAGAATGGACAGTTACCGTTACCCCTCATTTAGCATTAAAATTCATTTAGATAAAATTGCCACAAACATTTAAATGGGGAGCTTAGTTCTCCCTCACGCCTTGTTGCTCCGAGTCAAAAGGCTCCGCTTGAAGCTCACAGTGCTCTGGGTCCACTGTTTGTCTCCTAGATACACCCGTTTCAGGAGGTGAAGACAGTGACGACCCAAGTTTGATCTGCGTTTAATTGATACATTTGGACATTTGGATTTAATTGATACATTTGGACGAACAGCGCCTGAATCCCAAGCCAGCTTTTACAAAGGAGCGCAAAGCGTACAAGAAGAGAGTGTCTCTTTTTATCCTGAACAATATGAGCTTATAAATCAATACGCTCCCGTCCCCCCCTCCTCTCCTCTCGTCTCCCTCCAACCAACCGTTTGCTCGCAACTATTGTATTTTTACAGCCTTTGCCGAAGTGAATGCTATTTACACTCATGGAAGAAGAAGAAGAAGAAGAAGGAAAAAAACGCTCTTAAAAAATCCAGGCGACGTTTTAATTGCTTCGCTTCTCCTCCATTATAGCTAGAAAATCCAAGCCCCTGAAATGTGAATTCCTGAGCCTCTCGCTGCTGGGATCAGTGTTGCCAGAATCTGTGAGAGAAACAAGCAACTAGGTCTAGGAAAACAAGCCCCAAAGAAGCGACTATGGGCCACGTGAGCACTTTAAAGATATAATACATACATTGGCTATTTGATAATAGCCGATCTACAAGCTCACACCGCGTTGAGATTTGTGAGCTTGTAGATCTGCTATATTTTCAAATATAATCTTGGGGGAAAAAAGGGGATTTATTTTTTAACAACGCAAATCTTCTATGGGGGTCCTTGGCACAACATATTTTTAGATGGGGGGAGGGGGGGGGGCGGTCAGTGGACAAATTCATATTGAGTTTGGGGGTCCTTGACTTGAAAATGTTTGAGAACCACTGGTTTAAACGACATTTGGAAACAAGCCCGACATGGCAACACTGGCTGGGCTCTGTGGAGACTGCAGTGGATAAATCCGTGTTACACTGCCCTCTGTAGGGGGGATGGGGAACTGTCCATATTATAACAAGGCTTTTAATACAGGCGCAAAACGCCAAGTCTCCTTTTACGCACGGGTATAAACCAGTGGTCTAAAGTAATTAAGTGCTCAAGTACTGTACTTAAGTACAATTTTGAGTTATTTTCACTTTTTCATTATTTATAATTTTCAATACTTTGTTCTACTTCTACCCCACTACATCTCAGAGGAAAATATTATACTTTTACTCCACTACAATTATTTGACAACTTTAGTTACAAGTTACTTTGTAGATTTAGATTATTATTACAAACCATACATTAACCACTTCAGCCCTATATACATATCAGCCATGTGAAAATAGCCAGTCTACAAGCTCACAATGTGTTGCCATGTGCATTGTGAGCTTGTAGATCTGCTATTTGCAAAATATTTATAGACATTTTATACATTTGAAAACTTGTGAAATGGTACATTCTGTATAATGAGTACTTTCTACTTTTGGTACTTTAAAGTACCAAAAGTACATACATTTTGATACCAATACAATACTTGTGTTAGGGTTAGGGTTAAGTGAATTTAGAATTCCAGACTTTTACATTGCAGTATTGATACTTTCACCTAAGTAAAAAAAGTGAGTATTTTTTCCACCACTGCATATAAACTGCACCAAACGCCGGTTTACAAACTGTAAATCTGTATTTGACGTGCCGTGTTTATACAAATTAGAAGAGATCAAACAGGACATGAAGACGTTGTGATTGTGTTCTGACGTAGGAGTTACTTGCAAAATGTCCTCTGATCTCAAATGTTATATCGTCTGTGTGTATGTTGAGAGCCTTCGTGTGTTTATGGACATTTTTCACGATGGCCTCAAAAACAGCTGAAATGGTTTACTTCAGCGTACAATAATGTGAATGGGCTTTTTGTTGTGGAATATTAGTTGTAATTAGACTGCCATGTCTGTCTGCTGACGTTTTAAACACTCCTAGATGTTATTGTCCAAAGCTGCTGTAGTTTTATTTATTTCAAAACTGAAATTCATTATTATTCGACCTCTCTCTCTCTCTCTCTCTCTCTCTCTCTCTCTCTCTCTCTCTCTCTCTCTCTCTCTCTCACACACACACACACACACACACACACACACACACACACACACACACACACACACACACACACACATATGAAACATGTATTTACCAAAAGACCTCTTTCATACACACACACGCACGCACGCACGCACACCCGCACTCATGCACACACACACACACACACACACACACACACACACACACACACACACACCACACACACACACACACACACACACACACACACACACACACACACACACACACACACACACACACACACACGGCTGACCGCGAAGTGAACTGTCAAAGTAATGAATGGAGTAGAAATGTGTTCCAGACCGGTGGAGGTGCCCGAACAGGCCCGCCTTCCTCCCACATCAACCCCGGGCCTCGGCCACAGCGGCCCCCGCCATTCTGTCAGCCCTGCCCCGCAGATATATGTGTGTGTGTGTGTGTGTGTGTGTGTGTGTGTGTGTGTGTGTGTGTGTGTGTGTGTGTGTGTGTGTGTGTGTGTCTCCGGTTCAACTCCAAATCATTCTAAGAAACGGTATGCCTCCTGTTCTCCCTTCAACTTGCCCTACAAGCCATGACAAATCTCGGCGGTAATAATGTGTATGGCTACGTGGGTCTATTCATTCGTTTGTTCTGCAGCACCGCATGCCGATGCATGTTGATGTTGATTTAAAGGGATAGTTCAACCCCAAAATGACATTTTTTTCTATCGATTAGGCCTACTCGCCCCATAGAGCCTTGAATGGACTCCGTCAGTCATCAAATTATTGGTTTAGGAATGCTACCCAAAAAAAAGTATTTTTGGGGGGTGAACTATCCCTTTAACATGTGTCGATGGGGAGAATTCTTATTGAGTGCAAACTGCACGTATTTTGGGATTAAGTTAAATTCATTCAAACAATTAGGTAATTTTTTTTTCAAACAAAATATTTGTTAATAACATCTGCAATCAACATTTGCATCAATATGATTTTCTATTTTTGTGATTTAGTTCAAATCAATCATGTAGGCCTGGCCCTGAATGGCAGCAGTCTGTGTAACCTGTAACCTGATAGACTACAATGAAAATTATTATTGCACTTTGCTACTGGCCCTGAGAGACAATAGTTTACTGTCAGTGATGATGAGATGGCTACTGGCGGGCCTATTAAATTATACCACAACTGTAGGCTATATGTATGCTGCATAACATCATCATAATAATAATAATAATAATAATAATAATGCCAACAACAAGTTTGAGATTCATACCTGAGCTGCACAGAAATAATATTATTAATAATAATAGTAATAGTAAAATAATAGTAACAAATATATAACAAAAACCACCACTTCGTGCATGCTCTTGATAGGGAACAATATAGGTTATTGCACATCCCCAAGCTCAATGTCTGTCTGAGCTATAGGCTACAGTGTAGCCTATAAGACCATCGTAGGCTAAAATTGCCCCTCCTTTTAGGTTTTCAACTCCAAACTTTACCGTTATACCTTCAAAGGTCGTGTGGCCGTTGGTTTTGAAAACAAAGGGAGATGGGGACGGGAAAAAATCTGTGAAGAGAGAAAGAGGAGAGAGAGAGAGAGAGAGAGAGAGAGAGAGAGAGAGAGAGAGAGAGAGAGAGAGAGAGAGAGAGAGAGGGCCATGTTGGATGTCATCCGTCTCCTTGGCGACTGGGCCCGGCCCTCCAAAGCCCCTTGGGCGCACGGATTGTTCGAGAGAAGCATCATTTATCACTGTCACCGCATAATGATTCCCCTCGCAGCTCCTTATTGATGTTTGTAATTGCATTATCTCATAAGGGACGATGATCAATGGAGCCGAGCGGAGCACCGAGGGGTCAGGAGATGATGCCGGATTGCTGTTTGTCCATTTAATACAACCAGGCCCTCATTATCTTCTTCTCTCTCTTTCTATGCAAGACTATAACGCAAGGTTTGCTCTGGTCCCCGGCCCGGACCCCTCTGAGAGATCTCACAGAAAGAGAGGAGGGGGTTTCATTTGTGTTTCATTTGTTTAACCCAAGCCACTGCAGATAGAAATTAGAAATGCAAGCGAGAGAGAGAGAGGATAGGAAAAGTAACTTGATTAACTGTTATGTTATTAGTTCCATTAGCCTGAAAAACGAGGTTCTAAATTAAAGGCCACAGTTGTTCTCTAGGTCTCCAGTGTGCCTTATAATAGACACATGCATGTTCTAAAATGCATGCTTGTGTTTTAAGCTATCAAATCAATCCTTATGGCGTTCAAAAAAAAGAACATAACAACGGCACGGCACGATTATTCATATAGGAGAAATGTTTTAGTGTTTGTTTTCCTAATTACTCGTCTTTCGATGGCTGAATATAGAGCACTGTTTCCCAAACACTGGGTCAGGGGACCCATTTGTGGGTCACAGACACATTTTTATGGGTCGCGAGTAAATGTAAAAAAATCTAAATGTTTCATGAATTAAAAACGAATTCAAACATTTTTCAAAATAATTTCTAAGATAAAAAAAAAAGTAAACACTTTTAAGAAGTAGTGAAAATAGCTCACCACGTCGCGTCACGGTGCAGGCTGTGAGCTTGTAGATCTGCTATTTTCACTATAGTTTGGGTGACCCGGGTGACATCAAATTTCTCTTTTGGATCTCGAGCTAAAAAGTTGGGGACCCACTGGAACAGAGGAAAGGGCTTCGTTTACAACTTGAAAGCGTTTTCAAAAAGACGTTTGAGGGGCGACTGTCAGAGATGTAGGCCAGCCGATATATCGGTGGAACAATGATTGTTGTAGACGCTTCGTGTCGGAGGAGGGGATGAAGTCATGATATCCACTTACATAAAGTCTGGGGGTCTTTGGCTGATGTGATGCCCCCCCCCCCCCCCCCACGTCAAACACATGCGATACTCTCCCTTTTCCCAATGACCATAAGGAATACCGACGTAATTACTGTGACGTGGATAAGCTGAGTGGGCCACACACACACACACACACACACACACACACACACACACACACACACACACACACAGGGCAGGCCAGCAAGTAAACATAAAATGTAGCCATTTTTTTGCATTAGTATTTCTTTTATAAACAGTCAATGCTGTAGCCAATATCTTTGATGTGTAAGGCAATTCAACTTTCGGAAATTCCCATAATGTTTACTTTAATCAAATTTCCATTTTCCAAAATAAATCGTGCATGCACCAAAGTGTATTTATTCGAAATATAGCTGTGCGTAAATAAAATATAGTATTACAAATATATGTATCCCCAATGGCCAGAATATTTTTACTAGACATATTATTGAAAGTAACATTATAGTGCCTTATCTCGAATGGCCTCGTGTAGAGAGACTGTACAGCCGTGGCAACTGTGTCTCCTATAGATGACATTTTGCAATATTGTTCCAAACGCGCGCTGCGCGTCGTGGCGCACGACGGGGGCCTGTCAGCAGTTATGAATGTAGATAATATACTGTATATGTAGGGCAGAGGTTGGAGACGTGCGTGCTAGTGCGTGCCAGACGCCGACTTTAAGAGAAGAAAAGAGGAGAGAGAGAGAGAGAGAGAGAGAGAGAGAGAGAGAGAGAGAGAGAGAGAGAGATCTGTGAGTCTTTTTTTTATTATAAATTAACAGAACATTGTGCACAGCTCAGCTTAACTATATAGGAATCCTAGGTGAAGTAGAGTCTGTGCTCCAGTCCCACGACACTCATCCACTCAGTGGTTCTCAACCTTTTCAGGCCAGCAAGACCCCCCAAAATAATCATATTTGAACTGGGGACCCCCCCACTCTAGTTTGACTCGGTTCCACAGATAAATATTGTGAAAATAGAAGATCTACAAGCTCACAACAGCTTCAAGTTGTGAGGCATTTTGAGCTTGTAGATATTTTCACAATTTTCCCCTCTTATATTATTTGACAATTTGGCCAATGTTTCACCAGTTTTTATATTATAGTTTGTTGATAACCTTTGATGCAGCAATGGTCTTTTTTATTTAATTGTTTTAGGTATTAAAAAGTTCTTAAAAGTCCTTAAATTGTCACTTCACTGGCACCTGTGGGGACCCTCCTGGGGGTCCTGACCCACAGGTTGAGAAACCCTGCTCCAACTAATAACCAAAGGTATCCGATGCTTGGTATAACACGTTGGCACTGCTGTGCTCGCTGGTCTCAGCCCCCTCCTTGCACCTCCGTCCTCCTTACAGGGAGGAGAGGAGAGGCTGTTGGCAGCACACCTATGAAACAAGGGCCACGGGGCGAGAACCTAACCGCGGCCGGTTCATAACACGAGACGTTTCTGTCAGCACCTCGAGTATCCAGTCCATCTCTCTCTCTCTCTCTCTCTCTCTCTCTCTCTCTCTCTCTCTCTCTCTCTCTCTCTCTCTCTCTCTCTCTCTCTCTCTCTCTCTCTCTCTCTCTCTCTCTCTCTCTCTCTCTCTCCTCTCTCTCTCTCTCTCTCTCTCTCTCTCTCTCTCTCTCTCTAAAGTCAGTCAGTGGAGAGCAGTCAAAGCAAGAAAGCACCATGCAGGCGGGGGAGAGAGAGAGACAGAGAGAGAGAGAGAGAGAGAGAGAGAGAGAGCGAGAGAGACACACACACACACACACACACACACACACACACACACACACACACACACACACACACACACACACACACACACCACACACACACACACACACACACACACACACACACACACACACACACACCACACAGAGAGAGATAGACAGACAGACAGACAGACAGGCAGATAGACAGACAGACAGACAGAGGCGAGGAGGAGCGCCTCGAACGTCAGGTGCAGGGAGCAATGGATCCTATGTAAGTAAAGGCTGATAAAAGTGTCAAACTCCCAAAATCCACTAGAATACTGGAAATTACATCTACTCTGTTAAAAATGGAGGGGACCCCCAAACCCCCCCGCTTGGGGGCGTGGTCAGTATGACCCCCCCCGCCCCTCCCCCTGGAAAAAAATCTGTTATCAGACGGTCTGAGGTTGGCAGGTATGGTGTGTGTGTGTGTGTGTGTGTGTGTGTGTGTGTGTGTGTGTGTGTGTGTGTGTGTGTGTGTGTGTGTCCTCTAGGCGTGGATGAGCAGCCATTAATTAGGTATAAATAGAGCTCAGGTGTGAAATAGACTCCATGTGTGGGTTTGGTTCAGTTCAGATGGAAATCCAGCAGCTCTCCACACTTGCAAACAGGTAACTGAACATTATTATTAACCACCAACTTTTAACAGCTTTGTTTACAAGAATTCAGTTTGGGGAACTAGTCTGTGAATTAATGACATTAAAATGGACACAATGAGGCATTATATTTTATAACAGAGTGAAGGAAACTCTTTCAAACTACACTCTGTTCCAATGGCTCATAGTGTCATCTAAACGGCTACGTGGTGCAGCTCCGACGGCCCGCTGCTCCGAAAGCCCACCAGTCCGACAGCCGTCCCTGGGTGCGGTGGTGGACCGGGGACCCCCGGGGGTCCCTGGCTCCAGACCCGGCCGGTCTGCCGGTCGGGTCAGGCCTCTCCAGCCAGGGACCCCCCGGGGAGGCCTCGACCCGGCCCAGGGAGCCCCGAAACTGGGTACTACCCGCCTCCGGGGGACATCCGGCTCTCCAGGCGGTCCCGTGGACCCACTCTTAAGCACCCCTCGGCGGGCGTTAAGTGAAGTGACAGGCCGCGGCCCAAGGACCGCGGGGACCTGGTGGTACAAACGGCGAGGCGCGCCCCTGGGCTATTGTGGACTTAGCGCGTCGGACCCGGCTCACCGGCCGGGTCCGCGGACCCACACTTTAGCGCCCCTCCGCGGCGATAAGTCGGGGGGGTCCCGCGGCCTACGGACCGCAGGTACCTGGTGGTACAAGCGCTGCCACAATAGTTATCATGCCCATTAGCAGGGTCTTGTTCCTCGCTGAACATTGTCTTCTTCCCTCTATGGTTCGAGCCGATTTCATTTCTCTTGTCTATGGTTTCGCTAGGTAGCTGGTAGGGACAGTGGGAATCTCGTTCGATTAACTCGGGCGCAGCCACTGCTGAATTGCGGGACAGCCGGAGCGCAGGGCACGACCCACATAGATACGTAGCTGCTCGCAGGTTCATGTCAAGTTCCCCCGCCTCCAACCCCATCAAGGTAACTTGCCTTGCGGGTCTACTATCGGGAACTTTGGTTTACTCAACTCCTGCGTGCACCACCTATGTGGTCTAAACCCATATAAGGTACTGTCCCGGCGTGGTCACTTGGCAGTGCCTGCACGCCCCACTCAGACCAGTGCGCAGCGCCCTTCAAGACAAGCATATGCTACTGGCAGGATCAACCAGGTAGGCCTCCTGTTCCGCCGCAGACTGCGCGCCAGCTGAGGCACGCGCCGTGGGGTTGCCAGACGGGAGGCCGACCGCGGGGGCCCTCGGGCGGTCCGTTGCAGGGCAACTAGGGCAGACGGGCGTCTCGGTCTCGCTAGGCCGGGGTCGGCCGCGGAGGAGTGCGGAGGAGGCCGGGGCCTCTCCGCACGTGGTCCCTCCGCGCCTGGTCGGGCCCGCAGGCTGCAAGAAGCGTCCGCCGAGCAACCAGAGGTGCCGGCGGGGGCCCTTGCAAGAGGCGGGCTACGAGTGCCAATCGGTCAGTATCAATCGTGGGTTCCACGGCCCTTGCGGGCGGCGTGGTTCCTCGGAACACAGTGCTTTGACTAGAGTGGCCACCGTGGCCGACGGCCAGGCCCTGCATTCGGGCAGGTCTGTCGTTCGTCCCTAGCGTCCGCACGCTGGGTCAATATATCTGGGCTGGGAAAAGTTGATACTCCCGGGAGAGAATTTCAAAGGAGGGGGCCACGGCAAAGCCCAGATTCTCCTGGGCTCGACGAGGACCTCCAGAGTGCCCGGCCGCCCGGCCGTGCCCGACCGGAGGCCTCTCTCTTCCCATAGGCCCGATGTCGGTAAAAAATGTCATGGGGGGACCCCCAGACCTCCCGCTTGGGGCATGGTCAGTATGACCCCCACCCCCCTAGAAAAAAATCTCCTGTTTTCTGATGGTCTGAGGTGGGCAGGTATGCACCTCACTCACCTGGTGGATCCAATAGCCACCATCCCCAACCAAAATGCCCAATAAATCCATTCAGCATCATCTGACCGGATCCTTATTTTTCTCCAGTTATGAAGTAGGCCTACAGGCTGTATAACGTTTCGTTCTGGTAGTGGCCTACAAAAGCACTTATGTTCGCCCTGTGCTTTGATCCTCCCGCGTCCGAGAGAGAGGGAGAGAGGAGTGGGGGGGGGGGGGGGGCACCTGACAGTGATGCAACTGTTTTGAGGGCCCCGGGGGAAAGACACGGTGTACGGTGGTGGTGGTGGTGGTGGTGTGCCTCATACTCTCATACACTATGACTTTCAGAGTCCCTGCCAAGGTATGAGATTGAGGCGAGATTAGAACGAGAGGTTTAGTCTCGCGTTGAGGCCCTGGGAAATGATAGAGACGCCATTGTTTGTGGTGTTTTTGCTGGAGCGGGACAATCAATATCAATCGTGTCATTTTGAGGGTTCATAGCAGTGTATTATCCTGAATATTGTATTATTATTATTATTATTATTATTATTATTATTATTATTATATTTTAAAGATGTAGCCTAAAACCAATATTCACTATATGTAATAGCAGCTAATAATGACTACTCTACTAGGTTACTACTAGCTTACTACTACTACTACTACTAGCCGCCTACTACTACTACTACTACTACTACTAAACTACTACTACTACTACTAACTACTACTACTACTACTACTACTACTACTACTACTACTACTACTACTACTACTAATGATTATATAATCATTATTATTATTCGAATATTAGTATTTTGTAGAATAATCTAATCGTATAATAATGTAATCTTTAAAATAGCTTTAAAAGAGCATAAAACATATATAGTTTAAAAATAAGTAGGATAGCATTCCACTGAATGCCAGTGTGTCATTAAAACCCATTTAGCCCGGCTTAAATGTATGTATTCATTAGTTAATGGGTATAGCCTATAATAATAGCATAACGTTTAAATGTAGCTGTCTCATGCAAGAAATGAATGTGAGGTTGTTTTTTGCACAGATGTAACTGTAGCTGCATGAAGATTGTGTTAAGGACATACCGGTAGATGTAACTGTAGCATGCTGCATGCAGACTGTGTTAAGGACATAGATGTAACTGTAGCATGCTGCATGCATGCTGTGTCAAGGACATAGATGTAACTGTAGCATGCTGCATGCATGCTGTGTCAAGGACATAGATGTAACTGTAGCATGCTGCGTGCATGCTGTGTTAAGGACATAGATGTAACTGTAGCATGCTGCATGCATGCTGTGTTAAGGACATATGTGTAACTGTAGCATGCTGCATGCAGACTGTGTTAAGGACATAGATGTAACTGTAGCATGCTGCATGCATGCTGTGTTAAGGTCATAGATGTAACTGTAGCATGCTGCATGCATGCTGTGTCAAGGACATAGATGTAACTGTAGCATGCTGCATGCATGCTGTGTTAAGGACATAGATGTAACTGTAGCATGCTGCATGCATGCTGTGTTAAGGACATAGATGTAACTGTAGCATGCTGCATGCAGACTGTATTAAGGACTGCATGGCCTCCAAACATAAACAATGAGAGCAAGTTGAGGCAGGACAGGACAGGCTGAATTCCAGCCACGGCCACAATAGTGATAAAGTATTGGCCTCGAGCCACGTCTCTCATTCGTTTATTTATATTCTGAACCTACTTCTCAATCCATCATACAGAACAATCTAATCTATATTGGAGGCTAATCTTCAAAATGCGTTTTGGGGAATGAGTGATTCATTTGAAATGGCCAGAGTTTGTTTTCAAAGTATGAGTTTGAACTTGTTAGGGTTCCACAGAATGTCTACTCTAGACCTATGGGATCGATTATAGGCCTATGTTATTGCATTTATTTACTTTCATAGCTAACTTGTGGAAATGAAACATACACAGACAGGCGCATAGACCTAAGCATATAGTAGGCCAGTGGTTCTCAACCTGTGGGTTGGGACCTCCAAGGGGATCCCCAGATGATTTTGGGGGGTCCCCAGATGGCAGTGAAGTGACAATTTAAGGGCTTTAAGACCTTTTAATACCTAAAAAAAAGAGAGAAATTAAGAAAAAATACTTTATTGCATCAAAAGTAGGCCTATCAACAAACTGGTCAAACATTGGCCAAATTGTCAATTAATATAAGAAAGAGGCAAAAAGTTTGCCTCTTTCTTATATAGCAAATGTTGTTGCTATATAAGGAAGAGATCTACAAGCTCACAACGCCTCACTTTCTGGGACATTGTGAGCTTGTAGATCTGCTATTTTCACAATATTTATCTGTGAAACCAAGTCAAACTAAATTATAGCACCTAGCCCTAGTTAATTCATGGGCATATATAGGCCTATCACACATTTTCACAAAGAGGTATGGCTATGTGAAATCATTACACCTTTTTAAACATCAAACAATCATAGTATCCTATTTAGTCATTTCTGCAGACAAAATAAGACTGGAAATCTCTCTCTCTCTCTCTCTCTCTCTCTCTCTCTCTCTCTCTCTCTCTCTCTCTCTCTCTCTCTCTCTCTCTCTCTCTCTCTCTCTCTCTCTCTCTCTCTCTCTCTCTCTCCTCTCTCTCTCTCTCTCTCTCTCTCTCTCTCTCTCTCTCTCTCTCTCTCTCTCTCTCTAGTGTAATTGATAAAGCTGGGGTTGTGATACCCATCTCGCCATGCACGCATATTTATCAGTCTCACGTCGGTGACGGGTTAAGAAAATGTCAGCGCGATTCTCTCTCACCCTGTCAACGTTTCTACGTTCCCACCGTGACAACGCGTGCGTGTTAATCACGCAGCCAGGGAGACATCTCCGTTATTGTTAGCAAAACCCTCCCTCCTCCTGCTCCTCCTTTGCCTGCTCCACATAAACTCACGGATGTGTGTGTGCGTGTGCGTGTGTGTGCGAGTGCGTGCGTGCGTGCGTGCGTGCGACTAGTCAATCACATAGGCCTAAATAAATGTATTATGCAGTATATACTTATAGCATACATATAGACTTTACAGTACACACACGCACACACAGTGTGTTTTTTTAATGGCAGACCTTAATTTAAGGTAAATCTTTATAATCTCAAACATATGATGATTCATGTTGATGTGTAGGCCTATCTTACACCCATCATTGTGATCTACTATATATAATCAGATTTCTATGTTCTAGGCTATTTACCAATCTCATAAGACTTTTCCCTCTACTTCGAAAGACTGAGTCGACAAGAACTATTCATACATAGTTGAACTGAAACACAATTTTCAGTTTAACCTTTTAAACCCTATACTTGGTTGACCAGAGTCCCTCAGTGCTCAATATTGACCTTTCTGTTTTCCATGTACATTAAATATCTTTGCTGAAAATACAATCTACAGGCTTGCAGATCTCTTACTGTAGATCGGCTATTTTCTTTGAGTATAGATATAATATATATAAAATAGATGCTGGGGGTTAAGTGGTTAAAATACAACGTTTGTTTGGTTGTAAAACACAATTTTTTGACAACGTGTTTGTCTTTTCTGGGATCAAAGGAAGCTGGTCTTTTCATTCAACTCCTACCTGTCATTGAACTCAGCAGCCAGCCCTCACCACCTGTTTGTGTTGGCAGTCTCTCTCTCCCCCCTCACTCGTTTTCACTCTCTCTGTGTTTGTGTCTATGTCTGTGCATGCTTATGTTTATGTTTATGTGTGTGGCAACATATTTTTCCTATACCCTCCTCTGCCTTCAAATCATCCTCCAAAAGACTACTTGGAACTTATCATTGCCTACTAAAATATATCTGATGCTGATCTGAAATATCTTATTTGTCAGTATTTTTCATGCATGTGACCCATAACGGTCCATTTAATTATAAATGGATAAATTAACACTAGGATTATATTGTGTACATGTTAACCAAACAACAAGCAAAGTCCCTGCTTCTGTTTCCCCATTCTGTTTCAATGTTGAATTAAATAACATTATTGCAGAGTAGCATCATGATATGAATACTCTCTAATTTCAACATCGCACTAGGGTCTATTTTGTCACCAACTCAATACACATGCACAGCCAAATGCTCAGTGTTCATTTAACCATTTGTGACTCAATTGCACAAATGTAGCCAAATGGACCCAGTTCCATTTGGATACATTTGTGCACTCTCTGAGTCACTTAATGGTTAAAGGAACACTGAGGATTTTACTACGTACCCAACAGAAAGGACTACAGGAGTCAGAGCTGTTCAGCTCAGGCAAACCCATAGCCATTTCCCTAGCTAATTTTTCCCTGTCGTCCCTGCTAACCCCTAAGCAATGCACCGCACGATTTACTAAGCAAATCTTAGCCAGGGGAGAGCGAGACGGAGGCGGGAGCGAGGGAGGGTGGTGGGGGGAGGCCCCTGAAGCTGTGGGTCCCTGCAGACCGTCACAGCACAGTGTTATGCTCGCCTCTGCACAATTTATGGACCATGGACAGTTTATAAGAAGCAATGTAGTCTATCAGAGAGGCAGGCGGAGCGAGCGACTGAGCAGGGGGGGGGGACGTTTTCCATGCAGGACGCAGTGTTTTGGAATAACACGCGGCCCTGATAAAGATGTTTCCCCCGTGACATGAAACAGCAGGGAGAACGAACGGCCACTTACTGTTTCCAACCAAATATGAAGAAGGGTCTTTTAGCTGCCACAGTTTTGTTCTTACTTAGATTTGTGCGAGATGTCGAGATGGTTACATTTCTGTGCTTGTGGAACAGTTTTACCGCCTTTTAATTTCCAAACACATTTCCTTGATGAAAATACATCCAGTGTGGGCCTTTTAGTCATTGTATAAAACAAGATAAGGTGAGATTAGTTTTGGACCAAGTATAGTCAAAAATGGTAAATGGTGCATTTATATAGCGCTTTTATCCAATGCGCTTTACATTGATTGTGCCATTCACCCATTCACACACACATTCATACACCGATGGTGGAGGAAACCATGCAAGGCACCAACCTGCTCATCGGGAGCAATTATGGGTTCAGCATCTTGCCCAACAGCGCAGTGTACGACCCAACAGTTCAAGCTGCAGACTACAGTACTAGTGAACTTGTTACTGCATACTGAACATAAAACTGACCACAGTTTCTTGTCTAATTCTAATCTAATCTAAGCAACACCAGAGTGCGCCGTCGCAGCAGCTCCAGTCTGCTACACCCTCCGTGCCGCGCAGCACTCCACCGGCCGCCGCAGCTGTGACCGGGGGAACCACCCGGGTGCAGCTAGCTAGCGGCGCTTCATCCCCCTCTTCCCAGCCGCTCTCTCCGAGGCCGCAGCAGGAGTACCGTGACAGCGGGGCTTCGCCTTCGTTCAGCGACGTCTCCGACGACGGCAGCGCCCACAGCATGGACGAGGGGGCGGAGGAGGGTGAGATACTGTCGTTCCAGGGGGCTACCGGAGCAGCCGCCTCCAGCCCTCGTCAGGACGACGACCTCGGGGCTTCTGGCGGTCAGCTGGGGCCCAGCTGGCCGGACGCCCAGGAGCTGGAATCCGATCCCGCGAGGCGCGACGAGCCGGTCTCGGCTATCATCGATAGAGCCTTGCTCAGATGTGGGCTCGTTCGCCCGATGGAGGAGCGTGCATCCTCCACCGGGCAAGATGACGAGTACCAGGGCTTGGCTCCCCAGGATCAGCGCGCGCAGAGGTCCAAGAAAGTCCCGGCCGCGCTGGGCTTCGCCAACGCCCTCATGTCCACCTGGGAGGTCCATTCCGAGCCGCATCGGCTGGGTTTCCCCCTCGAGGTGGTGGACGCGCCGAAGTTGGGGCTCATCGCCTGTCCCCCCATGGACCCCGTCCTGGCCCAGGGCATCATGGACCAGCGTTATCCAGTGGCCCTTACTCCCGACCCGCACTTCACCGATCCCCAGGAAAAGGCGATATCCGTGGCGGTGAAGAAGGCGTACAAGTCAGCAGCGCTGGCGGCGCGTGCGCTGAACATGGTCGCCATTCTCCAGGGCTCGACAGCTAAGCGGCTAGCCGAGCTAAAAGAGGCGTGGGGCGACGACGCTGAGGAGCTGGAGGCCCTTCAGCAACTGACCATTAAGGTCACTCGTCACGCCACAGCCTGGGTGGGGAAGTCCATGGCGGACAGCGCGGCGATTGAGAGGGCTCGTTGGCTCGGTCTGGCCATCTTCCGTCACGAGGTGGTGGACGCAAAGAAAAGCGTCATGGCGCTCCCGCTGAAGCCAGACAACCTCTTCGCTGGAGCGTCGGAGTTCCTCCGAGTCTCCACCGACTCACGGAAGGCCCAGAGGGAAGCCGCGGCGGGGGTTCTGGAGCCAGCCCCTCCTCCGTCTGCGAGACCCCGCAACGAGAGGCCCGCGGGCAGAGGTCGTTCCTCCTCCTCTCACCGAGGGTCCAACACTTCCCGCTCCTCTTCAGCCCAGGCGAGCTCGCGGGACAGACCGCAGAGCAACGCGGGCAATCGTGGCAGATCTTCCCCCCGCCAGCCACCCGCCTCTACCAACACAAACACCGTAGGAAGCTCCAGCCGACCTCCACGTCGCAACACAGGAGGGAAGCCTTGTGGCGGGCGGGGTAAGTGACATTGTCTCGCCGGTGCACAGACCGGCTCAGCCCGCTGTTCCGCCGTTCGTGTTGGGGAAGAGGACCGTGGCTTTTCAGGCCTCGTTGGACAGAGTCGAGGACGGCTCCACGAGTGCCAAGAAACTTTGTTGTGTTCAGAGTGTGGACGATTTATGTGTGCAGAATGTGGACGTTTTAGTAGTACAGCGCAATGTTTCAGTGAAAAGTGCCCTGTGCCATGTACCTCCTTTTTCTCTGCAAAAGAAAATAAATGTACCGAATGTTACAAACAGTCTCGTTCTTTCACATGGCATAGGGCCTTGGAGCAGAGGGGTCCCCGTCTCGCGGGCCCCTCTGTTCCAGCGCCCTTACTGTATGGGCCAACAAGGCCTGGAGCCCCCGATTTCCGGGGCTCCAGGTATTGCTGGGGGTCCCCATGTGCATGCATTAAATCTATGTCATCTTCCCATAAGCCCAAAGTGCCTGGGGCCCCCGTTTGCCGGGGCTCCAGACACTGCTGGGATACACTCTGTAAATGCATTAAGTCGATACCATCATTCCATGAGCCCACAAGGCCGGGAACACCCGAACCCCGGTGTTCCAGGCATTGTTCGGACAACATCTGTGCATGTTTTGGGTCATATGAAGGTAATCGGAAAGGTATTAAACAAACCGACGCCGCCTTTGTCCACAAGAGGGCGCCAAAGCGCCAGTGGAACAGGGTCACGTCGGTTTTGCCTTTCGCCTCACAGGCTTCCGTCTCACGGGATGCAGCGAAACGCCACTGTGGACCGGAAGTCTTTGAGTCAGACAGAGCGGGCCTCTGTCTCCGCCATTTTGGAGGGACAGATGCCCCCTCTCTCGCAACGCGTCACGATGGGCGGGCCACGTTCGCTTGTAACGGGCGACAACGCATCCCTTACGGGGAGGAGGGGAGGAGGCCTCACAGGCTTCCGTCTCCCAGGTTGCAGCAGCACGTCACTGTGAACCGGAAGTACTTGGCTCAGAAAAGGCGGACCTCGGTCCCCGCCATCTTGGAGGGACACTTGCCCCCTTTTCCACACCGCCTCTCGAATTACAGGCCACGTTCGCCGTTTCCGAGCGACAAAACATCCGATACGGGGAGGGGGGTTTTGTCGACGCTACGTGCGGAGCCTTTGGGCTCCGACGGGGGGGCGACGGCCAAGGTAGGCTTAGTTCGGGCGGCCCCGTTTGTCCGGGTGACAGCGCCGTCGGTTTCCATGGAAACAGGCAGCCGGCGCGGGCGGACAAACCGGATGTTGACGTCAGTCACCTCAGGGTTAGCACCGCCGGCGGCAGTAGCAACAGCGTCACTGCTCCCCATGGCAACCGTCCCCATAGCGACGCTCCCACTCTCCGAGCGGCCGGTGACGTCACCGGCCAACCCACTCGCTCGGTGTGTGGAGGAATGGAAGATTTGCAAGCCAAATCCTTGGGTATTACGCACAATACAGAAGGGTTACAGGTTGCAATTTTCCAGAAAACCCCCAATGACGGACAAAGTGTTGTTTTCCAAGGCCACAGGTCCAGCGGCCAGTACTCTGAGGGAGGAGGTTGCCTCCCTTTTGAGCAAAGGCGCTGTCACGGAATTACTTCCGAACCAGAACCGACTGGGTTTCTATTCGAAATATTTTCTGGTGGCAAAGAAGGGGGGGGGGGGTGCGACCCATTCTGAACCTGAAGGGTCTCAACAAATACCTCACGGTTTTCCATTTTCGAATGCTGACAACCGCTGCGCTTTTACGCACCGTGCGTCTTGGGGACTGGTGGACGAGTATCGATCTCAAGGATGCTTATTTTCACATTCCAATCTACCCACCGCACAGGAAGTTCCTGCGCTTCGGGTTCGAGGGGAGGGTGTACGAGTACAATGTCCTCCCGTTTGGAATGTCTCTCAGCCCCAGGGTGTTCGTGAAATGCACGGACGCAGCCATGGCTCCACTGAGGAGGCAGGGGATCCGGTTGTCCACTTACATAGACGACTGGCTCCTGGCGGCGGGCTCAAGAGAGGAGGTGATGCGACACACGCGCGTGGCAGTCGCTCACCTGACGTCCCTAGGTTTCATGATCAACGCCAAAAAGAGCGTACTGGTTCCGTCTCAGCGGACCACCTTCTTAGGGATCCTGCTGGACTCGAACACGCTCATGGCGCGCCTATCCCAGGACAGGGTAGACAGCTTTTTGGCGTGTGTGAGATCTTTCCACGTGGGGCGTCCAGTCAGTTACAGACTGTGTATGCGGGCGGCGGGTCTCATGGCCTCAGCCATACACCTGGTCCGCCTAGGCAGACAGACTCTACATGAGACTTTTCCAGCGGTGGATGTTGGCGCTAGGGATCCCATCCACTATGGGTTCGCGGAAAGTGGTGGTGCCTCCACGGTGCGTGGAGGCTCTCAGACCATGGTCACAGGCGCCCTTTCTGACCGAGGGGGTCAGTGTGGGGGTTGTGACGTCACGGATGGTTATCACCACGGACGCCAGCCTGACGGGATGGGGGGCCGTCCACGAAGGCCGCTCGGCCAGAGGGGTGTGGGACTCCAGTCTACGGGAGGCTCACATCAACTATCTGGAACTAATGGCGGTTTTTCTCGCCCTCAAACATTTCGAGGCTCACATCCGCGGTTGTCACGTCGCTATCAGGACGGACAACACCACGACCATGTGCTATATCAACAGGCAGGGGGGCTTGCGCTCCCAAGTGTTGGACAGCCTGGCGTGCAGACTGACGCGTTGGTGCGATTCGCATCTCGCGTCGATTCGAGCTTCACATGTGCCGGGTCTCCTGAACAGCGGGGCGGACTTACTGTCCAGGGGCGAACCCCGGTACGAGGACTGGTCCCTCAAGCCGTCGGTGGCGGACCTGATCTGGGCCAGGTTTGGCCGGGCGCAGGTCGATTTGTTTGCCTCCGAGGAGAACGCGAAGTGTTCTCGCTTTTTCTCGGTGAGGGTGGGGGACCGTTCACTGGGCATGGACGCACTAGCCCACGACTGGCCGGACGAACTGCTGTATGCGTTCCCGCCACTGGACCTGATCCCCTCAACACTGGAGAGGGTGAGACTTCAGGGTCGGTCAGTGCTGCTAATGGCTCCGGCATGGGGCGTGTGGAGGTCGGAGATAACACCTCTCCTCTACGCCGAGCCTTGGCCCCTCCCGCTGTACAGGGACCTACTACGGCAGGGAGGGGTCGACATCTTCCACGAGAGACCTCAGGACCTAGACCTGTGGGTTTGGCCCGTGAGAGGCAGACCTTGACTTCGTATGGCCTGCCCCCTGACGTGGTGGCCACCATCCAGGGGGCAAGGGCCCTTTCCACGAGGTCCGCGTACGACGACAGGTGGAACCTGTTCGTGGCATGGTGTCTGAGTCAGTCACCGCCGGTTGAGGCCTTTCGGGCCCCGGTACGCAGCGTCCTCATGTTCCTACAAGAAAAATTGAGGCAGGGTCTGGCTTTCTCGACGATTAAGGTGTATCAGGCGGTTGTGTCCCCTACCTTCCTTCTCTTAAGTCCCCTCGGGACCACCTGTGGTAGGTTCCCAGGGGAGGAGGGCCCTGTTTCCTTGTTTTCACTTAGGGGACAGACTTGTGTCTGTCCATTAGTTGAATAAGGCAGACTTGGTCTGTCAGGGTCCTTTTATTAACATCATATACCGCACCCTGGCCCGGAGGGCTGGGGCGCCCGTGAGGCCGAAGGTCACGTCCAGGGGGACGGGGCCTTATGGCTAGGGGGCGTGCGGACCTGAGATTCGGTATGGCTATAAGCCCCAGGGGGGTTTATGCATCCCATAGTGAGTATGTTACGGAGAATTAGACAAGAAACTCAGGGTTACGGATGTAACCCCGGTTTCTTTAGAATTCGGAGTAACATACTCACCTAACACCCCTGTTTGTGTGCATCTGCATGCAGGAAGCGTGTTAAAGAGGATGAGCCACGTCACGCAAGAGGTTTTATACCTCTTCCGGTTTACCGGACACGTGACATACCCTTCTCAGCCAATGAATGGCCCGGGAGTTTATGGTATGTAGCTCTGCATCACGCCAGGGGGCGCTGATATCCCATAGTGAGTATGTTACTCCGAATTCTAAAGAAACCGGGGTTACATCCGTAACCCTGAGTTCTCACACCTCATCTACATAAAATGGAAGTATGTAAAATTGAGTCTTACTATTCATGGGTGGCAGAATTGTCTTTCAATGTATACACTACAAATGCACAATGAGACAATCTTTACTTTGTTTCTTAATAATATATGTTCTCTCTAAAATCTTTAACCCCCCCAAAAAACGTGGAACGTGCCCACCTCTCAGAGTAACACATAGAGTGCATGTTCTTCTGAACATGCACAGAGGCTGATAGATAATGTTTTAATACAATATTTAAATCATATCACAGTTCATATATTTGGACAGAGTGAAAAGCTGCCAGAGGACAAGTGGAGTTGCAGAAGCGCTCTGGCTCGATAGTTTAAGTACACTGTAGATTAAGATGATCAGGCTGTGAGTTCAAATACCACCCTTAAACGTAAAAGTGAGTATTGATAGCCAATTTCCTAAAGCAGGTTTGTAAAGCTCTTGGAGAACAAGTAGAAGTTGTCTCAGTAATTCAACATGTTCAGCACTTGGCTGAAGATGCAGAGGTTGTGAGTTCAAGGCCCCCAATGTAACACGTGAGATCTGAGAGCCAATTTCCAGAGGAACGCTTATTAAAGGTCTGTACGTAGAGTTTGGCTCCGTCACAGTGGCTCAGTGTGTTCAGCACTTGGCTGAACATGCTCATGTTGTGAGTTCAAGCCATCCCCAACTTAAATATGAGAAAGCCAATTTCCAGAGTAAAAGCTTAATAGTTTACTGTAAAACTATTGGAGAACAAGTAGTTGTCTCATGCTCACTATGTTCAGCACTTTGACAATGCTCAAGTTGTGATTTGACAATACTCAAGTTATGAGTTCAAGCCTCCTGAATTAAATGTGAGTTTTGAGTTGTCACAAACACAGTGGTGCAGTTTTCAGAAACTGTCTTAACTGTGTCATCCCACATTTTTCCTATTATACTATGGAGATACTATTGGGCAAATACTGAGCCACTGATATCAAGACTACCTCATCTTGTTCTCCAAGAGCTTTAATTAACTCTCTAAAAACACATTAAATGTAGGCGGCGGCTGCTAACAACTCAAGCAAAACTCACTGAGCCTGAGATCACGACTGCCTCTTTATTCTCTCCAGGAGCTTTGGAAGCTTTCTTCAGGAAATTGGCTCTTTAAAAAATCACGTTTAAGTTGGGAGGCTTGAACTCAGAACTTGAGTGTATTCAGTTAAATGTTGAATGCTGGTAAAAACGTAGAAAAAAATCATTTTTAAGTAAATGAATTTAAATTAAATGTAATTAAAATGTCTTACTATGTTATGCTACATAATCAAAAAACATCTAACACAATTTACACTATAATGCCCAAAATATGCCATAGTTAACTATGTCATCCAACATCTGTATTCAAGCCTCATTATGTCAAAAGTGTCAGTGTTGCTTTAGTTAGGTTGTCCCGCCCTGTGTTTCATTATTCAATAAAGACGTTTCCTGCCTCTGGGTATCTGCACTTGGGACCAACAACCACAACCATAAACATATTCAGTAGAACACCTATGACTTCCTCCAAGAGGTGCAAAGTGGAAAGAAGACGCCTCGGAGGACTCAAACCATCAGTGTTATGACAATTAACCAACCATTATTATAAGTCTATAAGTCTAAGCTGATTGTGCTGTAACAATTTAAATCATTACATTTAAACCCTGAGCCTAACAACCAAACAACCAAAACATATCCACAATGAGATACTGGAATATAGAGTCCTCATGGTCCGCATGTTCCACTTTTTGATGTGCACAATATGTACAAAACCTTATGTAACAATACTAATGTTCCAATATGATTTGGTTAAGGGGAAATTATCTCTTTGCGGAGTTGGTTGATCAGACCAAGGTCACATTGGTTACCTGGGCTACCTGACTGACATCATGGGAGAGGCTGATGTAAGGACATGGAAATCAGCTGCTTGGGAGGATTGGCAGAGAGGAATGCAACACAGGGCGGCTTATAGTGGGGAAATGAAACCACAGAACCGTTTGAGACTGATACGGTGGCAGATTTGACATACCCCTTTCCCTGTTCCATAGAATTAACATACATATTTTAAGTTTGTCTACATCCAAATTACGGAACTATCCAAAGAGCAAAGACATTGCCGTGTTGAAACCAGAGACCAGCGCTGGCCAGGAAAACACAGCTGCGAAGGGTGCCGAAAGCGACAGCTTGGATGTCAGCACAGCTATGGGAAACAGGTAATTAAGCTACGTTTTCTTTTTAAATATTTTTATTTTAATAAAAAACACAATATCACATGACAAGAAAATACAATAAAAATAAATAGACATAAATAAACAAGTGGTTTATGAAGGAAGCCATGTATAAACGGTAAGCAAACCCACATTTTAAGTTTGTTTGTTCCTCCAAGTTTGTTCTGTATCTCATGTGCTAAGGGAATGAGCTTGAATGAGTGTGCTCACCGCAGAGAGTGTAAAAACCAGAATCCCAGAACCGAGCCCTGACTGTTCAGATATCATCTGCACTGTGTTAATTTGTCCATGACACTATGAATTGGCAACTTTTCATAACACTAGTGAGAACATGTCAATGAGGAAAGAACAGCCGGATCAGCGGCCAAATCCACAAATCAGAGTGAGACACCAAGCCCAGAGGTACGTATCATTATAAGCCTACTACAGGGTATAAATCAGAGGTTTCCAAAAGTGTACATGTCAGACCCTCAATTTGACTTTCATTATGGCCATGGACCCACATTTCAAATTGTTCTATCCTATGAACCTTAATATGAAAAGGTGTATTGGTCTGTAATACATGAGAAATTAGAATAGTCATTCAAACATTGTTTGTATTGTAATCATTTCAAGTGAACAATAACATTATAATAAACATTTAATTAATTCCCTCTCCCTCTCCAAGGACCTGGGGTCCCCAGATGCAATCAACCACTGTTTCCTCTCTTTACTGGTCCACGCCGCAACATAGAATTAGAATACATAGAAAGAATAGAGAGAGAGAGAGAGAGATAGGCAGCAGGGATGTACACACTAACACTACGATTACTTAGTAACTCAACTCATATATTACTTTTCAAAAGAATTTAAAAGTGCTTTGCTGACAGTAAAATGGTAATAATTATTATGGCTCATAAAATCTCATAAATAATTCAGTAATGTACCAAAAGTCATGTTATCTGAAGCCCCGTATAAAAGCCTGAGAGTTCTCCAGAGTTCTTACATTACAATGAACGTACTGTGAAACTTGAGTTTATACTTTCCCTCTGAATATGACCCACTTGTACCGTCTCATCACCGAGACGTTTATAGCTGTCAAGTGACGTCTCAAATACACCAACGACTCCCTCGAAAGCCCTTCGATGAAACAGCTGGCCCCCAAAATGGCTGATGTTTGTCACAAGAAAGAGAGACAGAGAACAGGGGGAAAGAGAGAAAGTACACAAACGACAGAAGGAAAAGGAGCAGGAGAAAAATCAAATTCAATTCATGGGCAAGTATCGCGTGCTAGCTTCATGGCTGTCAAGACGTTTGAGTCCTGAGGATGAGTACGTTCTGCAAAATGATTTGATGTGGCCATATGGGAGAAAGACAGGCCAGACAGCCAGCAATTGACATCAAGAAAGATGTCCGTTATCTCCGTGGATGGCGTCAATGGACAGACATGAGCGCACACGGATAAACACGCATACACACGTGCACACACTCCTTACAGACAGA
Source organism: Gymnoscopelus braueri (assembly GCF_963280865.1). Taxonomy (NCBI): domain Eukaryota; kingdom Metazoa; phylum Chordata; class Actinopteri; order Myctophiformes; family Myctophidae; genus Gymnoscopelus; species Gymnoscopelus braueri. The sequence continues at coordinate 21,839,488 of NC_137619.1, forward strand.
CACACACTACTCACGCCAGCTGTCATGTGGCTTTTAAATAAGCCAGCCCCGGCACGAGAGACAAATCACATGCAAGTCAATTTTTCATCAACAAAGGCATCGTTGGGGTGTACGGTGTTTGACGTAGCTTAGGCAAACGGCTGGATGGGAAAGTGGGTGACATAAGAGGTCTGAAACAGAACTCCTAAACATCTCAGAGATTTTCAAAAGGCGAGCCACTGTCACTGCCGGGGCTTCCCAGTCTCCCAGAGGAATGTTTACATTGATGTGGGATCCTTGGCAGAGGAGATATCAAACATACCCATCTGATAAGAGCTGCTGGGAGAGTTCTGCAGGCCTATGCGTGCACATACAGTTGCACGCACACGCGCACACACGCACACACGCGCACACACACACACACACACACACACACACACACACACACACACACACACACACACACACACACACACACACACACACACACACACACACACACACACACACACACACACACACACACTCAAACATGCATGCATACACTCTACTTTGCACTTCCACGTACAGTACATACACTCTGCATTCACAGTTAATTTACACACAACTACTACACACTACATATGGAGACACAAGCTTTCTACTCACACCTATGTGAACTGACACGCACACTCCCTGTCTGTCTGTCCACACTGACACGCACACTCCCTGTCTATATGCTCATTACACACAAAAAGCTTTTAGCAGTGTAGAGCAGACGAGGACATGGCTTATTGTTGAGCTAGCAGTGTGATGGATGAAGCAGACCTATGTTAGTCTTACTAACACTAAAACCAGACTGAATTTATAAGCAGGGTCACCACCTCCAAATGGAATGCCAATGAAACAAATACCATCTCTAGGTAAATAATAACCACTTTCGTGAGAGGGCGACCTGAGTGGCAACTTGACCGTGTGTGGGTGGACTTTGTGTTGCGCCTGTATGTGTGTGTATTGTGTGTGTGTATGCATGTCATGTGCATGGTGTGTGTCAGATAGAGAGAGAGAGAGAGAGAGAAATAGAGTGCACATGTCCTACATGCAACATCACTTCAAATTGCCCCATCACCATTAACCACTTAAACCCTATATGCTTCATTTGACTGGGACCCCCAGGGGTCAATACTTGGTCCCCTCCGATTGTCTCTGTACACCAAATCTCTTCACCGAAAAACACCGATCTACATGGTCACAACGCATTGCGTGAGCTTGTAGATCTGCTATTTTCGCAGAATGTTCACCTTATGACATGCCCGTGATAGGGACACGCTAGGGTTCATGTGGTTAATAATTTGTATGTTTAAATCCTATCCTTTAATTCTACAAAGCTCTGTAGTGGTGAGGTGGTGAGGTGGTGAGGCCAAATTTTTTTCTGCCCGGTTCTCCTCAGTGGCTGGAGCAATTGATCGGAATTTGCACACAGCCATTGACCATTACCATGTGCACGGAACAGCGAAGCCCGTTTTGCGATTTCGCCAAATCTCAGCTGTCTCAGCCATGGTTACGGCTGCCCAGCTGTGGGATGGCCTCGCGAGCTATGGGACAAACTGCCTCCCGGGTTGCCAGATCATGTGCACGTATCCCCCCACGGGTATGGAATAGTTTATCTAATTGAACGGAAACACATTTTATACCAGTACAACCAGTTATACAATACATTGGCCCATCTATTACTGCTTGTTGACTGATGAACAATAGAACCTGTTCAACAGCTCAGTGGAGTAACCTCACGTTCACCTCCTAGGCTCCTCGTTACCTGGATCCTACTCGGGTGCATTTTTATAACCTCGCGTCACCAGACTTTCCACCTCGGAGGAAAGTCTTGTAATTGTTCTAAAACTAGCCGTGCGATCCGATTTAGAAAAAAGGAAAAAAAGAATCTGGATTCTGGTGGTTGGTTACGGTTGGCGTCGCATTGTTTTTGTTCCCCACATAATGCAAATCAATTTGTTTAGTCTCGCTAAATGAATTAGTCGCACTACGAGTTAGAATAAAAGATGGTGATACCAAACGACTATTATACCAAAAGAAACTAAACGATTATACCAAACTAAACAAGTTTTAAACTAGGGGAATCATTTTGGAGATGCACGGCGCCGGTGGTTTCGGTCGTTGGTTCCGGCCACCTGATGACGTAATGATGATGCAAAGTTATTTCCGCTCCGACCGGATCAGAAACCCGAAAATGGTATAGATCCCAGGCTATCATTTTTATATTCTCAGAGTTGAATTGACGCAGTGTAGTGTAGGCTACATCTGGTTCCAGTGACAAGGCAAGGGCCTGGGCTACTAAATTATCTCTCAACTTCAGCACAAAGCAAAACACTCATCACATCACCTCTTCTCTCTGAGATCACATTGCATTGCATTGCTTTATGCTGCATTTGTAATCACTGCTGACTTTTGTCAAGCATACTAATTTGGCGCTGTTTGAAGTACAGTACGATTTTGTACACAAGGCCCTACGAACTGTACAGCACACTCTAAACACATGCTGACATATGGGTGTATCCGCTTACACAATTATTACTCACAGCACTAGCATACAGTTAGTTAAAGAATGAGTGAAAAGTTCACCCAGCATTCACTGTTAGCAAGCAGCTAAGAGGGAGAGAAAAACAGCATTTGACCAATGAGTTGTTGGGGTAAGAAGCAAACGGATGAAGTCTCATTACAGTCATCAGTCAAAGTGCTGTTGCAGTTGAATGTACACGTAGTACTACAGAGTATTTGCTTGCCGTAATCTTCTATAGCATTTGACAAATGGAAAACACTGCTGTCTTACATATGTATCATGATCTTAAATATAGCCTATAAATCATGTAAATCACACATTGTTCATGTCATGACGTTATAACTCCATATTACATATTTTTTTAAAGGAAAACATGTCAGTCAGTCAGTTGGTCCGTCCGTCAGTCCGTCTGTCCGTCCATCTCTATCTATATCTTCCTCCTGTCTCTTTGACCCTGAGTGTGTAGCAGTGGCAGGCCGGTGGTCGACCTTGGCTTTACCGCCGTCATGGCAACAACAAGAGACCGTTAACAGCGTCCATGAGTTGTGGCTTGACATTAAACTGTGCTCGAGCCGCAGTCAATGTTTATGTCTCCCAATCAAACGCAATGTGTTTATCTTATATGGCATTATGGACAGAGGGGCTTGGGAGTAATGCAGTGTTTTCCACCATGACACCATGCTCTGTTGTTTAGATTCTATCCTCCTGGGTGTCTTTGTGTGTCATCTTGATTTTTGTTTGCTTAGTTCTGTTTGTTTTTAAGTGAGATATTTTTATTAGCCAATTTCTTTTATCGGTTTGAATGGAGAAATTAAACAAACAAACTATAAACCATTATTGAATTGCGTCTTTCCTCTCGTCAGTCCATCCATTCATGTGTCCATCCATTTGCTCATAGAAGCTTGTGGGTTCAAGTATTATCTGGACTACAACCAGGATTGCCACAGAAGACAGGTAAGCACCATAGAAGACAGGTAAGCACCATAGAAGACAGGTAAGCACCATAGCAAACAGGGAAGCACCATATGAAGCGCCATAGGAAGCACCATAGAAGACAGGGAAGCCATAGAAGACAGGGAAGCACCATAGGAAGCACCATAGATGACAGGGAAGCACCATAGGAAGCACCATAGAAGACAGGGAAGCACCATAGGAAGCACCATAGATGACAGGGAAGCACCACAGGAAGCACCATAGATGACATGGAATGGCATTTTGTATGGAATGGCACATTGGAAGACATAGTGACACATTTTTTGATGGTGCTATCCTCCTGGAATGTGACGCAGTGACTAGGGGCGTCGCCAAGTTACAGCGATCCGGTGGGAAAGGGCTGGTCGCCTCCATACTAATTCTGTCTGTGACAGCAGCCAATCAAACACAAGTTAAAGTGTTTGATTGGCTTATACAGGGTCATGTGAGGGGGTTGGCCAGGGGCATGGCTATCTGTCACTCCTGCCATCTACCGCTCAGCCTATAGCGATTGCGATTGGATGCTTCCCTTCATAGGATAATCATCATAGTATCACCCAGAGGGGGCGAGCATGTGCACCATAGAGAAAAAGGATATGCACAGAAACATAACACACACTGATTACTCTGAGTGAAAACAGAGAAGAATATGGTTTCTGGGTGTTTGAGCAATGACAGTCAGATCAAGTCATTGCAATACAATGGTGGTGTCTTCTCCAGTAGACTACTCCACACTAGTAGATGTATGTACTTACTAATAATTTAAAAAAACAAGGTTAAACACACAGGATGAAGTAGTATTCATTTGAATGCAAAAGACACAAATGGAAATTTGTAAATTAACTGAAGTCAGAGTGCTATGATAACAGGGCAAATGTTACAAGTGTGGGTGTATGAAGATATGATGGGAGTCAGGCTGTGTCTCAATAGCATGTCACAATCAAGCAGCACCGACAGGGTGTAATTGTTGGATACTTGTTTAAAACAAAATCTTGTTTACCATTGGATTCAGAGTGATGTCAATGGCTATGAGGGGTTCATAGGGTCATTTTTGTAACTAGCTTTTACAGTTGCGTCTCTGTAGTCGGTAGTCTCTGCAAGTCGATTTTCATACCCTACTGAAATGAATGGATATCCAACAGTTTCTTCGAAAAGTAACACTATGCTTTGGGAAATGATCATAAATGCAATCCAACCACACCATTATGTATATGTTTCTGGCTGTCTTTGGAGAAAAGGACACAGCGAGAGACAGAGGACTGTGTGTGTGTGTGTGTGTGTGTGTGTGTGTGTGTGTGTGTGTGTGTGTGTGTGTGTACACACAGATTAGGAGAAGAGATTAGGTATCTCCTCACTGCCCTGGCTCTAACAGGAGCAGGCTGGGGCTTCATTGTGAGGATGTGTGGGGGACTCAAGCTGTTTTGTCCTCAGAACCACATGCGAGCGTAGAGCAAACACACACTTAATCCTCCTGGATAGAGAGACTTGACATCAATTTGTCCCTGTAGGGGAGGGGCCCCGGGCCAAGTCCCTTAAACCCCTCAGCACTCACTCCTCCTCTCCCTCCACTCTCTGGCCAATATCTTCCTCTTCTCCATTTGCGTCTCTGTACCCAGTTCTCTCTCTGCTTTCCTCTCTCCATATTTGTCTTTCGAAGTTTTAGCCTTTATTTTTTATCTCTTCTTTGTTGTCTCTTTCTTCTGAATGTTTCCTATTCTTAGACTGCATTTCTTTTCTCCCTGACAGTTTGTTGCATTATTTTTGTCTGTCCCTCCGTCTGTCTGCAGTTCTCTCAGAATTTCTCCAAGACACAGGTGTGTTTCATCTCCCAACTGTCCCCATAGTCCTCCCCATCTGGTATTGAGAGATCTACGGACAGAGGAACGTGACTTGGGTTTCCTCCCTTAACCCATCCTACGCGAAAACATAAATTTAAACACTAAGTTACTCCCCTGCACCTCCTTGGTTTGAATACTTCCCTCTTTTGAGATTCTGCTCCCTTGTCTTGCTTGCTATCCAGTTATTCCACCATTCAGAGCTGTAATCTGGAGGCAAGCATAATGATGCAATGTGCTAGGGGTATCAGCTGGAAAGTCATTATCGACATATGCATTTCCGTGGAAGTGATGCGATAGCTCTGTCCTGATGTCTGTTTTGCAGTTGCAACCTTGGAGGTCTTGCAGGAAAAGAAGGCGCACTCATAACTCTGTTTACTGTCGTCACCATCATCCAGTGATTTCAAAACAGCGATAAAAGAAAAATGCTGAGTAGAAAATAGCATGTTTATGTGTACTAGGAATCTTGCTCTCAGAGAGATGGATCAAAGCATTTCAATGCTTTTTCTGTAACTAGTCTTTGAAACATGGGTGGGGGTTGTCTAGCAGATGTAGAGAGAGGATGAGGTGGAGAGGCCAGACACATACACATGGAGAAGAGCTAGAATCAGGAAATAATAGCCTACACTAGTGGTTACGCAATTACACATTACCACCCAAGCTCTGTAGTGTTAGATTGTTGATACTCAAATATATCACCAGAGCTGCCAACTGTCACGCACAGAGCGTGAGACTCATGCAAATGACCCTATTCACACGCTCTCACTCCACACTTTTTATTTCTCTCTCAGTCCAAAAAAGAACGCATTTTCAAAATGCTATGGTGCTTCTCTGTCTTCTATGGTGCTTCCTAAACGGTGCTTCCCTGTAATCTATGAATCTTCCTATACGGTGCGTCCCTGTTTTCTATGGTGCTTCTGTCTTCTATGGTGCTTCCTACGGTGCTTCCCTGTCATCTATGTTGCTTCCTATGGTGCTTCCCTGTCTTCTATGGTGCTTCCTATGGTGCTTCCCTGTCTTCTACGGTGCTTCCTGAGGTGTTATGTCCTTGAAAACCATTAAAAAATAAATAAACATATCCTGTCAGTATCCTGTTAGTATCATGCCAGTGCATGGTCAGTATCATGTCAGTACCATAGGTTAGTATCATGGTCAGTATCATGGTCAGTATCATGTCAGTATCATGGTCAGTATCATGGTCAATATCATGTCAGTACCATGGTCAGTATCATGGTCAGTATCATGTCAGTACCATAGGTCAGTATCATGGTCAGTATCATGTCAGTATCATGGTCAGTATCATGTCAGTATCATGGTCAGTATCATGGTCAGTATCATGTCAGTATCATGGTCAGTATCATGGTCAGTACCATGTCAGTACCATGGTTAGTATCATGGTCAGTATCATGGTCAGTATCATGGTCAGTATCATGTCAGTATCATGGTCAGTATCATGGTCAATATCATGTCAGTACCATGTCAGTATCATGTCAGTATCATGGTCAGTACCATGTCAGTATCATGGTCAGTATCATGGTCAGTATCATGTCAGTATCATGGTCAGTATCATGGTCAGTATCATGTCAGTATCATGGTCAGTATCATTTCAGTACCATGGTTAGTATCATGGTCAGTATCATGTCAGTACCATAGGTCAGTATCATGGTCAGTATCATGGTCAGTATCATGTCAGTATCATGGTCAGTATCATGTCAGTATCATGTCAGTATCATGTCAGTATCATGGTCAGTACCATGTCAGTACCATGGTTAGTATCATGGTCAGTATCATGGTCAGTATCATGGTCAGTATCATGGTCAATATCATGTCAGTACCATGGTCAGTATCATGGTCAGTATCATGTCAGTACCATAGGTCAGTATCATGGTCAGTATCATGGTCAGTATCATGTCAGTATCATGGTCAGTATCATGGTCAGTATCATGGTCAGTATCATGGTCAGTACCATTTCAGTACCATGGTTAGTATCATGGTCAGTATCATGGTCAGTATCATGGTCAGTATCATGTCAGTACCATAGGTCAGTATCATGGTCAGTATCATGTCAGTATCATGTCAGTATCATGGTCAGTATCATGTCAGTATCATGGTCAGTATCATGGTCAGTACCATGTCAGTACCATGGTTAGTATCATGTCAGTATCATGGTCAGTATCATGTCAGTATCATGGTTAGTAGTATCATGGTTAGTTTGCCATAATTCCTTCAAATATTCTATTAATTTTGAAAAGAATTTCTGTGGTACAGGGGAAATGACAGTGCTTTGCAAACAAAAAGTTAGTGGTTCAAAGCCACCAGTGGGAACATTTTCCACTCTACATTTAATACACACAAAGTTTGTAGTTCAAGAATACTTTTCACTCTCCCTCTACATTCTAAAAGGTTATGTATTTCGTTACCACTCATGTTGTGTCTGCATCTTCTTCTATGTTTCTGTGGTGCAGGGGAAAGGACAGTGCTTTGGTTAGTGGTTCAAAGCCACCAGTAAGATTTTTCACTCTACATTTAAATTCCCCAAAGTTTGTAGGTTTGTAGGTTTCCCATTCATGTTGTGTCTGCATCTAAATCTTATGACCTTAACTCATTTTCCCCCAATACATTCCAGGCCTTGATGGTGCAAGGGACATGACACTGCTTTACAAACAGGAGGTTAGTGGTTCAAAGCCAGCAGTTGGAACATAATTCACTCTACATTTAAATTCCACAAAGCTTGTTGTTCAAGACTGCTCTTAATTAAGTTTTCACACTACATCTAAATTCTAAAAGGTTATTTCCCATTCATGTTGTGTCTGCATCTAAATCCTACAAACTTAAGTCATTTGTGGTACCCAGTATATTCCACGTCTCTGTATCACAGAGGAAATGATAATGCTTTGTAAATAGAAGGTTTCTGTTTCAAGACCAGTAATAAACATTTCTTTCACTCGCAACCTAAAATCTAAAAGGTTAAGTATTTCACTCCAAGCCAAGTTTGCTGTGCCAGCATGGCGCAAGCATAAAGTCAAGGGTTCATAAACCAAAAGTTCTTGGTTCAAAACAAAAAAAATCAAACAAAAACTAAAACTGTGGTCAAAACCAACTAAAAAACCTGGTAGAGTGCATGTCATATCTACTCAGTGTTTTCTGCAACCGGCCCAGGTTCGAATCCGACCTAAAGGCTCTTTGCTGCATGTCAGACTCATTCTTAAACTCCTCCTTGGCCTTTCTTTCTCTCTACTCACTGTCAAATAAAGCAGAAAATACTCAGAGAAAAATCATTAAAAATCTCCTTCAAGGAAGAGGGTGACCACAGCTCCTCTTTGATTAGTTAAATTAAGTTTGAGAAAATACCACTGTACACTCATAGCATGCAGGAGGGTAAGAGCACACTGCAAAAGGTTACAAAATATAGCATCTACAGTATTAGGCAGGCAGGTGTAAGTAGCCTAACTTATAGCTAAGTAAGTCAATTTACGGCATAAGTAATCAACATATAATCACTAAATCACTTACTAAGGTGTTCAACAAAATATTCACTTACGGACAATGCCACAAACAGGAGCAACAAACAAAGGATCAAAGGAGATTTCTGAGCCTGCATGTCCTCAATCAACCTAATTACTTCCTGGAGTTAACATGTGACCACCACGCAAGCTTTTCATTCAGAGCAACAGAGAGTATTGTTTGCAAAAGGAATCTTAGAACTCATGTGCTAATGTACAGCAGTTCATATAGTCAGTTACTCAGTAAGAATACAAATTCACACAGCAGTATTGCTGCTCCCATATGCAATTTTACTTAGTTTCGAGCCACCTCAGTGTCAATTACTCGAGCATACATGAAAATGTTCCAACATTGTCTTTTTGTGAATAAGTGTTGAATAAGACTAGATGTCTGATGCCGTCTTTTCTACTGTTTCATTGCATCCACAACGTTGCTTGGACGTTGAAAAGATACTTCTAAAGGCTTCCATTTTCAATCAAACATCAACCATAAATCCATAATTGAACGTGTTTTGCAACTTGGCCATGTTATGGCATGTATGCTATTAAGTGAAAGATTAGAGCCAGTGCAAACTTATACAAAACATCAGGCCAGGTTTGAACTGTCAACCTCAGCCTTTAAAGGCAAATATATATCTTACCACTGTCCCACTATTTTCTATGTTATCTCATGTCTTGCATGTTGTCAAGTGAAAGATTAGAGCTAATGTCGTAAAAACATGCATTTACTTTTTTTAATAATTTGTTAGCATTTTCCACTTTATTTGACAGTGACAGTGAGCAGAGATAAAGAGATAAATAAATTCCTTTGTGGGAATTATAGATATAGAAAGGTAGATGCTTCATTGGCCGCTGCAGTTCATTGGAGCGATGAGTCTGCCGGCCGCCATATCGGGAAGGCTGAGCAGAGCCTTATTCTAATCTAATGCATACATGTACATTGCAAAAGTTATTAAAATCATATAACTCCCTGAATATTCAACCGATTTTCAAGCCGTTGAAATTGTAACAAATGTGGAGTTATATATATATATATATATATATATATATATATATATATATATATATATATATATATATATATATATATATATATATATATATACCAAAATAATTGATCTGATCCAAGTAGTAATAGTCATAAAACATTTCTGTCTCCAGTCACTGAAATAGACAATATACATGAAATATACAGGCCACATTACAGAATTACCCTTTTCTGTCTATATCCAACATCCTTATCATGTTAGCTATTCAGGTCAGGTACACACTATCTATGGAAGTTTTTTGGTTCAATTCTTTTTTTTTTATGGCACAATGAAATATAGCACAATTAAATAAATAAAACCGACAATGACATGAATTAGTTTTTTATTTGTATCAATCTGTTTTTTTATGTATGTGATTGTCAATTTTATTTATTTCATTGTGGTATTTATGAAGTTTTGTTTACCAAAAAACCTCCATAGCTATCAACTTTAAAAGACTGAGATAATTGACCATCAATGAGAATTTTCTTTTACAAAAACAGCAAATACAAATGAAGGCACTGACAGTCTGTGTTCCATATTTTAATGGCACTGAAAACATACATAACACATAACACACCAAGATAGTTGAAAGCAATTATAACATCAAAGTTTTATTTCTTTTACTGAAATCCCTGGAACTAATCCCTAACTGTTTTGCACAACTTTTTCCATGTTGCCGCTCTGTAATTTGATGTGTAGTTTGGCAATGTGGTGAAGCCTCAATTTGTAAAATTCAAACACAACTAATGACAATAACATAAAATGGTTGTCAATACCACATTGGGTACCCATTCTGAAGCAATCTCACCTAAAGCTGCACACAAACCAACTACAGTATTTCTGTCAGATAACTCACGAATAGATTGAACCAATATTACAGACCAAATATATGAAACAATATTATAGAATGAGAATACAAGAGTGGATGTAATATATTTTATTTTGGCGTTCAGGCTCTGCTACATTTTCCTCCCTGCTCAGCATAATTAAGACAACCATCATTAACCTTTAAGAGCAGGGAGATATATATACATAACAACCCCCCATGGGGAACAGAACCAATAGCAGAGCCCACTGGTGGTGCTGGGGTGGTGGTGGGAGTAAACGCTGCATGACAACACCTATGAAACACAAAGCAGACAGAACACAGATGAAGGTGAGCTTAAATAACCCGCCCGATTGGACAGCTGACTGCCACCTCAGAGTATGACGCACTGTATGGGTCTGCATGACGCTGTAAACAGCCCCATAGAATCTCTCTCGAGTGTATGCTGCCAGAACTAACTCGCAGGCTACGTATAATGTCTCTTCTTGCAGTGGAGTTCTGCCAAGTTCCAAGTTGCTGCCATAGAGTTAAATGCTGCTGCCCAGCTGCATCTTATGAGCTCCCCCTCCACAACATGGTGCCGGAGGAGCCATACACTAGCCCCAGAAGTCAACGCGGCATCTACTTTTCTATATCTATAAAGTAAAAGGACGTAAAGGGCCTTGGGTCGGAGCACATTGCTGGCCCACAATGTTCGGAAATCAGTCATCATAGAGGTGAGTGGAATCTGTAGAAGTTGAAGGATTCATGTTGGAGGTTATTGCACAGACACTTTCACGGACGCTGCGTTCATGATTTGAGGCATTTTGTTCAAAAAAAGACACTCCTGCAAACTTTAGATCAAACTTAGCCAATCAGAATAGACTATAAAAAATCGGACAGATCCGTCTTGATCACATGACTATAGACATAATGTGTACCAATTTGCGTGATAATTGGACAACATGTGTAGGAGTAAGGCCTAGTGGGAATGTGCATGTAAAGTTTCAAGGGAATCGGACACTGCGTTCATGATTTGAGGCAACTTTAGATGCTAATCTTAGCCAATCAGGCGCTATAACAGGCCGATGTGAAATGTTTGGGGCAGAGGTTCTGCTCTGGCATGCACGGAGTGTGCACAGTTTCACGCCGATCGGGCCAACGGTGCCGGAAATTAGCTGTCCACAGACGGACAGACAGATAGATGGGGTCGTTGTTATTTGCTGGAAATCATAAATGTAAATGTTGAATTCATCCACATTACTGTTTTCAGATCACAGATTGCAGAATATATAAAACCACAATGCTGTTTAAAGCCGTAGTTTTATTTTTGCCTTGTTCTGTGTTGCTGTCGAGAAGTCATAACGGGTCATTTCCTTTTAGCATTTCCTTTGGCTATAAATTCCTTTTTCATGCAGGGATTTCATTATGGAACAATCTACCTTTCAACACCAAACAAAGCCAATCGAAGGACAGACTTTCTGAGCAGAGCTACTGAAAAACTTGAAGTAATAAGTGCAATACATGTGGGTAAACAGGTAGACTGTTTTAAATTAGAGCTTATTTGATTGATTTAGTTCTGATGAATTCGGTTTTACGTGAATTGGTGTTATTTTAAGTGTTAAGTGTTGAATCCTAATAAAAATCAATCAATCTAATTTATGACTAGCCTGATACAGTCTCGCGGAAGTACGCCTATGCGGATGACCTCGCACTGGTGTTCTCCCTTGGAGACTGGCAGTCATTGGAGGGGATTCTGAGCGAGGACATGCAGACGCTAGTTGCATACCTCCAGAAATGGAGATTGAATCAGCATAGCAAAGCGGCCTTCCATCTTAATAACAGGGAAGTTAAACGTGAGCTGCGGAACACCCCTGCCATTTTGCGCCGGGCCAACCTACCTCGGTGTGACACTGGACAGGTAGCTCACATTTCGCCAACACCTCGATTGACTGCGCAAGAAGCTAACAACTCGTGTGGCATTGATGAGAGGGTCAGGCTGGGGCGCCGGCCGCTGACACAAGAACTTTGCGTACGGCAGCCCTGGCCCTTGTTTACTCGACTAGCGAGTACTGCGCTCCAGTATGGAGTTGCAGTGCTAAAACTCGCCTCATTGATAAGCCCATCAACGAATCCTTGCGCATTGTGAAAGTATGCCTGTGTCCCACTCCTGTGGACATGCTCCCCATCCTTGCAGGAATCCAGCCCGCTGGGCTTCGCCACAAAGGAGCCACAGCACGTCTGGACCATGGAGCCAAACCACCTGCTCCATGAAAAGTCTCATCGCAACAACTGAGCCTCCCAGGCGCCTCAAATCCAGACAGCCACGTGTGCCTGCCGTACGGGAACTCCTGAATCTAACATCAGTGCGGCAAGATGGGCGGATTACTTTTGGAGCATGGAGTGGGAGGCAAACACCTCTAGACTCCATGACTTCATTCCCGACATCGGTTTTCCCCCTACTGGGATGGACCTGCCTAGCTAGACTGGCATGGGTGAGGCTTAATCGCCTCCGGACCGGCGTCGGGCGTTTCCGCTCATCCAGGCACAGATGGGGCTTGGCTCCTAGTGCGACCTGTGAGTGGGGTGCAGAGGAACAAACTGCAGACCATGTCATCCAGGAATGCCCGATTAAACAGGCACCCAATGGGATGCATGGCCTGCTGTCTGTGGATGATGATACGGTGACGTGGCTGCTGGAGGTGTGCCCAGAAATATAGCCAGCGTGAATCCCCCCAGGCAGTGGTGGTAAAGGGATAGCCCCTGGGCCCTTACCTGGGGGAGTGGAGACAAAACACCTTACCCAAATGACAGAGAGAGAGAATCAATCAATCAATCAATTCTGACTAGGGTGCAGAAAGGCCTGCTTAACTTATTGTATAGGATAGGTGTACAATATTGAGCTTAAAACCCCCAGGCATCATATTATTTTTTAAATGTAAATGGTAACTGGTGCATTTATATAGCACTTTTATCCAAAGCGCTTTACATAGATTGTGCATTACATTCACCCATTCACACACACATTCACACGCGGATGGCGGAGGAAACCATGCAAGGCACCAACCTGCTCATCGGAGGCAAATTAGGGGTTCACCGTCTTGCTCAAGGACACTTCGACACTAACTCTGGGGGAGCCCGGGATCGAACGGGGAACCTTGCGGTTTCCAGTTCACTCTACCCGGCCACTCTACCCCTGAGCCACAGCCGCCCCCACATTACTATCAAACACGAATAGTAATGTGGAGAACACAGTACCCCACCTGTCTGTCTGTGTACTGGAGAACGCAGTACCCCAACTGTCTGTCTGTGTACTGGAGAACCCAGTACCCCACCTTTCTGTCTGTGTGCTCTGTGCTGGAGAACCCAGTACCCTTTATGTCTGTGTACTGGAGAACCCAGTACCCCACCTTTATGTCTGTGTGCTGGAGAAGCCAATGCCCCACCTGTCTGTCTGAGTAATGTTATCGTATGTATAGAATGTGAATGTGCACATTAGGCCTATCTGTTAAAAATAATTTCTGTTGTATCTGATTGTATCTGGAATGTAAAGTGTTTAACCTCACAGCAGGGGGTCTTGTCACAGGCTCCTGTGTTGTTATAAGGGTCTAGTTAACAGCTGTCCCAAGGGCTACTTTCCACTTCACTATTCTCTCCTGTTGTCATTTGTTGAGATTTGGTAACATTCGGATTCTGTATTATTTTTTTGACAGGACAGTAGGCTGACAGGAAATGGGGAGAGACATGCAGCAAAGGCCGTCGGGATCGGGCGTTGAACGCGCAACGCGCTGTCAGGCTACATAGCCTAGGTGCCTGGACCGCTACGCCAGACCATCTGTATACTTGACCTGTCAGCATAACTATTTGTGTGGTGTCCCTTAGTATAGCACTATGCCACTTAGGGAAGATTTCTTTGAAGTGGTGTCTTGCGCTGATCTACAAGTTGCCATGCGGTGCGTTGCGCCACGTTGTCAGCTTGTAGATCTGTCCATTTTGAATAGTGGTGACGTATTTCGTCAGTTTCCGGTTGCCTTTTAACTCCTTGACTGCCAATGACGAGATTCTCGTCGTGTGGTGTTTTCAGTGGTTTACGATAGAGGACGCTCTTCCGCAGCCTGTGAATGATCCCAGGAGCACCCAAGAAGAGTACACCCAGAATTCACATGATCACAACAAGATGAAGCTGGTTTCATTTAGTATTATAGGATTCATAAAAATAAAAAAATCTCTGCTTTCTGTTGCTTTTTGGCGAAAACAAGCCACATTCAACTGCCCATAACTATGGATCGGATTATCGCGACGGCACGCTCCCCCCCCCCCCCCCCTGATTCTCCGAGACCCCCCTACGTCTTTTAAGCTGGGTGGATGATTGTGAAGAATAATATTCAATGATTTTTCAAAGGTTAGTAAAAACGCTCGAAATCGCTGAAGGGCAGCTATAGACGATGTTTTAACTCATCTTAAATGGGGCGTGGAGCAATGCAAATGATTCTCCACGTGAACGCACCTCTGACTGACAAAAATGAGGAAAACCGGCGATACACACATATCAGAGATTTACACGCCGGTTGGTGAATTGCACGTTCGTTTGTGCTTATCAAAAATTCTCACCCCTTTAGTCACTTTATTTACACGTTATTTACGACCCGCTTTAGTGAAACGGGCCCATTGTGTCATGAGCTTGGTATAAGTGCAACATCATCAATTCAGAGGTCTTCAACGTTTCAGGCCAAGGACCCCTTAGCTGTGAGAGAGATAAAGCAGGGACCCCCTAATACATATCCTATATTCAAATTGGCTTAAGGGAGGACCGGCCCGGCCAGCGGACCTCTGACATCATGCTCATTTCACTATGACTCAGCCATAACCATATAAGGAGTTCCCAATGCAGCTACTGTGTGTTGTCTAACCTCAATGTGTCATAGACGTGAGGGCCGTCCGCGTAGCGGCCCCAACCTCTAGTTGTATACAATTGTGTTGCAGATTAAACCTTTTCATAGATTTCATAGATAGCTTCATAGACTTGCTTGACAGCACTATCATTAGTGGTGTGTAATTTTTAATTTTGTATAATTTCTTTTACACATTACATTTTCTAATAATATGGTGGATTCATGTCCATTTCCATACATTTATCCACTTAAACCCTGAATACTTAGTAAACTTGACCTTTGGCTCTGTACTTGGTCTGCTCTTTTTTCCCTCTACACCAAACCTCTTCACCAGATCTGCTATTTTCGGCGAATGTGCCCCCCCAGAATAGGGATGCTATAGAAAGAAAAAGTATCACGCAAAGATTTGTCAGCCCCCCTGTAGTAACTCTGAGGACCCCCTTAGGGGACCTGGACCCAATTTTGAAGACCCATGATCTAGACTAGGGTGTCTTAACATACTGAGCCACCACACTTCGTGTTCTATCACAGTTTTCCTTGTGCTTTAAGTGTTGTTCTCGGTGTTAGCCTTGAAAACATGATTCTTTCTTTCAATCATTTTAATTTTTTTTACATTTCCACAAACTCACATGACTCACATATATAAAACAGATAACAGAAAACATGATTGAAGACATGAGTCAAGAGTTTTACAAGCTTGGCGCGATTGAAACCAACATATTGCATGTTTTAACTAGCAGAATCCTAGCACCACATGATATGCAAACATGGATCCATGTTTGGATCTATAATAGTCAATAGATTATGTCTATATTATAGACATAGTCAGACTGAGGTTAGCTCTTCTTTCCCTTCTTTTTTTTTTTTGCTTTATTTTCTTCCCTCCTCTTAAGGGCAAACGAGACGAAAA
Source organism: Gymnoscopelus braueri (assembly GCF_963280865.1). Classification (NCBI taxonomy): domain Eukaryota; kingdom Metazoa; phylum Chordata; class Actinopteri; order Myctophiformes; family Myctophidae; genus Gymnoscopelus; species Gymnoscopelus braueri. The sequence continues at coordinate 21,855,969 of NC_137619.1, forward strand.
AGAGAGAGAAAAAAGGAATAAAAAACAGGCCCTAATAGCAAGCCCAGGGGTGAGGCGGAGGACACAGCGTCTTGTAAAACATATGCACTTAATATTAGGGCCATAAAACTTGTAAAATTAAAAGCTATTTTGGAAAATAGAAAGAGAAATATTTATGCGTCTGGCCCTGGATAGAGAGCCCGTTTTATCTCAGGGGGCAGAGAGGGCCCCGCCGGGGGCACAGGTAACGACTGTCAACACGCAATGGGGGGGTTGCGGTGCAAGGGCTGCTGTCTGTGAGCCATGTTGAGCTACACGTCCACATGTGACTTTTTTAAATGACTGGAGTCTCAGTGGTACATGTTGGGTTAGCTATAGCGAGAGAGAGAGAGAGACCGAGAGAGAGAGAGAGAGCGAGAGAGAGAGAGAGAGAGAGAGAGAGAGAGAGAGAGAGAGCGAGAGAGAGCGAGCGCAGGTCTGCTCCTAATTACGAAATACGAGAGAGAACGTGGGAGAAATCCTGAAGCTGCAGACGACTGCTACTCAGTTTTGTACAAAGTAAAATCCTCAGCATTAATTTAACTCTGTGCTTGTACAAATGTAACCAAATGATTTGGTTACACTTATACAGTCTCTGAGTTACAAATTAGGATTTTAATGTGCAAGGAGACTCACAGCTCCATCGGGTGACATAGGCTATTCCTTTGACGACAAGGGAGGGGGGGGGATAAAAAATAAAAAAGGCAAAAGTCAAAACAAAAATAAAGTCTATGAGGTTCGTTTGATTGAAAAGCTGCAAAAAGCAATTATGATTGTGAGAATGTGCAGACCCTTCGTCTTAGCGGCCGGCAAACATCGTAAATCGTGCTGCGGTCTCTGTTTACACTGTGTGTGACCTCTCCGTGGCCTCTCGCGCTGCTGGGCAGGGCTCTCTTTGCCCTCAACACTGGCGATACATACGTGCAGACTGAGTGGGACTGCTGTTTCCAAAAATCTGATATCAGAAACCTAAGTTACACCTTCCCACTAGCAAAATGATGGATAACTTCAAATTAAGACCTATGTGGCTTTTTACTGTAGGCCTATAGTTGGTCGCTCAGGTTATTGACCGACTTCTTACGAATAGAAAAACATCTGTATTTAAGAGGTCATTGATTATAGCGCGCCCCCCCCCCCCCCCAAAAAAAAAGAAGAAAATAAAAAGACTCTTTCATAGGACACCTTTTATGGTGTTCATACTGTATAACAGAGAGGATCTTCTTTTTTTATTTTATTCTACATTTGCTCATCCAGGTTTTTGCTGAGCATGCATGCTTCTCATTTGACCCCTGCCCATGCTTCACCTTCAGAGCTACACATGTTCAGGCTGTTGACTACTGAGCTCCACCGCTGAGAGCACTTGGGTGATTAATGCCAAGCTCAAGGGCACCTTGACAGTTGTTGATGAAGGACGAAAGAGAATTAACCCAAGTGACTAGGTTACCAGGTGAACATCAAGCCTATCTGTCTAAACAACATGCTAAATAACAAGAGCATTTGTAATAATATTATCTCAAATTCATATAGCGCTTTTCTAAGTACCCAAAGCCGCTTTACATCGGGAGAAAACAACAAAAGAAGAACAATTTGTGGACAAGAAAACTGCATACATCTATCTAATTATGTAACCAACATACCTCTGCATAGTATAACTAGCATCGATCTATATATTATAGCATAGATGAGAGGAAGTGATAGTATGGGGTGAGGTATAGTCGGAATGGGTGAGTTTTCAGACGTCTTTACAGCTGCGGAAAATGGGGAGTGAGTACAAGTACAGTACATGTCATTAACTTTTCACAGTTTTGGCCATATATCGTACATTAATATACACCTATTCATACATTTTCTGGACTAGTAAATCAATCTTTTCTCATGGAACTATTTTTAGTTAGACCTTACAAATCAGTTTGCGCTTTAGAATACATTAAAATGCAACAATCGCGTAACTTTGACAAAGTAATAACTACGCAATAATATTTATTGTTGAAAACCCTACAGTATTTCAAGTTTCAAGTCTCTGCAAGTTGATTTTCATATACCATACTGAAATGAACGAAATCAAATGGCTTCCTCGAAGATCAAACAAACAAACAAATGGTTGTCAGTAATGTCAAATACCGTGAGGGTTAGCAGGCAATGGGCTAAGTTAAGTCTATGAGTTCATATCATACGTAAATTTGGCTTTCATTCACACCCTTGTCTGAACATCCCATGAACCACAGAGTGTGGAAAAACTGTCATGAGCTCCGTTTGTATGATAACAATTACCTACAGTGAACTTTATTGCATGTCACTGGTCATAATTCCAGGCCAGCTGCGTTGAGCTGGGCGAAATCGGGCTGGATTAGTTGCAGGGAAAGTTCAGACATGACCTGTGTTTGATTTGGCAGATGTGGTTTGATTGTGACCTTGTGTCTACATTACATCCACACCTCCAATACCTTTGATGTCCAAAGAAGAGGCTTTCATTGATGCTCTGAGCATTTTGGACCTTCCCAAACACATCCTACTAAATCACATGAGCACACGATTGTTCACGTTACCTTTTGTCCCAAAATGGCTGCCCCTCAGTGCCTCAGTTTTAACTACTTTTGGCAGAATGTTCTGGAGGACCTGAGTCTCATGTGAACTGCGGTCGTAAAGTCAGACTCACATGAACTCATATTTTAATTCCAGAAATAAGAGACAAAGACATTTTGAACAGTTAAGAGAGGAGACGTTTTTGGGGGGTGGGGGGCATTCAAATTGAATTCAGGTTTGTTGTAACATGCAATATGAGGGATTGTGGCTTGCCAGGGACATGGTTCAAGCTTTACTGTACTGCTCCTTGGGGGAGTGATAGTACATGCTTTTTGTAAATAGGAAGAGAATAGTATGGAAAATAATGTATATATTTTTTATAAATGCGTAATGTGCTCATATCAATGTACTTTTGTTTTGTTTGAAACCGTTTACCCTCAGGGATCAATAGGAATATTTTTAAGGCCTGCACTGTGAGGTCTTGTTTTCCTTGTATACATTATGTATATGTATAAACTAAACTGTGTTTGCCAATTGAATTGATTTTGTGATTCTCAGCATTAAAGTTGCCACAGCCCACAGTCCACCTGTGTCTTTATCTCAAAGAGACATCAATCTCTTTTGCACTTTATTAAACTTGAAACCGATACTACTACTGTATCTTTCAAAGTATGTTTTTCACTAACGGTACTATTTTAACAATGTCCGGCATTCATCTCCCTCCCTTTTGGATGCTTCAGAAAGCATCTCAGGCTTCGTCTAAAAGGGGATCCACAGATTTACCTCCCTTAATGTAAACCAGCGAAGACATGGAGTGAGCTACAAGCAGCACAGCAATTTATAGGCTATTTGATGTCTGAGTGGAGGTGTGCAGCGTGCCGTGTGCATGTGCGTGTACGTGTACATGTGTGCCAGTTTGCCATATGTGTGCAGACCACTGTGTGTGCGCAGGTGTGTGCGTCTTGGACACATGCAGGTACAACCCGAACACAATCACTACTTTAATGCAACTCTGAAAGGCTGTTTTGTTTTGAAACAATAAAAACACAGACAGTCCACCCCCCTCTCTCTCCCTCTCTCTCTCTCTCTCTCTCTCACACACACACACACACACACACACACACACACACACACACACACACACACACACACACACACACACACCAGCCGACATGCTCTTAACACACACCTACGCACACCTCAGCGCGGGCCAAACGCACTGAAAATTTACGACCTTAGCATTCCTGCGGGGTCAAGCAATTTATCAAATCCTGCACATTCTGGTTTCAATTACACAGCCTATTGTGGAGAGCGGCTATTTGAGCAGGTTCATTTGGCCCGGTAGGGGAGGTCGAGCCTTTTTGCTTAACACCCCATCCCTGAACGCAACCGGGCATCTGCTCTCTCAATAGTGCGTTAGCTTTTTATACTATAGGCCCATGCAGGCAACAGAGGTCTGGTAAGAATTGGTGTTGGGGGGTGAGCATGAGGAGCAGTGGGTGTCATCACAGAGCCGTCTCTCTCTCTCAATTGCTCCGTCGCCCACTTGGCGTTGCACATCTCGGCCCACAGGCACCCTCCTTTCGGGGAGCGCTTTCTTTCCACGACAGAGTCCATCTGTTGTTTGTTGCTTCCTCTCTCTCTCTCTCTCTCTCTCTCTCTCTCTCTCTCTCTCTCTCTCTCTCTCTCTCTCTCTCTCTCTCTCTCTCTCTCTCTCTCTCTCTCTCTCTCTCTCTAACCGCACTCATCTGTCTGGAGCTTTGTACAGAGTGCCGATGGTGACCGGTCCCCTGTCATTTTGGTTCTTCGGACCGCTTCTCTCGCCTCCCCTTTGTTTCTAGCCATAATATGTGTGTGTGTGTGTGTGTGTGTGTGTGTGTGTGTGTGTGTGTGTGTGTGTGTGTGTGTGTGTGTGTGTGTGTGTGTGTGTGTGTGTGTGTGTGTGTGTCATCTGACTGAAAATCCAGAGTGTGTAAAAATTGACCAGTTTCAAAGGGTACCTACCCGTCTGCCTCTGTCTGTTTTCATTTCACCTCCATCTCCCTTTCTCCTCCTCCTCTCTCTGTAACCCTCCCTCCATTTCTTTCTCCTCCTCTTCCTATCATTCTTCTCTCTCTCTCCCAATCTCTCTCTCCGCGTAGTGATAAATCCCTCTTTTATTGCCGGAGAATTCCTCTCTCGCGCACGCTCTCGCCCTCGCTCTCTCTCTCTCTCTCCGTGGGGCTGACAGCTCCCCGCGTTCCGAGTCTCCCTCCATCCCTCCATCCCTCCATCTCTCCATCCCTCCCTCCATCTGGCCCTGATTACTGGGAGAGGTGGGGGGAGGGCATCACACCATTACACCCTGAAGAGGAAGAGAGGAGGAGGAGGAGGTGGTGGTACGAAGCATCTCGTACCATGCCTCAACCCTTACGGGTCCATTTGGTTACATTTGTACAATCGGAGTTAAATTAACCCTCAGGATTTTACACTGTACCCACTTTTGACAGTTTTTGAGTCCATCCAACATAAATGATAGCAGAACATAAACATACATTTTATATGTTTTTATATATATATATATATATATATATATATATATATATATATATATATATATATATATATATATATATATATAGTGTTCAGAAATGAAAGCACAGCAAAACCCTCTGTGTTAATTTAACTGGGAGCGGGAAAATGGACAGTTAAATAATCACTGAGGATTTTGCTGTGCAGCTTTTCCTCAAGACAGACAATGCAAAGCTGAGCTAGTCACTGGTGTGTATGTGTGTGTGTGTGTGTGTGTGTGTGTGTGTGTGTGTGTGTGTGTGTGTGTGTGTGTGTGTGTGTGTGTGTGTGTGTGTGTGTGTGTGTGTGTGTGTGTGTGTGTGTGTGTGTGTGTGTGTGTGTGTGTGTTTGTGTGTGTGCGCGCGCTCACGTGAGCAATAAAATGCATTATACTTGGTTGTTATAACTCCAGACCGACCCTTTCAACTTGTGACCTCTAATAAAACTCTCTCTCATCTATTTATGTGTGTATGTGCATGCAGCGTGTGCGCGTACATGTGTGTGTCTAAGAGTATGTTTGGTTAAACGGGAGAGGGGAGCAGTGCGAGAGAGACAGATGGAGAGGATGATACATAAAAAATAGTCAGATAGAACCAGAGAAAAGGACAAGTGTTAAACACTGATGCAGCTTCAACAACCCAGCTTGTACTCTAGTTCATGTTGAGTGCCATGCTAACGTTACGTAGTGATTAATAATACTTTACATATACATTTTACAGTATACTGACAACAGT
>NC_137619.1:21873196-21878196 GCF_963280865.1 Gymnoscopelus braueri
CTTCTGTGCTTTATTGACCACACACCCTACATATTGGTGCACCAAGTCTACGTGTAGCCCAGCCTTAGGTCAGCTGCTTGCAATGCATTTAAATTAAAGTCCTTTATAACTTTGCACCGAGTATAGGGTTCGGTATCGTCTGGGTTTGATCTGATACCGATGCTAAACCGGTACTTTTAAAACAATACCGGTGCATAACATGTGGCAATGATGAATACAAGATTTGCAGTCAACTTTACATTGATAACTGAATACAATGTACAATGTTGTGCCACTGGGGACACTTAATAAAGTAACACTGGCTACTTTGCGACTCTTTATTATGCTTAAACCAACAGGAGATCTACAAGCGCACAACAATGTTGCACACAAGTGAGTAGCCTGTAGATTGGCTACTTTCGGCGAGCAACTCCGTTGCAGAGTATAAATTTAGCATTATTCACGGTGCATCGCTTTGCGTTCAAGTGTATCCCATGCATCTCCAAATGCTTAATTAAATTTGATATGACGCCCCTTTTGTACGTCCCGGTGTTGGAATCCTTTGGCTTGTAATGCAGCCATACAGTTTAAACTTTAGACCGTTTAGCTTTCGGCACTTTAGGCATTTTTTAACCATATCCTACATGCTGGTGGCCAGAGCAGTGTTGTTGTTTACACACGTATGTGCGATGCGGTGATGCTCTGTGATGTCCGCTTTGGGGCAAATTGACAGCTCAGGCACTCTACGTGTCGGAAACAGTCTCAGTATTAGATAAGAACTTCAGAATTCTCCAGGCGCTCAACTGAACGCTTGTTTGCATGCAGACTTTGATGTGGAGCGAATTGCCTTCGTGATATATCAGGTCGTATTGTTTTAATATCATTAATTTGCTGTTCATTTATTCACATATTATAGAGGGAATCTCCCTTGTTTGTCAATAAAGATGCCTTGCTCAGGTGAACGGTAATTTCTGTGTATGTCGTCTATAAACTGGACTTTAGGGTTTTATTGAACCAAGAGTGACAGGACTGCCACGGCACATCAGTACCCAACCCCACCCGTTGCACAAGCTCTCCATCTCTGCCGGCATTGTGTGTGTGTGTGTGTGTGTGTGTGTGTGTGTGTGTGTGTGGGGTGGAAAAACAAATATGCAAATATTTTTTACTTAAGTAAAAGTATCGATACTGCAATATAGAAACACTCTGTTACAAGCAGAAGTCAAGTAAATTTTGATTACCGGACTTTAAGTATTGGCATCAAAATATACTTACTTACTTCAGTACCAAAAGTAAAAGTACTCATTATGTAGAATGTCCCACAAGATATCATACAGTATGTATAAAATGTTTTCAAATAGCCAAAGTTTAAATAGGGATGAAGTGGTTACAGAATGTTTTGTAATAATAATTCAAATCTAAAGTAACTAGTAACTAAAGTTGTCAAATAATTGTAGTGGAGTAAAAAGTATAATATTTACCTCTGACATGTAGTGGAGTAGAAGTAAATGTATTGAAAATTGGTAATACTCCGGAAAAGTAAAAATACCTCTCAACATTGTACTTAAGTACAGTACTTGAGTAAATGTGCTTAGTTACTTTCCACCTGTGTGTGTGTGTGTGTGTGTGTGTGTGTGTGTGTGTGTGTGTGTGTGTGTGTGTGTGTGTGTGTGTGTGTGTGTGTGTGTGTGTGTGTGTGTGTGTGTGTGTGTGTGGCCCTGAGCCCAGGTACAGCATGCCACTATAAAGAGGAAAGCACAAGACACCTGCCAATCAATACATTTTGGCCCTGCCCTCTGAGTCATTCCTCCCAGCATTCACCCACAGCAGTCTTAAATGAGTGAGAGTGTACAAAAATGCAAATAAACAGCTTAGATTTGGTGGAAAAGAATGGCTTCCTCACTCCCTTCATATGCCAATGGTCATTGCCAACGTGCAAGTTCAGATTGGTTAACCCACTGAGGAGAAAAATGGATGAAGACATAAGGACAGACAGCAGGAAGGAAGGACAGAAGTTTCCCTATTAGTAGGAAAGTATTATTTTAAATGGCTTTGGGAAACAGTCAAGCCAATAAAGCATTGTTGAATTGAAATGAGAGAGAGAGAGAGAGAGAGAGAGAGAGAGAGGGAGGGAGGGAGGGAGGGAGAGAAATAGGGAGAGAGAAAAAGAGGGAGAGGGCGAGAGAAGAAGAGGCGGGTGGAGTTTGGACGAGGAAGAGTGAGGGACGCACAGGGACAGGGAGAGGTGATGGAAAGTGACTGTGGCTGGAGTAAGGGTGGATGGAGTGGGAGAGAGAGAGAGGAGTCAAAGGGAAAATACAAAGGAAGAAATGGTGAAATGAGGAAGGAGGAGGGATAGAAAAAGAGAGGAAGAAGAAACCCTGTAGAAGAGTCAATGATGTTTGTCCTGGTAGGGTATCACACATGCATGTAAGAACACACACACACACACACACACACACACACACAGTGGTTTGGCTTCAGCATATTTTGCGCAGCACTGTGAGGGCACAAACTAGCACCGCTGGTTTAATCAGACCCATGTGAACTGTACTTAAGGCCTGTCCCCCGTTTGACGTGCACTTTTGCTGTGCTGGAAACGGGCCTGTGACAATTTGAAGCTGAGGTGTCAATCCACCCTTGCGCGGGGGGGCACGTGCGTGTGCACACACACACACACACACACACACACACACACACACACACACACACACACACACACACACACACACACACACACACACACACACACACACACACACACACACACACACCGTGACAACCCAGAATCCCTCCCCTCAAAAGGTCTATATATGTAAACATGCATCTGTTCTCCCTCTCTCTGTCGCTAGGTAGCAACATGCTAAAGTTTTAACATGGATATTCCCATAGGGACAGGCAATGTGGGGATTAGCATGGCTCTAAATACTGTAGCTAATTTCAATTGAGTTCATGGCCAATCTACAATTATGACTATAATGCAAAATCCACTGCATGTGTTCATGAAAATGTGTAAATCTTGATAAACATGTCTGTCTGTATACACATCTAATGTTAAAATGTATATTTTAGAAATCTCCCAGAATGCAACATCCACAGTGACCTACGATGAACGCAACAGTAGAATGAGCACAAATTCCTAGATGACCATCATTACAAGCGACCAAGTGAGTTCATTTGTATACAGTACATATTATGTGTACACTACAGTCCATGACCCTCTCCGCCCTGCCTTCCCTGCTCGCTCGGCTCAGCGGGTGTCATTCCCAGGTCACGAGACTGTAAATATACACACTGAGACCCCTTTCCCATAAATCACTGGGGCAGAGCAGGACTCTCTACGCTCACCCCCGCACTCTGACGCTGTCAGGACAGAGGAGAGGAGACAAGGGGATGTGGGAGAGGAGAGGAGACAAGGGGATCAGGGGGGGGGAAGAGGAGAGGAGGTGATTTGGGCTGTAATATCAGTGTTTAACCCATTCAGTCTGCGAACGCATAACTGTGTCATTTTAGATTTTTAGCTATAACCATTATTTTATACTTTGGGCTATTAAAAAATAGCAGATACAGTATACAAGCTCATAGCACGGCACTCAATGCTGTGCTACGAGCATGTAGATCTGCTTTTTTTGTGTGAAAAATCATGAAGATTTGTGCAAATTTTTGAATATATATTTTTTAAAGCGAAATTTTTTAACTAAAATCTTTGCTTCTGGGGATTCTACAAATGTCTTCTAAATCCTATTTTTTTTTTTTACGTATGTTGCTATAATATCAGTGGTTCTCAAACCTTTTCATGTCAAGGACCCCCAAAATGATATGTATTTGTCCGCAAATGACACAGATGCGTTTCCGGTCTTAATGGGTTAAATTATCATTGTTTGCTATGAAGAGTTTCCATCCAGAATGAGTTGTGTACCATTTGAGAAAATGAGACCTACTACTCTGAAATGAGTGTACAGTACGAAAGAAAAGGTCAAGAATATAATCATGTGGTGAGATGAGAAAAGATAAAACTTTAATCATTCATGACATGGACATTCATCATTGTATATTTGACTGTTTGCATCCCAATCTCATATAATTTCAAAGACAAAATTATTACAAGGTTCAAACCACTTGACATCGACGACATACACAATCAAAACGTATAGCAAAAATATTGATGGCGTTTACAGCAATCTCTTAAACTGCCAAGCATGTCAGCATGTCATTTCACCAGGTGTCAAGCAACATAAAAAAAAAACATGGTTATGTTTTAAATATAGCCTTCAGACACGCAACTATTTTTCTCACACTCTTTCAAAAACCTTTTATTGTCTTTAAAGGAATTCCATCCTTTAAGCCGTGAGGCAGTCTTTAAAATGATTTTGATCCTTCCAGTAAAACAGTTAGCCCTAAACTAGTTCCTGTGCTTGGCTAGAGGGCACATGAGACAAACGTGTAAAAGGTAAGAAAGTTAGTCCCATATAATTGACAATATAAAGAGCAGAGGTGGACAAAGTACTCAATCCCAGTCAAGTATGGATACGGTCAAATTTTACTCAGCTACGAGTGAAAGTTCCTCAGTCCAATTTGTACTTGAGTTAAAGTATTGGAGTACTTGCTTTTAAAAATAATTAAGTATGCAAAAGTATTCAAAAGTACAAATTACATTCTTTTTTTAAATATCAATGCAATGCATTTTCAAAAATATCAATAATAGTGATAAACAGCACACATTGCGTCATGATGATGCATTGTGAGCAGGTAGATCTGAAATTTCCACAAAATTTTCACTATATTCCACTATATTTGGCTTTTTCCTTTCCTAGAAATATAGTGGAGTCAAAAGTACAATACTGCAAATAATTGACAATATAAAGAGTATTTTCAACCATCTCCATACTTGACTCAAGTTTTGAAGTGTCCAGCTGTGTTGGCTGTCATTCTGTGAACAGCATCATTGTTCTGGAATTCTTACAAACAATTTTCAAAATAAAAATCTGACTTTCTTTCATAAAAAACAAATTGAATTTCATAAA
>NC_137619.1:21890696-22013196 GCF_963280865.1 Gymnoscopelus braueri
TGAACAATACACAGAGTTTTCACAGGAGTGGGCTGTCCACCCTGCCATTACAAAAACAAACAACATAATACCAATGGGATGAACCCAGGTAGTTATAGCTCCGCCCCCCCAGAGCAGAGGTAACCAAACCAACGGTACAGTACAGATGGCCTCGGCCAGGCCCTATGCCCATATATGGTCATGAATGATGCAGAGCCCCTCATGCAAGGTTGTATGAGAACTTATTCAAAAACAGCCGTCTCCGGCTGACTGTTCATGGCCGACTGTTTATGACAGAAAGGCCAACATGCAGCGTAAATCATACATAAGTCATGGCGGCAGAGAGTGCGATTTCCGTTACACACTCTAAATGTCACCAACGAAGCCAAAGTTTTGTTTGGGTTTTACACACGACTTGTGCTCGATGGAACCAGTACTTTATTTATATTAAGGAAAGAGACAGAGAGGGGGGGGGGGTGCTCTAGCAATGTGTTAAAAGAGAAATGCGTATGAAAGCAAAAGACTTAAAAATAAGGTCTGGAAGGAGAGAAGTATTTTGTGACTTACTGTATGTGTCCTTGTTCCGTACAAGTAATTGCAAAGGCTTCTCTCAAGGTGTACAGTATCAACTGTAGTGGTTGTATTACTTATCAATGTTCTGAGAAGTTAATGATGAAGAAATGTTGAGACTGCCCTGTTGTTGGATCTAAATAGGCTAATGTATAATGAATCAAAGAATATACAGTATACACATTTGACAAGTATGGTCAGAATACATTAAACAAAGCCTTGCCTTTCAACATTTGTATGTATTGATGATTTTGGCACCTAAGCCTGAATTTTGCTTTTGGTCACATTCCTATCGCTTCTGTATGTTACATTTCAACACACACTAACCAAAGAGTAACACACAGTGACAAGACAGCACTGAGTTTCTAACATATGCTATGTCAAAAAGTGTGTGTTTGTCCCCAGCTAGGCTCATGGATGTGTTGAAGGTTGACACATCCTCTTTAACACTATAAGCAGCCTATCTATCACCACGAGTTATCGCCTTTTCAACATACTGCACTGTATTTGTCTTCCCAAACCTGGGTGACATGCCAACCAGACCTTATTACCTATTCATATATGCTGGCTGTGAGTGTGCACTGCTCCGTTTAGCATGCATTGCTAAAACATAGATTTCAAGAGTTGCTCCTCACCCGCCCAGTTTTCCCAAGTTGTCTCGGGGACCTGCTGTTAGCGTTAAGGCTAATGATATCCACAGGGCTGTGCGCGTGTGTGTGTGTGCATGTGTGTGTGTGTGTTGTGTAAAGGGGTAAAAGGTGTTCACCCTCTCGCTGATATGAACCCGTGCTGCACACACCCAAGGGGGGAGGGGAGTGAGGGTGCGTCCTCACCCCTGACACAGCTGTCACCCTCTCTCACTCACACACACACACACACACACACACACACACACACACACACACACACACACACACACACACACACACACACACACACACACACACACACACACACACAGAATTATTCTGCAAGACACATACACATGCACACACAGTATGTCTTTCTGATTTACAGTAAACTGCAGGACATGCACGCAGGAGTGTGCACGCGCGCCCACACACAAACACACACACACACGCAGGCATAGAAGCGAACCACCCTAGTCGTGTCTGCCACCTCCAGGTCTCCTGTTGGCAGTGGGTTGGCCAGCGCAGCAGGGCCAGGCCTGCCCGAGAAGAGGATACACACGCAGGCCGCATTTCCAGCTAAGCTGCAGAACAGCGGCGGAAACGAGGGAGCTGATTAAAGTCTCGTAGGCTAAATTAAACATAAGGACATTCATTATGCTAGACCCTGGTAATTAGCACGCGCTGTTCTTAGGTTTTCGCAAAGCAGAGCGGAACTGCAGCTGTAACTGGGTATCCGTCGGAAGCCCTCATCACGCATTTTGACGACCGGTCAGGGCGATGGGATGGGGGGAGAGGAAGATGCTATGATGAAACTATGACAACGATAAATGGAGGGAGCAGGCGATACGGTCGTGGCAACCAAGTCGCGGCAACCCTGCGGAACGTCCAAAATAAGCACTGGACCAAAACTAGTATCTCATTCATTATGAGAGAGCCGGGTAATTAGTGCGAGTCTTAGGTCACGGACAGCAGAATGAATCTGCAGCTGCAAACGGATCCTTTGGAACGCTACGTTCCTTTTGGGGCTACAGTGTCTCTTCAATGGGGCATTGGGGCAACCCAAGTTTTTTGTCAGAAGTAGTGCTTTACGCATACACAGTAAAATCCTGAGTGGTATCTTAACTCTGAGAGTTACAAATGTAACCATACAAATACTACAAACTGTAACTAAACAATAACGCAAGTCACAGTGAAATAGGGTCTTGCACCAAACACAGCTGCGGAAAAATAAAGGCGGGAAATAGAGAGAGCGAGGAAGAGATGGATGTAAAATAAAAATGATAAATGAACCGAGTCCAATCCACAACCACTCACCGATCCTCCAAAATAAGTACTTGACCGAAACTGACATCAGATGTATTTATGGCAAATGTGTAGATAAATATTTACAAAGTGAGTCATAAAGTCTGGTGTTGGAAAACAGCTGTGAGGATATTAGACACCGAAAAGTTCTGGCAATAAAAAAATCAAAAAAATACTTCTCTGCCTGGATATACGACCATGTGGAGTATTTGTTGTCTGTTGTATATAGTATCTACTTTTAAGGGAGAGAATTTATTTTTTGCATGCTGTCATGATTCATCTTCATCATGAAATATCCTCAGTGTTTTGTTTTTCTTCTCTTTCCTGGCTCTTTTTTTTTTCTGCTTTTTTGTAGGTGGAGTTAACACCAGGTGTTGTGGAGGTGTCCTCAAATCCATCGCCCACCAGGGATGTGAACATGGTTATAAAGGAAGAGAGTCTTTGTATGCCGTGCACAAGATACACCAAAGGTAAGAGCGATGATGATCCTAATGCTTACATGCCACTATCAGGTACTAGGGGGTTGATTAGCCTCGGTATCCCAGACCAAACATTGGCGCGACTGTAGGGAAGGATGAGTTATGTCTATTGCGGTTTATAGTTTCGTGATTTCCAATGAAAAGCAGTTAATTAGGGATAAATAAAACATGGCAGAGCTATCGGTGGCCGCATGGCAGGTGTTTGGTGTCGGACAGGGGATCCTAGTCTGAAAGGTACCCAATTGAAAGTTAATAATGGATTGAATGTACAGAAAGTGCTTTTCTACTCATGCGGTACTACAGGCCTTATCTCATGTAGTGGGTGGAGAAGCCGGTCGTCCTTTTGTAGGATTCGAGAGCGTGCGTTTGATTTGGCTGGCTAGATTGGTTTCAAGGCCATTAACGTTATGTTAAGCACATGCTCAACACTGTAACATGATCTCAACCAGATAAGAAGAAAAGAATGGAGATGAGATGTGAAGTTATTGAAAATTAGGGTCAGAAAGGAAAGGGAACTCACCCTACAGGGTGAGTTAACTGTAGTGCTTGCTAACATGAGTTCCACACTTATCTACAACTTCACTATAATCATCAATTTCCTTATAGTGTTAAGAATCACAAAGAGAAAAACATAAATCTCAACATCCCAAGCTGGGTTTATGCAAAGCATAGGGCTAGAATATATTACAGACACCTTTTATAATGTAGCAGGTTTCTGGAAATCTCCCTTATAATAAGATCTCTGAAGGACACAACTGTTTTCCACAATGCGTTCTCCGGAGCTGATCCATAAACAGAGCTCATTTAACAGCGCCGTCTGCTCTGAAATGCCTCACAAAATGAGACAAAATACCACCGGGAACCAGAGGGGTGGTATGGAAATACAGGAAGAACTGGGTCACATTCGACATTATGCATGTCATGTATAGAGAAGTAAGACCGCCAACACAGCTGTTAAGGGACCTTCTCCACAAGTCTCGTTCATTAAGCATACAAAGTTCTCACACTGCCAGTGAATGGTCTCCCTCCCCTGGAGATGAAATTCTAATGTGATATTAAGAGAACTGGGACAGCGTAAGGTTATTAGAATGCAGTCAAGGCTAACAAGGCGGCCATGTTGCTGTATGAGGACACACAAATTAAAACAAGAACTATAAAGATTGCACTCAGTAGAGTGGATACCTCCACCAACACTATGCAATTTCCACCTGAGATATGACTACATTTAATAGATTTTGTCATTTTGAACTGGACATGTTTTGATGTTTGATGTTTTGTGACTCTAAAGTTAATCGTCTCTTTGGGAGAGCCTATACTACCAAGTTTCATGAAAATGCGCCTATCCATTCTATAGTTATTTTAAAAAGGGGAGCATAGTGCTTTGTTTTTTAAAACGGCATTCCCAAAGTGCTTCACAGACAATAAAAAACAAGCAAGTGATACTATCACCACAACCAAGAGTGGGAATTAGAGAGAACATAAAACAAAGGAAATAAGAAATAAACAAGCACGTAATCCATGATAAATTGCAAACAGCTCTCGCTTGTACATTTTGGACATAGCGACAGAGTGGCTTAGATTAGCTGCGTGGTCACAGCAAAAACATAAAATAAATACAATAAAAATAACAAAACATACAACAAATATAAATTAAATATATGCAATTTATATTGTATGTAACCCTAACCATTTGATGAACACAAAATGTATGAACACAAAAAAACAATGAAAATAAAATCAGGGAAAAAAACAATAGCATAAAAAGCCTTTTCTCCAAAGGTGTGTTTTCAGAAGGGATTTACAGATAATAACTATTCTGCTAGCCTGACAAAGCTGCTTATGGGCAGGTCATTAGAAAAGGTGATAGAAAAGAAGCAGATCCTTGGTGTTATGAAGTTTACCTCTGTCTCCTATTATAGCTAACCCCCACAGGAGTGCAGCCCTTGCCAATGCAGCAAGTCAAGAATTAATTCACGTCTTTTGTTTTCCAGTCTCAGCTAGCTGACAGCATGTAGGTTTGTTTTTACAAGCCAAGGTGCAAATGCAGTTATTGTAATTGCTATTGTTGAATACTGTAGATCTCTCTCTGGATACGCCCACGCTAAATTAATCTGAAACACAAGGGCAGCCAGCCACCTACACGCATTGCCACCACATGTGTAAAGCATGTATCTGTAGCGTGTTTATTGGAACAAAGTTTACTTGTGACGTGACTTTAGGGGAATTGCATATATTGTTAAACTTAGGATAATCATACTGTCTATCGTAATTTACCTTTCAGTATTGTGTGTACACACATGTAGATATCAAAGACTGTGAGGATGTGAGAAGAAATTTGAAGTGCGTACGTACGGTACATGTGTATATGTATGTGCTTATAGGATACGCGCATGCATGGCAATGTACGCAGTGTGACACAATCTAAACCAACCATTTTCCCAACCTCTCATCACCTCTGGAGTGAAAGGTTTATCACCCTGGAAACACATCCGCAAGCAACGCGTCTCGCGCCCTCGCTATCTCCAAACTCAACTCAAAGAGGGGGGAAAGAGAATGTGACTTCACTTCACTGTAAACAAACACATGTTGTTTGTTAACGAGTGGCGGCACGCAGGTTTCAGAATGTGTCACTGTCATTAAAAAGGACAGGACGTTAGTGAGGTGCGGGTTCAACTTGATTTGTCAGGCATCTGTTGTTGTGGTGATGCCGACTGATAGTAGCGGCTTAGCGTCACTACAGCAACACAAAACCAGAGTTTGACAAAGTCAGCAGTTTTTGTTTTCATTACACACAAAAAGAAAAAAGGATAATTGAAGTGAGAATGCACCCGTTGTCACCCAGAATTGACAGTAGCCTCGTAGGGACATGGAATCCACATGAATGCTTTGCCTCCCAGCTCTATATTTGGCCTTGTCTCTGCCTTCTCCTAAAGGGTCGTATTTTGGGGGGGGGGGGGACCATAAAAGAGTCATCGAACTTTCCTCTGTGGCGCTCCTTCTCTCTGGGGGAGTTTGGCGGCCGAAGTGAAATGTGAGTTCCCTCTTCCATACTCCTCTTTGACATAGCTGTGAGTCCAGAGCTGATGACCATGGGTGGTTTGAGCGCTCTGCTCTAGCTTGTCTCTCAACTACAGGAGTGTTGTGCTGACTGACACCCCTGGCGCTGGCCCTAAACAAAGTGGCAGGGGTCCCACTCACAGCAGTCCTCAGTCACTCTTTGTTTAATACAAACGCACGCACGCACGCACACGCACGCACACGCACACACACACACACACACACACACACACACACACACACACACACACACACACACAATGGGAAATAAACCACATGAACTCTAGCGTCCCTATTCTGGGGGCGAACAATGCAGATCTACAAACTCGCAACGCATAGATCGGCTATTGTCAACGAACATATTTGGTGTAGGTGGAAAAGGGGACAGGGTCTAGCAGAGCCCTGGGGAACCTCGATCAACTAAGTATACAGGGTTTAAGTGGTTTTAATAACCACCATCTGTCTCCCTTGTGGAGCAATCACAACTGCAAAAGTGCATATCGCAGTAAAATCTAGAATGTTCCTTTAACTCACTGAAAGTGAGTTAAAGGAACACTGAAAGTACACTGAAAGTACACTGAAAGTGTACAAAAAAATTACCAGTGCGGGTAAAACGCCCTCTCTAATTCTTTAATCCACCATTCTGGGTCAAGGATTTGAGACTACGGGAATCGGCGACCACCTACCAGAGTTCAGCACTGGCAGCTGAACCTTGAGCATACCGCAGTGCGAAAAAAAAAAAGAGACGAAGAAGAAATTCCACTGCTTAATTTATTGCGTTTAGATTAAATCTGGTGAAATTCAATATTTTAATTGAATGTTTAAGTGCCCAAGCGTTCGCAGTGATAAATTTCCACTGGCACCCCATGCTCCACTATCATGTTTCCCAGCCTAATTGCATTTGCATAAATGATGTTCGTCATTATTATTATTCTGGTTGGGTAGCCATTTGGAGGGGCGAGGGAGGAACCTGGGCGAGAGGGTGACGGGGTCGGGGTGTGGATGCAAGTGTGGTGGTGGGGGTGCAAGGGCATACTCAAGGGCAGACTGATATTGAGTTTTTTCTTCTTCTTTTTTTCCTTGATGACCCCCCAAAAAAAGTGCTGACAATGCTCGCCCTGTTGGTCTTGGCTGCCTGGCCCGAAGAGAGCAAGTTGTCGCTGTCGGGGAGAAACGTTGTATCTCCGTATTTCAACTTTTCTGCACGGAAGGAGAAAAAATAGCCGACCTACAAGCTCACAGCGCGTCACATCGTGATTTTTGAAACATTTTGAAAGTGACTGTGAAAGTGGTTAATTCTGTATTGATTTTATACTGTACATATTTATTAACCAATGAAAAGTATTAACAAGAGCTTGTGACTAAATAATAACTACATTGGATCCATTAGACACAGGTTCTTCTTTTTTCCATTTCCTGAAGGGTAATGCTTTTGGACATACAAGGTTTCCACTTGACAACGAAGAAGTGTGGTAGCTTTCGATCCAAAATGAGTTCTCAAAGCTGCTACAGTAGCTTTGGCAACATCAAATCTCTGTACCCAGATAGGCACTGACTCAAATGACCACAAATGATCACAACCTGTAAGAGACACAAAGCTAGCCTGTGTGTGTGAGTGTGTGTGTGTGCGTGCGTGCGTGCGTGCGTGTGCCCTTTTGTCTGAGATCGATGAAAAATACATTTAGATCATTTTGATAATGTCATACGGACCTACTGTAAAGATAGCACAGTTTATTTTGCGTTGACCTTTACCTGTTGTTCATTTATCATAGTCAGAGACAGTGGAGCCCAGTTGATGCTGCACTTCATTAGTCAGAATCTACAAGTTGAGTTAGAAATCTGTATTACAGCATGAAAATATGATTTAAAAAAAGAATCTAGTAATACCATACCATACTACATCATGCCATTGTATAGTATAATGTAACATAGGGGAAATGTTTTGAACATCTCATTATGCTATAATAACTGTGCATTAAAATGCTAATATTGGTAAAAGCATATCGTTACGTATTTCATATCATGTCATTTATTAAAAGGGTTAAAATACCTAGTATAGCATTCCGTACAGTATCTTCCATGCATGTTATAGTGATACCATAGAATAGCACACCACAATACAATTACAGTAGACATTACCAGATGCAATGCAACATGATTCTGTACACTGCATTATATTTTTCATACGTTTCATTTTCAGTTTTAGAAAGCACATCGCGTAGGTCAGCAGAATGCTTCCATCAACATTACAGAGGTTAAGACGCTCACCTCCATAACCATACACAGTATAATCCCCCGTGTTCATGTATCCATTATAGCTCAGAGTGTACAAATGCAATCAAATGGACCCATTTGATTACATTTGTATACTCTCAGAATTAAATCAACACTGAGGATTTTACTGCGTACAAATCGCACTTCTGTTACCGGCTCAGTGGCCTTGTGATTACAGTGTCTGCCCTGGGATTTGGAGGTTGGGGGTTCAATCCCCAGCCGAGTCATACCAAAGACTATACAATGGTACCCAATGCCTCCTTGCTTGGCACTCAGCATCAAGGGTTGGATTGGGGGCAAGTCCCTGAGACACACTAGCGCCATGACCAGGGGGTGTACTTGAACATCAAGCCGCCTCATGCTACAGAAACAGGAGATAGGCTCCTGACCCTATGGGCCACAAGGCTCCACAACCGATGGTTCCCAAGGCTACTATATCGTACTTCTGTTGGTCTAGAGTTGAAACCTGGCAGAGCCTTCAGGCTAATTTATAGTTTGTCGGATGACCGTGTCATGCAACACTTTTTCACAGTTGAAAATATATATATTTTTGCCATACAAAAATGACAGACAAAAACGTCATAAAATGTCGTACTGACACTTTTTCAAGGTTGAAATTTTCATTTTTGTCGTGTAAAAACATCCAACATTTCCTCCCATGCTTCCCGGAATACACTGTCTCCCTCTGCTTTCAATTCTTTGAGACGCACATACGGGCATTTGGGGGCACGGCCAAATCCAATGCATATAAATCCACGCAGCGCACGTGACGTTGATTCCCTTCCCCTATTCGCACGTACTAGCGTGTGACATCAGTTATAGCTAAAAGGATCCTGCCAGCCTGAATTTCAGACCGTTCACTCTTTAAACACAGCTCGACACAACAACAAATCTGTATAACAATGCTGGAATTGGAATAAAAAAAGTGATAACTGTCATAGCAATTAAAATACTCCACTGTTTGGCTACACACAAGTGGAAGTGTGAACGTTTTAGGAGTAACAATACGAGTGACGTGCCATTGTGAAGAAGATGAATGCACTGTAGCATACGGTACGGCACAGGACCCCCCCTCAATCATCCAACAGTGGGTCCCTGTCAGCCCTATAACTGATGGCCGTGAGTAAGCTGATCCCTGGTAACATTACCACCACTTGTGGTCGTATGAACATAGGACTTGAGGACTTCTCAAGTGGGTGTCAGCCATGGATGCCGCCAGGGTGCGACGACAATAAGGAGGAGAGGAGAGGACAGGAGAGTCGAGTCGAGGAGAGGTCCTTTGTCGTGAATGGATGTACCAGTCACCTCCAACAGGTGTGGGGCTGCTGTTGATGTGTTGAGTATTTTATCGTATCGGTTCTTCAGTACCGAATGAAGCCCATATAAGCACTCATAAATCCTCATAATGCTTTATAGCAATAATAATGACACATTAAGTATTTTATAATGAGGGTCATGTATGAATGCTGTGCTTATAACCGTATAATTACAGTTATAAGTATTCAGATATACTCATGCTTCATAACAATAATCCTAACACATTATAAAGTGTTTTATAATGACTTCAGTCATGTATACATGCATTTTAATCTCTTTATGCCACTGTATAATTACAGTTATAAGCACTCATACTGTAAGTACTTCATAATGCAATTGTAACACACTAGAGATCATAGTGTATTATCATGAATACACATGTGTTTTAAGCAAAGTGAAAAAAATTTATTAAATCTGTGCAAGAACACAAAACATTTCTGCCTCACCTTGAGGAATGACATTAATTAAATTAATGCGCCAATTGACTACATTTATAGTGATTTCTAATCACATTATAATTCTATAAGTTAGTATAATAGATTATATAATGATGTTATTGTATTGAAACTATGAGAATTATAATACACTATACACTAATACACTATGATCCTTGCCAAATAATGTGTCCAATTATGAAGTATGTGACCTTAGTTATAAGTGATTATAAAAAGCTTTATAAAAGGTTGATAATGCATTATAGACATGGGAACAATAGGAAGTGTTACCCTTGAGCTTAAAAGTAATTATAAAATGCTTTATAATGTTATGATTATTGTTATAAATCATTATGAATATATATG
This sequence comes from Gymnoscopelus braueri, assembly GCF_963280865.1. Classification (NCBI taxonomy): domain Eukaryota; kingdom Metazoa; phylum Chordata; class Actinopteri; order Myctophiformes; family Myctophidae; genus Gymnoscopelus; species Gymnoscopelus braueri. The sequence continues at coordinate 21,901,107 of NC_137619.1, forward strand.
AGCTTATAACTATATTTATACAGTGATATAAGCAGACTTTAATGCATTTATGAGTATGTCTATAATGAGCTTTAGAAATGGGCTTCAAAGAAAGTTGCAATTTCTTGTATTTTGAAATAACCATAATTGTTTTCAAGTTATGCTACTTGCTAGATATATAATAAAATAAAATGAAAACATTTACCTGGTGTTGGACAACTTTAACACACCCAAAAGAAAATCAAAGAAATCTATCAAATGTAAATACTGACTGTATACCCCAAACCCCAAACCACAACAGTGCTGTTGTACACCAGAACATATTTTTCATCACTACTTTGAGATATGAACTATGGTTCCTTTTATCCATAACCAGACCCCAAAGAAAAGTGTAGAAAAAAACAAAATCCATCAAACATAAATAATCAGGCAGAGCTCAGAGGCTTAAAGCTAGGGTTGGGGGTGGGGGGCAGATTTTTCAAGATGACATCAGCAGCGCGAGTTCTGCTGTTTGTATAACGTCGTCTGACTCCTGATTAAAAGCCCGCTCATGTTTTCACCCAGAGGGGGGACTCCCCACACAATGAAACCCTGAGTGTTCATTTGACTCTGAGAGTGTAAACATGGGCCCACAAAAGGTCCATTTTACTATGGTGGGAGGAGACATCATGCCCGGGCCTTTCGTCCAGCGAAACCCCCCAGATCCTGTTAAGAACCGGCGTGTAAGAGGTTTCCTCCTCTGCACTCCGGAAATGTCTGCTGTGATGTCTCACCCCCTTCTCCTCACTGCTTAGGAATGCTCTCTCTCTCTCTCTCTCTCTCTCTCTCTCTCTCTCTCTCTCCCCCCCTCTCTCTCTCTGTCTCTCTCTCTCTCCCTCTCTCTCTCTCTCTCTCCCCCCCCCCACCAACCTCCTGCCCCTGCCCTCATCCCTTCTCCTTTTTCGCTCGTCTCTCTACCCTTTTTGCTCCCATGCTGTGAAAAGTAAGTGAGAGGAGAAAAATTATTAAATCATTGTTCAGTGGGGAGGAGAGAAGGGGGAAGGCCAGGAGAGAAAAGCAAGGGATGATAGAGGAAGGGGGGGGGTGGTTCTTAAAACAACACCGACTACATCGTCAAAAGGCAATTTTGGCACTTGGGTTACAGCCACTGACGGGACCGTTACGAGGAGGGCCCCTACGGCTTGGCTCCGAGCTCGCAGGCCGGCCAGCCGGCGGCTTTAAAATATGAGCTACAGGGGCTGAGACGAGGACCTCCTTACCGTGATTGAAGAGGATTCCCCGCTGTTCACGGCCAACCGTGGGTTAGAGCCCAGAAAGATTCACGGCACACAGGGCAACGCTGGACAGGATAAACCTGTCTCCCTCCGAAAGCAGGCGGGGGGGAAAAGCTAGTGCTGTTCTAAATTTGGATGGCTGCATTGACTTGTGATATCTTTGTATATGTATAGAAGTCATTTTTCATGGCTTTGCAGCATTATTAGACAGGATGGTAAAGTGAGAGAGGAAACAGGAGGGGGGAATAAAACTCTGGGCCTTGCGACTCACAAGGAGCATGCAATCAACTGGCTACTGTATACGTCACCAGGCATGCCGGTTTGTACGTATTTGTGTATGTTTTTTCCCATGAAGCGCTTTCATTTCCCACACGCATGAAACGCACGCAGTACAAATACTTTGACTTGACCTCTATTACGCTCGAGTCACTACATCAAAGTGTACATTCATGGGTCTTCAACGGTATACTCATCTCACGTTTGATCTGATTGACTCCCGACACATTCCCAGATGGCATTGCTGCCCCTCTCTTCCCTTCCAGTGTGTCCTCTTCAAGGGATAGCAGGCCATTCTCGTCCCCTCTGACAAGAAAGAAAGAAAGAGAGAGAGAGAGAGAACAGACAGATACAGGGAAGAGAGGGGAAACCGATAGCGTAATTTGTCCTCTCAGGGAAGCTCCGATCACGTTAAACCCCTTTTGTTGGAATTAAAGCCATAGAGGAGAGTGGACGCCCTGGGGACCCTGACGGTGTCTGAATAGCTGGGGTTCAGTTACCAGAAGATCCCCTCCCTGGGGTCCTACGCCGCCCCCCTCATCTACAACCTCCAGGACAGTCCAGCATATACGTTCATACAGGTAAAGGGAATGAACGGCGGGCTTTATGACAGTGAGACGCCTAAGCGGTTGCCATTGTTCAGGGGCCATCCAGCGAGGTATCGTGGGGTTAAGTGTCATGGCAAAAGGGCCTTTTCTTCTCGGCTCTTTTTGAACCCCGCCGGCGCTTCATAGATATGCAAGCCCGACCCCCACCACCCACCCCCTACACATACACACACACACACACACACACACACAAACACACACCAGAGGCTAGCAAGTTACCTCCACAAACGCTGCTTTGATTCGACCGGTTAATTTGATTGGATTATGTCTTTTCTCTTCCTCTCTCTTTCTCTTTCTCTTTCTTGTTCTTTTTTTTGTGTGTGTGTGTCGTTTCAGACTTCAAAGCTGCGGGGTTCTGTGACAGGAGGGAACAGCGCGAGGCTGTCAGTGGCCCCCGACATCAAACGCTGGCCGTATAATGCCACACTGTCATAACCACCTACCTAGGCCTCTTGTTATGATGTGAAGATGATATGCTCACGCTGGTAAAAATCCTGAGTTGTTGTACACTCTCAGAGAAACAATGGTAAAATTGACACTGAGGATTTTTACCGTGCACGCTGCACTATTATTGTAACCACCTTTCCTTGCAGCGTTTCTGTCTCTCACTGCAGCTTGAATAATCATCTGAATCCATACACTGGAACCAGGTGGTGGCTTCACTGGCTTGTGATGGTGATGGATATACAGTACGTGTATATCATTGCTGTCGGGGCAGGAAACCTTGTATCTCGATATTTCAACCTTAATCTTTTTCCGTAAACGAATGTGCAAGAGTGTCGTGCAAAAGTAGCGAAAATAGCCAATCTACAATCTCACAACACCTTTGAAAGTGAAAGTGGGTCATTCTGTCTGTTGGTAATACATATTTAACAAATGCAGTATTAAAGTATTAACAAGAGCTTGTGACTAAATAATAACTACATGTAACACCATTTTTTCCCTTTCCTGAAAAAGTTTCCTGAAAAGTAACGGTTTTGGACATACAAGGTTTTCCGACAGCTATGATATGAAATACATATGGAGTGCTATGCACTCCATATGTCCAAATGGTACATTTTGTGCCTATAGGACCAAGCCTACATGAATTCCACATTTAAAAAAAAGTGTTGCCAGAATCAGAAGGTCAAACTGATAATGATTTATTAGCCTGTATACATGCATGCATGGATCCATGGCAGTGTATTGTAATAGCTCCAGTCTGTCTATGAACAGAATAACTTGAGAATGGATTGCCAACTTTTCATGAAACCTGGTGCGAATGATCAGTAGGCTGCCCCGTAGAGATGATTAACATTTGGGTCAAGGTCAAAAAGACACAATCAGTCATATCCCAAGAAAAGGGACTTACAAAGAATTTGAGACAGGCAGGGTTTCAACTTTTCATTCCACTTATCCTCCAGTAATTTTGAAGTGGCCATTTTGCATCATCATTTGTCTTCGTCAGTGCTTATCACCAATTGATTTGGGGACTCCAAATGGCACACAGGAAGGCAAGCTCTAAACACGGAAAAGTCTGTGGCAGACCTAGGCCAAATAGCATGGTCATACTGGAATTTAATTATTTTACAAATATTTGTATTAGATTTGTTTTAGCCAGTTTAGACAGTGATGTCTGCGACCTAACCAGTTTGGACAAACACAGATAGCAAGTGAATTTAGTTCATGTTCCTGTGCCTGACCGTGCCTGACACTCAATTGCACTGATCAGCTTACTGTAGCATACCATTCTACCTTTAATTACATGTCGACTACCCTGCAAAGTTCTGAGTGTGGAGAGCGTAAAAATGGATTTATCCATGTGTAACTCTAAGAGTGTGCAAATGTTACTAAATGCACCCGTAAGGGTCCATTTAGTATTTTTGCATACTCTCAGAGTTAAATTGACTCAGGATTTGACAGAGTATTTGGTCTGGTATGGAGAGATGGTCACGGGTGACCTGGCTGTGACCGCGCGTGTGTGTGATGCATTCATGCAGAAGTCAGAACAGAACCTGCACATGTGCACTTTTCTCACAAATACTCCCTCCGTATCCGTCACTGTCCCTCTCTCTCTGTCACTGTCTCGCTCTCTCTAGTTCCATCTCCTTCTGCCTCGACACAACGTTGCCCACTGTCACGGCGTATTAAAAGTGGCGTATATGTGCATGTCCAATGTGATGAATATGGATGTGACCCCTTTCTCATGGCGCCTGTCCGCCCCGCCTGCCCTCTTTGCCGGCGCCCCCTCCAGGCATAAGACACCACTTCTCAATGAGCACAGCATGCAAAGGAGACAGCGCCTCAGCCACTGCAACAAAACGTGCACACACACACGCGCACACAGGCATAATGGCATGCACAGATTGCACATGCACTTTGCTGCACGCACGCACACACACGCACGCGCACACACACACACACACACACACACACACACACACACACACTCACATTCACTCACACTCACATTCACTCACACTCACACTCACACTCACACACACACACACACACACACACACACACACACACACACACACAATTTAGATGCTTTTGTGTCTGACCCTCTCTCTACTGACCTTTCACAATGTGTGTTTTACATAAAAATAAAGGGTTAGGGGTAGCATTCGCCTAAAGAAGGAGGAAGATACTGATTTAGAATACATGTTTGTGACACCTCTAATGAACCGGTAGCTCCTGGCCCTTCATGTCTTCATATCTCAAAGTTCATGTCTTAGGCACGTAAATAAATATGTGTGTGTGTGTGTGTGTGTGTGTGTGTGTGTGTGTGCAATCCCCCCATGAATCTGACATTTCAAAGATTGCAGGCTTATTCCTTCTCCCAAACATCAAAACAATATATAGCTCTAGCTTGATATCATATAATGTATGTAAAATTGATTACATCAATTTCATTTGAGGAACAAACTGTGTCAGACACCAATGAGGCAGCCACTGTAGTACAGTATTTATAATGTTGTCAATTGTCTCATAAATAATACATGATAAAACATGATAAAAGTGAAACTAGCCAATCTACAAGCTCACAACGTGTGGCATTGTGACACATTGTGAGCTTGTAGATCGACTTTGTTATTGTTTGCAAAAAAAATTAAACGAATGGTGTGTGTGTGTGTGTGTGTGTGTGTGTGTGTGTGTGTGTGTGTGTGTGTGTGTGTGTGTGTGTGTGTGTGTGTGTACGTACATGTATTACTATACTTCTGAGGGCTTTCTCGGAAACTGTTTATCCATCCGAATTGCCATTTGGGCTCTGCACACCTCAGGGTCATATGGGTCACACTCGCTGGGTTTGGGGCCAAGCGGTCGGACTCTGAGTTATGTCCGGGACAAAATTTGGGTGACAGACACACAGAAAGGTACACAGAGATTCCTTCAATTATAGTATACTAGTGCATACCCGTGGGGGGATATGCGCACATGATCTGGCAACCCGGGAGGCAGTTCGTCCCATAGCTCGTGGGGCCATCCCACAGCTGGGCAGTCGTAACCATGACGACATTCTTTTACACAAAAACGCTAATAAACAGCTGAGATTTGGTGAAATCGAAAAACGGGCTTCGCTGTTCCATGCACATGGTAATGGTCAATGGCTGTGTGCAAATTCAGATCAACTGCTCCAGCAGCCACTGAGGAGAACCGGGCAGAACCAATTTTGGTTCTGCACCACCACTACACCACCACTACAGTAGCTTTGTAGAATTATAGTAGGATATAGATAGTATAGATAATAGCAGTATAGATAACAAACTCCAATATGTTCAAAACTCTGTTGTCCGTCTGCTCACCAGTTCCCGCTCCAGAGACCATATTACACCTGTCCTCCACGACCTACACTGGCTCCCCGTCAAACAAAGAATCCTCTACAAAATCCTGCTTACCACCTACACAGCACTCAATAATCTGTCACCCCCCTACCTCTCTGATCTTCTCGTCAGAGCCAACCTCCTGGAGGTCCAAAAGGCCAAGTTTTGATTTGATGGGTTGTTTTTGTTTTGATTTAATGTTTGTTTGAGTTTTGACTTGACCATGAGTACAGTTAAAAGAATAACTTGTTTGCAGATTGTGCTGTAATTCACATACTGTGTTTTGTAAAAGTGCATGTGGCCTAGGCGCCAAGAAAGTGTATGACACTTAAATAAAACTTAACTAAACTACAGACATCTTGCCATTCAGGGACAAATCAAGAACTTCAACAATTAACATCACTCAGTAATATAACTCACTTTGTCTTTGTAGCTGACACCAACCCCTTAAGGGTCAAAAATAAAACACAATAAAACACAATAAACACGTTCAACTGCACAAACTAATCTATGATCTAACTTCTTTTATATCTGAAAGCAGAACATAATCTTTTCACGTACTGTGCGGGCGTTTCTCAAAGAAGCCGTGATCCAGCTGCTTTAATTGACGTTCCTTTACCTTGTTAAGGCTAATTAGCTGGTAGCGAAGGTGATGGTGGGTTTGGCAATTAACACACGGGAGATGAGCCGAGGGTAATCACTGCAGGCTCCTTGGTGGCACGTAAGTCATCAGCCTGGCACCCAGCTACACACCCACTGCCTGTGGGAGACAAAACCGTGCATGACTGAAAGCCAGATTTATACTGATCATGAACACACAATGAAGGTACAGTATAATGTATGATGTATATTGTGTGATCGTCAAAAACAGAGGAGGCATGTACAATTGTGTGTGTGTGTGTGTGTGTGTGTGTGTGTGTGTGTGTGTGTGTGTGTGTGTGTGTGAGAAACCCAAGGGGCTGGGGGCTAGACCCCCCCCCAAGCTATTAATCCAATCAGTTTAATCTCATATGTACACTTGACACAACGCGCTACCACATTTTCACAACTTTTATTAACTACATTGCAAAAGTAGCATACTTTTCATGTAAAAAGTGCTTACTCATTCCCTGCCAGACTTATTTCTGGCTGTGTTTGCCCACTGCCAGCGATTTAGTGTTTTTTATAACTTTTAAAAATTCACATTTTTTTTTCCATTATGATCGCAAGTGCAATAGTTTCTAAACACACAGGCGAGTCGTGCAAGCCGCTCAGACAACAAACATTCCGATCGGGGCGGAGTCTCTCTCCTCCAGCCCAGTGTAAAAACACCATGTTTCGCTATGTAAACGGAAAACGCACTTACTTTTTTCACCTCGCCACAGACCTCGCTAAATCCCTTATGATCGCGTGTTCAACTGTTTGTAGACACACAGGGTAGTTGTGTGAGTGGCCCAGAGAAGAAATTTTCAATCGGCGACATTCCATTTTGCAGTAGTAGCAGTTTCAAAACAGCGTCGCTAAACAGCATTCCACGGCGAAGAAATGCAAAGCCGAGAAAAGACCGTTTTAGGGCGGGACCTAAACAGGAAGCGGACGGAAACGAAAATCTTCGATTTGACGTATTTCCGTATCCGGGTGTGCTACAATGAAATGTGTCACTGCGAGAGATGAAGGAACGTGAGATGAAGGAACGTGAGATCTTGTTTAAAAAAAAGATTTTTCAAAATTACGTTTTTTACGTCCTAGGCAGGTTTGGTAATTGGAAAAAAATACGTTTTTTACGTCCTAGGCAGGGAATGAGTTAATTTCTGTGCTTTCTTGTTTAGAACCTAGCTAGCTACATCACACATCTCCTAAAAAACATTGTATATGAAATATAAAACATCTGTGAAAAAAAAACCATTTAAGTGCATGATGTGCATCTGACTTTTAGCTCCATCACAGCAGCTCAAAACTTTCATCATGTCTTGTTTAGCTACATCACATCTACAGTGCATCTGATGAAAAAAACACATTTATACACATTTATTTGTGAGAGTGAAAGAGAGAGGACAATAATAAAATTAAACTAAATATTTATGCTGTGATGTAGCTAAACAAGACATGATGCCTTAGCAATGGTTTTGAATTCAGCTGCATGTTGTTTACCTCATCAGATTCACTATAAATGTGTTATTTTTCCAGATGTGACAGCTAAACTAGACATGATATGCCTTAAAAAGGTTTTGAGCTGCTGTGATGGAGCTAAAAGTCAGATGCACATCATGCACTTAGACATTTTTTTTTATGGTTTTGAGGAGATGTGTGATGTAGCTAGCTAGGTTCTAAAACAATAAAGCAAGTTCAGGAGAGCTGCTTCCTTGTTGTTCTTCTTTTTCTTGCGTATGTTGAGTGCATACCGCCACCTACCTTCTTGGAGGATGTATAACATGCTATTTTACCAGCGCTTTGCTGAACATTTATGACGTTGTCTGTGTTCAGATGGCGAACATCTGTGGTTGTTCCAACCATTTGGGTGTAATAAGTAAAATAAGTTTGATAAGTAATTTAATTTTCTGAATTCTTCCACCAATTGAATAGCCCTGTAATACAACCTCAGGGTTCCTTGAAATGGACCTTACAGGTCAGTAACTCCGAGAGTGTATACATTAAAAGTGTGTAAACGACCACTGGGTTTAAGTGACTTTACACAGCTAGGAGCCCAGAGGAATAGTTTGTTGTGGTACTGTACATCCCAGTCAGGTCACTGGTACTTTCCCAGACAGAATGAACCTCCGTTCCCCAGAACCAACATTTCCTACCAGCTGAATGAGTAGGATGTGGTGCTGGGTGGGTAGGAGGAGGGAAATTACACAGTTTTGTGGCTATTAATGTCCTTGAACCCTGGTCTTTCCCAAGCCCCGCCGAACAATGGGCCGCTGTGTGCGTCTTGCGTGACACGGCAGGGGGACAGTGCGGGGACACCGCAGGGACAGAGCCGAGAACCACGGCAGCAACACAGTGGCACTGCCAGGCGTCTGTCTGCGGTCGGTGGGGCTGAGTCACGAGTCAAGCATGCCTCGCCCCCGGTCTATAAATGTGTGTCTACATAGAGAGGGCTGAGGCGGGGATATTACTATATCACACGATAACTCATGGGACGGGTGCTGGAGAATGGGAAAGGGGGGGGGTAGCAGGATATGGAAGAGTTCAAATGGGCAAGGGCAAATGAGGCCCTCTCTGTATCTCTCTCTCTCTCACACACAGAAGACAAGAGCGTGTGTGTGTGTGTGCACGCGCGCACGCACGCACGCACGCACGCACGCACGCACGCACGCACACACACACACACACACACACACACACACACACACACACACACACACACACACACACACACACACACACACACACACACACACACACACACACACACACACACACACACACACACACACACACACACACACACACACACAGCAACCTCTGCATCCACCATCCTCATCAGTCAAGAGCCCTGCAGTCTCTCTGCCTGGCAGTGCAGCCCTGTGGGTTCTGATCAGAGAGGCAGGGCCACGGCGAGGCAGCCAGCCAGCCACGTTTAAAAACCCTAAATTCCTCTGGCCGGCGTTTGTTTTCCTTCACATTGATCACCTAGCGGCCGCTGACTGATTCTCAGCAAAGCCAACACAGCCGCGGTGTTTTCTTTGCATTTCAGACACGCAGACAGACAGACAGGCGGAGAAGCCAGGAGGCGTCAAGAGCAGAGGGCAAAACGGAGAGGCTGGAATGGAGAGACTCAGCCGCTGCGTCATTTGCAAGGAGGCTTCCTATGTACCGTAGGTCGCATTTTTGGGAAATATGGCCCCTTAGGACCGTCTCCTTGTAGTAGGAACTAGGAAGCATAGGATACATCCTAGTTAGGCTGTTGATTTGGCAACATTTCAAAGAAACATCAACTGGTTCCTTGGCTGAGTAAGATATTCCATAAGCCTGTGCTGCAAGGTCACCGACACCTAGATAGTTATTTTAATAGTTTATTTAATTTCTTACCAAGCTTTTTCTTCCAAAAAAAATACGACGACAATTAAAAACAAGCTTCAAAACAGCGTCCATGAAGTTAACATTTCTATCAACATTGTTAGTTGGTCAGTGCATCTGTTGCGCAAGAGACTTGATTGGTGTCAGGTGCGAGAGAGCACTGGCTTCATCAAATGTAATCATGCTACTTTTGTAGGTTGTCATCAGTTCATGTAACCTCTTGGACAAAACAGATACCTAAAAAGAAACATTCTTAACTAGGCACCAGGTCGGTTGCTGGTTTAAATTCCCAGAGCAAGCAGGGAAAGTCTGAGTGCTGAAAATGAAGGAGCACTCCCCTTCCTTAACAGCATGTGTCTAGGTTCCCTTGAGCAAGTATGAAGGCACTTAAATAACAGGTGAAGGACTAACTATATGAATGTGACAGAGGACATATCTATCTGTCTACCTATCAATCTATCTACAGTATAAATTACGCAAATCTGTATGTGTGTGCGTGTGCGTGTGCGTGTGTGTGTGTGTGTGTGTTTGCGTGTGTGCATGTGCATGTGCGTGTGCGTGTGCGTGTGTGTGTGTGTGTGTGTGCGCGTGTGCGTGTGTGTGTGTGTCCTTCATGTATCTCAAGAACGGTTCAACCAATCGACTTCATATTTCTCAGTTCTCCTGGTGGGTATCACTCAGCATATTCCTGGGCTCTGCTTTCTTTCCCATCTGAATGAAGGGAACCTTTTTAAGGGCGTCAATCTCTTCGTCTTTCCCTTGCTTTTATATTTATTTAATTTTAGGATTTTCCTTAGCAATTTTTTAAGTGGGCTGTTATTCTTTCTGTTGCTATTGGTCATGGCTGCCAGTTCCCACCTGATGTCGTGTGGAAGTCCCGGCTGCTCCAGACACTGAATAACTGCTAGATTGCATCTTCAGACTCTGACTTACAATAAGTCTAAGATAATAAATAATTGGACCTATTTGATTCCACAGGGGAAATTCTGTTTTTTTTTACTTCACCCAGCTGATTGCTTCCCAAGTGGTCAGACTTGAGTACAAGGGGGGAGCAGTTAGGGGTCAAGTGTCTTGCTCAGGGACACTTCCACACATTGCCGGAGCCGGGAATCGAATCCGGGACCTTCTGTTTCCCAGACGGCCTCTCGATAGCCGCCCCTAGATATACAGTAGGTCATCGGGTATGTATCTGTATCCCACCATGCAATAGCACACATTAGACAGCCTTTTGCCTTGGGCTTAACCGTCTAAATATTGTTGTTTCTATATATGATGATAATCAACAGAATGGTTATTTTACTTTAATCACAAGAACCCTAGCATCCCTATTCTGGGCATGTCAAGGCCTCTGGGCAAGGCCCACATTCTGCAAAATTAGATGAACATTGGGTAAAAATAGGCAGACATTCGATGAACATTCTCTATTTCACATACAGCGAAGGATATAGGGTTTAAGTGTATGTTCCCTGGAAAAATGAAATACAACATACATGACTCACTTGGGGAAATAAACTAAAGAGAAAAGTATGTCCTACATTGGTTTGGTCTCTTCTTTACTCCCTGGTCCCTTGGCACCAGAGCCACCATCCCTTCATCCCTCTCTCCATCCATCCCCCCATCCTCTCCTTAATAAACGACCGTTGGTGGTAATTGCCCAGCCTGAGACGACGTCATTACTCATTTAGATGTCCAATAACACTGCAGTCTGCCCTCCACACACACACACAAACACACACACACACACACACACATGTATGCGCAAACACACGGATGCAAGTGCATACATGTGCATATAAATACACACTCAGGCTCACGTATATAAACACAACAGCGGAAAGGCTCTTTACATTGCTTTTTACTAGGGAATACACACCACACACACACACATGGACACGCACACACACACACACACACACACACACACACACACACACACACACACACACACACACACACACACACACACACACACACACACACACACACACACACACACACACACACACACACACACACACACACACACACACACACACAGCATGCTGATCTATATCATTGATTTACTCCCCCCTTCTCGCAATTTTTCATATTCAATGAGTGACTTGTAGATTTGGCTGCTCAATACAGATACGTCTCAATTAAGAAGACTTCAGTGGGAGGCATGGGGCTGGGGGTGGGGTGGGGGCTGGGGTGTGGTGCGGGGTGGGTGGGTGGGTGGGGAAGCAGTGTGTATTGATGTTTTGCGGTGCGGTGGACCCACTTAGCCATGGAGAGTTATCAAGAGTCGAAAAGTAAACTTTGTTCATTAATGTTTTGATGAACCCTAACTCTCCAAAGTATACGTCTGGGGAAAGTTATGAAAGATTTTGCTCCAAAGACAAAAACAAATGTTACTTGAGAGTTAACATTCCACAGACACAAACATGCCATCACGCTTTGCTTTCATGTCAACACTCCTTTTGTAAGATTAGGCCATAACATGTCACTTCAGATCACTCAATAATATCAGAGTAGAAATATGTATTTCATTTAACATTTTGTGTCTTTGGCTCTCTCTCTGTCTGGAGCAATCTAGATTCCATGTTCTGCAACAGGACAACCAACCAAAACCGGGTTCACAGCATCGCAGGTGCTTATTGTCGCTGTCGGGCAGTAACCTTGTACTGTATTTCCATATTTAATATTTTTTATGTTTTTTCATAAATGAATGCCATATTTTATACTTGACAGTGTCAAGCAAAAGTAGTGAAAGCTTCACTCCTTTAATCGGCTATTTTTGTTATTTTTTCTATTCTAACATTGTTGGACATTGTAGAAAAAAAGTTGAAAATAGTGCTAAGTGATTAAAAGGAAAAGACAACACCTACACCATTTCACAATATTACGATATCCAAAATCCCAGACAATATCTAGTCTCATATTACAATAACGATGTAATATCGATATATTGCCCAGAGTTACATCAGACCAACGGCAGCATGAAGCCTAATTTATGTTCTGTTGCACGACGGTGTCACGCGCCAAAAATAGCAGACCTACAAGCTCACAACTCGCCACGGATGCGATGCATCGTGAGCTTGTAGGTCGGCTATTTGCAAGGCGCAACACCGCCACGCGACAAAGTATGAATCGGCCTTAAACTCCACTGCCTCATCATTTGTCAACATTTCAAGCAGTTCATGAGGTATGTGAGGGTGAAAGCCGCAGAGCTGCCGCTGACCTGAACGTGAAGGCCTGGTGCAGCATGGTCAGGAGTGAGTCCAGAGCCAGGAGCCTCGGTCTGGGCATCCTGCTGGATCCAAGCAGCTGCTGAGATGTGGTTTCCCCAGCCTCTCCTGACAAACTCCCCACAGCACCTGAGGGAAAACAGAGCAGTGAGAGGAAAAACCATGAGATGGATGGAGGGGTGTACTGGAGAGAGAGAGAGAGAGAGAGAGAGAGAGAGAGAGAGAGAGAGAGAGAGAGAGAGAGAGAGAGAGAGAGAGAGAGAGAGAGAGAGAGAGAGAGAGAGAGTGTGTGTGTGTTGTGTGTGTGTGTGTGGGGGTGTGCGTGTCGTACAGAATGTGTTTGTATGTGTGTATGTGTTGCGCTGGCGTTCTCCGGTAGGATGTGTGTGTGTGTGTGTGTGTGTGTGTGTGTGTGTGTCAGCAGCATTTTTTTTTTTTTTTTTTCATGTGTATAGTACCCATCACTGCCAAGCCCTACTGTTGTTCTGGGGGAGGGGTTAGAAAAGGACGTGTCTCCTCTGATACCAGCCGCTTCTTTTCACCTGACAGTGAGGAGTTTCACTGGGAGGGTGTTAACTCATGCAGAGGAACATGCTATCCCTCCCAGTTCTGCTCCCCAACCGGCTTCCGACCCGCAAACACTGGCAATTGTGTTCATTACCGCTCCAAGCCAGAGGTAACGTAGGGGATGTGAACCGCCTGCACCACCCGGACGCTCAACAAAGAACTTATAACTAAAATGCATACCGTATACACACAATGCATACTGTATACACATGAAAACATGGACCTTGGAGTTCAGAAATTGTGCATGTGTATGCGTACAGTGTACATGCGTGCATATGAGTGTGTGCATGGCTGTCTACATGTGTTGTATTTGTTAACATCATTCTGCCTGGTCGTGCCGAGGCATTTGCTGTCCTTCCTGGGCACACCAACACACCGCTAAAATGTGAGCGTTCATTTAACTCTGAAAGCGTGAAATTGCAGGACACATGCAGGATTTGTCTGCTGTGCAGGGAGACCAGAAAAAACTGAGAGGAACAGAAAGAAAAAAAAAGAGTACACACACAGTCAGTGTTAATTTATCCATTTTGTAACTCTGGGTGCGTACAAATGGAACCAAATGGACCTGTACGGGTCCAGTTGGTTCCATTTGTATGCTCCCAGAGTTACATTAGCCCTGGGGATTTTACAGAGTAGAGGTGAAAGAAGAGAACAGGAGGTATTTGCCTGAACCCTGCAGCCAAACATAAAGAGACCATCGGTTGAGCACAATGAAGGAATGTGCCATCTTTTATGACGGGGAATGAAGAGAGTAAAAGCACTGCGCTACATAAAACGCATGTATATATATTGGATTACGGTGCGTCGTGGTCCCGCGGACCATAAATCTCGGGGACGGGACTGTAAAAAGGCCAGGATGAAAGACCTGATTGGCTTATTTTGACTGATCTCGGCTGGAAGAGTTATTTTTTGCCCGTGGACAGTCGTTGCGAGGCAGACGGCTCTTTATAGTGAGGAGGAGGAGGAGGGAAGGGGGTGGGGGGGGTGGAGGCAGTGGAGGGGGGGGGGGGGGCATTCACTGTCTGGCGAGCGTTAATATTAACCGTCCGGAACAAAAGAGTGTTAGTCTAGAGCGGAGAGGTACTGTGGCTTGACACGGAACAGACACACCTGTGTGATATCGAGGGGGAGCGAGAGACAGAGAGAGAGAGAGAGAGAGAGAGAGAGAGGCAAGAATGGTTCCCTGTGTGTTTATAGTTAACGTCAGTGTTAATTTAACTCAGAATGTAGAATGGACCCTTATACAGTAGGTACATTTTTCCACTCTGAACTCACTACTATCTCTACATTATTTACTATGGAGATCTTGTCACTTCGTTTTGTACCGTGTCCCAGTTTTGTCGTGTCTTGTAATCAAGCCCCAATGCAGAGGTGCTGATTACTACGTTAGGTTCAGGTGTAAAGATCAGCATTCTTTACTGTGATTATAGCTCCAATAGCAATTCATTCATTCATTATATACTATGAATCAACAAGAAAATATATACTTTAAAAGACATACTTTCACAAGTCTTTTTCTGTCTCAGATCAAGATTCAGATGAATGACAGTTGTTTTGTTTTTATGATGCACCAGTATAAGGTGAGTTACCAATGCACTTAAACAACAGTGTATCCACATGACAATATAATTTAAGGAAGTAAGCTGCCAATTAAGGCAGGGGAGACCATTGCGTTGCATTACAGTAAGTAACATAAGAAGACAGGTAAAATAATAAACTTCTAAAGTTTCTCAGATGACGTATGTGGTTTTTGAAACAACAACAATAATAGTTGAGATCAGACATCGTTGACCTTTCGATTCAGAAGCGAATTCACTCCGTCTCTTCTTCGTTTCCTTGTTTTCAGTCGCTCTTCCTTGTTTCTTTCTGTCGTTATTTCTCTCTCTCTCTCTCTCTCTTTTACAGGCTTCAGGAATGCCGGGTCTCCTTAGTGATTTATAAACATACACATAATAAATGTGTGGCTGTAGTTTAAGCTGTGATGAAGCATTCTCTCTCTGGGACTCTGTTGCGTGATTTAAAGGGCTGACATTTATGGCAAACAGGCCTATTATTCAGAGTGACTGTCTGTGTACAGACCAGCGTTTTACAGCGGTTGCACAGAGGTGAAACCCCCCCCCCCCCCCCACCACACAACACTGAGCCAGTATCTAACACAGGCTAAATATTCAGTCACATAGCACAAAGTACAGGAAGTGTGTGTACAGTATGTGCCTGGTGAAGAAGGGGGATGCTTTACCAGAAGCAGACGGTCACACAGTATAGAATGCCTAGAATGCATAATTATTGTAAAGAGAGCAACTCACAACGAGGAGAAAAGATAAACAGTGGAGAAAACTTAAGGTGTACACACATCCCTCACTTCAGTCACATTCAATCCATGCTTCTTTTTTTTTGTAGTGGATCAGACTTAATCAGTTTTGTTTGTGAGACGGTAATGAAGCAATGTAAATGTGTAGTCCTATAAACTGGTTTAAATACAGTACAAGCATGAAACAATGGAAATAAAAATTTGGTTGAACTGTGTGACATAATTATCAAAGAACGTCTAATACCCACCGAACTTGAATACACTAACCATTTGCTACACACAGGCTTTGATATCTCATACCATTAGCTAATGAACATTGTGTTTGTGGTTCATTCTGCACATTAAGCATTCACAGCAACGTTAACAATGAAGCTGTGTTTTCACTGAATCCCATAACCTGACTACCATCACTGTCCGGTCAGTGGATATAGCAAGCAATCGACGACTCAGCGGACGACATCACTATCTGTCCAAGATAATAGATGACAATAATGGGAAACTGTCCCTGAGCACTCGTTTAGACTCTTCCTGCCCATTTACTGATACCCTGCCTATTTAATTCCCCTCCTATAGCCAGGAAAACAGACACTTTGAGTCCATCTAGAGGGAGCACATTTACAATAAAAGGCCGGCTGAATCCTCAGCTCACGTTTCCCTCTGACCGTGGCAGGACATAAAACTTCGGGCCAGACCTCATTTTCTCGGCGCCATCCCCCGGACACACTGCTGCAAAAAAATCAATATGGCTGCACACAATACTCCTTAACTTTGAGAGTGACTGTGAATCGTCTTTGTTGAGAGAATATGTGGGGAATGTTTTCGTTTGTTTCCCTCGTCCCAGTTCTGGTGTCATTGCCTCTTGTGATCAAGCCCCAATGCAGTGGTGCTCATTACTGAATTAGCATTTCACAATGACACTGTGGTTGCTAATGCCTACCAGTATTTTCTTGGCACAGACACCCAGCCTGTTGAGGTGCATTATGGCCAGGATAACTGAATTCCTCCAGCAAAATAAGGAGGAATAAACTCAATCGTGAAGCAGGGCGAGAAGACCCTGGAGCGCAGTGAAGAAAGCTGCTCCGCCTGTATTGAGTTATTCTCTGGAGATTAGCGCGTAGCATGTAGCATTTAGCTGGTAGCTACCCCGTGTCAAGGCTGAGCATGACTCACGTGGTCAATAAAGCAGCCTGGGCTGTCGTATCTTAGCTTTAACATTGTATTGACTGTCACAATATCAACTCCTTCTATAAGGACTGCCTTGCAGCTGCTGAGGGCTAAGCGTGTTTACTTGATAAAGTCAGACAGCTATATCCACAATGCTTGAAAATGTGGTCAGGAAAATGGTGTCACGCCGCAGACATGGAAAAGTGGGACTAACATGTTGGCATGCTACAAGCGCATTCCACTCATGAACAAAGTATGTTGAACATTGGTGACCAGATCTAATCATGTATATTTTTCTTTTCTTATGGTAGTCAAGTTGACTTCAACGAGCAAGACTTTTGTACATCTACAAGGCGACAGGTGCATAAGAGAAGACCAAGGGCCGATCAACGTTGAACAAAACTCCCACACATGTTTGAATGGGAAACACGTTTCAGTCTAGAGACCTTCATCAGGTTACTACAAGATCAACAAGATAACCGATGGAAGTCTCTGGATCAAAACAGTGTGTTTCCCATTACAACTATTTTTTAGCATTCGAAGACAGTGTGCAGGAGTCTTTCTTCTACAACCAGGTTGACTTAGAAAACATAATCTCTGTTGTGAATGTGAAGTCAGACAAAAGGACTGGTAACTTTGAATAGGACCTGCGACATGTGGACACAAATAGAATCCAACGTTAAACAAGGCAATATGGTACAGTATAGGAGATATGGTCCGACGGATAGAGAGGATATTTTAAATGTATTTAATTGAACAGGGACAATGTAAAAAGAACATTAACCTTATATAAAACAAGGAGAGATGTTATGTGCCAGGGTTTATAGCAAATTACTGTTTTCCACCCATAGTCTCTGGGTAGAGATTCCCTGGCACACCTCCACAGTCCACACCAACTAAACCAATTTACAACAAATGTGTGCATGCTTTCTAGGTGATTACTCTTTGTTTTGTTGTTTGAAAATGTGTTGTTGTTATTAGTTCAAACCTATAGTCGACCTGGAGGTACGAAAAGGGGGCTAATTACTGCAGGACCCAATGGGTCCATATAGAACATACTTACAGACAATAGAGAAGACAGACTGCAAGCATTATGCCATAACCAGATACTGTAGCTGTACCTAGGTGGTTCTAAGTCTGTCTATGCTGTATATACGTTATCCTGGAGAATTGCTGAGTCAGGAGTGGACCACCCACAACTCTCTCTGACTGCAAATAGTGGACTCCACAGGAATGTAACTGTAATCTACTTGCAGTTAAAAACAAAAACAAAAACTGAAGTAACAATTATTTGGAGAATCCTAGAGTCAAATAGGGCTGCAACTATCAATTATTTCCGTAGCGATTATTCTATAGATTATTTTTGCGATTAATTGAATAATCTTGAGGCACATTTTCTTTTATTCTTGTGAGTAACAACTTAAGCCCTGCAGTATTTTATACTTTATCGTACAGCAGTGTTGTGCAAAACTAAGGAATATTAACGATGTGCAAGGTCACAGATCTGATATTTTCACTACTTTTAAAATGTGTTAATAATAATAATAAATCATATATTTGTCTTATTTAGGGTATGAATCTTAGACAGTACAGTACATGATGGCATACAGTGTGATACTATACAAGCAGCCATTAATGAGTACTGTGAGAATAACCGTTGCAATGTTGAATGGCATGTGAAACATCTTTAAACACTCAAGCCCTGTTTTATTTTATTTTCGTATTTATTTTTATCTTTGAAAATCTTTGAACTTTTTGCCTAAAGGATAATGACATGCACAAAATATGGCCGTGAAGTTGAAAGTGGTTATACGGGTTTATAAGTGTGTGTGTGTGTGTGCGTGTGCGTGTGTGTGTGTGTTTCAGTGTGTATGTGTGAGCATGCAAGCGTGTTCACAAGCATATCGTTGCTGTCGGGCTGAAACCTCACATCTCCATATTTCATCTTTTTATGTTTTTTTCCCCTCGTAAATTAATACCCTATTTCATCATACAAGAGTGTCGCACAAAAGTAGTGAAAATAGCAGATCTACAAGCTCTTATAAAAAATATATGAGCTTGTAGATCGGCTGTTTTCACTATTTTACTTATATTTTTTTACACTTTTTGGTTTTGGACATACAGGGTTTCCATCCGACAGCGACGTTATAAGAAATCCCTGTGCCGACTGGTTCGTCTCACTCACTAGAGCTCTCTGCATCTCCAGCCTGCTGCTGTACATCACCTTGACAGCTGGGACTCAGGCAGAGAGGCTCGGAGTGGGAGAGGTCCTTCAGGTTGCCTCCTGTGATGGACACCAATAGCTGGGAATCCCCGAGCGGAAGTGACCTCACATTGACCTCAGCCTGCGTGACCCTTCAACTTGTAACCCTTTGACCCGCATGCTTAATTCTGCCACTACGCATAAAAAGAAATATTTTCCCAGGGACTATAGATGGGTTTGTCTACATGTAGGTGACACTGCATATGAGGGGCTCTTGTTCCATAGGGGTGCAGCTGTTAATCGAACTGATAGTTTAGTCGATTATAAAAATCTTTTTAATAAAACAATCGATATTGGGGGGGAAATAAACAAATTTGAAGGACATTTTTGTCAGATGAAGATGAAGTATAAAACAGCACAGTGTTTATCAGACTAATTGATTTAGATGATTATAAAAAACTATAAAAAAAAATTGCATACATTTGTTGATATATAACAGAACATTTAATCAATTATTTCAAAAAATGCGCTTCTCGATTATTTTATTCTGAAACGTAATCAATAGAATAATCGCCACGAAAATTTGCAGCCCTAGTTCCATAACGGCCTAATCCACTATTTCAGTCAGTGTTACCTATTCTTAGAATGAATTGATTGCTGACACTGAGATAAAATTCATTTAGGAAAAAGCCCTGTAATTCTTAAGGCATTTGCCTGTAAAATACTACCAGTTTAGGCATACAACCAATATTTCTTTAACTATTGGGTGATATAATATCAAGTAGTAAAAATTAATATACTACAGTATATGACGTTTTGAAAAGAAAACTTTTTTCATGTGGCTTTCAATGTCTATAAATTAGCCCTTTTTTGTACAGGTCCTAAATTATATGTCAACATGATTTTGCACTCGACCAAATAGTCAATACAGTAAACGTCTCTCTCAGTCCACAAACGGTTAAATGCAATATTTAAGCAGCGAACAGAAGTCACTTCTCCCTAGAGCTGTGCGACAGTGATATTCTTCCCCTGAAATAAACGACAACGGAACAAGAAGTGGCACATAAATTAAAGTGGCAGCGTGATTGATGAGTCAGAGAACAGCGGAAAGGCTCTTTACATTGCTTTTTAGTGGGACTAGGGAATACACACCACACACACATGCACTCTCATGGACGTGCACACACACGTACGAATGGGAGCACATATGTACAAGTACATTCACCAAATCATACATTCATACACACATGCATGCATTTGCGTGCACACAAACACACACACACACACACACACACACACACACACACACACTCAAACCAACACGCATGTACACACATGCACACGCACAAACCATTTGCCATGTGTAACCACATCAATCCAACATACTAAAATACACCCTTGAGAGAGGGAATGAAAGAGAAAGTGAGAGATACTGTGCATGCATGACCACTGTGCACGTGTGTGTGTGTGTGTGTGTGTGTGTGTGTGTGTGTGCCTGTATGTGAGTGTGCATGTGTGTACATATATATGTATTGCACACGTCCACCCATGTGTGTGTATTTGTGTGCACGTTGTCTATTTCCTCGCGTCTCTAAATGAGCTCCATGCAATATTAAAAGATGCAAAATGAGTCTGCGGGTGAGCGAGGAGGACATGCTCGGAACGCCATTGGCGACTGACCTACCAAGGGCACCATGGGAAATAAGCAGACTGGGCAATGTGAAGGCACAGGCAGACCATGGATATTGTTTTCGGCATCGCACCTATCCATCAAACTCAGTGGCATGTTAATTCTCTCCAAGACCAGGAGAAATGCATGGGGGAATACAGTATGCATGCATGAAAAGGGAATCATGCTCAAACTGACTGGTTAGCATCTTATCTGCATTTAGTGTACAATAATTTCAGAATACCCATGCTCGGATATAGCTAGATACATTTAATGGTAATGAACTCTAGAGCCCAGAAGATTTATCCGCCATTATTTAACTTTTTGAAAGAGATATATGCAATTATGATGTGTCTCGATTTTTAACCACTTTCAACCTAGCCTCCCTATCTTGGGAGGCTGAAATAGCGGATCTACTTGTAGATTGTCTATTTTCGCAAAATGTTCGCCAATTTCACAGATGTTCGGCTCTTATGACATGCCGAGAATAGGGACGCTAGGGTTCATTTGGTTAAGTGGTTAAACATGGGACATTCTGAACACTGTCATGTGTGCTGTTTGAACTGAATATGGCAAACTTGGGGGTTGAGGGAGAACCTTTTAACGTTGAGTATGAAAAACTTGGCATGTAGCTGTAGCATGTTGAATGAATAACTGGACATCAGCTGTGGGGGGACTGAAGGAAAGGGGGGGGGGCTTTGTAGCTTTCCTTGCAAAGGTCGGAGGAACACTTAACACTGCGGGAGAATGTTCCAGGTTGAAGTGGGAGAAGGAGGAGGGAGGGCGATAGCGGCCGGGGGAGAGAGTGTTAATGAAGGGGGGGGGGCGAGCCAGTATGAGATCAGCCCTCATCTCAACGCTCCGCTTTTACTGCAGCTCTTAAGGCTAATTTATACATCATCGAACGGACGCGTCATGCAACAAGAATGACGCATTCCTGTCGCGAAACCCATTGATAAGATGATGTTTTGTCGCACGACACGGCCGTTCAATGAAGTATAAATTATAGCTCTTAGTGCCTCTGAGACAGACAGACAGACAGACAGACAGACAGACAGATAGATGCAGATAGATAAAATAAAGGCTTGACAACGTAGAGGGACCACATAATTCATTGTGGTGTAAGGGGACCATTGGGGATGGAGGGAGGGAGGAAGAGTGAGAGAGAGCAGGAAGGTGAGAGGAGAGAGAGGAGGGAGGAGGTGGAAGTAGAGGGAGGAGAGTTCAGTACAGAGGAGAGAGAGAGAGGAGGAAGGGGAGGAGGTGGAGGTAAAGGGAGGAGGGTACAGTACAGAGGGGGCTGCCTGCCTTTTACAGCCCATTCCAGTAGATGAGGAGCATCAATCTCTGGCTCGCCACTGGGATAAGAACTGGCTGCTATACAGCCAGCAGGGCCAGGGATATAAAACACATGCGCGCGGGCGAGCACACACACACACACACAGGAAAACATTCACACACACACACACACAGGAAAACATTCACAAACACACACACACACACACGCACAGGCACACGCACACGCACAGGCACAGGCACAGGCACAGGCACACGCACACGACACAGTTGTAGTACATTGCTACACAGCTTATATTTAAATAATGCACTGTACCTGCCATGACATGCCACTACCTGCTGTAATTGTCAGTCAATATGCCATTACATGAGTACTCCTGGCATAGTGCGCACTGCTATGTACACATTTCTCATTGGGAGTTGACTATGTCTATTTTAGTCCACCTTTACGAATGTATCTTCTGTAATGTCTGCTTGTACAAGACATGGTTTTACTAGTCCTTGTCCACTGTGCTGTCTCTGCACCAAGTGGCAAAACAAATCCCTGGTTTGAATTTTTATGAACCGGTTTGAACATTGGTAATTCCGGGAGTGTATAAATGTAACCAAATGGACCGTTTGGTTGCATTTGTACACTACTCAGACAGAGTTAAATTAACAGTGTAGCATCTCTGAGTTCCATATGGGTGTCCATCAATTTAGCAATTTTGTGTACACGCAGCAGATTAAAATATGGGGGGCATTGCAAGATGGAAGGGGTGGGGGTAGGGGGGTGGCAACACGCGGCAAAATAGAAAATGTTTTGAATTATACATTCCCAACGTCAGTGACAAATTGAGAGAGGGATTCGCCATAAATCATAAGTGTGCCACGCCGCCTACAGAGAGAATTGCTCGTCAGGCGGCAGGCTAAGATTTAGAGAGGCTGCTGCTGCTGTTGTTGTTTTTGGAGCTGCAGTCACACGGCTAACAGGAGTTACTATCAAGGTTTTCAGCAGTGGGAGATCAGATTATACCCAATCTGGTTACTGTAATCACATTACCAGTAAAGGTAACTAATATGTTATAGTCAGTTAATAAAATAAAGTAATAATAGTCATAATAATAATAATAATAATAATAATAATGATCATTATTATAACAATATATAATTGTGTCACCTTAAGTTGTTTTGGGGTTATTTTTGTTACTGTACATTTGCACATACGGGAAATTTGCCCACTGCATTTACCCACCTAACTATTAGGGGCAGTGGGCGCTATACAGTGCTTGGGAGCAGTTAGGGGTTAAATGTCTTGCTCTGCAGGGACAGGGACACTTCGACACATAGACTGGGTACAGGGGGCAACCGGGGACCTGTTAGCGCTTTGCTGTTTTATATATATATATACTTAGCTGTCCAGATAGCCAAGGACTCTACACTAAATATCTTCACTGAAAATAGCCAATCTACAACTGAAGAAAGCTTGTAGATCTGCAATTTTCGCCGAATATTTGGCCCCTAGAATAGGGACGCAAGGGTTCAAGTTGTTAAGATAACATAGTAAAATCCATAGTGTTCATTCAGCTCTGATAGTGGCAAATGTAACCAAATGGATAAATGAACACCGAGGATTCTGTGTGTAATTACTTATTCAAAACAGTGCCACAAAACTAGAAAAAAGGGGAAAATAATAAAGCAAAAACACGACCACAGCCAAAGTCGCATCCAATCAAAATACACAGGGGTACAACTACTGCTGCTGCTACTATTTTGTCTGATTGCGCTTTCCTTCTGCAAACATCACAGAGCACAGAGTCAAGCAGACAAAACAACCCAGACCACTCATGCCTAGACGCCTCGGCCGCCACGTAACATACTTTTGCCGCGGCCCATTTAGTCCATGTACGCCTCCGTACAGTGCTGTCATTCTCCCAGATGCGTTCCCACACCACCTCGCCCGTGTTTTGGGAGCCGGTGGGGTCGATTTCTGGACAGCGTCTCGCGCCTCACGTCTGGGAGCCCCCCTCCCCTCCATCCCTGCTTGTCGCTCTGCTAGCCGGCCACACCTCAGACAAGATCGGCCCGCCGAGCACACAAAGAGGTGGCCAGATACACAAGCACAGAGAGACGGGGGCTATCCATCATGGCAGCTAAACAAACAAACAGGTCTTAAGAAACAGAGTGTGTGTGAGATGACCACCACATTACACAAGGCAACGTGTGTGTGTGTGTGTGTGTGTGTGTGTGTGTGTGTGTGTGTGTGTGTGTGTGTGTGTGTGTGTGTGTGTGTGTGTGTGTGTGTGTGTGTGTGTGAGAGAGTGAGAGATGGTGAGTGATGTGGTATAATGGTACCCACATCTGCTGTGAATGTGCCTGTTACTGGGTATGTTTGAAAGAATAGCGCTGTTGGGCACGCAAGTGTGCGTGCGTGTGCTGTGCATGTGTGCGTGCGTGCATGCTTGCATTCATGTGTTTATGTACAGTTAGTGTGCAAGAGAGACTGTATCATAAAATAACACTGTGACCCACATCACCCAATGAGTTGATCTTACTCCCTGTAATCTCACACACCTTCGTGTGCTGGGACCCCAGGACCCCTGGTTCCCAGCATATAGTGGTCCAGAGAGGACGCCTGTTGTCCATAAATCATAGATGAAGTCAGACTCCCGTATTTACGGAGTGATTAAAACTCACGAGGCGAGGCACTCTTAACAGACCTAAGCCAAACAGGACTGAGCAAGCTGCCCACACACACATAGTATATGTACTTGAAACTAGCTAAACAGAGGGCCCACATACTGTAGTCATGCCATGCACAATATATATACTGTAAAGACATAGTAAAATCCTCTGTGTTAATTTATCCATTTGCAACTTTGTAACCAGATGGACCATCTGGTTACATTTGTACACTCTCAGAGTTAAATTTACACTGAGGATTTGACTGTGCGCGCACACACACACACACACACACACACAAACCAGTTACGTGCATGGCATTGCCAAGCCAAAACCCGACTGCATGCTCGGAGGGAGCGCCAACTCAGACGGCGTGCTCGCATCGCAACGTGCGAGGCCATCGGCTGTTCGGCGTGGACACTTGCTCACCTTGAGGCACGCTCGGGTGCGTCTCATGAGCCTCAAGGCCTTGCTGTTGGTGCTCCTGCCTCGTTCTCAAGTCATTTTAAAAGTCAAGGATTTGTTGTAAAACCATGCACATATATGAGTGAACCCTAAACCCCTTATAATGTGGCTTGCCAATGACATACATGCAAGGCCGTAAGTACTGTAATCAGTCCTGTCTATGTCTGTCCGTGACTTTGAGAATGGCTGGCTGGAATCTCCTGAAACTTGGTGGGAACGATGATGATGCCCCGATGAGATGATTAACTTTTGGGTCAGAAATGTTAAAGGTTACAACGATGTAATCACTCACATCTCAGGAACGGAGAGAACAAGAGATGTTGGTGAGAAACAATATGTTATTAACAGAAAAACTGTAGAATTCTTTCCTTACCACTGTACTGTACATACCGAACAAAGCTGTCATTTGTGGTCTAAGAATAGCTACATTATATATGTCGAGGTCAAACAAGCAAGAAACAGAAATTATTAACATGAATGCTAATTATGGACCAACATGTACTGGAAGTATATTTTTTCATAAAGGTGAAGGCCACATAATTGAGGGCGGTGGTATGATACAGTAGCATGTAATGACTTTGAGTTTATCACTAATGAGATAATTGGCTACTAATGAAAAACTATGCAGACCGGTACTTGATTTTCAATAAAGCTATGGTGGTGGTGCTTTGTATTTCCATTTATGTTTTATCAAACTGAGAAACGCACACAGTAAAATCCTGTAAAAAAGTGTTACTTTAGCTCTGAGAGTGTACCAATATGGACCCGTAAGCTACAAATGGATAAAAGAACACTGAGGATTTGACTTCCTTGCTGGCATAAGCCGCTGTTGTGGGGATTGAACCGACTCTATGACCTTTAGAGGACACTAGTGCACCTATAGCGATTAGAGTGCTACTATATTTCCACTTGCACCGACCATTCTGCTTCTCTCCATGTTTCCATATCATTTTCTGTGTAGAGCAATGGCTGAATTCTAACCGGCGGTGGTATTCCGCTTCAGTGTTCTGAGAAAGTGGTGACCGCCGCCTTCCCCACTGAACAAGGAAGAGACAGCAGAAAGAGGTGCAGCAAAGTTGAGACTTTCCGTTCTGTCTAACCTAGGCATGGACTTATTCTTCGCAAGAACTGCTACTCAGAAGTAGACACACACAATAACACAAAGTTTATCTGTCTGTCACAATTTCCTGTAAGCCTCCGTTAAGCACTCTCAGCAACCTAAACAAGATCATGGACAATGAAAAAGAAAAAAGGGGAAACTGTTTAAAAGAAACTACATTCAAAACTGTAATTATTCCTGTATAGATTGCTCAGATCCTTAATGTATATGGTATATTCAAATATATAGTTTATATGGTTAGGCCTTATTGCACATTCTACTCCACACACTAAGCTACCCCTCCCATTGATGCTGAAGGAATTCCTCATGGGGCTTTATCTTTATCTCATTCCTTATTAGCATTCCTTTTAAATCACATTGTATAACAATTTTTTTTAACTTTTCATATCATATGCAGTAGCCCAATCTAGTCTTGCTGAGTTGTGTTGCTGTTAGCATAGTCTTGCGGACCTTGCCATACTAGCATTTCACTGCTTGTATCTGTATGAGGAATGACAAATAAACCTCATTGATTCTTTATCCTTGACTTTGCTCCGTCAGACGGGACTGTAACGTGGACTAGAATGTAGCCGCAACCTCTCCTATACTACATACTGAATATGTTGATCTTACTGTATGTTATATGGTGTATTACTGTACTTATCTTTCCAGTTTTAGAGATCTGCCAGTGCAAAACCAAAGACACATTTTTCACGTGTGCTGCATAATAAAGCATCACATCGCATCTCCTGGACCTACACCATAAAATCCTCAGTGTTCATTTTTCCATTTGCAACTAAAGTTACCAACTAACCCACATTCAATCACACACGCACAAACTACCACCACCGCAAATCTCCCACTAGAAGCCCCTTTCAGCAGACTCCCGACCCCCCCAATCTCACAAACTATCTGATAGAGAGTGGAGGGAAATCAAATATTTTGTTTTGAGCTTCACTAATATCAGCGATTTCTACTCTGCCCCTTAATGGTGTTTTTATTGATTGGCTGGGTAATGGCGGAGACCCATATATCTGACGCCGCTCATTTAAAGTACAAGTGAGTAATAGCCGTCTGAGAGACGGCCGTAAAGAAGCGATTTTTTTTCTCCCTTCTTTTCCCCTGTCGTTTGCTCACTTCAGGAGGAGGGGGGGAGGGGGGTGATGGTGTAGACTGTAGGGGAATGGAGAGGTAGGGAAGGTAAAAGTATGATGAAGGAAGGAAGGAAGGAAGAAACGAAGCAAGGAACGAAGGGGTAGAGTCAGAGATGCAGTTTTTAATCTAATGTTCTGATTGGAAATGGAGACAGACGGACAGACAGACAGACAGACAGACAGACAGACAGACAGACAGACAGACAGACAGACAGACAGACAGACAGAGACAGACAGAGACAGACAGAGACAGACAGACAGAGAGAGAGAGAGAGGGGAGGTTCGGGCTGAAGGAGGAATGCAGATGGACAAGAAAGGACTGAAGGGATGAGTGACAGAACAGTGCATCCTCTGTACACTGTAAAATCCTGTAAAATCACTCCCACTGTTAAATTAACATTGAGGATTTTACTGCGTACCTGGACAAATGCGGGGTGTCATGTCTCATGCCAAATGCACGCACGCACGCACGGGCACGCACGCACACACACACGCACACACACAGGCACACATCCCTCATTCTGCAAATGAACCTCACAACCATCGTTGCATTATACTGTACCACTGCCCCCCAATACACACACACACACACACGATGTCTCCCTCTCTCTCTCTCTCTCTCTCTCTCTCTCTCTCTCTCTCTCTCTCTCTCTCTCTCTCTCTCCAACTCTGTGTCTCTCTGTCCCTCGCAGGTCATCAGTGAGCGGCGGGGGAAAAAAAAGAAACACAACAAAGAGTGGGGGCCGTTGCCGCTGTGACCTTGGCTGTGACATCATGTGGCGGCAGAAAGAAATGAAGGCCATTAGGCCGAGGCAGCGCGCGCCCATAAATCACAGCGTTTCCAATAAGCTGCCTTAATGGTCATCCATCACCCCCCCCGCCCCCCACCCCCCACCCAGAGACCAGCTGGCCCGGGGAAACGACCCAGGGACGCCGCAGAGAGAGAGAGAGAGAGAGAGAGAGAGAGAGAGAGAGAGAGGTGGAGAGTGAAGGGGAGAGAATGGGAGAGAAAGAGAGAGAGAGACAGAAAGAAGGAGGGTGAGAGGCATTCTGGGCGATGGGGAAAGAGGAGAACGGCTGAAGGGACACTGGAAGAGAGAGAGAGAGAGAGAGAGAGAGAGAGAGAGAGAGAGAGAGTGAGAGAATGTGAGAGAGAGAGAGAGAGAGAGAGATGGGGAGAGAGAGTGTGAGGAAGAGGCGGAGGGGTGTAGGGGGTACCGGCGGTGAAGGAGAGGAGAGGGACAAAATACTGTAAAGCAGGATAGGAATACCATACTCATCACAAGATACTGGACACTGTGTCTGTATGAATGTGTGTCTGTGTTTCTGTGTCTAATCTGTCTATCTACTGTATGTGACTGTGTCTCTGTAACTGTGTGACTGTCTGTGGCTATGTGTCTGTGTGGATCTGTCTATCTATGTGACTGTGTCTGTGTGTATCTGTCTGTCTGTGTGTCTAATCTGTCTATATATGTGTCTGTGTCTGTGTAACTGTGTGATTGTCTGTGTAACTGTGTGACTGTTGTCTGTGTAACTGTGTGACTGTCTGTGTGACTATGTCTGTTTGTGTGTGTCTGTGCATCTGTCTGTGTGACTATGTCTGTTTGTGTGTGTCTGTGTATCTGTCTGTGTGACTATGTCTGTTTGTGTGTGTCTGTGTATTTGTCTGTGTGAGTGTGACTATGTCTGTTTGTGTGCGTCAGTGTTGTCTGTGTGACAGTGTTTGCGATCAGGCCAAATCCTAATCCCTCAATTTGTGAGACACAGACAGACAAAATGTGATAAAAAGTAGAACAATGTTGATGTACCGATTAATAAGATGCTCTCATGCTGGCTGTATAGGATCGCACTCTGACCCCCATGCTATCAATCTCAATGAAACGTTCAAAAAGTAATACACAATATCACACACAAACCCGTTGGGTCTCAAGGTGCTAACGCGAGCAGATCACATGAACGCATACTGGCATACCTCACTGTGCAGCAGGCAAGCTGGATTCAGGCTCCCCTGAATCCTCCATTTTGTGCCAAACCCCAAAGCCCCCTGGTAGCCAAACAAGGCTGTAGGGATTATCCATGCAACTACACACACACACACAAACACACACACACAAACACACACACAATTTACGCACAGTTCCAGTCATGGGCCGTCATGTCATCGGGCCACGGGCTTGTGGGGCCCCTAGTCGGTAAGGCCGCACCGCACAAGCCTCGTGCTGAAAGCTCAACTCTAACATACGATGGCCACAGTCTGCAATTGTGGTTCGGCATCTCCGCTTTCTCTGCATGGGTTGCTTTCCTCCCCCTCTCTCCCTCTCTCTCTCGCTCTGTGTGTGTCTCTCTCTCTCTGTCTCTCGTTACTCTGTGCTTGACTCTTCCTCTCAGCCAGGTTCAGGCCTTGTTCAGTCCCACTAATCGTTCCTTTATCTTCAATTTATCTCCCCACTGACCTTTTCTCTCCTTTCGCTTTCTCCCTGAATACTCGCCATATACTGCCCCCAAAACCAACATCATGAGATGAACTCATGCACTTTTGAATAGTACTGTACCCATACTGCACTTTGAACGCATTAGCACTTTTAAAAGTCATTCTGATTCTGATTCTCTCATCTTCCCACGCGTCATCTCCTTCCATCTCTCCTGCGCTCTCTCGTTACACCTCTTTCCACTCTTTCTAGACCCCCCCCCCTCTCTGTGGGCATATGCATGTTTGACTGTATTCTCAGCAAAGAGAGAGAGACAGAGAGAGAGACAGAGAGAGGTGGGGAGAGAGAGGTAGAGAGAGCCTATTTCAGCCAAAATCAACTCGCCCCCCAGAATTCACTTTACAATTCCAACTCTTATGACCCCTCGGTAAATGTATAAGCTGAAAAATGATGTGTGCAGAGCGCCTCTCCTCTTGGGTTTCCCCTCTGACTACAGCGGCCAAATTGTTTTCGCTAGGCGGTATGAGAGGCATTATCCATCATTTTGAATGAGCTCCGTAATTGGGATTATGGGAGCAAAGGTGCAAAAAATGGACTTTGAGACCGATAGCATTACAAGTGGGCCTTTCATATGGAGTATGAGGGCCGAAAGCGTGTGTTGGAGCCAGAATGCGTTTGGTTAAACACTGTGTGTGTGTGTGTGTGTGTGTGTGTGTGTGTGTGTGTGTGTGTGTGTGTGTGTGTGTGTGTGTGTGTGTGTGTGTGTGTGTGTGTGTAACCTGATCTCGCAGCAAATTCAGAGATAGAGTTGCGAATAGTATTTTTTTGTTTGTATTATACTGCACAAGTCAAATATAGACCACGTGGACTAAAACCTTAAGGGGGCCATACTTGTGGTCTGGCATGTTTAGCCATTGAGTACGATTTGCAGTGTACTTGACAGTTCTGCCGAATTACACTGTAAAATCTTTAGTGTTCATTTAATTCTGAGAGGTTATAATTGTACCCTAGGCTCTCAGAGTTATGAATGGATAAATGAACACTGATGATTTTACTGTGTATTTTCCAAAGCATACCGTAAATTGTTAGATTTTTCAGTACTCCCGTTAATGTCAGTACAAGTATGGAAATCTACTTCCATAGTCTTGAAACTTGTCAAGTTGGCAAATGCACTGTAACGCGTCAATGTTTCTAAATAATACGTGCCTTTGTAGGTATTTCTATGTACGTGTGTACATCCAGTGTGTTCATGTACAGTATATGTGTGGGAATAAGTGTGTACGCCTGACTGTTTCTCCAGCCAAGTTACCCATGGTGCTGAGAGTACAGTGCTCACACACACACGCACACACAAGACACCAGACACAACATCCTCCAAGGGGAGAGACTAATTTATCCATGTTAGATAATCCCTGACTTTTCTGCTGTAGTTGCGTATGAACACAAACACACACACACACACACACACACACACACACACACACACACACACACACACACACACACACACACACACACACACACACACACACACACACACACACACACCCCTCTCTGTCTCTCACCCTATCTGTATCAGTCTTTTTTCTCTCTGTTTGTCTCACTCACTCTGTATCTCTCCGTTTCTTATCTTACTCGTGCGGATTTTTCTGTGTTGCTGTTCATTATTCTGTCTCTCTCACTTTTATTCAATGTCTCTCTCACCTAATCTAAGCCTCTCTGTTACCATATCTTATTCAGTTATCTCATATCTATCCTCTCTACACATCTCTCTCGCATCACTTTCCCTCCCCATCTCACCTTCTGGGTTATCCACCCTCTTACTCTCTGTTTGCCCCTTTCACATTCTTCTACTCGATACTACTAGACACCGGATCTCCATATAAGCCTATATATGGGTGTATCGGTCAGATCGGCGGTTCTGGACAATATAAATGTCTCTCGGGTTGCTGAGTTTGAAGTCGGTCGGTCGTACTGTTCTCGAGATACGTGAACTACAGACGGACGGACGGACGGACGTACAGGGATTTCGTGCATTTATTGTAAATACACAGTTATATCTTGAAGGCTCATTTAAATAGAAACTTCAAAACTTTTCAACCTGAATGCCATTGTTCTGATGTGAGAAGATCAATAACATAATAGGGCAAAAAAACACCCGATGTCTTCTATGTATTTCCCCTCGAAATGTTGACGTTCCAAAGCGATGACAACAATGTCATTTCACATCATCGAGCATACGGAACGCCAGTTTGACACCCCCGATAAAGTGTCATGACAACTTCTGTTGTGACTTGGCTGTATATAAATACAATGCAAAATACATTCCCTTATACAGGATTTTGCTGTTTAGGTAGCCAACAGTAACACCCCCCCCCCCCTCTCTCTCTCTCTGGGGCCCCCTGTGGCCGCTCTCAGCTTGTACAGAGCCCATATGCTCCAACTCCTGTTGTTATTGTTGTTGTTTGGCTCCCTGGTACTTTTGACGTGTGAACCAATGACAGTGTTCAGGACCCTGGCCAAAAGCTGGCTGCTGCCCCTCTGTGTGTGTGTGTGTGTGTGTGTGTGTGTGTGTGTGTGTGTGTGTGTGTGTGTGTGTGTGTGTGTGTGTGTGTGTGTGTGTGTGTGTGTGTGTGTGTGTGTGTGTGTGTGTGTGTGTGTGTGTGTGTGCGCGTGCGCGTGCGTGCTTGAGTACATGTGTGTCAGGGATCCTGTTTGCCAGCGTGATGTGTGGATGTATATATTTGTATGCATGTCTCCATCTATCCATAATATGTTTGCCTGTGTGTGTGCACGCGCATGGACGCGCGTGTTGGGTTTGCCCTCTGACATGCATCACACGGTCTGATATAAATGGTCA
The DNA here is from genome assembly GCF_963280865.1 of Gymnoscopelus braueri. Classification (NCBI taxonomy): domain Eukaryota; kingdom Metazoa; phylum Chordata; class Actinopteri; order Myctophiformes; family Myctophidae; genus Gymnoscopelus; species Gymnoscopelus braueri. The sequence continues at coordinate 21,934,154 of NC_137619.1, forward strand.
GCCACCCACACTGCCTGCCACCCACCTCACAAAGTGAACATGATATGGACACACAAACACACTGCAACTTACACACGTGCACACACATTCACAATGAAACCACCCTGTGCCTTTTCCTTAATGTCCCCTCCTCCGCCCATCAAAGTGTATTTGGATGAGTGAGTGTGTTTAAACACACCAGACACCCTCCAGGATACTCAAGTACTCATTTTAAACGTTAGCGCATGTGAACACTTTATCCAGATTTAAACTTTGTTGCGCGCCGATGTTGCATGCCGAAAATAGCCGATCTACAAGCTCACAACATGTCACATCACAAAGCGTTGCGAGCTGATAGATAAGCTATTTTAATTGCACATTGCCGTCGTTCAACGGAGTATAAACAAGCACAGATCTCAGTTATAACCTGGATTTGACTCCTGCATATCAGAAAGCAGAATAATAACCGCTGGGATTAGCCACGATACGGAGACATAAAATATGACGCAGTGAACATCAAATCACATTCACTGTTGGTTTGTGCGGTCTGTGTAAGACACGTTCCTACTGTAATAGGACCCTTCGCTATAATATCCGAGGTATTTATGTATATTTATGTATATTCCTGATGGGAATATGAATAATGAACACCTTGCCCAAAATATGACCCTAAGCAGGTAACAAGCCAGTATCTACCAGTGTGGTAGAGTGCTCTACATGGAAACGCACTTAGTGTCATGCGTTACTGCTTGTGATTGTTGGCCAAGTCGATCCCACTGCCCAGCAACACATCAAAGTTTTTGCCTCATCCTGAAAGGGTACAAGGACACATTATCTCCACTTAGCCTTTTGCCACTTGGCAAGTGCTGGGAAGCCTTACAACAAAGTCTTTATGAAAACTCACTTTATGCCTGAGCTCTTATTGCCTTTGGAACACAAAGCAACATACTAAGGGATTTCCATACGACCCCCCCCCCCCTCTCTCTCTCCTCCTTCCCTCCCTCTCCGAAACACTTTGGTTTTCATCGCTGTAGAAATGTATTCACAGAGACATTTATCAGGGAACTGACTGCCACTGGAGACTTCATCGATGGCGGCCATTTTACCAGCCCCCAGTCAGGGATATACAGGAAGGGCACAGCATTGGTAAGAGGACGGCATTAACATCTATATTTACATTTATTCACAGCTGTCAATGCAATGACAGCGTCCCCGGGCAGCGGAGGGAGGAGATCTGAAAGGTCACGATCATACTGCTATATTCAAGTTTGAGGTTTGATAGACTAGCATTTAAGTGTTAAGCTTGTTTCAGATTTGGCAACTGCTCAAGCTGTTGCAGATGAAGGCATTTCACATTTAACCACTTAACCCCTATATACTTCATTGACCAGGGTCCCTCAGGGTCTACGCTAGGTCCCCTACTTTTTCCCCTCTGCACCAAATCTCTGCCAACCCTCTCCACCCCGGGTCGCCGTCTCTCCGGCCATCCTCTGTCTCTAATAATAACAATAATAATAATAATACACCTATATACATACATACATAAGTACACACTAGACATACAAAATGTATAAAAATGAAATAAAATAAAATAAAACCCCGGTCAGACAAACATAAACTCACAAATAGCTAAATAAGTGAGATAAGTGAGATAATAAACATGCGTACATATACAGTATATACAAATAAATACAATACATGACAAGCAAAGTACTCAGCGATATAATATAGACATCTACACGAACAACAAGAAGTACAGACAAGTTCAGACATGTACAAGACAGGCACAGACAAGAACAGACAGGTACAAGACAAATACAGGACAAGTACAGGAGCTATAGGTACGGGCAAAGGGAGAAAAGGATGACAGGTCACAACCCAGTAAAAAATGTAATTGATTAAGTAACTGAACTTCATCCAAAGCTTTGGACCAGTTATCCACAGTGTCAGCTCTGGCACCAGAGGATAATTAATGATGACTGATGTGCAATCGCACTTAACCACTTTCAACCTTGCAGCCCTTTTTTGGGCATGTCATTTATAGGCGAACATAAAAAAAATGAAAATAGTTTCAAAATGTTCAAAATAAGCGAATATATAGCAATAATAGTAGATCAATAAGCTCAACTATTTTCGTTATTCATTGTACAACCAGGTACAGTATATAGGGCAATAATTCATTAGTTGAGCTACATTAGTTGAGGTAATGTAAGTAGAGAAGTGGGTTATAATTAGTGAGTTATGAGCTTTTCTAAGACATAATATGTTGTAGAAAAGAAAGAGACGGAGAACTTTATTCTCTGTCTACCTGTCATAGTTGTCTTTGCCCTTCATTTGGCATGCTTTGTGCAGCATAGCGGACATTTATTTCCTATCATACTATGGTCTAAGACAGGGGTCTTCAACAGGGGGGTCCGTGACCCCTAGTGAGTTACAACAGGGGGGCAGCCAAATCTTTCAACCCATCCCTATACTGAGGGGAACATAAGCCGAATAGCAGATCTACAAGCTTGTAGATCGGCTATTTTCGGCAGGGAAAAAGGAGCAAACCAAGTACAGAGCCAAAGGTCAAGTTCACTAAGTATTGAGGGTTTACAAGGTTAAATGCCTGAAATAAGCAACAACAAAAAAATTACTCAACACTGATAGTCTATGAAGCTATCTATGGAATCTACAAAAAAGTTTAATCTGCAACACCATTTTATACAATATATAGTGTGGTGGGGGGTTCGCTTGAGACGGCACGCCTCCGTCACGGTCAAAAACTATACTTTATTGGCCAAAAAAATTGTCCACAGTTGTTGTAGGCGTACTAGGCGAGAGGCAGTTCCGCGTGCGTCACAGAAGCGGGCCGTGGTTATAGCACAAGCGGTATATGCTTTGGTACTGTATGTCGCGGATTGTCAAGTGGTCCCTGATCCAAAAAAGGTTGGAAACCACTGCCATCTACAAAACTACAACTGGGACGTCCGTGGGACCTCAACAGATGAACAACAACCACCACCACCAAGAAAGACTGAAAAGACCAAAGTAACATCTTTAAAAACTTGTGAAATATGTTAAGAGACGAGGGGGGAAAAAAAAGGTTTGCAAAACGGAACAGGGTGCAAAAATGCCTGCTGTGTTAAAGTGTGAGATGTGATGCTCATTTCCCTCATTTAATGTGTTACATTACATAATTATATTTTTCCTCTACAAAGAACTGCAGCTGTGATAATTCCCCGTTAATTACATTAGCTAACACTTTCGTGTGTGTGTGTGTGTGTGTGTGTGTGTGTGTGTGTGTGTGTGTGTGTGTGTGTGTGTGTGTGTGTGTGTGTGTGTGTAAATTTAAATAATTCTCCCAAATAACATAATCTTATCTCCAGAGATACAGATGGCAATGATTCAATTAGGGAATGAAGGAGAGAAGAGTGAAAAAAGAGCAGAAGTAGATCACGTATAGTTGGCTCATGTCTATCTCCTCCGGGTCTTACGTTCTAAATCCTCTTCACAGCAGTTTTTAAATCTACCTGTCTGGTCCCTCGTCATGACACAAGCCAGGGGGTGGTAGTTTTATGAACTATTATGCCAGGGTTTTAATGTCTACCAGCAGTTCCCAACCTGTTCTGGGCAAGGGCCCAAATTTGGGGTGATCCATCTGACCACTTAAGTGGTCAGATGGGTGGGCCGTGTGCATTTGTAGAGCATGTTTATTTTAATGATCAATCAATCGATTGTGTTCCGACTTGGATGAATGGAACTAATGTAATATACTACTTATTGGTATCACAAAGAAAACTACTCTTTAAAAAAAAAGAAACCCAGTAAGCCCATTAAGACCGGGAAAACATCTGTGTCATTTTAGATTTCAGGCATTATTTTTTATTAAATAGCAGATCTACAAGCTCATAGCGCGGCACTTGGTGTCACGCTATGAGCTTGTATAGCTGCTATTTTTGAATAGCCAAAGAAATCTAAAATGACACAGATGCTTTCCCGGTCTTAATGGTTTAAGAAAAAATACCATGAAATCTTTTTAAACTTAGTTTCTTTAAATTAATATATTATCGTTAAAATCTTAGTGTTATGCCAATTATTTGGGGGCCCACTTGCAATATCCTCACGTCTCACCAGCGGGCCTCGGTCAACAGGTTGGCAATCGCTGCTCTATACCAAAGATGGTTAATTTAGGAAGATACGCCATTCCAATTGGAGCCACTAGAGGTAAAATGGTACACAAATCCTACAAATGGTCTCTTAAGTGGGCGCGGGCGCCTGACCGTGGACCTCACAAACGGCCGATGTTTACTGGTGCTAGATCCCGCAAGAGTGTGTTGCTGGGACAGAGAAAGGTCCATAATAAAGTTGATTTTCTCCTAATTTGTCTCTCTGAATAAAGCCATTTTAGTGTGTAAATCTTGGCAAGATTGTGTGGCTTGTGACGATGGGGTCCAATATTTAGTTCAGTGACCATGGGGCTAAAGAATGGTTCAGAAGCTGTGTTCACGTTCACTCTTCCATTGGAATCAAAAGACGTTGGCTTTTTTCCAAATGGTGACATTGTTGGGATTTTTTTAAACTGCCAATAAAAGTATTCTACTCTACTAGAACCTGCTGCCGGTCTCCTATAAAAGGCGGCCACCCTCACGCAGATACGGGAAGTAAACAGGAGATGGCATGTCTTTCTTTGTTTTGTCTTTGTTTATACTGAACCACCGTCCCCCATTTTCACCCTAGTCAAATGACAAACAACTCCTTAACAAAAGACACATGCAGTTCATACCCATACGAACGAACACACAAGCACAGCTGTGCACGTGTGCAAGACGTCCGCGTGCACGCACTTTTCAAATTTTGGTTTAGCCAAGTTCCGAATTTAGCCGCAGAAACCGCCTGCCCCCAACCACCCCAACCCCCACCTCCGGGGTCCCTCTCAGTCAGGAGCCAAAATGGCGTCCATAAATCAAGACGGCTAGATGTAATCTGCAGTGTCCAGAAAGCGAGGGGCGAGGCTGTGGAGCATAATGCGACTGGTCCTCCATTGTCATTCAGACACTAGCGGAGGCATGGAGAGGGAGAGATGATGAGAGAGGGAGAGAGAGAGAGAGGGAGAGAGAGAGGCTTGGCTGCTCCTGATAAGAACCTGCTCAGAGTGAGCTATAAATCACACACACACACACACACACACACACACACACACACACACACACACACGCACACATGCACACTCGCACACACGCACACACAGGTTCCACTGATTTCACAGAGAGAGAGAGAGAGAGAGGGGGGGGAGAGAGAGAGAGAGATTGAATGAAAGAGGGGAGAGGAGGCCGGGGGAGTAATAGCAGAGCAGGAGTGATGAAGGATCGAAGAGGAGGGCAAAAAAGATGTTGAGTGTACAGTACTGTATGGAGAGAGATGGGAATGGAGAAAGAGAGAGAGAGCTCAGGGAGTGGGAACAGCGAGAGAAAGATGGATAAAATGTGAGGTTATAGAGAACGAAAAGGGAAGGAAAAAGAGATGGATAGAATACCCTAAGGTGTTAAGTGAGCAGGTAGAAAGAGAGAGAGAGAGAGAGAGAGAGAGAGAGAGAGAGAGAGAGAGAGAGAGAGTATAAGCAGTAGAATATTTTAGAATGTGAAGCTGTGCAAAAGTTAAAGGTGAAAACATGAGCATCAAAAAGGAGAGGAAGAGAGATTGAGGAAAGATGGGGAGAGAGAAAAGGTTTGGCTGGGAAGCTTAGAGGAGAGGAGGATGAGAATGAAAGAGGTAAGTGAACGAGGGGAGCGAGGAGGGGAAGGGAGAGGAGGGGAGGGGAGGTGATAGATCTGCAATTTACTCCCCTATCTCATCTGGCAAGAAGTTTCTCCACACAAAGGGCTGACCTTCAGCAAATAAACACCTCACTATCCCCGACGCCTGGACTGCATGTCAATTCCATGGCTAGGACAAAACTTAAAGGAACACACACACAACTTTTTTGTTCAACAAAACCTTTAATATATATACTGTGTGTGTGTGTGTGTGTGTGTGTGTGTGTGTGTGTGTGTGTGTGTGTGTGTGTGTGTGTGTGTGTGTGTGTGTGTGTGTGTGTGTGTGTGTGTGTGTGTGTGTGTGTGTATATATATATATTATATATAATAATGTTACAAATATCACAAGAAAACAGGAACATATTTTTTTTGGAAGATCGACCTTAACTGCAAGAACCCTAGTGTCCCTATTATGAACATCTCATACTGTGCAAACATTCGACAAAAACAGGTGAATATTCGTCCAAATAATACCAGATCCAAAAGCTCACATCATGTCATGTTGCGATGCGCTGGGAGCCTGATTGGATTGGCTATTTTGGGGGGTGAAGAGATTTGTTGTAGAAGGTAAAAAGGAGGCCCTCGTAAGCTATAGACTCCTGGGGGATTCCGGACAACGACGTATACAGGGTTTAATTGGTTAAAGCAACATACTTTGCAATAATAATAAATAAGAAGGGGCACAAATTTGACATGATAATTCCTTTGTGTGAGTTGCTCTATATTGTGTTGTGCTAAATGTTTGCGCTGGTGCTAATGCACTGCTGATGCTAATGCTGATCTATCAGTCTGTGTGCACAGGCTTTCTTGCACATGGAAACCGGTTTGGACAGGAGGTTTTTGTGCGTTTGACCTCACATATATATTTGTATCTTAGTTGTTACTGAACTGGAAAACATTTTTGATAGTGCACGTGGTATTTCTGCCAAGTAGGGGTAGGTGCAGTGACGTGGGCAATGGCTGCAGCACTGTTAGTGAGAAGACACGCTTAGATCAGTGCTTCTCAAAGTGGGGTCCGGGGATCCCCAGGGGCCGTTGGGGTGGCTCCAGGGGCCCCCAAGCAAAATTTGTTAATACAGCATCACAATCATTTTAAACACTTTATCCATATTTTATACGTTGGCTATTCAAAAATAGCAGATATACAAGCTCACAGCACGTCACTTTGTGCCGCACTATGAGCTTGTACATCTGCTATTTTTGAAGTGTTTGGAAAATTTTGGGGAAAAAAATTATAATTTTTTAACACAAATCGTCCCTTCGGGTGGTCCTTGTCAAAAAAACATTTTCAGATGGGGGTACGGGGCCAACTATATATACACATTTTGGGGTCCTTGACGTGACAAGGTTTGAGAACCACTGCACTAGATGACTGGTAGAGCAACAAAGCAAAGAGAATATCCCATCAGAGGGTGAAGTCTGAATCAGACTTCGGCGTACGATGGTGTCACACTGTGAGCTTGTAGATCTGCTGATTTGGGCGTAAAAAATAAGCATAACTCCGTTTCAGATGCCAGAATGTGATGTCATGTCATATTGTCATTACTTGAGGGAATAAAAAAACTTATAATAATTGGGATAATTGCATCCATTTATGACTTTTGCGTTTTTGCTTAACTTCCTCAGTTAAAATTTCCATGAGAAGAACATTTATTTTCCTCACTCTGTTTTCCACCTCTGATTCCTTGGCTCAGAGAGCGGACCACACCACTGACATATATATGGATCCATAGCCATAGTTTGAAGGATTATTTGATTGATGATATGATTTGAATGGGAGGTCTTTGTCTAACTGGGGCCAAACTCCTTGTGCTTAACGCCCATAACATTCTAAGTGTTCATTTAACTCAGAGTGTACAAATGAAACCAAATGGAAATTATTTTTGGATAAATGAACACTGAGGATTTTACAGTGTACAGGCTACATCGTATGTGCTTTTGAGATATACTGTATAGCCATATTAAATTGGACTGGCTCCTAAACTTTAAGAAGTTGTGTTAGTTTGACTGGTATCTCAGTAAGGTCCCGTTTAGACTGCAGTCAAATCCAATTTATTTCTCAAATACGATTTATTTCTCAAATCCAATCTTTTGGCCCGACTGTTCACACTGCATTTGCAAGTGACCAGATCGGATCTGTCACAGATCTGTGTGTTCAGACTGATTTAAACAACGTCAACCCAAAGCCGCCCTGCGTCGACATATCTTAGTTACCGCGGAAACGACGTAGGCGTCATGGCGTAGGCACTAGTTGATTATGTTCAGGAAATGCGACATACTGTATGTAACAGACAAGCGTCTGCTGATAAAATGGGCAACTGATTCGCCCTGCCCTGCTTTTGTTGTTAGCGTCTTTTATCTCTTTATATATGTTCTTCAAATTCTTTATTTTACTCTGACACTGCAGATAGGCCTTGTTCCTGTACATTCCTTCGTTCAGAAATCAGATTTGAATCAGATTTGAAACCACTCTGAATGTGTCTCAAGTCGGATTTGTAAAAATCGGATTCCATGTGACCGGTCTCTGTTCAGACTTCAGCTAACAAATCGGATTCCAATCTGGATATGGCATAGATCTGATTTAGGCTGGATTTGGCTGCCAGTCTAAACGGGCCTAAATGCAAAAAAACACAGTATTTTTTCTTTCTTTTTTTTTTAGCACTTGAATTTTATTTCCATTTTCATACATTCTGTAATCACATCATGGACATACGAGCACACACAAAACAAAAACAGACAAAAATAAAAATAAAAATTGCATCACATTCAACATCATCAGACACATCAAAGAAACATTTACAAAGGCATCACAGGCACAGGCAGTCAAAGATCATTATTCCAATTTCCAACAGTACCAGTCGTCCATACATGGCCTTCAGGACAGACAACCAAATCTATCTACAGTATCAAGTCCAGTCCATTGACATTAAGGGGGGACCGAATCCCCAATCAGTCTGTGCAGCTGCAATACTACCGGTGTCCATCTGATATTGAAATCCTCTGTCCTCATATGTAGTCTAGCTGTAATGCTTTCCATCAGGTATATGCTTTTTAACCTGCCCCACATTGCTGGATAGTTGGTGGCTTCACATTTCTCCAAGACACAGATCAACAGCAACACCCCAAGCAGATATGTCTCGTTCTTGGTCACTATTCCGCCCGGAATCTCACCAAGTATGAAGAGCGCAGGCTCAAAAGGAATGTCAACTCCCATAATTTGTTTAATCTCCCCTTGAATTTCCCTCCAAAATGTTTGTATTTTAGCGCAAACTTTCTGTGAAAATAGCTTAGATATTCGGCGAAGATATTTGGTGTAGAGGGAAAAAAGTAGGATATAGAACCCCAACAAAGTATAAAGGGTTAAGTTGTTAAGCTTATTCTACTATCCTATTGCGTAAAAATCATCAGTGAAAAATGTAAATATAATGCTCATGTAATCCCACGGGAAAAAATCCATCTTCCAAAAACAGAAATGCAGATTCCTTTCCAGAATCCTAGAAATCATGCACCAGAGAGCAACACTTCCTCCCGGCAGCCGTTTCCATTTCAAAACCACCAGCTTTAGGTCTTTGTGCGTCTCAACCTAATCACTCTACCCCCGGTCGCTCCAGCTCGAGTGGCAGCTCTCACTCTCACCATAGGCTCCATTCTTATTCCTTATTCATATGCTAAAACCCCTATAGCGGCGAGACCCCCTTTAGGCCAAGCGCGCCGTGCGATAGATGTTAACACATGTAATCCCCCATTAACACGTACGAGCCAACGTGTCCTCGGAGGACGCCCACTCTCCCCCTGGGATTAGCCCTCCAGGAGTGAAAAGGCTGATGGGTAATGGTTCGGAGGAGCTCTCCTCGATGTCAAAAAGCCCTCCTGCACTCCCCCCCCCCCTCCACCCCCGCCTTTCTCCTCTTGAAATCTCTCTGAGATCACTGGGGTTTAAAGTGTGTTTGCCTCCTGCTTCAATTGGTTCTGTCCTGCGGTGAGGATCTAAAAGCCTGATTTATACTTTGTTGTGCATTGTGTCTCGCACCAGAAATAGCCGATCTACAACCTCACAGCAAAATACACATCACGCTGTGACGTGTTCTGAGTTTGAAGATCGGCTATTTTCGGGGCAAGACACCGGCACACAACTAAGTATATCTCAGGCATTACTAGTGGTTGTGAACAGTTTGATTGATTGATTGATGTACTTTATTTAGTAAGACATGAGAATGGCAGTACATGGAAGTACAAATTCACAATACACGTGCGCGAAAGTTTCTTTCCATAGGCAAATACAGCGTGATTTACTATGAGTGTAAATTTAGAATAATAAGCTTCAATTCCTAGATCACCAACATCACAAGGCATGGTAAGATCTGAAAGGCTCAGGGCCACTGTGCCGAGACAATATCCCTGACTTTTTGGAAGGATCAGACGTGAAGTGCAAGGCATGAGCAATAAGACCTGGGGGTGGAAGGATATTCAAACACTGTCTCTCAGCAACAACTGCAGCAAAAAAACATTACTCATCTCCCTATAGTAACAGAACTTAACAGGTGTCAGACCGTCAAACTTTAATCGCGTCCTCAACGCCGCAGCGTTGTGATGACACCACAAAAACCAACCAACGGGGGGTCACATGCAACACAATATTCCTAATGCGGTTGGCATGCTGCTTCATGGCATCAACGGGACAGGGGTGTCCAACAAAACGTGTTAATTGCAGACGCCCCCTTTTCAAAGCCAGCCAAGTTTGTCACACATCAAAGCTTACACATCATCCACGTTGAGGAAAATGGCCCTGGCTTAAAGCAGTGGTTACATCATGTCTGTGGGGAGACGCACCCCCGTGCGTGCACTAGACCTGCACTCATGCCTCATTGGGTTTCATGTTATGTGCTCTAATCTGCCCGGAGACTATCAAAGGAAACAGAAGATGGAAGACCTTGGAGAGTTTTGTGACATTGTAGCGTGCTGCTCCTCTTGGAGAGGTTTCAAGCCTCGGTCGGAGAGAAGATTTCTGATTGTTCTGATGCTGAGACTATTCTATTGTCCTGCCTGCAGCAACGTGTGGCAGGGCATTGTAATTGGTCCTGTCTGTGTCTGCCTGTCTGTCTATTATAGCAAAACAGCTCGGGAAACGAGGGCAGGATTTTCATGAAACTTGGTAAGAATGATCTGTAGACTGCCCCAAATGAGATTGTTACATTTTGGGTCCAGAAGATGAAAGATCAAGGTAACAATCACCAATCTCGGGGGTCAAATCGAGAATGAATAGGACAATTTTCATGAAACTTTGCTCCAGATGAATTACCAGAAAAGGGGAATGTCTGTGTAATCTGTAAATTACTGCCTTGATGAAATTGTCAACTGTTATAGTCATGCCACATTAAATAATAATGGGGAGTTTCTCTGGAGTTGAACATAATGTGTCTCTGTACTGATTAAATTAGTTGGGTGGAGCTGATGATCACATTTTACAAAAGTACCACCTTAAGAAGATGGGGCAATAATCAGGATGATATTTATTTACATAGGACATATAGACTAGGTTTGAAAAAAAAGAAATCACCAGTAAAGCAATCATCCATAACAACAACAAAAAGTGAATTCCTTACAAATGGAAAGAAACAAAAAAACATGCAGCAGACAGAGGAAACCCCAGAGGGATTGTGGCTACACCTCCCTTAAACGGTTCCAACCATCCAAAATGACCTCAACGAAAATATCAAAGTCAGAGGGTGTTACTCCTTCAAATTCCCAAATTCCTCCCCTCTCTCCTTTACCCCTTTCCCAAACTCTGTGTCTCCCAACCTCTCACTCCCCTCCCACCCACCCTCCCTCCCTCCCGAAAACCTTCTCTGGAAATGTGAAATTAGCTGAAACATGAGGACAATTACAAGAAGGCCCAGCATAAAGACCGGGGGACTGGGAAAATAAACCGATCACAGACCCCTGAACAAATCTGGTTTACTTTACAAAGCCTCGCCTCTGAACCGCTGCCAACGTTTCCCCTCTTCGTCCAGATAATTCCTCCCTGTACAGTTTCGTGTTTACACCTTGAAAATCGCTGGATGATCAAGAGGAAGAGAGGGGAGGGGGGAGGGGGGGTTCCAACCCCCACTTTGTTCTGCCAGAAGACGCTCGGCTGATCATCGCACCTCAAAAGTAACATTAGAAATATCTAATTGGGTGAAAATATGCGGGTCATCTGTTTGAAGTTTCTTTTTGGTGTGTGTGTGTGTGTGTGTGTGTGTGTGTGTGTGTGTGTGTGTGTGTGTAATATGTTAGGGGTTGTCCCTCTCTCTCTCTCTCTGTCTGGTCTGGTCTGGTCTTTACTCTCCTGTCCCTCCTCCCTTACAGCATTTGTTCTCTCTTCTCAACGTGGGGTCTGCGGACCTGAGGGGGTTCCAGGGGGTCCCCAGCTAAATGATAGAACCAAATGGTCCCTTACGGGTCTGTAACCGAGAGATTGTATAAATGGAATCAAATGGACCACTGAGGATTTTACACTGTAGATTGGGGTCCCAGAGATAACAATCATATCAAACGAGGTCCATTGCCTAAGCCAGTGGCTCCCAACCTTTTCTGAATTGGGGCGCACCGGAAAATCTTCGAAAGTGTTCGCAGTCCACCCATCTGACTACTTAACACGGCAGCCAAGTTAAGTGTTCAGATGAGCAAAAGGAAAGGGTTTGCACACCGTCTTAATGCTCCCAACACATTTTAATAGATATAGCGGTAAAAAATGAGGCCTTTGTCAGGTATACTGAGCTGAGTGAAGAGACAGGTATAACAAGACAAGAGAGGGCAGAAATCACTAATCACTGAGTGAAGGCACCCGAGGACAACGCCCCAATTTTGGAATTCTATGACAGGTCCATAGATAAGCCATTATTATTCCTATGTGGCCATCAGGAAAGAGGAAAACATTTTGTGTACATAAGTGTCCATACCATATACAAAATACCGGTCCACAATGTATGAAAACAAAGCTCCCTGAACTATAAACAGAGAGTCAACACAGTCAGATATATACAAACATTAAAAATGCAATAAAGCAATATTAAAGACTATAGCAAAGACTATAGACTATATATATATATTACAGGAAAGTGTTCAGATGAGTGCATTATCAGAACAGATGTTTATTTTAATGGTCAATCGATTTTGTTCCGGCTCGGATCAATGGAACTAATATATATTCCCCATTTAAGTTCATATTTGATCAGTATCACAATGAAAACACATTTTAAACAGGTTTTAAAGAAAATTACTTTTTTCTTCTTAAAGTGTTTTGTCAATTATTTAGGGGCCCACTTGCAATATCCTCATGGCCCACCAGGGGGTCCGGGGCTCACAGGTCGGGAATCGCTGGCCTGAGGCATATCATCAAACTGGGGGTCCTTGAAATGATAAAGGTTGTGAATCACTGCCTTACACTGCAGTAAGTCTGTCTGCAACCTTCTTCACTATCTCTTTCTAAACCTTGGCTGGCTTGGCTCTCTCTCTCTCTCTCTCTCTCTCTCTCTCTGTCTACTACGGCACTGAACTGCCCAGGCGTTTTACAGCTTTTCTCATTACTGCATTTTCCCAAACAGTGTGTGAGGGGCAGCAGTGCATGGTTAAGCCATTTAGACCGGGAACACATCTCTATCATTTTAGCTATAACCATTATTTTATAATTTGTCTATTAAAAATGGCAGATCCTGGCAGAAAAATCTTGAACCTCTGTGCAAATATTTGAATACATATATTTTTAAAGACAACATTTTTTTACTTAAAGGAGAATTTTGGACTAAGTTTTTCTTACCTTTTCTATGACGTTATGATATATTAGGATGAATGGTACAGTAGAAACATTTCATAACTCGATCCCGGGTCCGCCACAGCTTAAAACGTGCGCGGATAGGCCTTGCGTTAGATCGCATATTTTAATAGCTTTTTTTCTTCTTTTTTTCTGTGAGATCTGATGTTCATAGTGACAGAACACTATAAAAAAAAAAAACCTAAGTCTCGCTAGACGAGATTGAAATCTCGAGATTTCAATCTCGTCTAGCGCGACTTCTATTTTTATTTTTTTAAGCTGTGGCGGACCCGGGATCGAGTTATGAACATTTTCTACTGTACCATTCATCCTAAGATATCATAACGACATAGAAAAGGTAAGAAAAACTTAGTCCAAAATTCTCCTTTAAATCTTTGCTTCTGGGGGTCCCTGGAACAAAATATTTTCAGATGGGGGGTCCGTGGCCAAATACATATCATTTTGGGGGTCCTTGACATGAAAGAGTTTGAGAACCACTGATTATAAGCAACATACGGTTTTCAGAAAACTGTTTAGGATTTAGAAGACATTTGCAGTCCCGGATTCAATGGGTTAAATTATTCAGGGGTGCTGGGGAGCTCCGCGACGGCGAGTGCTGCTCCGTTATAGCCTGGCTGTTGTAAGGGGTCCTGTGAGGGACATCAGAGGAATGGAAACCTGTTTTTCTAATGCAGCAGATGAGGGGCGGGGGGGGAGGCAACGAGCCCAGATGAAAGGTTTATTTTGTGAAACGGATAGTTTGTGAAACCAGAGGAGATGAACACAGGGACTTTATTCTATCATGTCCGTTTAATGGCCTTAAATGGCCCAACCTGCATTCTCTGTGGTGCTACGGCCCAGCAAAATCACTGTCGACCCACGTTTGGCTTTGCTCATTTGCAATTTATCTATGTCATTATAGCCACTTTCTCATATGACCACATTGTCCGGTGCTGGCCATTCACAACATGTTGCATGCAACAGGAGAATGTCTGTTTCATATGCGTTCACACATTAAGGTAAATATTCTGCTTGATAAGGTGAGGGGCGGGGTCCATGGGTAGTAAACGCACACATGAGCTACTCCCACTTAAATATAACACAGGCACAGCAGCCCTGAGGGAGATGAGAGGATCAAATGCAATATTTTTCAGAGAACATCTCTAGCCTATAGCCAAGTGCGCATTGCGGAGGGAAACACCAGGTGTAGGTTGTTGTCTACAATTAGTCCACGTTTTCAGTTCTCTCTCTCTCCATAGACCTCGGGATCAACACGTCCACAAGCTGAATGTAAATTCACCGGACAATCACCACGTCCATTCACATATAGAGCGGTTTGAGCCAAATCGGACATTACCCAGACTTAAGTCAAGGGTCCTGCATAAAAAATATATCAAATCCGTTGCATGTCCAATCCTACTGAGCCGGAATGTTGCGTTTATACATACAGTACACATCATACATCCGTTTTAATTCTGGAAAACTTCCATAATACAGTGCATGTCTGAAAGCGGCTTGTTAATTGTACTAGTTGAAAAGGGGAAATGGTTCAAAGGCCTAAACTATTTGTAATAACAATTTTAGAGCCTTCGTACTTAATCACATGAACCCTATAGCGTTCCTTTAGCATGTCATAATACGCGTGTGCATGTGTGCATGCGCATGTGTGCGCACACGTGTGCGTGTGTGCATGCGCACACACATGCACACGCGTGCAACACGCGTGCAACACGCGTGCAAGCGCTCCTCTTTCAATTTCCCTGGAATGCCAATTTCCCTGCGACATATACACTAGGTAGATTTTTTTGTGAATAAAATTTATTTTGACCAATCTGTATGGTATCATGTTAGTCCAATATGACAACACAGTTGAGGTGGTTGTATGGTATTTGGTCTCCCTGCTCTCCTATTGAGACATTTGTATCCTGTGGTGTGCTTTGAGCACTACTGGTTGACAAGCGGTACTGCCTGAATGTCAAAATTCAATTTCTTCCCTGAGCAAGCAGGCTCTTCTGGCTCAAGGGTATACAAATTCCAGCACTTGCGCGGGGGGCCAGGGTTCGAATCCTCCCAGGTAGACATGAAAGTTACAGAGTGTTAAAGGATATATCAATGGCTCACGCTCATGGATGCACCGCACTTTGAGGGTGTGTGGAGTCACACCGGGGCAGTGGCATATGGTTTCAGTGGACGGTGGTCGGACACAAACCCTACAGTGTGTACCATATGTGAGTGTATTATGTATGCTGGGTGTTAAGACCTTTGAGCTTATTGGTGACACCCATCACATTCCCCTCCTCTGATCTCCCTGTGTCACTGAAACTTTGGTTCCATGTGGTGTTTGAATCAACTTTACTGTCACTGCACATGACAAATTACACCACAACCTTTACTGAAATGCTGTTGGTGCTGTTGAAATGCTGGAGGTTTGGAGAGAAAACCGTGCTAATTAGAGCACTTGTCTGTTGTCTGGGATAATATTGTTGAGTCATTTATCATTTTACAGCAAGCTATGGCAGTTTGAAAGTATCAATACGGAAATGTTCCCCTCCCTGACAGTAATTAAATATCAGGAGAATATTTCAGATTCAATTATATCTCTGTAAAAATAAATGTATACAGAAAAACACGTCCAATGCCAAAAGTATTGTTGTGATTAAACATTTAACTCAATCTTGAATACTGCCCAAGCAAGGTATTGACTGTTTTAAGACAATTGCTTTCAAAATACAAAAGTTTTAGCTGATAATAATAAAATAAATTCCTATAAAGTCAAGTGGTGGGGTTCAAATTAAACTGCTATACTATAATCCTTTTTTTAATATGATTTCTGTCCTCTTGAACTGATGATATTAAAAGAGTGCTGCTATCAGATTATTTTTTCTTTTGTTTTTATCCCTCTCATCAGTGGTTTTTGAGAACTATCATGATTGATTTATACGCCAATCTACAAGCTCACAACATGGCGTGCTACAATGCGTTGTTGAACTTGCAGATCGGCTATTTTCATTGTGCGACATCCACTAAATACATCCAACTAAATACAAATGAGGCATCTTGGTGTGGTCCACTTTCTCCACTTCATTTCGATACTGCTGGTGTCACAGCATGACAACACTCCCTCTTCCAATAAGGTTGGCACAACGTGGCTCTCTCCGCTCTATTAATATCCCACAATGCCACAGCCACAGTGCTGGCATCTGTCTACTTGGGCAACACACCCTCCACCCACCACCAACCTTTAACCCTCATCATCCCAGCACCGCCCGCCCGTCCCATACTCCTCGCATCTCTGTTCATCCATCCACCTCTCCTCCGGTCCAACTTGCTCTTTTCGCCCCTATCATACCTCCCTTCTCTAACATACTCCTTCTTTTATCCCCATCACAATCACGCATCTTCCATCTCTCTCCATCCTTTTCATCACCCATCCCCCCCTCCATCTCTATCTCTCTTTCTCTCTCTCCTCCTGTCCATCTTGCTCAGATGGGGGCCACAGCCTTGTGTTACGACACACAGCTTGGTGGAGAGGGCAGTTGAACCGCTGCCAGCAGCCACATGCGGGGCAGGCTGTTTCCATTTCTGAGGACCTGAGGAGCAGGCACTGCACATTATGCAAATCTCACGTCAAAGTCAGCATAAAATTCCTCAAACTTCATCAAAGGGGCTCGTCTGTCATGGAAAGAATACAAAATCGATACTTCATCTCTCATCGCCAACGATTGTAGATATACAGTTTTCTAACATAACGCGATGTGTATTCATAATATTAATAGATGATTGAGGGCTAAACATATACCATTATGTTCCTCGCCATCAGAGCCGCAGCATATTGGCGAATACAAAGCCAAAAGTTCGCCTCAACATATTGGCGAATACAAAGCCAATCTACATCTCTCGTCACAATTTGTAGATGTGCAGTTTTCTAACATAACTTGATGTGTATTCATAATATTAATAGATGATTGATGGCTAAACACTTTCAGTAACGTTCCTCGTCATCAGAGCCGCAACATATTGGCTTCCACTCTGACCAGTGAGTTCCACACAGAGGCCATCAGCACCACCAACGCTCAATGTCCTCCGAAGCACTTCACGCTAACACTAGCTTAGCCTGGTGCTGCACCGTGCTGGTCTGGTGTTTACGACATGCTCAGGAAATGATGAACAATTTCGGACAACTGTCCGGCTGCTCATGGCGCTCGCGTTTCATTAGTTTCACTTGCGCTTTAATTGATCTTTATTTCCCCTGATTACGATCATAATTAAACACCAGAAAGCTGTTCAAGCTAGCAGCCATCTGCCAGGCTGGATGATGAGCACCGTCAGTGTGGGTATATGGGTGCAGGGCCCGCTATGGTACACTCTGCCAAAGCCTGAGCCTCACAGTGCCCACTCCTATTTATTTTCACAAGGTCGGGTAGATCCTCGCGCTTTTAATATGAAACCAGGGGCAGTTTAGAATATTTCAACCCAGGGCCAATGCAAAATCCTGGTAACGCTTGGTGTTGCTCATGAAGCATTATAGGCCATCCTAAATATTATGATATGGTACATATATTATAGTATAATATAATATGGCATAGTATATTCATAGTGAAAAACGAACTTAATGCAACTGCAAAGTCAACAATAATCGCTCATAGACTCACAGTAACTTGCGAGGAATTCTGTATTGTATACAAGTGTACATATAAATAAGAAGTTTCAGTACTTCTTAATGAACATTTTGTTATTCAATTTATATTGAGGTATCTGTCTAACATTTATTTTCCTTAGCATGGCAGTGTTATTTGAAAGAGCGAGGACACACAACAAAAGTGTATGAGACGGATTTGCTGCCAAATCACCCTAGAATAACAACCCAGAAGTCGGATTCATAAGACTGCCCTTGATCTGCACTAAAAATCGACAGGATCATCTGAATTGTGTAAGCATTAAGGTCCTTACACATCAGAAGTGTGACGAATAAACAATCCGAAAATATGTGGCAGAATATTTCAAATCAAAGTATTACTTTGGTGATGCCTCATTCCGGTTGAAGCTTTTAGTCGCGGTGAAAAATCAACCTCATTTCAAAAAATCTATTACATTGCTTCATCGCTGTGTAATATTCGTATTCTGTGTGCATGTAGTCATGACAAACAGCAGTTTATATTAATGAACAAAGCATAATCTCAAAGCCCCTTCCAGATCCGAACCCTAACCATAACCATGCCTAACCATATCTAAAATATATTAATTAAAACCCCAAACAAATGCCTCAATTCAATTGTCCCTGGCTGTTCATGCAATGCATCATGGGTATTGGCCTGCAAACCAGTGCCACCCAAAATCCTGAGTGTTCATTTATCCATGTGTAACTAAATGGACCCATTAGAGTACATTTGGTTATGTTTGTACACTCACAGAGTTAAATTAACACTCAGGATTCGACTGCGTTACTCCCTCTTTTTGTGTTTCTCTGAAGTGCCTGCTTATTTGATTACTCCGGCTCTGTTTAATGGGCTTGCAATATGGACTTAAGCCTATTTGGCTAAAATCCCTAAAGAAGACTTCATTACAGGGCAGAATTAGCACCATCAACTTTTGACCCCCACAAATTGAATAAGTTGAGCTAGTCAGAGCTCAGGGCTTGGTGAGCCTAATTTGGAGCACTTGAGTACGAGGGTCTGTGCTGCCAACATATGGCTTGGATAGACTTGATTTGGTCTCCCTTACCCCCATGAAAGCATAAACAATGTCTCCCAGCCAATTGAGTTCAATGGACATCTCCACAGAGGAGACAGACTATGAAAGGGATCTGATAAGACTTTTGTGTGATAAGGCCGTGTGACTCTGACTTCCAGGAAGTTTAAAAACCGACAGCCACTTGAAGTACTAAAGGCTTTGACCGTTGCTCGGCCACAGTGGCACCACTGATATATATTAAAAAAAAGAAAGGCTCAGCCCGTGGATCAAAGATATCAATAATCATCCTGCCGAAAGGCCGCACTCAGATGATGAAAAAGGACGCCATTAAAAACATCCACTTTACATTTTGATTTTCTCCGGATTATGTCTCCCCGCATTAGATTTATACTTGCTCCAATTTTTATCGGCCTGACTCCGCAGCAGCTCAAATCGAGTTATGAACTTAATCAATCCGCACTCTGCCGCGCTGACCGTTTTATGATTGGCCGGGGTCGGTTTTATTGACCTTATAACCTTAGATGAAAATGGCCTGTGAGTTGGACTGGTGGCAGGACACAGGGCAGGGGCAGCAAACACGGAGACGAATGATTCTCTCTTCTCTCCCTCGCGCCCGCCAGTTACACGCGTCATAAAACGAGCGCTGACGTGAACTAATTTCTTCCGGTGCATTCCGCCATCTCCTCTGCCATTGTGGGAGGGAGCTGACAAAGGAGAGCAGTCCATAAAGGCGGTCATATAGGACAGCGGGTGGGGTGTCGGACTGGTAGAGAGCGCAAGCTAGCAGAAAGAGTGATGGATGTGGTGGGAATCATCGCTCCCTCCTCTCTCTCTCTCTCTCTCTCTCTCTCTCGCATTCTCTGTGGCCTATTCCATCTCCCCACCTCTGGGATGGGGAGAGAGGCGCTTGCATTCCTGACCTCAGCAAGGAAACAAGGAGCTGTTTCTACAGCTGCATGCTGAGAGGGCCTCACCTTTAGGGACCATCCATTGCTCTCCAGTCATCGCTCTCCAGCAGGACAGCGAAGGGAAGAGAAAGGAGGGTTTCCATCTCGCCGGGACCGATGGATCACCGTGCAGTCAGACTAGTTTAGCGGAACGCAGGGCTGAAGGGGCCATGGATAGGAAGGACTGCAGAGCGAAGAAGATAAAAAGTGTATTAGCAAATGGAATGGAACGGAGATATATTTTAAAAATATATTTAAGCTGTTTTCCGTGAGCGATCAACCTAATAGTTTTAAAGACAAAAATGAACGAATGAAGGATAGACAGACAGATAGACAGATAGATCGGTAGACAGATAGACAGACAATCAGACAGTGTTAAATGAACAATTCATTCATTTCTGTGATGAATTTAGACATCACATCACAAAAGCTAATTGCCTGTTTCTAAACTCGCCATCACATTCCTCCGCCAGTTCACTCTCATCCACATTTCCTGCCGCGTTTAATGCTTGTGTTATTACAGCGCTGCCCACCAAGCCGTGGGTGTGTGTGTGTGTGTGTGTGTGTGTGTGTGTGTGTGTGTGTGTGTGTGTGAGTGAACCATAAACCCTGCCTGAGTCGCTGAGCTGCGGCCTTTGCCGCGGTATTAACACATATGGCTTTGGTGTTCCTTACATCATTAGTTCCATTAAGTCATTAGGACCCAGCCTGAGCAAGGCCTGTTAGTTAGTCCCATTTAAAGAGTTAACACTTTCCGTCTCTACACCTCACACACACACACGCACGCACGCACGCACACCACACGGCACGGCACGCACGTACGATCTGACACGACTGACACATCCCTCCGTCCCCATAATTAGGAAAATTGCTCTTAACGGGGCCCAGTGTTTAGTAATGGCCTAATTTCTCCTCGTTTCGCTCCCGACGAGGGCAAACTACATGAAGATGTCCCCATTAGCTCTTCACACCGAGGCACCACTCCACCCTCACTCCCCCCAGTATCACTTGGATGTGGTTTGATCCAGGCATCCTCCCACCAACACCACCACCCTTCATTAAAATCTTGAGTGTACATTTTTTTCTGTGTTTACAAATAACTGAATAGGGTCCAATCAGTTACACATGGATAAATGAACACTCAGGATTTCACCGTGTCCTCTTCTCCCCCGTTTTCTTTGTAATAGCCTTAATGAGCCAAACTGTCGGCCTCTTCCACCTCTTATGGGTCTTTAACTTAATTTTGAGACCTTTGATCGTGGCGGCTATCATTTTGGACTTTTTTTTGTGTGTGTGTGTGTGGGGGGGGGGGGGGGCAACTTGGGAAGCGAGGTGAAGAACGACAAGACGATTCGTCAGAGCTGCTTTCATCTCTGACCCCTCCTACCGACACCGACCAGCCGTCCCTTCATCTCACCACCTCCCTCTCTACTCCTCCTCGTCACCCCCCCCCCCACCCCACCCGACCCCACCTCCCGCACCCCTCCACCTCCCCTGACCAAATTAAATTGAGACCAGATGGAGCGGGGCCTGGACTGTGCGTTGTGTCAGATTGTCATGGCGCATTAGCCATGATTTCACATTGAGGAAGGTCTGCCTGGCTGGAAAACAGAGAGAGAGACAGAGGGAGAGAGAGAGAAATGGGGGTAGAGGTAGAGAGAGGTAGAGAGAGAGTGAGAGAGAGAGAGAGATGGGGAGAGGGAGACTGAAGGACAGACAGGGGAAAGAGAGACAGGGAGAGAAAGATCATAAAGGAACAGAGGAGTGATGGACAGAATGAGAGAGGAGAGTGATGGGAATAGAGAGGGTGATGGGGAGAGAGGCGGAGAGGGGGAGGAGGAGGAGAGATGAGTGTGGTCCCATTGCCAACAGATCAATCCCACTGATCGTACAGCTGGCACAGGGCTGCTGATATGAATGCCATGTGACACCTTCATCACAGGGAGACGGGGGGGGCGGGGGTGCTCCGCATGGCGCCATACCTTCACACACAGGATCTAAATACAGTACAAGATGCCCAATCAAAATCCAATAGTCTTTTCATTAACGCCTCTCTACAGAGTAAATCTGGAGTGATATTTTAGCCCTGGAAGTGAATATCCAGTAATTTTATGTTACGACGATACCAGTCATATTGTACCTTACTTACTGTAGTGTACAGAATCTTGTTTCAGTTGGGCTCTTAATAGATTATCTAATGATCTACTATATCTACTTTAAAATGCATTATTGTTGTTGTATTTATTATTAATCATATTGTGTCTAATGTACGTCACTACGTCTGTGAGCAATCCGTTACGGAAAGTTTCTTGTAGGGCCACTGTACATATATTAACTCGTGATTTATACTTCGGCGGTGGATGTCACACAAAAACTCTGCGATCTACAAGCTCACTGCAACACATTGTGAGCATGTAGATGTGCTGTTTTCGTCACGCAATCATATAAATTAAGCATAACTCTTGATTCTGAGAAAGTTCAGTCTGTCAGCAGATGGAAATTAAAGGTATGGCTGTGCGTGTTTTCAGCTTTGACTGATGTGGTCGGAGGATTTTCACTAGGTCACGGTTGTCATGAGTCATGGGCTTTTTCTTCAGCTAGGGTCAAAAGGTAACAGCGGGAGAAGAGCTATGGCGCTTGAACCGATGGCAAATACAACAGAATGTATTTGACTGGTGCCTTTTTTCAACCAGAGAATGTATTTCAGATCAGTCAAATACATTGCCTGGTAAAACAGGCCAGAGAATCCCTGCCTTACATCATCTTAGATTAGGTTGCTTTGTTTCAATGTTTACCACACCGTTTTGTGGATTGTAAATTCTTGTCGACTCGACATTCATATTAAAATCGGTGCAAATAAATTACTTCATCCTTACCATACCTGTCCCCAACATTACAGAAACCTTCAGCTTTATTCAACTTGATATAACTCTCCCCGGTGTTATATGAACGTTAACGCACTCCCGCCATGCAACGAAACATCCATCTGATATCCCGTTCATCATCAGCTCACCAAAGATCAACCCTCCACTTAACCCCCTAGGGTTGGGGGGGGGACACGGAATTACAAGTTTGACTCCCAATGGCGTTATCGTCTCATCACAGGTTGCCATTACCCCAGCTTATAATTGACAGAAGCATTAACATGTCATTAACACATAAGCTTCGACTTATATTTGATCCTTTTAATGAGGCCATCATTCAACATTAATAGATTAGTTAGCACAGTTAATGACTGAGGTGTCTTTGCCTTGTCCCTGCAGGGTCGACGTAAGGAAAACTCAGCATAATGCGGCCGCAGGGGGGGGAGGGAGGGTCGATCCGTATGCGTAGGGAAACGATTGCCAAGGTCTTATAGGGGCGATGCGTTAGGGAGACAAGTGTGAATGTCGCCTTCCATATACAAGTCTTAAGGTTAGAGAGCACAGAAATGATGAGCGGCTGAGGACATTTACAGTACCTGAACAGTGGAATATTCACATACATTATAGCTTGGATGAAAGCTGTATGTTTTGCCATTGTTCTGTGTGTAGGGTAACTATCCCCCAAAAAGTTAACAAGAGTTAGCAATTATCGCCATAAAGCCATTAGAGATAAACTCATTTAGAAAACATCTTAAATGCTTCACTTTTGTGTAACTTTTATGAGTGTCGAAACCAAATGTTTTAGGCTAAAAAAATCATAACAATTCACTGTATTGAGGCTACATTAGCTTAGTGACAAAACTGTGACTCTATGGCGTCATATAGCCCATTATCAACACAAAGGACTTGTACAGTAGTGTGTTTATAATTTTGTAGAAAAATGAAATCAAATATGAATGTGACTTACATTTGACTGTATATACTGAGTGCAAATCCACATTTCAAACCTGGAAAAAAAATAAAACAACCATGTACTTTGTGTGTAGCCACTGGCACTAAAAAAGAAAAAAATACAACCACTCAGAAACCAGCCTTGTTTACACCCCAGCCCCTGGAATTAAAGACTACAATTAATCTCCCAGAATGCCTCCTTTCACCCCGGCCTGGGCCGATGATTGATTAAAGCTGGCCATGTCGTGGCAGTGGACGGACCTGGCTAGAGTTTCACCGCCAGAACAAGCTCCGTGCCTTTGATTGGCTCCGTCCCCTCTCTGTTCAGCGCTGGACTTTGTGGTTTGACGCCCGATTCGTACTTCGTCGCACGGCGGTGTCGCACGTAGAAATAGCCTACCTACAAGCTCACAGCGCGTCACGGATGTGACGCGTTGTGAGCTTGTAGGTCGCCTATTTACGGCTCGCGACACCGTCGTGCGACGGAGCATAACTTAGGCTCAAGTCGGCACGGGTCCTCTATTTTTCTGCGGCGTCCCCTCCTCCACCCCTTCCAATACACACACACACGCACATACACAAACACACACACTATCTGATGTGAAAACCAGGTAAGAGTAGCCCAAACCAAAGCCCGACCCCCACCCCTTCCATCGCTCGGCCCTAACGGAGCGGGGTGATGGATTGTATATTGGTCCTCAGAAACACATTGTTTTCCTTAGCCCAGCAGGGTTTTCTATTTGCAAAGGTCTGACCGGTGAAATATGGCGCATATCTATCACTGGAGAGAGGTGCCTCTGGTTAGCATGTTACTTCCTTTCAGCAGAGGAGTGGGGGTGGGGGGATGTTTGCTTCTGTTTTGGGTGAAGAAGACCCTTCGACCCTTTAGCCAAATGAACCCTATAGCGTCCCTATTCTGGGCATGTCAAAATAACAGAACATTTGTCACAAATAGCCAGTCTACACGCTCACAATATGTCGATTTGCAACGTGTTGTTAATTTCTTACGTGGATAAATAACTTCTAAGGTGAATGTAATGCACAGAAATGCTTTTACATTAGTTCTCCAAGCAGCCACATTTTTTGTGATGCTGTGATTGGCTTAGTGAGCCACATGACTGCCTGCCGCAGTGCCTGAAGAAAAGCAACATTTTGAAAATGTGTCATTTGCAATGTATAGGTGAAGTAAAACTACCAATTTCAGATTTTAAAAATACAATAAAATACATAAAATAAATAAATACATATTTATTGATAATTTTGTCCCGATTTATCAATTCTTCAATATTGCTCATTGTCCCAACCCTAAAATGTTCTTTTTTTTTTATGGTGTTGGAAATATTTATGCTTTTTTTGGGGGGGGGCGGGGGTTCTTGTGAACTTTAGAAAGTTGTTGAACATTTTTCCCAAGCAGGGACAGGATTGTGGGAGCGGAGAGCCTGTGCTAAATAGGAGGTCTTACTCACAACAGTTGGTCAGTGGAGACAGAAAGAGATTTGCTCGAGCAATTTACTTCAAAGACCCCAATGGGCCAAATCGTCACTGAAGGCCAAAATGGCTCATTGTTTATGAAAGAAAAGTTGGTACAATTGATGTGGTCAGACATGTTACACACAGCTCTCAGTGCCAGGGACCGCAAGTTGGAGTCGATCACTAATCAGCTAATCAAGAAACGAGATGGACAAACTCATAACCTCATTCATTTTGTCTGAGTCAAGAGCAGCCCGCCGTAACACAAACCCCTTTGTATATCTCTCAAGTTACGATATCGCAGGCACCCAAATGGGCCGCTTTCCAGCAAGGGATTACCCGACCCCCTAAATCTCCTTTTAGCACCTCAACGTGAAAGTCAAACCGCAGCAGCTTGCTCGTGGCGATTGCAGGCGGGGCGACAACCTTGAACTCGAACAGCGCTCCGGGGGCTGGGGGGGTCAGATGCCGTTCAATGAGACCGTTTGAAAGTATAGGACCCATAGCTGGCTGTGGCGTTTCCGTCTCTACAGTGTATGTCCGGCTCAGGAGAGCCTGAATACATACACAAGTCCTGATATGTTTTACATGCTCTCCTCGGAGTGGGCGGGAGGGTATTTGTAGCTGTGGGCTATTTCAGCAGTGCGATGATGTACACAGACCAGCCATGTTGAAATAGATTGGAGATGAAGTGGAACACAAACAGGTCCTGGGGGTTCCTGGAGACTTTAGACAAGTGTTTGGAAGATGGGGGAAAACAAATGGAGATTGGGCGATGCAGATATGAATTTAATGTATCTTATAACGTATGGGTTGAATTCTGTTTATGTGCGGCCGGGTGGTAAAGCAAGGAAATTAAATGCCTCTCTGTTGACGGTATGTGCTGTACACAGCTAAATCATCTGTGTTAATTTAACTCTTGAGTGTAAAAATGGACCCTGACTCTGTCTGAGAGTGTAAAATGGACCCAAATGGATGCAAGTTAAATTAACACAGTGGATTTACTGTGTATCCTTTGGTTAAATTATTTCAAAGCTCTTCCTCTTTCTCACTGTCATGCATAAAGATACACACACACGCAGGCAGGCGCACACACACGCACACACACACACACACACACACACACACACACACACAGCAATAGAGGAGGTTTGGTGTTCCTGTGCGACCGTCAGACCAGGGAGCTGAACTTGTGACCCCTCCCTGGGGCGTGAGGCCCCGGGGGTTCCAGTATTACGGAGCTGATCCACTCCAGCCCTGCTTGGTCTCTCCACAACCTCCCTCCTCCACCACCACCTCCTCTCTCCTCTCCCCTTCCATCCACAACCCCCCTCCTCCACTAGCTCCTCTCTCCTCTCCCCTTCCATCCATAGCCTTTCGCCTCCTCTCCGCGGCCTTTCTCCTCCTCTCATCTCCTCCTCTCCCCAACTTCTCCCCTGATCTGCTCCTCTTCACAGCTTCAACCTCCCCCAATCTCCCCCCCACCCCCACTGATTCCCCATTGCGTCTCCTCTCCCCTCTTCTCCCTGTGAACCCCCCCTCCACAGCTGGCACGTAGCACACAGCGCTCACTGTCCAGCGTTAGCTCTGTACAACAGCTAGCAGTACATGATCACACTATCATACAAATAAAAATGAAAATAAAAAATGTGAATAGACAAAATCCATTCATGACATCTTTCACATAACCACAGGACTAAGAGCCACATTTAAATGCTTCACAGTATAGCTTAAAAGGAGCGTTCAAGCGCTAAATGCAATGTTGCACTTAGGCGACGAGAAATGTTTAAAGAAAATGTCACTAAATGCAAGCTGCAACATGACACATGATCCACTTTGCAGAATTGTAAAAATGATGAATGGGACGTGCGATTCAATATTGATTGCTGTGATAAAACAAGTTGTAGTTGTAGTAGTTCTGTAGTTGTAAATAAGATCATTTCTGTCTGCATGGTCTCTTTTATCTGTACCATAACTGTGGTCATTGCATGGCTCAGAGCGAGCAAATATTGCTAGTAACCACACAAATATTGGCTTCACTCTCTCACCATCTTATCATTAGATTATATAGTTTGGGTTATATAAATATAAATGTACTGGAACAAATTATTTAAATTATTAATTAAATTAAAAAAATATGAAACATACAAACATTATATACTGAGATTCCTGGGAATCTCAGTAAAGAATGTGCGGTTTTAACGCTCTAAACAGGGATTAAAACTGCAACTTCACTTACGCTAAGTGAAGTACTGTATGTACATACAGTAGATATTTTGTCATATCCCCATTTGTTAATGGGAATGCAGCCAGTCTGGAGCTTTAATATTAAACACAATAGTTTTGTTGAGGTGGAGGGTGTGAGGCTCATTAATCACTATGAATTATTTTGATATGCTAGAAAAGATCATGTTTATCATGCAAATGTATACAGCACAAACGTGTTTATATGTTCATGTTTATATTTATGTCTCAATTTAAATGTATGGTTTATAAGATGCTCTTTGGGTAGATTTTGATGTACAATTATACATAGACTTTTAAATCTATGTTATCAATTATTACAATACGATAATCATGCAAAGTTCAAAAGTGATTCATTCATAGTGAAATAAAAACCTTTTTATATTGATTGTGATTAATCACAATCATCAATAATCATTAGTGTGATTAAATATATTTTAGCGATTAAATACAGTGCAACAATCTATGGAATGCATTATCAAGACTCAACTCAAGAAGTATTTCCAAGTATGCAGCACAAAAAGAAAATATGAATTAAGACAAATCTGAATTAAGAATTAGGACATAGGGAATTAAGACATCTAGAATTAAAAGTAGGACATATACGCTAATGATGACAAATCTGAATTAAGAATTAGGACATAATGTGAATTAAGACAAATTGAAAATCTCGCCTAAACTGCAGAATGATTACATTAATGAAGCAAGAACACAAGAACAAAACCATTACTGGAGCATAAATGCACTTTGATATTTCATAACTCACATAATTCAGACAACTGTGGTATTTCATTATTAATTCATTATCATTTCATTAATAATGGTGAATTTCTATGGTAATACGCAAGATGATGTATCGCCTTATTAGCAGATATATACAAGAACACCCTCTATCAATTTTACACCTAATGGCTAACTGAGACAATTACCGGTTTCGCAGTCGCATGGAGAAAGAGGTGTGAGGAACATGCATACATTTCATGTGACAAATTATATATCGTCGCTGTCAGGTGGAAACCTTGTATGTCCAAAACCGTTACTTTTCAGGAAATGGGAAAAGGAACCAACGTTCCAGTGGATCCAAAGTGGTTAATATTAGTCACAAGCTCTTGAAAATACTTTTCAATGGTTCAATATTTATAAAACCCATACACTTTCACTCTCACTTTCTAAATGTGTAAAAAAAAGATTAGCAATAGCCGATCTACAAGCAAACAACGAACTTGTAGATCGGCTATTTTTTCTACTTTTGTGTGACACTGTACTATGACGAAGTAGGGTATTCATTTATTTAAGAAACATACAGTACAACGTTGAAAAATTTAGATACGAGGTTTCTGCCCGACAGCGACAATATAGGATCAGCATGAACTCACACTCTCTGTGTGAAAAAAAAAATGGGGAAAAAAAGAGATGGCATAGAGTGACCTTGTGAAACCACAATAACTAAGAGCAATTTCCATCTGTACACCCTCAGAGTTACAGACCCATAAGGGTCCATTTGTTTCCATTTGTGCAACCTCACACTAAAGGAATTGTAATTTTTAGGCGGTTTAATCTTCATTGAGACAGAGAGACAGGATGGTACAGGAGGAGGGACAGGGAGGGGAGGGGAGACATGCAACACAGGTCTGCAGACGGAATCAATCAAATACATGAGAAATGATGTTCTGATATTCACGAAAGTTGAACTAATATCCTACAGAAATATAAAAATAAAATATGCTTATACCGTAAATGTTTCAGCAAATCCGGTTTGGAAAATATCGTGAACGATTTGGATAATTTTCATACAAAACATACTACAGGCACTGCAGTTTGGCATGAACGGCATACACATTACCGGCAGATTATTGTCCAAACATTCACCTACAGTACTACAGCGCAGAATCCGGAATATACATTTTACTCAGTAAAATCCTCAGTGTTAATTTATCCATTTCTAACTGTGAGAGTGTACAAAGTGTGCAACATGTAACAGAGTGTACAAAATGTAAAACATTTTATATATATACATAGGCTATATAACCAAAATGTACAAAAGGTAACCAAATGGACCTGTAAGAGTCCAATGTGACCCATAAGGTTCCATTTGGTTCCATTTTGTTCACTCTCAGAGTGAAATTAACACTCTTATTATTATTATCTGCTGGCCAGCAGTCTCCACAGCAGTTGAATCTGCGGGAGCAAAAGAACCTTCCTCCAGAAAGAGGGAGGAGTGTGTACTGTAGGGCTGTTGATGGAGGAGAGAGCAGAGAGGTGCTAGCTGGGGAGGAGGTGCTGAAGAACCAAGAGGAGGAGGAGGAGGAGGAAGGAGAGGAGAGAGAGAGCGAGAGACACACACAACACATTGGTTGTCAGGGTGTCAGCACCCCCTGCTGGTGGTGGGTGCATGGCTTTGACACCTGCCCCTCCTGAACCCCTCACTGGACAATCCTGACTGTTCATTTTAACACTGTGGTTTGCCCCTCAAGGACCCCCAGGGGTCCTTGAGGGGGTTCCAGGCGGTCCCCAGCGAAATGAGTTAATATGGCATCAAAATCATTTTTAACAACTTTAACCCTATTTTATACTTTGGTTGTTCGAAAATAGCTGATGTACAAGCTCACAACGCGTCACATTGTGACGTGTTGTGAGCTTGCAGCTATCGTGAAGAATTGTGACAAATTTGGAATCATTTTGAACTTTTTTAACAACACAAATCTTCTATTCTGTGGGTCACTGGCACAACATCTTTTCAGATGGGGTCAGAGGCCGAATACATATCAATTTGGGGGACCTACAGTATATGAAAATGTATAATTCGCTTTAACCACTTAAACCCTATAAACTTGCTGACCGGAGTGCCCCAAGGGTCTTTACTGGGCCGCCTCCTTTTTTCCCTCAACACCAACGTCTTCACCGAAGAAGGCGATCTACAAGCTCACAACACAAGCTTGTAGATCGGCTATTTTTCACCCTGTGTGTGTGTGCGCTCGCATGCACAAGTACACTCGCATGGCATGTAAGAATCTAACAGTGTACACGCCTAATTCTTGAATGGTTAAATAAAAACATCACTAACGGCAATGAATAACTGTGGCAATGATATACGATATATCCATGATATATATCTTCATATCCCCATCATAAATGCCATTGTGTGTGTGGATTGTATAGGAATATTAATACGTCACAGTGTAAAACAGAAGTTAGACCACGAAATCCAGTATAAGCCATCGCTTTATGTGCTTTTGGTGTCCACTCTCACATCTCCATGTCCCAAATGTTATGTTATTCAAACAATTATAACTGTATCACGAGCTCCTCAATAATTAAACATGAGCAGATTTTCTCAAACAGGCATACATGTTCCTGCTTTTAGCATGTTTAAAAAAATAATAATAATACCTGCAAAAATAGCTGATCTATAGCCGTCAGTTTTGAAATAGGGCTTAAGTGGTCAGACAACTGGTATTTCCTGGTAATAGTAACATAAACATGTAGTACATCTTTTGGTTTTTAATATAATTTCTACACCCTAAGCATTAAATTAACAGTAAGGATTTTACTGCACAGGAATATGGCACAGAGACTAGGGGAGTGGGGGGAGAGTTATCACCGCAACAATGCTATCTCCCATGGCGGGTTTATACAGGGGACAAGGGTGAAGCTACGAGGGCCACGGGTCTCGTTGTTAGCCGGGAACGCGCTGCTCACCCCGGGTTATCTGCCTTTTTCCCACACACACACACTACATCACACCACAAACACTATACAACACCACACACAGACCTCCTCGCTACCACTGGCGGAGCAGCAGGTCTGCTCTGTTGTTTCATTATCGCAGAGGTTCACGTAGCATGGAGAGGCTGCCATCATTATCCATCAGGCTTAATGAGACTATCCCCCTGCCGTAAAGGTCAGGCAATTACTGCCGGTGCAGTTTTCGAACCGGGAGATGCGCAGGGAAGCAGCAGGCTGAGGGGAGAGGGATGGAGGCAGTAGGAGGCTGAGACACACACATACACACAAACAACAATGCAGACATTCTGGGAGACTCACGTGGTGTGGCGTATCCATATACCGTTGGCATTTATAGGTTATGTTTCTCTTCCTCGTCAGCAATGCTAGAGTTACACCGTCTAACTCTCACAACACTCCCTGCTGCTTTCAAGATCTGTTCTTAACCCTTTTAAAGACTTTGTCGTACGATAGTGTCACACAGAAATAGTGAAAATAGCCAACCTACAAGCTACAAGATTGTGCCAGGTAAAAAGTGTTTTTTTAAAAAGGAAATTCAGGAAATGAAAATGCCGTGATTTCATTATTTGGTATGTCAAAACAGCAGTGTCTGTAGATGCTTATTTAATCAAATAGAGAGCCTAAATGATCATCTATTCTGTTGAAACATTATGATTCAGTCACAGCGTAATTTGGCACTTATTAATCATTGTTGGGGCAGCATTGACTCAGGAAGTAGAGCCGCAATTTGGGAACCGTAAGCTTCCCGGTTCGATCCCCAGCTCCTCCTGGATTAGTGTTGAAGTGTCCTTGAGCAAGACAACGGAAACACTAACTGCTACTGATGAGCATGGGTTGGTGCCTTGAATGGCTGCCTGTGGGTGAGGGAGAATGTAATTCAGACCCGCTGCGATTTATCGTAAACGTTCTAATGCTTCATTTATGCTGTCGTACGATGGTGTCACACGCCAAAAATAGCAGATCTAAAAGCTCACAACACGTCGCAACCCGGGACACTTTGTGAGCTTGTAGAATGTAGAAATACTATTTTTAGCACACAACGCCGTCATACAACAAAGTATAAATTGGGCTTAAAACACATCGTAAAGTGTTAAGTGCTTTGGATAAACGCGCTATAGAAATGCTGAACATTGTGTAAGACTAGGTTAGGTGCGTGTGTTTAGATCCTACATTTGTACTTAGTACACAGTGAAATCTTGACAATCAGGGTTTGACACACTGTGTTCAAACCCTCCTGTAAATGTTGTGTCTATGATTGCGAGCTCAGTGGGTTTGTGGATGAGCTTGAGAACCGAGGTGGGCGTTGGTGTGTGTGTGTGTGTGTGTGTGTGTGTGTGTGTGTGTGTGTGTGTGTGTGTGTGTGTGTGTGTGGCGGGGGGTGGATACTAGCAGGTGTATTGCTGGTCATCTGGATCATGTGCAGTACATGACAGGCCTGTAATTGGATCAGGCGTGGGACCTCTGACCTTCCACATATGACACATGTGGCTGATTGTGTGTGTGCGCGTGCGTGTGCGTGCGTGTGTGTGTGTGTGTGTGTGTGTGTGCGTGCGTCTTCCAAGATGCACCCTTGTATCCTGCATACACAAAGCAGCATGGAAATGGAGCCATCACGACAGATAGGATGATATCAAATAGCCATCACAACAGATGAGAATGATCCTACATGTGTCCAGCGATGAAGACGCATGCTTAAATGTATGCTTCCTGATGTAATGAATCTGGTTACGTATTATCATAAACAAACTCAAGCCTTGCTACTTAATACTATTCCCTTCCTCTACAGAGGACACTATCTTGACTCTCGTAGCGCCACTGGCGATTCCAGGACAGGTTTATGCGTCTCTTGCAGAGACTTTGATCCACCGGTTACTGTATTTTAACGGCCGGATTAATGGGATGGCAAGGGGGGCTATAAATTGATAATATAACCACTGAACATACTTGCCAGGACAATTAAGATAATACAACTGGAAAGAGGCCCCCATGAATCGCTGTGGTAAAGAGCGATGACCATCTCAGCGATGACACGCGCCCTTGAGGCCTTCGGCTGGAAATTGCCGTCCATGTTTTCCAGCGGATACGAGCAGTGATAAAACCCAGGAACAATCCCGCATGATTGTTTGCTGTAAAGTGCAACTAAAATTTAGAGGATGTAAAGAATAATGGAGTTGTTTCAATAGACCATGTATATATACTGTACTCAAGAGTCCAGCGGTTTATGATTTCTGGGGGTTAATCTGTATCTTTAATTATACAGCTAGAGTATATCAAATATCGCATAATTGTATGACACTGCTCTTGCTGAAAATAATTTACTGTTTTCACATGTGAAGTCAGGACAGAGTTCTATTCTTTAACCACATAAGCCCTGTCAAACATTGTTAAAAATGTTCAACAATTTTCAAATTTTTCACATTTTCGCATTTTTTACATGCCCGAAATAGGGACTCCAGGTTGAAAGTAGTTAAGAGCCATGTGTTGGTTGGTGCATAATGTACACTGTATATAGGAAATAACTGAGCACAACTGTTTCAGTATTTAGACAGCATCTATCACAAGTTTCTCTCTATAGTCGCTCTAGGATACATGTATATCATTGAGTAATAACATGTATCCTTGTAAGTGTTCCTTGTACATCACTTAATAAAATGATTACGATCCTGAATCTGATGATATCGTATTTAACACAACCAATGCATGTACATGATTCCCTCATGGATTCATGTAAAAGAATAAAGAAATGAATAAAAACACGGAAAAGAAAGGCTTGACATATTGCATCTGTTAGTTTCACAGGGGTAATTTGCTCTGTCAAAACACCACCTCTGGACATATCCATAGTTTATTACATTGGAGCTTGACATTTCCAATACAATTACAGTGGGCACAGCATTGAAAGGTCAATGGACTTGTCTGTCATTAACCATGTGCCTATGTCACTGTGATGACAAGCTAACACACTGAAACCTTACAAACTCAATTTGCTTAAAGCCATCTCTCATCTCAGTTTGGTTCATTTTGATCATCTTCTACACACAAAAATCCGGAGAATTAATTTAACTGAGCGTACAAATGAGAACATAAAGGGTCTTGCTGTATATGCCCCACTTTCAGTACAGAGTTACAACATGGTCTTTATCAGTCCATAATGCAACGGCCAACTACCCAAGATGCCCTGTTTGGCTAGAATAGTGACATTGATTTTAGTGTTGTCAATATTACATTTATTTACATTAACCACCAGTTTTTACTAAATAAATAAAGAATCTTAAAAAATTACAGTCGCATCACAACACGTTGTGAGCTTATACATCGTCTATTTTGTATAAGCTCTCAAATTTTAAGATAAAATAGGGCTCAAACACATATTGCTGCGTTTATTTGTACTCAAAGTAACACTGTGGTTCCCCACAAGTGTCATTTTGATAGATCATTTCTCGACATCTTCAAAAAGCTATTACATGTAGCATGTTTTCATGCCTAGCCTTGTGCCTACCACCACATCTTCCATCTCACCCCATAATGAGCATGCCTGTCTATTTTCACCATTTGTGTAAAGGCTGACAACTGAGAAACAAAAAGAAGGGAGAAAAAAAGTGAGCGTGGTAATAAGAGAGTGAAAAATGGAGCAGTAGGGTCATAATGAAGATGAAAAGACTTCCTGCGATGCTTAATGAAGATACATGCCCATATTTCTCTGACACAATACTAATTACGAGCCGGGGGTTTCCATTAATAGCTCATGAAATATTAAGTTCCATTAGCTAATAAAAGTGGACTGCAAAAAAATAACTGTGCCGGAGCATTCCCAAGCAGGTGAAGAGATATACCGTCTTTGTTTTATAGCGCCAAGGAGGTGGAAATGATGAAATGTGGTCTCTGACTTAATTAATACCACTCTTAAGCTCGTCAAGACCGGAGAAAGACAGGCTATAAGAATCTCCATCATTCCATATTGTAACTATAAACACACACATTCGTTATGGGGTGATATTAATGATGAAGTATGCCAAAGACACCATAGTTCTGTGCTCCAGCAGATAATTTCTCATTTTTATATAATCCTGCTTACTTCCCCAATGCTCAACTTGTGTCCTTATCATGTATGTGCAATGTAGAATAATGCAGTAAGCAACCTGAGTAAATTAAACATTAGGACCACCTTCATAATACTGTATTAAATGTAATGTCTGTATAGAAATGGTAATTTTTTTTGCATACAAGCTATTTTATTTTTTTTTACGTTATCATGCTATCGACTCACTGTCTTGTCTCATCAGCCAATTTGTCAGCATACCGTATATTACGGTATAAATGAAATGTCCCATATAGGTCAATAAAGTTATAATCTAGGGAACTGAGTTGCGTATATCATTTACACAGGTGAGGTTCTTCTCTCTAACCCATCTAATCTTCTTCATGTAATGAACATAAGAAGTCAAATCAATACTAGATGATAGCTTTAATCTGGATACACCACAAATCTATGTATTTTCATGGAAAGGCTCACAGTAGAATCCTCTCATAATTGAACTCTTATGTGTCCATTTGGGTTCAGCATTTAACTGTATAGTTCCATGATTTAAGATAACCTGTGTCAATCTAGCACCTCTAGTAAATTACCATATTTGGGGGGGGAACATTCGCTGAACATGCCCCAAGCTCACAATGGGGTGTGGCGCGTTGTGAACTTGTAGATCTGCTATTTTCAGCTTACACATTTGCCGTAGATGGAAAAAGAGCTGACCAGGTACAGAGCCAACTCAGCTCAAGTTTACTAAGTATAGAGAGTTAACTTCAAATGGTTAAAAAAAACAAAGACACGGTCATAAAGTAAAATGTTTGACATACAATGTACACTCACACTAGCGAAAACAGGGCATTGAGTCACGGCAGTATTTCCCACTGTCCTCCCAATCACTACCTCTATTAAGTCAGACAGTTTAAACACAGATGGCACAGACAAAACAAAACCCATACTCAACTGTGCCCCAAAACCCCCCCAGCCCCCATCACCCCAATCCCCCAAACCGGAATCCAGCAAGAATTACGGGTGGGTATTAAATAATTAATCATTAATGTCAGGGGCCAGTAATGATCGCAGGACTCTCCGTTATTGGTAAATTATAATGAATGATACTTCGTAAAGCTCGGCCCGAGCTCGCCTCCCGGTTACCCCCACCCCCACTTAAGCACCGCCCCCCGCCTGCAAAATGAGAGCAGAAAGCCCCATCGTCAGCGAGTAGAGGCAGCCCTGCCAAGCGGTCCCATTGATTTTCTTATTTTGATCCCAGCGGCCCGCCTCTGAGGAATGAGTTTTAATTCTGGCTGTGCATTATTAAGCCTGCTACTGTTTAACGCAACAGTACAGCCATGGTGGGCTGGAAGAGAAGATAATGGAGAGAGAGAGAGAGACAGAGACAGAGACAGACAGAGAGAGAGAGAGGGAAGGAGAGAGCAGTGAAACAGGAGTGGAATGTGATGTTTCTGAATGAAGCCAGATTTTTTACTTTGTTGTATGGCGTGTCGCTCAGTGAAAATTGCAGATCTACAAGATCACAAAGGGCCGCAAGATGATGCTTTGGAAGTTTGTACATCTGCTATTTTCACAGAGCGATACTATTGTACGACGGAGTATGAATTAAGCATGACTGAACGTGTGATATGGAGGCTCATGTGGGTTTGTGTGTCGAGGCAGTCATGGTTGTTCAGTGTGTGTTTGTGTGTGTGTGTATAGTGGGGGAAGTTCAGCGGTTGTACATGGCCTGAATGGCACCTGTCAGGGCCTTGATTAACGACGTCCTCTGCCCTTCAATTCCCAGGCCTGTCACTCACACCAGGGACATTAATCTTCATTGGCCCCTTGGCAGGTCAGGGCCAGGACTGCAAGACCAAAGAGTGTGTGTGTGTGTGTGTGTGTGTGTGTGTGTGTGTGTGTGTGTGTGTGTGTGTGTGTGTGTGTGTGTGTGTGTGTGTATGATCATGCATGTGTATCTGAGCGCACATGAATATACGTAAACGTGTAAGGGCGTGTTTCTGTTTATATGTGGAGTTTTGCATGTGTGTGTGTGTGTGTGTGTGTGTGTGTGTGTGTGTGTGTGTGTGTGTGTGTGTGTGTGTGTGTGTGTGTGTGTGGTTAAATAGAATGGAGGGGGAGGTGGGGTTTATGAAAATGCAACAGACTCAAGATAACAGAGTCGAGATTCCCTATGCGCTTGCATGTGGGCGAACGCTCACTCACTCAACCAACTGATCAGAAGGTTCCCCTCAGAGTTTGCACTTCAATGGTCATTTACATAATTTGTCAACAATCGCATGCTCCTCAAGGTTTAGTGGTCCTTTCCCCTGACAGACACGCAAACACACACGCACGCACGTACGCGCACACACACACACACACAAAGCAACCTCCCACTCTTCCGTCCGTGCGTGCGTGCGTGCGTGCGTGCGTGCGTGCGTGCGTGCGTGCGTGCGTGCGTGCGTGCGTGCGTGCGTGCGTGCGTGCGTGTTGTTGGAGGATGTGAGCAGAGACAGATGGAGAGTATGTCTGCTGCTGCCAGCCGATGCTTGCATTCATCCATAGACACACCCCCACCCCCCGACAACCGCCAACGCTAACCAGCCGACCGATCGACCAACCAGAGAGCTGCAGCCGCACGGGCACCGACCAATCAAACGGCTAGCAGTTCAATTAGGGAATAATAAAGGGACATTCATCATTCAATTAGGCATCTGTCAGCGAGCCACAAAAGAGAGGAAAAACTTTGAGACCCAAGACAGAGAGAAACAGAGAAGCAGAGAGAGAGAGAGAGAGAAAGAGAGGGTAAAAAGAGACAGAGGAAATTGTCAGGAGGAAACAAAAAGAAAGTGCAAAGCGGCGATTCAGGCGCAACCAAAAGATAAATAGAGAGAGATGAAAACTGAAATAGAAAGAACAGAAGAGAGTTCAAGGTTGAGACGCATAATGAAAAGAAAAAAACGAGACATAGCACAACCGAATAAGAGCGTGAAAAGGAGAGAGGTGAAAGATAAGAAGGGCATAGAGAAATAGAACAAGGTGGTTAAGGCAGACTGCAAAGGGGGGGGGGGGGGGTGGAGTGCAAGGGCTGCAGAGAGATAGTAGAATATTCATATTGTTAATTACAGTGCCATCCTGGTGACATTGTTATGACTAACAGCCAACTCGGCTGTAATGAGGAAGCCGCGGAAGCGGCAGCAGAAGAGAGATGAGGCCCGTCGTCTGTGATTCTCTACCAGGCAACACAACAGGAAGATGATCTGCTGCGGGGGCGAGTAGCGTGAACCCTCCTGCCATCAACAATCTCAGCGAGGTTCCTCTGTAATCAACCTCTTGAGTCTCGCTCTGTTCTAATTACCTTAAGAAAATTCAAACAGAAAACCTGTACAGTAAAAAGTTGTGCAGCTCTAAAGTAGCATGGCACACTTTTGTACTAAAGAATAAGAACTCACAGCTTTGGTTCTGGCTAGCTGATTTCCTTCATTGCTACAAAATGCTGACAACATTCCAGTGGAGATTACCGTAGTGCAGATTTAAAACACAGGTTTTCAAGTATTTGATAAGAATCTTGTGATGTGGGGGTGACCCGATAGCTGCATGGTTAAGGCATGTACCACATAATGTGCCCGCCTGCCCGGTTTGACTACCAGACTGGGTGGACCTTTTGCTGCATGTCAATCCCCTACTCTCTCTCCCCGTTTCCTGTCTCTCTCCACTGACTATTGAATAAAGCCAGAAAAGCTGGAGGAAGAAAAACAACAACCAAAACAACCAAAAGAACGCATTGATGCGTTCTTTTGAATTTTCATTGTTTAATCTGTGATCGCACGGCTGTGTTTATTTCTCATCAACACTTTCGTTTTCCACTTACGTCACACTCACCCGGAGCCGGATGTAAAAAAAAAATTAATTTCCGGGTCATGTTGTTTTTCTCCGGTGATTTTCGGCCAGAATAAGGAAAAACGCGGTTTTTCACACGGTATAAAAAACGAACGGACAGCTCAACTTCTATTTTCTTTGGTCCGGGTGACTAACAGTCATCGTCGTAGTGTATCACATAGTTTTCAGGCCGATCAGCGGGACAGGGATTGTCGAAAACGTCACATCCTGTGAATGACCGGATATGACGTGGGCCTGTTTGGGAGGGGGCGAGCGAGGTGATCAATGTTTGGATTTGCTGCTCTCTACTGGTGGAACTGTCGTAGGTGCTTGACAACACAATCAGAGAATGTATTTGAATGAAAAATTACAAAACAAAAAAATTAAAAACACGCAAATTGCTGGCACAGGGGTGAGTACATTATGAATAAACTCTGGCAGTCAATGTGTTAAGATCGACATTTTCCCATGAAAACTTTGCCTCTCTCCTAATGAAGGACAAAGTCCTGGCCCCTAATCCCTAAAAACCTTAAAGGTTCTATGACATTCATTTTCACTTTTTTTTTTTCATGTTTTTTTGGGGGTTTTATGACCTCAATTACACCCAAAAAACCTGAACTTTGAACATTCAGTGGATTTTCTGTGGTCTGGGGTTTTCTGAATAATTAGGCTGAAAAGTAAACTGAGATTGGCCCTTGGATAGTGAAGTCACAGGCCATTAATCCCGCCCACTCTCCTCCGCACCCCTCCCCTCCCCTATCCTTTCCTTTTGGGGGGGGGGGGGGGGGGGGGGGGCAGAGCAGAGGTGATGATTGACAGGCAAAATCCCTCAACAGCGACACCCGCAGACAGGCAAAGATTTCTTTTTTCATTGCAGTTGAAAAGGCTTTAGAAATGTGAGAGAAAAACACCTGCAATGGCTCACTAGAGTGGAATTTTCAGTTTGTGCTACCATGATAATCAAAAAAAGAGTTTGACAGCACGTTTTATGTCAGTGACCCTGCAAACCTTTGCTGCCATTTGAACTGTTTTGTTTTTGTTTTGTGATATTCTATTTTGGGGAGATCATGGGTATCCTAAACCACTTGACCAACGCTATTCTGGGGGGAATATACACAGCAGGTCTACCACCTCACAATGAGTCACGTTGCAACTTATGGAGGAGGTTTTAGTGACTTTTATTTCCCATCACATAGTAAAACCTAACTCTGATACAGTAAAAATGGCAGTATGCTGTATAAATTTGATGAACAGAGATGAGTTTAACTATTTTGTTGATAACTCTTAATACTTTGTTACTCTCTCCATCTTTCTCTATCTGCCTGTCTCTCCATTTCTCTCACTGTCTCTCTTATCTCTTATGCCAGCTGTCTTAAATCCCCTGTGGTACTACCCCCCCATCAGTCTCTCACACATACACACCATTCCCTAAGCAGGAGAATGATACCTAGTAAATAATATATCAAGATAAATGATAATTACTCCATTTTTTTGCATCCCATCCTGCGTCATTTAATGAGAGCCATAAATTAGAAATGAATACAGCTGACAGTGTTTGTCGGGACTATAGTCCGACGTAAACACGTCTAGGTGTCCCAACGGTTCAAGAGTTGGGCGAGCGTGAAGAGCTGTTTTCGCTGCCCCAACCTCCAAACTGTCTTCTCTCCATGTTTGTCATATTCAAGGGAAAATCATGACGCAGTTTGCTTACGTCCCATAAAAGAGAATCGTATCCACCACGTTCCATTTGTTTTTTCCTGTGCGGGGAGGTTGCCTGCTTTTTACAAGAGTTGAATAGAGACCATTACTAGTTTACCACCCCTTCGCTCATCAAAAGACATTGCTTAAACCAGTAGTTCCCAAACAGTATGTTGAGGCAAACTGGTCTGCCCTGAGACAAGTCCAGGTGGGCCTTGGGAATTGTGACAACCACACATTATTATTGCAATACATAAAAGCCGTTATGACCTTTTAATTTACTAAATCAATACAATGTACGCACTCATATGAGTAGGCATGTAACGATTTATCGTAAATCGATTAAAATCGATTCAAACTGGTGACAATTTAAATCGATTTAATAAAAAATGTATTGCGATACAAACAGCAGGGGAAAAAAAATGTTTGTAAGAAAATTGATTGCTATTGTATTGAAAAGAGGATAAGAGAAAACACAGTATTGTAAAAACATAAAAGAGAAGAAAATACTGGATTTGTGTAAGAGAAATAATTTAAAAAAAAAAGATTTGTCTGGAAACAAATTTTGGGCTTAAAAAATCGTGAAAGATTGTGTCGTGCACCTAGTATCGTGAGTTGAGTGAAT
Source organism: Gymnoscopelus braueri (assembly GCF_963280865.1). NCBI lineage: Eukaryota > Metazoa > Chordata > Actinopteri > Myctophiformes > Myctophidae > Gymnoscopelus > Gymnoscopelus braueri. The sequence goes on from NC_137619.1 coordinate 21,975,854, forward strand.
CGTTACATGCCTAATAATGAGTGAATCGTTACATGCCTAATAATGAGTACAATCAGTAACCAAAAGTTTCAAGAATAGCATTTAAACAGATCTACAAGCTCACAGTGTGCCATTGCGAGTTGTTCAGTATGAATACAGGTGTGCCTAGTGATGTTGACTTGCTCATTGGTGAGCCCTGGGCACAAGCAGTTTGAAAACCACTGGCTTAAATAATGTATAAGCCTTTAATTCTCTCTACAGTATAGTCCTCCCAGTCTGCATATGAAGCTCATTAATCCTAATCAAGTAATCCTCAAAGTTTCTATAGCTGACCAGCAGAGCAATCTATCTGATATAGGATCCTACTTCAATCTGCTCTGGTTCGTGGAACACGTGCATGGATGTGCATGACTGTGTTGATAATGCGCACGCACATACACAGTTGAGCATGACTGTGTTGATAACGCACACATGCATAAACACAGAAATATCTGCAAACAGGCTACACATGAATTCCTACAAACACACACACAAACATAAATACACATACAGAAACATAGAGCACAGACTAGAGCCAGACCGATACAAGGGTTTGGACGATATATTGGCCATTATTTGACTTTTTTTCCCCTCCACAACATCGGTATCGGCAATTATGCATTGTGTCCCAACTTCTTTCAAACTGCCGTCCCTATAATTGGCATAATAGGGCTTAAGTGGTTAAATAAAAATGTGTGTTTTTTGTTTTAGTTTTTTGTGCTTCTAAAATATCTGTCAAAACATCGGTAACCGGGGGTCCAGGAGTCTCCGAAATCGGGATCTGACTCAAACTCTGGCATCGTTCGGGCTCTAGTCACTATGGGGCGCGCTATGGGTGAGCCTCGTCACCCAGTCCCTGTCAGACATCAAACGGCACAGGGCCTTGGCCATGGATCTGCACGCAGATCGCGGGAGTGTCCCCCGAGATCGCCTGATTGAAACCTGGCAACAGGACTGAACAGCTGCTTCAAACAAAAGACATCTGCATATTTCAGATTTGTTTTTCATAAATTAACACCACAACCTGCCAAAAAATCTGGCCGAGGGAGTCGATCTACTCGCGCATAATTAGGTAAAGTTTGCAAGCTTTGAAAGTTGGAAATTAGCATGAGCTAAAAGGCTGTGGCTCACTGGGGACAGCGGAATCCCAGCTCACGAGCGCGTTTTCTGCCACTCTGGGCTCCATTTGTGGTAATGTTGGGGGTGGGGGGCGGGGGGTGTGAGGGGAAGCTGTGGAACAGCAGGAGAGCATGTTTAAGATACACGAACACAACTCCCTTCCAAGCTACGACAGTAATTCAGTTTTGTCAGGAGAGCTGCTCTCTTTGGAGAGAGAATACAGTAGCACGGGGTGAGATTTAAGCGCATCAGCAGTGTGCGCTAATGTTAGATGTTGCTACCGCTGCAGCTGTAGCCTATTAAGAGCTATCTGGCTTCTTTAGGCATAGACTCAGACCTAATGACATGAGGTAACCCCAAAGAGAGCGAAGGGGAGAGAGAGAGTGCGCTTGTGTGTGTGTGTGTGTGTGTGTGTGTGTGTGTGTGTGTGTGTGTGTGTGTGTGTGTGTGTGTGTGTGTGTGTGTGTGTGTGTGTGTGTGTGTGTGTACACTGTGCATCAATTGTTTGCTTATCCTTTTCTTTGTTTTCCTTGTATGTAAACATAAACGAAAGTGAAATTAGGTACGTCATGTTTTTGTGAGCGTGTACATACTGTAGCTCTGCAGAGCCCTGAAGGGAGACTGTGTAATTTTCCTCAAATGAAGCAGAGCTGTTGCTGTCATCCGAAAAAATAGCCTATCCACAACTCACAACGCATCGTAACGCGTTGTGAGCTTGTAGATCTGTTATTTTCGCTATTAACACATTGACCGCCGGGCCCGTAGTTCTACGGGCCGTTAAATCCAACGGTAAAGCGCCGATCCCGTAGCCTACGGGCTGTGGTGCTTTTTCCTTTTTTTCGAAATTTTTTCTAGTACGGCACATTTCATTGTAACACCACCGGAAACAGAATTATTTGGGATCCGGTTTTGACGATCACGCCGGCTCCCATTCTAAAGCGCACACTGAAACTCAATTCTCTTCCTGTAGTTTTTTCTCCTCGCTGATCACTGTTTAACCTAACTACAACATGGATGCCCCGTTTGACACGTGGTTTGGACTGGTACACGCAGGGAGATGTCGCCGATGTAAACAGACCGTGTACGGCTCAATCTTAAGGATTTTAACAAGATCTATGGCGACGTGAAAAAAACAAAAAACAACAATAAAACGTTGGCACTGGTGAGTACATTATGAGATTAACCTCTGGCGGTCAATGTGTTAAAAAAGAAAGAAATTATAATTTCGAAAATATTGAAAAATAGAGACTCTAGGGTTAATGTGGTTAACAAAATCCCTTCAATTATTCAGCCAAGTCAACTCTCTCCTTCATCCCCGCTTGTCGCCCTGGTCTGTCTAGGGACAGACGGGGGTGGGGGGGGGTTCGGTGTGTGGGAGGGAAGGGAAGGATGGTGATAGAGGGAGCGGATGTCTCCTCAACAGCATTGCTGCCTAATTACTAGCTCATTTAGATGAGCCACCGCAGTTATAAATAACCCAACAGCTGGGCTGGATGGAGGCAGACAGGCACCAGACAGACAACACCAAACACGGAGAGGGAGCACAATATCGCAGTCCGCTGGAAAGCAAAACGCTGGAATGATAATGGAGGCTGAGGGGACTGCGGGGAGCTTCTGATCTGTCTCGCCGTGTCTGCAGTGTTAAAACTCCCAAAATGAACATGAGGATTAACACAGAGGTTAACATGAAAAGAGAAGATGGGACGGACACACACACACACACACACACACACACACACACACACACACACACACACACACACACACACACACACACACACACACACACACACACACACACACACACACACACACACACACACACACACACACACACACACACACACACACACACACACACACACACACACACACACACACACACACACACACACAGAAATGTTGGCTTCATAAACAAAGGTCTTATGATAGCAGCATCGTGTCACTGGATAAGAGCATGTGTCATATCTCATTTTGGAATCAAACACCTCTTGGATTTGAGCCTAACACAAATGGAGGACAGATTATGGACCGGGACAGTGGGGCCAGTGACCAGGGGCTCTTGACAACAGGGTCCCCTGGGAGCCCTGGGAAGCCAGGCCAATCGACAATTTACTCACATGTACTGTACAGTATATAGGTTAACTTAACGCTCAAATACGATATGTGGGCCCTTCAGTCTATACAGTACAAGGCCCCTCCTACATTATATGGCGATCTGACTAACAGGACAAATGTCTGACTAACAGAGCTGACAAGTATGCAAACAAATATCATGTTAGACTATATTTTATAAATCCTATATGATAAAATGTCTACAGGTGCTTCCTTGACCCACGCATGCCCACCCGACTACGCATACTGGGTAGCGTGTGCGGGGCTCTAAAAGATGATTGGCTCAAGGGAGTCGATGAGTGTTAATTCATCCCTGCCAGGAAATAACGCTGTGGTCAGAATATGCCTTGCAATAGCCAGCTACTCTAGATGTGTCCTCAAAACATGTTCATACAATCTTTACCGGTTATTATGCTTAGCATTGAACTGATAGTTACCCAAAGCCACTTGGAAATGAGTACAGCAGTGGATAAAGGCAGAACAGCCAAGAGGTAAAACACTCAACCACCACTGGGTTTGATTCCCGGCAGTGGTGTCTCTGGCTTGGCCGGATGCTCCAGCAAACACTATTGGCAGATTGGACAGTGGGAAGCTGGCAGGGGATTGTGTTCTTTGTCGCTGCACTAGCGACTCCTGCTGGTTGGTCGGGGCGCCTGTTGAGCAAGGAGGAGAACAGGGAGAGATTACATGAATCTCCACACACGTTACACTCTCCCAGTAAAACTCCTCACTGCCAGGTGAATAGAAGCAGCTGGTGACTCCATGTGTATCAGAGCAGACATGTGGTTGTCTGCAATCTTCCCAGGCGTTGGCCTGGGAACAGTGCGGGTTGACAGTGTCAGGGTCCACAGTACCCAGGGACATGATTAAATTGGGAGAAACAAAAATTGTCCAGATATAATAGAAAGATTACAAGTTTGACCCCCACAACAGGCAACAGCTATAGTGTATCTACAGTCTACACTAATGGCTGCTATTGCACATTCACACACTGAATAAGGCCACACACTGAATGCTTAAGCAATGGCATGCACTGTACAACAAGATGGATTTCTAGCTTCCAGACAAGAAACTAATACTAATACAATGTAAGGGTCAGGATGAAAAAAACTGATGATCTCTAAATTCAAATTCTGTCAAGCATACAGTGTTTTGAAAATCGCTATAACAACTAATGCCCTCCAAACCCACAGGCCCAAAAGGGAAGAATCCAAGCATTTCTGAGTCAAACGCAGGCCTGCTCCGTGAAGTGATTACACAGACAACTCTGAGACTGATATAATTACCTCAAACATGGCAACCCTAGCCGTGTGGCCTGCGGTGGTGATAATCTATGGTAATTGCCAGTTTCTAAGGCTGAACAATCTGGGAAGAATGTGCTTAAGATACAAGCATGAAAACACCCCTGGCAGCGGCCTTGTACGTACCAAAACGCTGGTTGCACTGCAACGCAGCACTGTTAAAAAAAATAAGACAATAGGTGTAAACAAGCAGGAAATGGTAATGAGATAAACGCTGTATCCCTCCCTTCTGGGGTATAGCGGATGTATATTTGTTGATATGCTTTGCTTTCTACCAAACAGCTCTAGTGAGGAAATGATTTAACAATGTGCAAATCTTCCTCCCAAGAAAGATGAGTATTTACATATTATAATTTAGTTAATTGTGAGTTTTAACTGTTGTAATCAGATGTTCTGTTACTTCAGTGGTAGTTAATTCAGGCATGGTCTTTAGGGGCAGTAAAACAAATAGATCTTTTAGCTGTATACAAAAACTGTGACAGTAGTGTCTCCTGGTGTAGAAACACAATTCTTGCACGTCTGTCACACGGCAAGAGTCCAACGTCATATTTCGAGTTTTTTTCCCTCTTTATGCATGTCCAATTACTAGGATTCCCTCAAATTAACACAACTGATTCTTCACATTAATTACATGCGGAGGCGAGGGGAAAAAAGGGACCAATTAAGCCTCGAAATATCATTAGTCGGCTCCCTGTCATTGCCGACTTTGTCATATACTGGTCAAACATGCACAGCTCTTTTCAAGCCGTAATACAACTCTCAGACGGGGCGCTGCACGGCAAGATCACTTTCAAAAGCCATTCATTCATTCGTTTGAAGCTTTCAGACAATGAGACATACAGTACGATGCGGCCTACCTGCTTTGCTCGTTGGCCATGGGCGGTGGACATTTTGACAGCAGATGGCAGGGCCTCAGTTTGAGATGTGGAGAGAAGAGGACTGCAGATCCCTCGTCTGAAACAACAGGAAGGGTAGACTTTCAACAAATTGAAAGAACAGAGACAGATTTGTTCTGCTCCGACAGTCAGAGTAGATAGTGTGTGTGTGTGTGTGTGTGTGTGTGTACAGGTATATACTGTATAAGGTAGTACGTACGTACACACACACACACACACACACACACACACACACACACACACACACACACACACACACACACACACACACACACACACACACACACACACACACACACACACACACACACACACACACACACACACACACACACACACACACACACACACACAGAGAGGAGTCCTGTCACTGGATCATCAAGCGATCAACAGGACATTGTTCCTACTGTAAGTATATAAGATACTCTACTGTATATTCAGCTTGTCTTCATATTGTACCTCTTGTTTTTTTCTGCCAACGTGACAGTTGGAGTCAACCACAAAGCTTTGCATCATATCTGTTTTGGTCCTCATCATAACCGCATCAGTGTCAAGTCGTTGCCAGGACTTCTAAAACCAGAATGACGGAAGGGGGTCAGGGGAATATAGGGATCTTGTGAGGGGCTTTGGGGATTGGGGGGGGGTTGTGATTTTGACACTGACAGGATGTAGAAATTGGAGGATGTGCCGGGTCCCCCTCACATTGCAGTCAGAGCTAGGGCTCCGTCGAGGGGTGTGCTCGCCATATGCTCGCCGGGTTTCTGAGGGAAAAAAGGAGCCGGGAAGGATGAAAGTGAACGCAACAACCAATGCACCCCCCCCCCCCCGCCCTCCCCAATATGAATATCACTGTGTGCAAGAATCTGACTGAGGCCAATTTTAGATCAAAGGGAACTCCAGCTACAGGAGACCAACGGGAGCTAGGAGAGAAATGCAGAGAGAGAGAAAGAAAGAAAAGAGGGTTGGTTCATGTGAGGGGTAGGAGGGGGGGGGGGGGTAGGTCAGTTAGTGGCACATGAAAATGGGACGTTCACACAGTGCAACGGGCGATTCTGTGCCTAAATGGGAGTGTTAGCGGTAAGTGGCTGGGACTTAGGGTAACGCTGTCTGTTTGTTATGGCCAAATGATCTTAATACTAAAAATGGAAATTGTGAGACAATTTCTTGCTGTGTAGAATGGGTCTGTGCTTAGCCCTGGTCACCTAATGGGCTGTGGCATGGTCAGCTGTTCCACAGCGCAGGGAATATTTTGATGCAACATTGTTTTGATAATCAAATCAATCAGCAATTTCGGCCATGGACAATTTTGTAGAACCCCTCCTCATAGCATTATAGATGCACAGTCATAGACATTGTGAGCTTGCAGATCGGCTCTTTTCTTTGTCTTTCCTACTATAAATGGTCAAATGTGAATCTTATGGAGGCATATGAGGCAACACTATATATGCTCCCAATAAAACAACAAATATTGACACATAAGACACTTATTAACAACTGCAAGTGTAGGAAGTCATATTCGTCATATTCAATTGCTCCATTGGTTCTGGAAAAAAATGCACAGCCTGTCATGGACACCTATTATTATGCAGGCATAACACCAATTTGTGGGCTTGATAGTGAGGCTGATAACTATTCAATATGCGAGAAAAGTACCGATATCAAACATAATTTATCACTGTTTATTTTGTCATTCTTATTCCTCAGTTGCCGACACGTCATTAATCAAACACCTCTTTAATCCCTTCCAAATTCTTCAACTTTAATCTGGAAGACACCTTCTACACTACAGGATTTTATTGGAAAAACTCTGTCTGCCGGACAGTAGATGTGAAAAAATATATAAAAGAAACACTAAATCTTTCTTGTGGAATTTCTTTGTGCTGATGTCGTCAGTGGAACAAACGCTGACATGCTACATTTTGAAAGGCCAACCTCAGTACACGAGGGAATCAGTCAGGCTTTGCTACAGTATGTGCATCTTTCCTTTTTTTCTATACTCACCTCCTTTTTCCAGTCGCCCCCCCCCCCCCCACCCAACCACCCACCTATACTGGCTCCACCCTTCTCCTTCCCCTCTCTCTGTCTCTCTCTCTCTCTCCAGAGAGCAGGTCACATGCTCCAGACCTGCCCCGTGCCATCTGGCTGACTTCCTGTCATCCTCGTCCCCCAGGAGAGAGTCACTCTGCTGGGTATACCACCAGAGACCCCCCCACCCCCCCCACACACACACCCGCTCCTACCTCTCTCTACTACTATCTCGAGCACCCCCCGTCCCTCCACACTAACACACACCTGAGCAGAAAGAGGGCTTGAGAAAAAGAAATGCAAAGAAAAATGGACACACAATGAGTGTGTATAATGTGTGGAGGCATGAGAGAAGTAGCAAACCACAGAGCAGAAAACAGGAAAAAGCAGGAGGATGCAAGGAAATATGACCGAAAAAGACGAACACCCTGAGCTGGTTTCACATGTTCCATTGTTGCTAATGGAAATTGATTAATCAAGTCCTACTTGAAAACCATATGTTTTGGGAGGAAATCATGCCGGATCAGATTTCGCAATAATGACATTGAAACAACAAATTGGCTGAATGGTATAGGCTAAAGGCTATTACAGCTAATGATGAAAGAATACAAAAAAATTGGGGGGAAAAAAACATTGTGTCTGCCTTTAATCAAAGAGCCTTTCACATTTTGAGGTTATCACTCTATTAGCAGGACTTGAGGTTTCGTTTGAACCGCAGGGCGACATCAAAGCATACCTCCACTTTGTTGTCCAGCCCTCCATCTCTCTCCTCACGCCCGGCTCCATCCAACACAAGACCATTAGGATTGGTTAAAAGCGCATGCAGGCCAGATTAATCTTAATGTTCCACCCATGGACTTGCATATTCATATAAATATAACATGGCTGCCGCCTCGCGTCTAAATTTATTGGTTTTCCTCCCTTTGCAAATTAGGGGAGGGGGGCCTACAATTGATGAATATTTTAGCACATGTGCACTCTGTGGGACATTTATCATCGACTTTGCTATTATAAACAGAATGAATGAGCAGTCCAACTAGGCTGCAGTATGCAGTTTGCCTGCCTGCCCCCCCCCCCCCCCCCCACACACACACACACACACCCCCTCCTCCCCCTCTCTGCACTCTCTCACTTCAGCCCTCCTACAAGGCTGTTTGTGCTGTGACTCCATCCTCCAAGATGGTGTCCTTCCTTCTTCATGTCTCCTTCTGACATTCCACACAGCAGAATCCTGCACACAGCAATGTCCTCAGTGTTAATTTAAATTAACACTGAATATTTTACAGCACAGGTTAGTTTAACTCTGACTGACATTTTACACTGCGTGACTGCTGACAGCATGTCAGGATCGGTGTACATACGATATCATATCTGATGCAAATGGAATATTTTCAAAGAAATTACAGAGTGTAAAATCACTCAGTACGCTGTTTTTGCACTCTCTCCAGTTAAGTTAACAAAAAATATTTTTCAAGAACATTGGCGATATACTAAAATGTTACATGATTAAATTCCAGTCACACTACTTCACATGATGGCCTGACACACTGGGTGGAGAAGCTAGGACCATTCGATTATGTATTCGACCACTGTAACAGTTCTGGCCACTCAACGCTGAAAAACGGAGAAAAGATCTAGAGACCAATTCAGTGTACGCAATAAAATCCCCAGTGCTAATTTATCCATTTGTAACCCTGAGAGTGTACAACGGGTCCATTTGGTTACATTTGTACACTCTCGGAGAATCAGAGATAAATTAATGCTGAGGATTTTACCATGTAGGTTACTTGGAGAGCCTTTAGCATCTCATCTTCCTTTGTGATCGGGATGGCTGTTTGAGATTCATTCAGATGCGTGCCAAAGCACCTTGGGCCCAGTCCACCCCCCCCTCCGCTCGATCCCAGCCATCGTACGCTATATAGGACCAGGCATTGTTGTTTCAAATGCTTTCATTCACAGTCCCAGCCCACTGGCAGCAACTGTGAAACGGGTGAAATCTCATCTTGGTGAGGCTGGCTCAGAACAACCAACCAGCCCCTTCCCAATGCATCCTGGAACCCTTCCACTTCAGAGAGCTCTGCCACATGCTAACTGTCAACCATGAGGCAGTGCTAGCCCAAGGGGGCGAGGGAGGGGTGTAAGGGTGGGGGTGTGGGGTGCGTACGGGAGACGAGTGGGTGGGTTGATATAAACATGGCGAGATACCCCCATACACACACACGTGTGTGCGACGGCAGAGCACATGGACACACGGGCTCCGTGGAGATTCATCACCACAGGCCATCAGAGGTGATCATTATTTACGGCAGACGCCATCCTGACGTGAGCTCCAGTTGGGCTATAGGAAACACCGCGCGCCGCCCGCCACTCTCCCCAACCCTGCCACCGTCCTGCTGGCATCCGCCCAGCGCCAAGCCATCCTTGGGGTCTGCAGCAAGCAACGATAAGCCCCCCCCCCCCTCCTCTCTGGCTCTGGTTCCTCCATGCCTACATGGTGGATCCCCCGACAACATCGCTCCTCCTTCATAAACACCAGCAGCTGCTTGGGCAATTAGCCATCAGCTCTTTACTTTTTACTATAATACCCGGTCCTCAGAAATCCCCACAATTAGCTTCTTAATTGGTTCTAAACAACCCAGGCGTAAACAATAAATGGAAGGAGGCGGTAGGTAGTTAGGTAAAGACTGGGGCTGCTATGAGAGAATTAAACTAGCTTGGGGAATCTGAAGGGTAAAAGCCGTCCTCTTCTTCTCTTCTTCTCCTCCTCCTGCTCCCTGCGCAGCGTTTGGCATTTTCATCGCCGCTCCAGTATGACGTGGATGTATAAAAACAGAGAGAAGTGGGGGGGTGGCGGTCTGCTGAAGGCTCATATTTAAATTGAAAGCGACACATCCGTGCCCTTTATTCACCGGTCTAACTATCACTTCTGGGAAAATGCTAACATTCACTGTGACAGAGGGTGTTACGGTGACTTTTTGAGACGGAGAGCAGACAGAGGAAGCCCCCGGGGCCGTTGTGTTTCCACGTTGTACAGTATGACATAGCTCGCTTGACGGAGCAATGGAGGGGATATACCCCCACCCCCCCACACCTTCTTCTCCATCTGAGATTATATGAATGCATTAAAAAGGGAGGCATGAAACATGGATAGCTGTTGATTGAAATCGCTGTCACGTTCCCGTGCTTGGTTGACCGCTTTATCAATGACAACAGTCACACTGATAGCGTGGTACAGGCCTCTAAGACCTACAGTATAAGAAAATTTGTTGCGACGCGTCTACAGCTCACAACGTGACGCGAGCTGTAGATCTGCTATTTTCACCATGCGACACAGTTGTACGATTAAGTATAAATCAGGCATAAGTGTAACAACAATGTATTAAAGATTGACAGGCATATGATCATATTAACCTAAAAGTTGTTTTGTCTATTGTAACTGTTTTCAAAGATTTGCGATTAATTTTTTGGTTCCTTTTTCCTTCTTGTTGTGTGAACACAGGGGAATAAATCTTAGTGTCAGCTACGGTCTGGCTTGGCTGTCACCATGCAAAACATTGCCAATGTATAACCTCAAAAACCAACACTGGGCTATTATGAAATACAGTTTATTCCACCTAAAGGTTGAAATACGTTACATAATTACATGTGGTCTCTCTTCATTGGGCATGAGGTAAGGCTACATTTGACTGACCATTATGGGAAATGAGATTGATTCCACAATGCTCATTGTGAGTCAACACTTCATAAGGTCTGGCATGCAAAGACACTGATCTGTGATTGGCTTCGATAATGCTTGACAGTGATAAACTACTTACAAATTAAAACAATCAAATCAGATTCCAAAAATAAATTACTTATGGTGTGCGTGTGTGTGTGTATGTGTGTGTGTGGGGGGGTGTTGAATAGCAGCCAGGTCTTGTGTGTCAATGCATTGGTTTCCTTCACAAAATACTGTTCTAACAGGAAAGTGGAATGCGGAGCCATGCATCCATCATCACCTCCCTCTCTCTCTTGCACGCACGCGCACACACACACACACACACACACACACACACACACACACACACACACACACACACACACACACACACACACACACACACACACACACACACACACACACACACACACACACACACACACACACACACACACACACACACACACACACACACACACACACACACGGAAGTATACAAGCACCATCTAGTGCTTTATTGTGGAAAATACTGTACTGAATATTAAAAAGAATGTACACAAAACATTAATGTATTTCACAGCTTTCAATTACTTTAAAGATCAAGCCACCCCCTTGAATGTTGTTTAAGATTGTTGTTTAAGAGTCATGAAGGGTTTGTCACTTTTACTCATACAATGTACAAGTGACAAATAAACCCTTCTTGTCTTGATTCTCACCATCTTAAATGACCGTTTTGGGGTGGCTGGATCTTTAACTGAAAGCTGTGAATCGTATTCATACTGTATGTTTTGTATTGTGTATGAATGAAAAGAGGGTCCATTAGGTTCAGTTAACACTCAGAATTTTACTGTGCAGTAGTAAAGTAACATTTCCAAGCAATAAGCCCCAAGTCATGCATGAAAACAGATGGTCAGATCACACAGGTGCTGGTATGTGAGTCAGAAATGATCAAAGGGGAAGCATGGACCAGTAGCAACACAATTAATATGTTGAATCATCAATTCTCATATGTCTGTAACCCATCAGGAACACTGTTACTCATTCGGCTGAAGTGATGGTATGAATAGCAGTTAGGCTACCTAATGCAGGCTGAAGGAGCAATATTACGTTTGACGAATGTATTTAATTAAAATAGTCAATTTAATAGGGACAAACCCACATTTTGCCATATACCTGACCTCATGGTACAATAGTTTTAAGTGTGTCTGGCTATTCCCAGCACTGATATTCCATGGGCGCAGTAAAATAGGAAATTAGTTCTGACCCTGACCTACACGTGGACCAACATTTTACTGACTCTAACCTAAGTGTGAAACATTATCACTCCATGGGCTCTAGTTTGAAGGCAGTAATGTTTATGCTTATCGACAGCGCAGGTGGAGACCTTGTTTCCAGACCCATCTCACACGGAGATAAAACCAAAATTGTAATAATAATTCCCTTTAGTTGTTGTTGGGGTAGGTCTTAAGTACATTTGCACATACATGGATTCATGGAATTCATCCTCTGCATTTAACCCATTCTAACTACAGTGGTGGAAAGTAAAATGTATTTACATTTACTCAAGTACTGTACTTAAACTTTGAGTTACTTTTACTTTTCTTGAGTATTAAAATGTTTTGATACTTAATACTTCTACTCCACTATACCTCAGAGAATAATATTGTACTTTTTACTCCACTACAGTTATATATGTTAAAACTTAGTTACTAGTTACTTTTCTGATTTAGATTATTATTACAAAACCTACATTATTAAGATCTGTTTTATACTTCCGTAGCCTATACCGATCTGCAAGTGAGATTGTAGATCTGCTATTTTCTAAAGATTTTGAAACATTTGAGAACTTTTACTACAGTGCATATATTTTGACGCCAATACTTTGTACTTTTACTGAAGTTATTAAGTTAATAATTTTGTTAATACAATTAAAGCCTTTTACTTGTATTCAAATACAGAATGTTTTTATATTGAGGTATTGCTACTTTTACTTAAGTAAAAAATCAGAGTACTTCTTCCACCGCTGCCTAACTATTAGGAGCAGTGATAAATTGTTAACAGTGTCGGGGGACCGGCGTGCAGTAGGTGTTGTTCAGTGACTTACTCAAGGACACTTTGATACTAAGCCTGGACTCCCAGGAGGGGACAGGGATCAAACTTTTTGCAAGTTCCAAGACAATGTGCAGGTGGATAAGGCTGTCTTTAGTCAAACAGGCACATTGTCAGGACAATATTGTTGCACACACACACACACACACACACACACACACACACACACACACCAGGAACGCCACATCCACTGTGACCTTTTTGGACCACAATATTTGGGAATCTCTGTGATGAGATTTTGCATGGAACTTGGAGAAAACACTGTGCTGGGTCATTGTTGGCAGAGTGCACCAGTTTACCGCCCTCAAAGGCCATGTATTTGATCCAAAAACATTTCTTACCTAGTTAAATGGTGGGTGCCTGCCTAACAATAAAACTAAAAATTTTGAGGTTGTAGTAGTACAGTTTAGAAAAACAAGCAGGCACGTAGCAACCAGTCCTTGGTTCGCACTTCATCGCTGTGTTCGAACGGATGCAATGTACAGTAATTATTTAATTTATTCATGAAACCCACAGACTCACTTTCACATTAAAAATGTTTTAAAAATAGCAGATCTAGAAGCTCACAACACATTGCGATGTGCCAAATTGTGAGCTTGTAGATCAGCTATTTTTGGTACTTTTCTGTGACACTCTTATACAAAGAAGTAGGGCATTAATAATGTTAAAGGTTGACATACAGAGGTTTCTGCCCGGCAGCAATGACTTGAAATTTTAGGACAGACACACCGATCAACCAACAGAATGGCTTGTAGGCTTCTTGCAGCAAAAGAAATAAAACAATTTTTGCAGCAGCAGCACAATTGGACACGATTACAGCCTAACAAACTATTTATGGCAGCCCAAGTAAAGCTTGTATGGCATTTTTGTCATTTACCGTGTAATAGGCTATTTGTCTGCAAATTTGTGAGTCATATAAATAAAATCTGCTTCCAAATGTGTGTTTTACTGTGTTGAAAACAGGCCAGCAGACTATATAAAACAAACACGCTCACAACAAAACTTCACAAGCAACACAACATGCTGTAAGCCACCATGTAGCCTGGTAGCAATTAAGGGCAAAGACACTGGTAGGCCTACTTGTTTGTGTACACAGCCATTTCTATGTTGTGAGTTTGACATGTCAACATGTCATCCAGCCAAGTCATAAACAATACAAGCTGAAAACTCATGAAGTCATGCATTTGAAAAAAATAAAAAATAAAGTTTCCAATGGATGCATTGAGCTACTGTATGTATAATGTGCCCATGCCTTTCTGCTAAAAGGCCATTACACAAGGTTTTGTGTTGGTAGTTGGCTTCCAAAAACACTTCCAGCAACACCATAGCCAACTTTTCTAAATATGTTTATGCTTTACAAATATTTAAATATATATGGTATTATTGTTATACAACACGACTTGAGGTATAGAAGAAAAACAAAAAAAAAGATCACCTACCTGAGGGTTGGAAGCAGCAGACAGTAGCGTAGAGTTTCGCTTTTCCTTGTTGCAGACCATGTATCGATCATAAGACGGTCGTCTGTCATGACCGTCATGGATGAACTGCAATTGTGTTTGCACTTTCTCCGTTTTTGGCCCGTACATCTACAAAAACGTTCATATTTCAAATATGAAGTGCTTACCCTATGGCCACGGATGGTTCAATTATGTACGAACCCTTGAAAGTACCCGTATATTCCGTATTGTTCAATAAAAAAAACATTTTAATCCGATCGGTGGCCATTTTCTCATAGTTATAATGTATCAGAGTGCAATACACCTCCCAACCGATAGGGTCGCGTAGTTGAAAGGTAAAGGCAAAGATACGGAGAAAGTGGCCACCGATCGGATTTCAATGCTTTTTATTGAACAATACGGAATCTACGGGTACTTCTGAGGGGTCGTACATAATTGTAACATCCGTGGCCATAGGGTAAGCACTTTATATTTGAAATCTGAACGTTTATGTAGATGTACGGGCCAAAAAGGGAGAAAGTGCAAACACTATGTTGAAGTTCATCCAAGACTGTCATGAAAGTCATGTATCGGGGCTATAGTTTGTCCTAGCCGGGCACCCGTCCTATAGTGTGATGACGTCGTGAGCCAGTATGGCACCCTGCACTCCGTGAATGAATGGAAAACAACAAGCCATTTCCAATAAGCAAAAACTATCGAATCCTTCATGTAACACTACAGCCTTATTGTTTTTAAGTTGCCGATTATGAACCTAGTTCTCCAGCAAATAATGTGCACTAGACTGGATCACATTGGGCGCTTTTGTGGTACAATATGTCAGACTCTGGAGGAATGCGTGGTGCTCGCAGTTGCAACGATCCAACTGCAAACAAACTGAAGTCCCCCAAATGTGAACAAACGCACAATCACAACCAACAGTCATGCATCAATCAAGGTAAGACAGTGTTTCTGCCAAAATAACGTTAAATACATGGGTGCAGTGGTGTAAAGTAACTAAGTACATAAGTACTGTACTTAAAAACACATTTGAGGAATTTTACTGGATTATTCAGCACTTTTACTTCTACTCCACTACATCTCAAAGGCAAATATTGTACTTTTTACGCCACTACAATTATTTGAAAACTGAAAAAGTTACTTTGTAGATTTGTATTATTATTACAAAACATACATTAACCACTGTATCCCTGTACTTCGAATATTTGAAAATAGCAGATCTACAAGCTCACAATGTTGTGAGCTTGTAGATCTGCTATTTTCAAAAGTTTTTTGATACATGTTGAACACTTGTGAAATAGGACATTCTGCATAATGAGTACTTTTACTTTTGGAACTTTAAGTACATTGTGATGCCAATACGTTTGTACTTTTACTCAAGTACATTTTCAATACCACACTTTTACTTGTAACAGGGTATTTCTGCATTGCAGTATTGATACTTTTACTTACCTTGTGATCAAGGTTGTTGAATTCTGAAGAACATTTTATCACCTGAAGTTCAACTAAACAATAAAGCTCAGCAATAAGCAATAATTAAGACAAATGCACAGAATGGAGGTCAGAAGACTCCTGTTGTGTTGTGTTCTTTGACCAATCTGAAACTGAACTTATCTATCACACTCACAATACATCATTGTTTGTTTGTCATGCTCAGGTTTCAGTAGTGCTTGAGAAAAATATCTGCACACCGTCTTAATAAGCTCCCAAAACTTTTATTAGAGACGACACAACGTTTCGACCTAAATAAGGTCTTCATCAGGTGACATAAAAAGGACATAATGTGGCGGTTGTTAATATAGAATGAAGTGGGCAGAGCTCACATCAACTATAAGAATAGGAGACACCTGGGGCATGGTAATCATAAATGTCCAATTATCAATAAAAACTTTATAGGTTTGACTCAAACTACAACTCATGCTCTCATCAGGTGTCTACGGACAATATAATCTAATGCACAAACATCAATATCAGGTTTCAGTAGTGGACAAAGTACTACCCCAGTAATGGTCAAATATCACTAAATTACTCAAGTAAAAGTTCCTCTGTAAAATCTTTCCAAAGTACATTTTCTTATAAAAAATATCAACAATAGTGTAAATGCCATGGCAGAGATAGCAAGTTTGCATTGTGAGTGTTGTGAGCATTTAGACCTGCTGTTTTCACTGTATTTGAAATAGGGCTTAACTGGTCATTGGTTAATTCATAATGTAGTTTTTCCCTTCCAAGAAATTAGTGACATCAAAAGTGCAATATTGCTCTTTAGTTTGAAATATAGTGGAGTGAAAGTCATAGCAGATCTACAAGCTCATAGTGCGGCACTCTGTGCCGCGCTATGAGCTTGTATATCAGGTATCCAAACATAAAAAAAAAGAAAAGTACCTAAGTACAGTACTACTCAAGAAGTAAATGTACTCTATTACTGTCCACCACTGTCAGGTTTAAAGACCCCCACGCACAAGACGTACAACTGGTCCACTGGCTGGAGCAATGGGGATTCTCCAGGCAATGGAGAAGTTTCTCAAGACATCATCTGGGATTCTACATCACCCAATCCAAGTAAGACTGCTATTAAATACCATTGATGACTGGAGTTATTGTTATTGCCATCTTGTGTTCTGATTTATTATTTTAATGAATGTATTTTTTCATACAGTATTATTAATTAATTGTCTCCGCCAGGCCGAAAGGCATGGCGAGAGAGTATGTTTTGCCCCCTGTCCGTCCGTGTGTCCGTCCGTCCGTGTGTCATTCTGTCTGTGTACAGCTAATCTCCGGCACCGTTGGCTTGCTCGCAGTGAAACTGTGCACACACACTCCCTGGATGCCACAGATGAACCTCTGCCCAAATGTTTTCACATGGGTCTTTTATAGCGCCACCAGGAGGCCGATTTGTGCAAAACATATTTTTTGACAGTACTCCTACAGATTTTGTCCCAAAATCCCGCAAATCGGTACACAGTATCTCTATAGTCATTAAATGAAATAAGTCATTCAGATTTTTCATATTCCATCCTGATTGGCTAAAAATGGCTTCCAAAGTTTGCAGGAGATGTCCGTTTTGAACAAAATGCCTCAAATCATGAACACAGCATGCAATTACCTTCTTTTTTTTTACCATTTTGCACGTACATTTCCACTATGCCGAGGAAGAAATGCCAATTGAAAAAATTCAAATCAGCCTCATGGTGGCGCTATAACAGGCCGATTCGTGTTTTTACCTATAACTGCACCGATCTGTGTAAAACTTTGTAAGCGCACTCCCTAGAGGTCAAGGAAAAACCCTTGGCCTGCATTTTTCCCATCTGCCTTTTATAGCGCCACCAGGAGGCAGACTTATGTAAACAAAAAAATTTTATATTACTCCTTCCGATTTTATCCACATTTCACGCAAATCGGTACACATGATCTCTATAGTCATGTGATCAAGACGGATGTGTTTGATTTTTCATATTCCATCCTGATTGGCTAAGATTTACATCTAAAGTTTGCAGTAGTGGCTTGTTTTGAACAAAATGCCGCAAATCATGAACGCAGCATCCGATTGCGGTCAAACTTTGCACGCACATTCACACTATGTTGAGGAGCAAATGCCACCCTTTTAACATTGGCCTGTTATAGCGCCACCAGCAGGTCTAATTTAGGAAAACAATTGTTTTGAACAAAATGCCTCAAATCATGAATGCAGTGTCCGATTGTCGTGCAAGGCCTAAGATGAAATGGCTACCTTTTCTCATTGGCCTATTATAGCGCCACCAGGAGGCCACAATAACCTACCTGACCTGGCGGAGACCTGTGCTCCGAGGAGCACTTTTTCTAGTTATAATTTGTTTTTATCTTGTGTATATTGTATTGCTGATGTTGCACATCATGTGGAACATGTCACACTAACATTTCACTGCTTGTACCTGTATGAGTGAGTGACAAATGAAACCCTCTTGATTCTTGCACACACAGAGGCAGCATAACGTGATCTTCCTTTCTTTTTACTTATTTTTACCTTCCTCCTTGACATCCTGACATTTTCCCTTGAACCATAGAGCATAGTTTGTTTGACATCTCAATTTAAACTTTCCAATTGTTTTGTTGA
This sequence comes from Gymnoscopelus braueri, assembly GCF_963280865.1. Taxonomy (NCBI): domain Eukaryota; kingdom Metazoa; phylum Chordata; class Actinopteri; order Myctophiformes; family Myctophidae; genus Gymnoscopelus; species Gymnoscopelus braueri. The sequence goes on from NC_137619.1 coordinate 21,994,681, forward strand.
TTGTTTTCAGGGAACGGGCCCAGAGACAATAGAGTGATAGAAATATCAGATATTGTCAATCGCATTGCGCCAAAGGTCAGTAATTACACCTTCACTGAATCAGAGCACCAAAAATACAAAATAATGTACAATCAATCTTATTCCACTCACTTCTGGTTGATACATTTATCCATTCGTAACTCTAAGATGATAATGTATCCATTTGTAACTGCAAGAGTGAACAAATGCAGCCAAATTAAATGAACACTGAGGACTCTTGTGTGTGGTGTCTGTCTACCACAGAGCGGAAAACCAGTGGGCCCTGTGTCTCCCTGGCGACAGTGGATGAGTGACAGCGCTATGATGTGCACACCAGAAGATCCCCAAACCCGAGTCAGGAAGAAGTCCATCAGGTGAGTAAAGTGTTTGATGAGGATCAAGATTCTCTTCTTAATTTACCTTTCCTTTTCCTGTTAGGAATGTGTACTCAAGAGAAACAAACTGGTCCCACCAACCTACTCTTGCAAGAATTTGAATGTGGCATTCTCATCATACGACGCAATCGACCACCAAAGCATCGACCGCCAGAAATGTTAACTGCTTATATGAAATTGTTAACATTATGTGTAAATACACAGAACATTTAGAAATGTAACAAATGCATTTGCAAGTCTGCCAAACGAAAGTTTAACATGACATGATACATTGAAAAAATGTACTTGATGTTCAGCTTTGGTAGAACCTTGGGTTGCATAGATCATCTTTATCAGTTGTTACTTCGCTCCATCAGTGAGGTAGTTTTTTCTCTCAATTCACTCATTGCATGGTGAAACAGACCTCAAAATCACACATTTAGTACATAAAATAAATGCAAACAAAACAGATTATGACAATATTAAGAAATAAGGCTGTTATGTCTTAAAGTGTGATTTTTGATACCTAGTTTGCCTCTCAATGAGTGAGTGGGGAGAAAGAACTGTGTTGGGTTAGATTATTTTTGCGTTACCAACGATTAAAACCCCTCTGCGAGGAAGTTTGATAAACATAAAATCACGAGTGCAGCTGCAGGACCACATTGGAAACAAGTGTTTCATTACACTTTAATATGTGATCCTGTGTTTAAGTTATATTTTGAAGGATTTTACTTTACTTATATCTTTTACCCAAATCAAAAGCAAGCCTGCCGGAGTGACCACTAGTGTTGTCGAGGTGGAGCTGTGCTGGGCTTCTGACACGTTAGGTTACTCCGTTACCCAAAACTGCACTTACATTCTAATATCAAATAGATTGCATGATATTCACTTTTGACGAGGTGATGCTGTGTTCCGGATCACAGCCCTAATCTTTCTCTCAACTCGCTACAGGCAAAGCAATGCAGAGGACCTCCAGAAACTGGCCAGGAAGTTTGACGACGATCTCCGTGAACACGAGGAGACCCCTCTGAGAACAACCTCGACCAAGATGGCTCCCCAGAGTGACGCAGGGGTCCAGGAATCATTCCGCACCATGTGGGACGGAATGGTTCCTGCACCCCTGGAGGTGGAGCTCCATGCTCTGTTCGACTGTTCCACTCAGCGAATCAGCGGGGGGCTCAGCAGTCAGGGCTCCTCCGTCTCCACTCGCTCGCAGGAAAAAGAGGGTTGTCCCGGGGGTCAGGCCACCTCCGCGGCCAATGGCGTGCCACCTCAACAAACCAAACTGATGTCGGCGGGTTCGAGCAGTCAGCAGTACAAAAGCCCTCATGCAGTGGGGGCCAATCCTACCAAGGGTGAAAGGTCATCAGATGTAGGTGTGGCTAAATGCGACAACTTAGACGACGACTGGGACAACGACGACCTGCTCCTTGATTCTTTTGAGCTGGCCATGAACCAGCATTCTGAGCCTCCAAGGTTCTCTGTGCCGAGTCCCACATCTAGTATGAGACCATCCACCAATCAACAGCCCTCTGATTGTAAGCCTCATACAAACGGCAGCTCTGCCTGTCACGTGCCCCGTCTGCCCCCTCAGCCAAACAGCAGGAGCCTGCAGGAGCTGTGTCCCAAACCAAAGACAAGTAATCGAAGCAGTTTCAAGCTAGAGTCCAATCCTCTCTTCCAGCCCTACAGTTTAGCCTCTGATTTAGATAAGGACACAACGTGGGACAACTTGGATGATGACATGCTGTACCAGGTGTGCGAAAACGCGGAGAAGATCTCCAGCACCCAGCTAGAGCAAACAAGATCCACCAACTGCCAAGGAAAACAAGGAAACACAAAAGACTGCCAACAGAATGTAACCACGCCTTTGGCGATAAAGACAAGGTCTATAAATGGCGCCAACGTTAAAAGACAATTATCATGCACCTTCGTTCGTTCTAACTCAATGCCTGTAGCTACAAACTACCAGGGGTGGAATGCTCCCTTCCAAGGTGCTAAAGCCCCCCAGTCAGTGATGTCTCATAGCCACCCGGGGACCCTTGAGGGGCTTGGTACGTTCAGCCACCTCAAGGATTCCTCCGGAACATTCCAAGCAAGCATGGCTATCCAGCCCCGCACAGTAACAGCCAGGCCCACACAAAACTCCAGCCATTCATCATTCAAGAGGACTCTGTCTGACTCAGGAGTCTTAAGCAACAAAGGTAAGCTTTGTGCATGTCATCTTTGCATCTGGCCCCTCTGGCACACGTGTCTCAATGAGGCAGTCCTCATTAAACACATTATCCAAATTTGGATGTTTACTTATAAAGTTATCCACTTTGCAGTGGAACTTGAGCCACACTGGTTTGTTAGAGAGACGGCCATTAGGGCAATTGTTTATGAGAGGGGTCGCGCTGGTAGGTTACCAGATATTAGAGCCAAACCGATGCCAGATTGTTGGGTCCTAGACCACTGATTACCGATATTTTGTCAGAAAATGACACATTTTCTAATCAATTTGAAAAACGTATATTTTATTAACGACTTTCAACCTGCCATCCGTAATTTGAAAAAACATTTCAAACCATTTCTAGCTTCAAGCTTTCCAAAACTTTCAAAAATAGCAGATTTACAAGCTCACAACACGTCACATTGTGAGATTGTACATTGACGACTATTTTGAGACCTGTGTTGCAAATAAAGCAAAACACGACTTTAAAAGAGGTCTTAATGCAATTCTGAACAGCAATGGGAAATTTCACAAATGGGGGAAGGTGCATTTGATAGGCTTAAGTAAAGTTAGGCTAATGTTTTAGAGACAGTGGGAGAGCTATCCTTAGATTCCATGGTTCAGTGCATCAGTCAGAGAGCCCCCAGGTGGCTGAAGTTCTCCAAGCTGATTCAGAGTTTTGTACAGGTGGAGAAGCATATCTGATAAGCAAAGTCTGGGACATTTACAGAATAAATAGCCTAGGGTTGCGTTTAAAAAAAAACATTGCTGTCTACAGTGTCTAGTCTAATTATAGTCATCATGAGTTTTAGTAACTATAGTTGCTGTGGGTTATAGTAGCCGTGAGTTCCTTTGAAAGAAACATCATTAGCAGTTTCTAAAAACTGTTCAATCTTGCTTTAACACAAACCATAGTAAATTCCTTGTTAGATCTTCCAGACTGTACCATCACTACAGGAGCCATTGACTTGAGTAGGTCACTATTTGTGGTGTAACAGCAGCATATGCGTTCATTTAACAGTGGAAACATTTACACCAGAGTTTCTTTCTTTGTTGCTCACTCAACAGCCACCATTGTTAGGTTGGCTCATCCAAAATTGGCATTTAATAGAATTCACATGGTTGTTCTGTGATCATAGACCAATCAATCAATATACTGTATAGCTGTGCATGAAAAGCTCCCTCCCGTTGCTAGAAACCACTCAAATGCCATCAAAAGTCAAAACGCGGACCCACCTCATTGACAGTGGACATTGCTTTTAGTTTCATCCATTCACACACCCTTTAACATCCAGACGATCTTTTTTTTTTTTTGCAGCGCCAACATGCATGAGCCAGAGAATCTGCCTACTCCCCGTAAAATTCTCCCTGGCTATCAATTGCTTTTTTTAATGCTTTTTTCTTATTTTAGGAGTGACATATTTTACATTAAAGTGAATCAAACCGTCTGAGATCATAGGAATGACAAATGAGTTCTGTTTTAGGAAAAAAAATTCCGCTGAACCCTTGTGGTTTCTTCAAAACGTCTTCTTTGTAACCGCTCACACGCTTTTTCCTCTTTGCATCGCTTTTCCAGTCCTTGTCACCAATCAGACGACAGCAAAGTGCTCTGCGGCCGAGATCGAGAGGAAGAAACGGGAGGCGCTAGCCAGGAGAAGACAGCGAACGCAGATGTCCCAAAAACTATGAGATGTCTCCGTCCTTGCTGCAGGGCATTGTTATAGTCCTGCACATCAGGACTATAACACACTTTAGATTATGAATGTAAGATTACGCACCATTCAACCTTAACCAGTAAATAAGCAAAGAAAACTGCTAATATAGCATGCACAGGGCCTATAGCAGCACCTCCTGAAGGAAGGCTGTTAATACTAATGGGTTCAGTATTAGATTACTGGGTGGAGTGGAAGGTTTGACAGACACACTTTTGTACTGTAAAGTCCCAGCGTCCACTGAAGACAAGCGCTCGCTTGTTCCACGAGCTGTGCCACTTCCTCGCTGCTATTGTCGAAATGTGAAGAGGAAGTTTTGTGTGCAGCTAATATGTGGATTTTTAATTTTGAGTATTGATGCACTACAAGGTTGAGTTTTAAAAACATTCCATTCGGAAGCAAACCATTGAGACAGTTTTTCCATTTGTCTTCTAGTGCTATTTACAGTCGCTGTATACTTTTGGATTTAAATGAAAGTGTTTCTTGTAAGTCAATAGCTTCATTTCATGAAGAATCAGTCCATCGAATAGTCTATCAGGGTTTACAATACAGTGTATGCCATGGCGGATGTCAGTGGGATAGTTTTCTTTCTTTATCTGCTTAAGTATAAATGAACGCTTCTAGACACTTGACAGTGACTGCTGTACTTAATGTTTTGAAGTTTGAGCACAATGAATGATGTGGCTTTAATTTCACACTGGGGTGTAATCGTTTCAGTGTGATGGTTTGATTGAAAGTGGATCAAGGGTGATAAACGATGTGGATCATTCGTTTGGGGCCAAATTACAAATGCAGTAGAAGAGAATACTGTAGCCTGCATCTGATTTTGTAGTTTGTTTATGGTGGCTTATTCGTTTCATGCTGTATTACATCTTATTTGTTATTCTATTTATGTTGTCATTTTGTATTAGTTTTTTCTCTAAATCAGAACCAAGTGATACAACGGACTGTTACAGACCGTCCTACTGTAGTAACAATCCTATGCACACGCTATGTTATGTGTTCGATGACTTTGGTATCATAATATTGGTCCAACAGCAATAAAAAAAACTATTTTTTGAAAAATCATCATGTTTTGTATTGTATTTTCAGCAATAGCAATATATAGGAAATCAACTGTTATACGTAATATATATACACCAAAAATGGCAATGCAACTCATTGTGAGCTTGTAGATCTGATATTACACCATTGTACGACTAAGTGTACTGGAAATCAGGCTTTAATCTGGCACAGTCTGGTACAGAACAGCACACTGACCAAGACAAATGATCAGTAAGTTCATGATCAGTAGATTTAAAGCTTATATTACGCAAACAAATAAATACAAATGATCATTTTGAAATGCTCATTAAATTAATTTCAATATATCAAAATAACATTTAACTGTAATACAATGAACAAGTAAATATAAATACACACATGAACTGAACCTCATTTTATTCAACCATTTAATCCCTGTTCAAAATATTTCAAAAATGTATATAAATAAATATAATATATTTTTTGAACACACATTGACTGCATAATTGCCAAACGAAAAAGTAAAACGAGAGATTTCTTTTCTCTCTGTTACACTGTATTTGGTGTCAAGCACCTGGTGAGGATTTTCGATGCGCGCACACAGCTTCCTTGCTCCATTTATTGCAGCCCATTATCCTAACCTCTGTGCATTGTAAGACTGCTGACAGCCAGATATGATGAAGTAGATATGATGGCCCATTTCACAAGCTACTCAAATCTCCCTTTTCAACAGCTGCAATCTGAAAGCTTGTCCCGCATTGTGCATGTGTAATATCTCCTGTGTGGAGCGTATTATTGTTATTATTAGAAATGAGGGCTTATTTTAATATTGGAGGGATAATTTTATCCCCTGCCCCCCTAACCCACCCTTTTATCACCCTACTCACCTGGTGTAATTGTAAGGGAGCGTGGTACAATGTTTGTCTTTGTATTCCCAGGAGAATTCCCCAGTGTTCCTCCCTCACCCCGGCTGCCCCAGCCATTACATGCCTCTGAGAGTGGAGTTCCCAGGTGTGTTTGTGTATGAGGGTGGATGGAAGTGTGTGTGTGTGTGTGTGTGTGCGTGTGTGCGTGCGTGTGTGTGCGTGTGTGTGTGTGTGTGTGTGTGTGTGTGTGTGTGTGTGTGTGTGTGTGTGTGTGTGTGTGTGTGTGTGTGTGTGTGTGTGTGTGTGTGTGTGTGTGTGTGTGTGTGTGTGTGTGTGTGTGTGTGTGTGTGTGTGTGTGTGTGTGTGCGCGCGTGTGTGTGTGTGAGAGTGAGTGAGTGAGAGAAAGAGAGATGTGCAGGTATGGGTGAGAAATTGAGGGTGGTTGTGTGTGTGTGTGTGTGTGTGTCTGAAGCTGTATACTACACATGTACTACTACATAAGCCTGAAGGTAAAAGGTACCGTGCCCACCTACCCCCTCTTCCCTTTCACTCTCACACACACACACACACACACACACACACACACACACACACACACACACACACACACCCCACACCAGTCAGTCCAACACAAATCACAATTTGGCATGAGCACAAAGGGCCCCCATTCCGTTTTTATGAGCATGATTATGGCTCTGATGACTAGCTTTTTACCTTCAACTATCAGATGAAACCTGTGCAGGGCCAACAGGTGTTGAGCAGGTACAATATCGCACTCGCTGATGGATCCCCCTGCAATATGGCCGCCAAGAGCCCGCTCTGCAGAGTTTCGTCAAGACAGTTTCAACTCTCGGCCCGCCATGGCGTAGTAACACAGAGCAATTTCTCGATTATTGACCGGGGAGGGAGGGGGGTCGGAGGGAAGGGGGTAGTGGAGAGCCACAACGTTCTCTTTGTGGACTTGAGGGTGATTTATGACTGTTAGTCAGGCGTGAGGCAGTAATAGCCCTGGCGGCCATTATGTTGCCATGGCACCTGTTTAAGCTGTCTGTTCTTATGTGAATGTTTTCGTTTTTCGGCGGAAGAGGAGCAGAGGTCCGTGGGCTTGAAACTGATGCATGCAGACGTTAATTGAAGCCGGAGAGCGCTCTGGAGTGGTATGGCAGCGATTTAGAGGAAGAGAGGGGGATTCGACTGTGGTCAGAGCTGTGTCAGATGCAGAGATGGATACTGTAATTAGAAAAAAGTTTGTTAAAAAAAAAGAATTGCGTGGGATCTTTCTGTCAGAGTTCCCTCGTTCACCAAGTACAATGACTCTGCACAAATTCTTCTTGGTGTTTATGGAGACATAGGGCCAAATTGAACTATCGCAATACACATGACATGCTATAACGTCAGCACCTGACGTACCGTGCAAAAGGGTCATGTGTCAAGACGTGCACAAGATCAAATAAATCTATCCATCCATTCATGGGAATATTCTGTAGACAGAGGGTACTTATTTAAATAATGTCTACAACTTCTTTAGTTATTTACCCGCTAAACAGAGCCTAATACTCATCCGGACAGCCCAGGCGACACCATAAGAGTCATGTTCAACTCCTGCAGCAACTTCAACACATCCCACCACACCGGCTAAGATGAGAAGCTCTCTGTGATGCAGGTGGACCATTCCTCTGTGGCCTGGATCACGGGTTACCTCACTGCAGAACACAGGATACATCAAACTGCAGGGGTGCCTGTCAGTGAGCAGCACCGGCGCACCCCAAGGTATCGTGCTGTCTCTGACTCACGGTTCAACCCGGGAACGCGTCGACCACAGAAGCTGTCGGATAACACTGTGCCAATGTCAGCTGCATCACGCAAGGACAACTTGGATGAACGTGGTGTCTCATGGAGAGCTTTGTTGAGTGGAGTGACAACAACAACAACAACAACCTTCAGCTTAACATACTTTAGGCAAGACCAAGGAGCTGGAGGTTAATTACCACCGCCGGAGCAAAAAGAGACCCCCAGCTCCCATCACCAACAGGGAGATGGTGGAGAAACTACAAGTTCCTAGGAGTACACATAGACAACAAGCTGAACTGGACCAACAACACAGAGGTGGAGTCCTTGAGGGGAGAGCCAAATGATTGATAGTTAGGAACCAAATGGACCCTTTATGTGTCTGTAACTCTGAGAGAGAGACCCTTATTATGTCTGTAACTCTGAGAGCGTACAAATGGAACCAAAATGGGTCCATTTGTATGCTTTCAGTGTTAGATTAACACTGATGATACTACAGTGCAGATTGAGGTCCCAGAGATCAAATTGGTATCAAATGGGGATCCGTGGCCTGATACATATCAAACTGGGAAGGGAACGAAGACTGAACAGTCCACATCCACACAGTGTCCTTCGGTCAAGTTGGGTAAACTGAGCCTCTGTCACTGTTATGGAACCTCCCCAGCAATGTATTTTTTGCCAATGTCTGTTTCAATAAATGAAACTACTGTAAGGGGAATGGACTCTCATTTCAAACATGACCAATTGTATCTCTACTGTCACATACCACAAAAACAGAACAGAATCTGGCAACACTGTACATCATCTTTAGAAAGAACCTCAGGAAGCTGTTTCCTCCTTAACCAAACAACAGAGCAGGCCAGTGGAGATAACATCTCTGATAGCTTTCCCATGCCGCTGAAAGCCTGAGCATTGTTTTCATAGTGCGGACGCTCGCACATTGCCTCCCAATGACTAATATACAGTGGTGGAACAAGCACTCAGATTTTGAACTTAAAGAGGCAGTGCCACAGGCTTATTACCCCTAGATAATGATCATCGGGTATTGTTGTTATATTTGCCGCTGCTGTTGGTTGGGGTGTGTGTGTGTGTGTGTGTGTGTGTGTGTGTGTGTGTGTGTGTGTGTGTGTGTGTGAGTGTGTGAGTGTGTGAGTGTGTGAGTGTGTGAGTGAGTGAGTGAGTGAGTGAGTGAGTGTGTGTGTGTGTGTCAAACATTTTGTTAAACTGGGTATGACAAGCGAACGGGAGGTCAAATTAAAAAAAAAAAAAAATTCACGGAAGCACAGTGAAACCCTCCGTGATTAGCAACCTTCAGGGGATCGATCATACTGGAGATAAATATTCTGTGGTTCTTGAAAGATTAGCCAGAATGCTTAAAAATGCTGGCAGAAGCTACAGCCTGTTTAGTCAATACCCCTGGCAGTGAATGTGTCCAAATCTGTGTAATCCAAATCTACAAAGTAACTATAGTAACAAAGCCTCTGAGGTGTAGTTAAGAACAAGTATAAAATACAAAAAATTACATACTTAAATCCTCTATAAAATTGGCTAATGGGAGGGCGGGCCAGCCAGCCGGCAGGCGGACCACGGCCAGACATAACCATAAACAAACCCGATACATCCATATAGGCAGGACAACGGCCACGTCACTCTGACTCAGACATAACCATAAACAAACCCAATACGCCCAGTCGCCCATATAGCCTACAGGCAGGACCACGGCCACATCACTCTGACCCTCACATAACCATAATCAAACCCATCATCATCATTATCATCATAACCTTTACAGCAATAATGTCCAGAGCCGCCGATCCGAACGATATGTCCATATATGGATCTCCAGTTGGCCAGAACCGCCGATCCAACCGATATGCCCATATGGGCATGCCAATATTTGGGCATATACTGATGACATCAGGGATCTCCATATATGGGAGTAAAGGACTGACAGATACAGAGATCTCCACAGGTAGACAGACAGATACAGAGATCCCCATATATGGGCGCAAAAGGGACACAGACATAGGCTTATAGGTGATGATGACAAAGCCCTCGACACTATGACTCAGACATATCGGTCGGATCGGTGGTGCAACATAGGTGTGAGGGCCACATAGCGGCCTGAACTCTAGATGTGAAGGACGCGTAGCGGCCCGAACCACTGGTAAGTAAAAGTAAAGTACCTCAAAATTGTACTTACGTACAGTTTTTGCGTGAATGTAGTTACTCTCCGCCACTGCTATACACCACTATACATCACAGCCGCTTTCTATTGGTCCTGTCTCTCTCTCTCTCTTTCTCTCTCTCTCTCTCTCTCTCTCTCTCTCTCTCTCTCTCTCAGACGCACACTCACACGCGCACACACACACACACACACACACACACACACACACACACACACACACACACACACACACACACACACACACACACACACACACACACACACACACACACTCTCATCCTCTCATCCTCTCTCACTTTCTCTCCTCTGACTATTACCGCGTTGCATTCTCCAAACTTGGTCACTCCCTTTCTCTCTGTCTCTTGGTGTTTCTGTGATTCTTTTTTTCTTTCTCACACACACCTCGTGCTCTCTCTTTCTCACACACACGCACGCACGTGCACACGCAATAAGTCTGGGGAAGGATGGGAGCAGGCGAGCAGAGCAGAAACCTGTCAGCGTTGTAAATGACCTGTGGAGAGTTTCACGGTGCGTGTCATGAGGCAGCCTCAGATTTGTTTCAACAGCGCTTTACCTGAGCGGGCCTTCCATTCACGGGCCCCCAGGTATGACGGACGGCCCCCACTGGGGTTTGGGGCTGGGGGAGGGGTGGGGCGGAGTGGGTGGGGTGGGACGGACAGTAAATGCTGCATTCCCCTGCTCCCTACATGCATGCATGCACACACACAACAGAGCAGTACCAACACCAAAATACACACACACACACGTACGTGCGCGCTCGCACACACAGACACACACAGCACACACACACACACACACACACACACACACACACACACACACACACACACACACACACACACACACACACACACACAGTCACACACACACGCCTCTCAGTGGAGGTGGAGAGCAGTGATGGAATGCCCTGATGTGAATGGATTTCAGGGTGTTTTGTAAGTGTAGTGCTGAGGAAATCTCACTGGAAATCACCTGTCAAAGCATAAATTTATTACAGACAGGGATTGCATGTACTGTACTTGTATTGTGTATTGTGTTTACCTATTTAATTCCAGCATGTTTCAGTGTCACCACTGCTTTTGTTTATCACCTTATTAATAGGTTTATCGGTTGAATATTATCCATTGGTGACTAAACCTGTCAACAGAGCAAAGTTTGTCATACAATGTATTGTTGGAGGATAGGTAAACAATGGATTTGATGTATTAAATAACAATGTAGTAAAAACATAATATTTTGCTGTCTCGTTTAAATCATCATATTCATCATAATTAAGTTTGTGTTCAACAGTATCTCTCAGACAGCTGTGGATAAACGATTCTGAAGAAATACCATCAATCAATTATCATACCAGGGCATCTGCGTGGCATAGAGGTAATTCACTCGCCCAGCTTGGTTTGCTCGAACCAACACAATTGGCAGTGTCAACAGTGGATGCTCAAATACATTTTCAGTGACATTTTCAGTTCATTTGGCGATGCTCTTAAAAAACAGTATAATGACATCAGGTTTCTAAATCACTAGCAACCAGTGGTCCGGACTGGAGTGTACAGCTGAATCCTCAGCACCCAGACTTGAAGTGTAATTTACACTCCATCAGAACTGGGTCACTTGATCACAACGCATCACATGTCGGCTAGCGACACAGTCGTACTATGGACTCCGTAGTATGGAGTACAATTTAGGCTTATGGGTGATTAGTAGTGAACAAATCTCCACCTAAACCTTGTGTTATTCTTATCATTGGCTTGTATTGGAGAGAACATTAAAATGATCTCTGATGTTGTGAAAGAGGGTCTGAGTGCCTCAATGAAAGCACAGCAATCATCTTCCCTCTTTAAAATTCCAGATCTTCACAATCACGCACTGTCTAACCACTGGCTGTGTTTGTCTTTTGCTCGCTATCTCTTCAGTTCCATTTCGTCAACATCGCAGCGTTGCCGTGCTCTATTAAGCGTGCTGATAAGAGAATCCACAGAACGTAAAAACTGTGTATTGAGAAGCGCACGCTGCCAACAAATGCCCCTGTTGCCACATTCCTATGGCCTATATCTGCCAACACCTTTGCGCTACAATGGCTTTGGCCCCTTTTTTTCCCCAGCCTGTAATAGGCGGCGTGGGCTGTAATGGTCTGTTGACAGGTTTAGGCTGAGGTAATTTCGTTGCTGGGCTTTACAGGGAGGTGCCAAATCTTCCCCTGAGGGGAGAAAGAGGGGAATGGCAGAAGCAACTAGCGGCTAGCTAGCTATAAGCGTTCCTCTCTGGCACTTTGTTATTAAGCAATTGTTGTCAGGAAAACTTTGGAGAACAAACAGCCCACAAGTCATCTTTATATCGGTGCGTCGTCTGATCATCTTCAAGGCCTTTGGAGCCAATTGCAGAGTTACTTTTTATTCTTTGTTGTAAGAATCTGTTTTGCAACAAAACCGCAACGGTGCCCTGGTCCTTAGCTTGGTGCTAAAATGTTAAGAGGTGCTAGCTCCTGTGAGTTGCGTGTTGTGAGTTAGAATGGCTCCTGCTGCTCGGAGGCACAGTTCATTATGTGCTGTAGGACTGCATAAAGAGGCCGTCTGAATGGAACTCCAGCTGTCTGCGCTTGGTGCTTTTACACACACACACACACACACACACACACACACACACACACACACACACACACACACACACACACACACACACACACACAATGCAAAAAAAAACAGTGTGAATGAAGGCACACATACAGTACACACACACACACACACACACACACACACACACACACACACACACACACACACACACACACACACACACACACAAGCACTCACACAGTCACACAAACACACATGCAGATACACACCATGGAAAATGCAAGCGAAGGCAGGTCTGGGAGGCCAATAGCCTGGGCCAGGGGTTCCTCACTGCAATGTGCAAAGCAGATCAAGAGCACACACACATACACACTCACGCACGCACACGCGCGCGAAGAAGCACCTGCCAGAGCTGACCACCTCCTGTGAGACTGCAGGTCCCAGGCCTCTGCAGCACCAAACCCATCCACCATGCACACACATGCTGTTATTACAATACTTATGAGGACATAAACATTTTAGGATTTTGTGTGCCATTTTTAACTCAAACCCTACAGACTTTGCGTACCAGTGTCTCACACCGAAGATAATACATATAAAATCTGGCATAATTCCAACCCCAATCCCTAAATCGAACCTAGAAATGTCTAATCCTAACCAAAATCAGAATACTTTTTTCCCTAATTGTAATCCAAACTTTTAACCATAAAATAAACATTTATCTTGTGAGGACCAGAAAAGTTTTCCTCTCATCTCAATGACCTTTTAGAGGTCAGATGTGCTGCCAGAGAGTCAGTGGACTGCTAATGATAGACTGTAAAATCCTTAGTGTTCATTTAACTCTGAGAGTGTACAAATTGTACCAAATTGACCCTATCTATCTATACAATTGGGAAACTGGCTGAAAGGGAGGGGAAAGGTAGGGGAAAGGTAGGGGAAACTGGCTGAAAGGGAGGGGAAACTGGCTGAAAGGGAAAAAAACTGCGCACTGCGCATGCCTATGTGTGGAGTGAAACCCAACACCACACGCAGCTGCTTTTGTCATGTCCCCACACAACACCGTAGGCATCTGGGTTGCCACGTTTGGGGTGACAAGCACACAGGTCAGTGTTGCCAGATGTGCGCCAGAAACAAGCAACCACCTTCATGAAAAAAAAATAACAGCCGATGGGGTCCGCGATGTTTCACGGGGGGTCCGCGGACCCCCTAGAAGTAAAATTATTTAAAAAATAATAAAAACTTTTTTGGGGGAAATATCTTCATGAAAAAAAAAAACTGCCGATGGGGTCCGCGATGTTTCACGGGGGTCTGCGATGTCTCGCGGGGGTCCCAAGACTCCCAGGGGGTCCGCGGACCCCCTGGGAGTAAAATTATTTAAAAAAATGTAAACACTTTTTTGGGGGACATTTCTTCATGAAAAACAAAAAACAGCCGATGGGGTCCGCGATGTGTCACGGGGGTCCGCGATGTTTCGTGGGGGTCCCCAAGACTCCCAGGGGTCGCGACCCCCTGGGAGTAAGATTATTTTATAAAATATAAAAACTTTTTTGGGGGAAATTTTTATCCCACGATTTTTGAACCCCAAAATAAGCGAGCCCTCGCTTATTTTTGCGCGGACGTAATTTGTTTGGCATTGTGGTGAATGTTGTGTGTGTTGCTGATGTTTGTTGTGTGCAGCTTAATGTCAGAGTGTTTGTGTTGGAGCGCCTCAGTGCGGCTGCAGAGTTCATGTGCAACATCTTGCATGTGTGGCTGTGGCTTTACAGTTTTCCTTCGCCGTGTCTGTAGGTCACGGCCTGGAGACCCCAGGGTCTCCAGGGACCCCTAAGGGGGGGGGGGGGGCCGAACCCTCTGGGTATTTTTTTTTTTTTTTTAATCCCATGATTTTGTACCCCCAAACGAAATTTTCTTTGGGGGGGTTAGGGGGGGGTACTAGAATTCTGCCCGCGTAGCGGGCAGAACTTCTAGTTTGTTACAAATGGATGCATTAGCACAGAGTACTTGTACTAGTGTAGTGTTCGCTCATCTGGCTCTCATTTGGAAGCAGTAGCTTCTACAGAACACAACAGCTTAGACAGGATGTTTCCTACATACACATTTTGACCAAGTTAGTTTTAGTGTCGTTTGAACTGAAATGACTTGGAAACTCACATAGCCTCAGTTGGAGAATGCCAAACCCTGAGCAAGAAAAAAAGAAAAAAGTTATTGGATCATTATTTGCTCTGTACGCATTTGCATGCACACACGTACACACTGATACAATGCATGCCAACACCCATAAATGCATGCACACACAAGCACAAAACAGCCTCATTCACACACAGTCACACAGACATGTACGTACACACACGCGCGAGCGCGCGCACACACACACACACACACACACACACACACACATACATGCAAGCAAGCGTGCACGCGCACACACACACATGGAGGGAGGTCTTAGACCTGGGACAGAGTTCAGTGTTTATTGCTGTTGGCTCAATGACAGTTGTTTCCTTAACTTCCTGCCTGTGATTAAATGTGGCAGATAGCAGAGGTGCAAAGTGGCTCATATGGAGATCAGATCAACAAATGACACACACACACACACACACACACACACACACACACACACACACACACACACACACACACACACACACACACACACACACACACTCAGTTATAATCTGATAATGATCCGTCATTATACTTGCTCATATACACTTTCTCTCCGTTATGCACACACACACGCGCGTGCATGCATGCACACGCGCACGAACATTACAGTATATGCCAAGTACAAAGCAAAGCAGAGGGTAGAGAGTACATCGCGCCTCAGTGTTAGCACTGCAGTGTTCTCCTCCTCAAAGGCAAATTGGGATTCCCCAGTCAAATTACAACATCCGTTTCCAAATGCAAATGCATCTTACCAAATCAACAAAGCAACTAAAGATGCAAATCAAGAGATCCTTGCCTCCCATTTAGCATCTGTTGGGATAGGAAAAAATTTTAGATTTTTTTCCCATCAAGAATTCACCTTTGCGTCAGCTCCTCTTGAGAGCAGGACGCAAATTTATACATACAGTCTTTGTTTGAAGGTTTGGATATGAACGTCTCAGGTGCTGCTGCGTGGGGAATCCATATTTCTTTTGTTGTCAACCATTATGTTTTGTTGTTAGTAAATTGCCACAGTTGCACTTTGTGGATATTGGTTAGGAAAAAACTGTGACATACTTGAGCCAGAATGGAGGGTTTTGTTAGGCAGCTCTATTGCACTCTGCCCCCAGAACAGAGAGAGTAATTTAAAAATGTTGAGGTGAGTAGGCCTAAGCTTCAAGCTTGCATTTCTTAGCTGCTAAGGGGTCTGCAATTGTGTGTGTGCGCACGTGTGTGCGTGTGTTTGTGTGTGTGGGTGTGTGTGTGTGGTTATGTGCGTGCGTGCACCCGCGTGCGTGCGTGTGTGTACGTGAACAATTACCATTACACTTTATGTTGGTAGTGTGAGGCTTGATTTATCGTCCATTTGTACCAACCCGTGACAAAGGTATAATTCATGGTTGGTAAAACGACACATACTCTATTATTATGTTGTCACTTTACTACTCTGTGTAATACACTGTTCAGAGTGCACTGAGAGAGGGGGTCTGTAAATTAGTGGTGGTTTCAGTACTTCTGCTTTATCAGGTAGCGGACAGAAGAGAATCATATAAAAATCGAGAATGAAGATGGCATGCAACAAAGGTCACCATGATCTTTGGGGACTAAACCCCAGGAAATCATGGGTGCATTGTGAGTGCTCCAGGACGCCACTGTGTATGGGTTGTTTATATGTTACTAATGTATGGTTTTGTTTTTGTGGTTTTCCGTCTACGTTATTCCCAGACAAAATATCTTGAAGAAAATAAATGAATACATTTTAAGGTTTAAGTAGCAGCAAGGCCTCCAGGGGCCGCTTCTAATTTTCAATATTACAACTAAAAGGAGCACTTTGTATATTTTCAATCTTATCTACCGCTATATACATCTGCAACAGGGATAATGTGAATTATCCTGCAGCACAGTTTGAGTTTTGTCTTTGCCAAATGTGTTTCTCTTCCCTATTATAGAAATCATGGTGGACAAAAAACTGCTAATTTAACCCTTTCAGACTCAGGATTTTGGCGTGCAATGCTGTGACATGTAGAGGTAAAGCTTGCAGAATCCCCTTTTAAATCTAAAGCGTTTAGGCACATGTGTCCACAATGAGAGTACAATTATGAAACTGACTTGCATCACAAAATTACAAGCATGGTTCTGTCATTTATGTCAGTTAATGTGAGGATCTATGCCACTGTGAATGAGTTTTCTCATTCTTAACACGTCAAAGTGGTTTACATTTACAATTAAGTGATTTTACAGAAGCTTTTATGAGTGACCTAGAATGATTTCAATACATTTCAACTTGGCTTGGATTTCCAGTCAAAATCTACTGAAGCTCATGGGAAGAATGCACACTGGTACATGTAGGCATGTACATGTTGGTAAGGCTCCATGTGATCAGGACAGCTCTCCGTTAACCCATTTAGACTGGGACCCTTTTTTGTTATATACCTTTAAATCCGGGAACCTCTTTTTGTAACATTAGCTATATAATAGTATATATAGTATATATATAATATATAATATTATATTATTATATATTATATATAATATATAATAGTATATATAACACTATATAATAATATAATGCAATAGCAACATATTTTTTTTTTCATAGTTTTTCAGAAAACTTAGGTCAGGATTTGGAAGGCGCCTTTGAATCGGCCTCAGGTCTAAATGGGTTAATAGTACACAGAAAGGATTCAACATTAGCGCAGTTTTGCTCACAGAGTATTCAACCTAAAAATCTGCTATTTACGGTGAGCGACACCGTCATGCAACAAAGTATAAATCAGGCTTAGTACTGACACTGTCCTTGCCAATTCAATTGCATGTCCAAATCGCCCCCCACGCCATTTTATGTCTATCAAGAGCCATGTGCCATGTCCCGTGCAGCACCTTGACACCACAAGGCCTGTCTCATGTAAACACTCACTCACACCTCACTAAAGGTTACCATGCAGCGTTTTTAATCTACATGTGAAATGGGCTCCCATACACCTCTTCACATGTCTAGTCAGCAATCTGTCTATATGGCTCAGAAAGCTGTACCTTATTGATTGAATGGGTTTCTGTCTGGTACACACACACGCACGCGCACACACACACACACACACACACACACACACACACACACACACACACACACACAGGGCGTGGGTGGGTGCATGCATACCCTGCACCCACGCACCCGCCCCCAACACCACACACGCACACACACACACACACACACACACACACACACACACACACACACACACACACACACACACACACACACACACACACACACACACACACACTGGTGACTTTGTTGTTAATGCAGGGAGGGAGGGAGGTGGGGGGGGGGGGGTTGTCAGGCCCGGTGTGATGGCCGAACATCAATCATCGGCTGTCAGCCTCGCCTTGTTTTTTTTTCCTCCCCCCTCGTTCTCTCTCTCTCTCTCTCTCTCTCTCTCTCTCTCTCTCTCTCTCTCTCTCTCTCTCTCTCTCTCTCTCTCTCTCTCATTTTGAATGGGCTAGATGTGCATAGAATGCAGCCAGACCGCATGGTTGCAACGCAGGGCCTGTTTGCAGGTGTTCTCATTCTAAGCTCCTCCTGTCGTAGCTCCAGG
>NC_137619.1:22018196-22020696 GCF_963280865.1 Gymnoscopelus braueri
GTTATGAAATGCATGTGTGTGTCTGTGCATACACCATGTAAGCCTTGCAAACTGCATTTTCTTCAGGACAATAGAGAGTATCATGCTGCATTGTCAATTTGCCAGCCTGGTGTCAACATGCACGCACGTGCACATTCACACACACATATGCACCCGTGTGCACAGGCACACGCGCGTGCGCACACACAAACGCCCACACACACCCACACACACACACACACACACACACGCACACACGCACACACGCACACACACACACACACACACACACACACACACACACACACACACACACACACACACACACACACACACACACACACACACACACACACACACACAGAGAGAGAGAGAAAGAGAGATACAAGAGAACAAACTATTATACAAAAGCATTATACACGTCACCAAGGCCCAAAGTACTATGCTCTCTCTCTCTCTCTCTCTCTCTCTCTCTCTCTCCCTCAGCCTCAGGCTCTCCACAATGAAATTTTCATGCAGCCATATGGAGGGGTATTGGTGATAGAGATTTACTGTCAGGGCGAGGCGTCCCGCTGGAGAAAACAAGGAAGCTGGAACATATTGGCTTCTGTAAATCAGAGGGAGAGAGGAGAGGAGAGGAGAGGAGAGGAGAGGAGAGGAGAGGAGAGGAGAGGAGAGGAGAGGAGAGGAGAGGACGAGAAGGCAAGGGAGAGCACTAATTAGGAAAGGAGACAAAGCAGTGAGATGAGGTAGGAGGATAATACTGATGTTCTACTGCATCACACCATGTGTGTGTGTGTGTGTGTGTGTGTGTGTGTGTGTGTGTGTGTGTGTGTGTGTGTGTGTGTGTGTGTGTGTGTGTGTGTGTGTGTGTGTGTGTGTGTGTGTGTGTGTGTGTGTGTGTGTGTGAGTATGTGTGTGTATGTGAGTGTGTGCATGTGCGTGCATGCATATGCCCCAAGTGCATGCAGGGTGTAGGCTGCATGTTTGCGTCAAAGTTCAGCCAAATAAGCAGCAAAGTACAGGTGGTTATTGAGTGATGTGGGAGTCTCTCTGTGTGTGTGTGTGTGTGTGTGTGTGTGTGTGTGTGTGTGTGTGTGTGTGTGTGTGTGTGTGTGTGTGTGTGTGTGTGTGTGTGTGTGTGTGTGTGTGTGTGGAAATACTTTGCATTATCTGTGTCAAAAGTCAGGCAAACAGGTAAGAAAACAGCACAGCTGTTGACCCCTATTCTCTGCTGGTGGTGTTGTGAAAGCCAACAGGCAATGGAGCCCAAAGGCCTCAAATTGACTGTGAACTGCATGACAACGACCCATTGTGAGAGGAAAGGTTAGTGTTATTTCAACACAAAGAATGATGAATGATTCCATGTGTGTACTAATGCCATCCCTGCATCTCAAGTGTGTGTGCGCATGTGCATGCATGTGCACGTGCACAGTAAAGTATGTGTGTGTGTGTGTGTGTGTGTGTGTGTGTGTGTGTGTGTGTGTGTGTGCGTGCGTGTGTGTGTGTGTGGGTGGGTGGGTGGGTGTGTGTGTGCGCGCGCACGTGTACAGCCAGCATTACTGGCATCCAAAGTAATTACCATTGACTGACAGTGGAGGAAGGAGAGCAGACAGACAGACACGCATAGAAACACAAGCACACATTAGCTTAACACGCTTAACACACCGCCAGAAACCCAGTGTCATTCAACAACTTATCAACTATCATTACATACAGAATGTATGTAAGTGATCTTTTATATGTTGTATATACAAATAGCCTGCCCTGTTTTACTGAACTAAAAATATATCTATCATACAAACAGTATATATATCATGAAAAGGTTGTAATTGTTTTTTTTTCATTGGGTGCATTTACATGCATAGTAAAAACCCTGATTATGATACGTTTGCTTTTGTTGAATGAAACGGTTGCCTTTATGTGGTTCGGGGTATGTTCTCATTTGACAGATTCAAAACCTGATTAAGACCCAATAATTTTTGCCCAATATTTAGATTTTTTTTTAACACATGAAATATAATAATAATTTAATAATAATATATATTTTTTCTCTTCTTTTTTTTTTACTGTGAGGCGGAATGCGCAGATGGCATCATACATGGCATTTTGTTAAACCAACTGAAAGAGCAACAAAAATAAAAGACAAATGAAAGCAAGAGCTCGATATACTCAATTTCACAGACAGATGAAAACATGTTACAGAGTTATATAAAATTGATGAAGCAGGCCCTATTTTATTTACTTTTTTCATTGCCAATTGTTCGCCTGTTACAATCCCATTTTAGTCATTGTGCCAATTCCCAATTTCCCCCCCACACACTTGTGTATAGTCTTCGATTCCTCACAGTTCAAAACCCCTGCTGACAGGTGCCCCGACCAATCTGTAGGAGTGTAGCGACAATGTTCGGCCTCCCCATCCAGCTTCCCGTGAACAAATTGTGTTCGCTGGAAATGCCCAGCCATGCTGGGTGCACAGAGCGCGGAGGAGTTAAAACCCCTTAGTTTCCATGTTGGTGGG
>NC_137619.1:22025696-22035696 GCF_963280865.1 Gymnoscopelus braueri
AGTCTTCACCCTCACACAGGTATGTTATGCACAGAGCCTAAATCACGCGCACACGCGCGCGCACACACACACACACACGCACGCACGCACGCACGCACGCACGCACGCACGCACACACACACCCCGTCACACACACACACACACACACACACAGCCCAAGTCTCACAAACTTCCCCTTTATCTCCTGCCATCGGCAATTTGTAATCACTCCCCACTCCCGTGTGTGTGTGTGTGTGTGTGTGTGTGTGTGTGTGTGTACACACTGTAACCTATCATTCCACCAACCTGCCATGTCATTATCGACTTCCCCACGTCAACGTCAAACACTAGTCCTTTATCCGGTGCGGTTTCTTATCAACTGTTTGTTTTCCCCACAAATCACAGACAGACACTATAAAAGTCTGCTGTGTTTGTTTAACTCCGGGAGTGTAGTAATGGAACCAAATGAACCCGTAAGGGTCCATTTGGTTCCATTTGTACACTCCCGGAGTTAAACAAACACGTTGGACTTTACTGTGTACATACAGACAGTTCTAGCTCATTGATGACAGCTTTATTCCCCTATAGTGGAATAAAAACATCTATTACAGCTTATTGCATGTAAAGAAATAGATAGCTGGTATCAAGAAAGGCTGGGCGGATAATTAACCTGCCAGCCAGTGACTGCTGGCCACAATAGAACACAGTGGAATATGAGGTGAAATGATACCTGTTTAATTCCTGCTATTATCGGCTGTGGGAATATTGCGATGATGATACACGACACTTGCCGTTTTTAGTGTGATGGATTATCCCAGACTTTAACGTTTAAAAATCAACCAGAATCTCAGTTCACCATATGACATTTACCGTATGTATACTGTATAGTATATATAGCGTGACCATTTATTTATAATTTTCTTAACCCTATAACACGTTGACCAGAGTCCCCCAACACGACACTTTTTTAGTATAGATCACCTAAAACAGGAGGTGGCCTAGTATAGAGCCCTGGGGACTCCAGTCAAGAATAGGGTTAAGAAAATTATGCATGCAACATGCAGTATACACTTATGTATATATATATTTTCACATGGTGAACTGAGATTGCGGTTGCTTTTTAAATGGGAGTATTTTGTATATTGGCTAATTCACTAAAAGTTCACCCCAGAATAGTGACGCTATAGGGTTCAAGTTGGTAAAAACCTGCCCTTAACCCTTCCCTTCAAAAGATTCCAGTGTGCTGAAGTACCCTGTGGAAGACCTATTGTGTCGAAACGTGGGTAAAATTAAAAAAGTTTGTGGCTACGAGCTGTGCAGCCTCTTTTTTTTAAAACAGTGTGGTGAAGTTAACACACAGACACACAAGCACATGCACATGTGTGTGTGCGCGCGCACACACACACACACACACACACACACACACACCCCCCCCCACACACACACACACACACACACGCACACACACACACACGCGCACGTAATTTCAACCCTCAAGTCACCCAGTGTCGAACATTCTATCATCAGCTATGAGACCGCATGCCTGTGCTTCCAATAGCTGTCTAGGTGTGATGCATTGCACCACGTCCTCATTTTGAAGACCTGAGGTGTTCCAGCAGTCCACAGTGAGTCTGCGTCGACGCGCTCGTAGCGCTCAGAGGGTTGGGCACCGCTGCAAGGCACAGTCTCTCCAGTCCAGGAATGCCATACCTACACACTAAAATCCTCGTGTAAATGTATCCATTAGTATCTCGGGAGAGTTTACAAATGTAGCCAAATGGACCCTCAGTGTTAAATGAACACTAAGACTGTCACTGTGTTTACTGCTGCAGCTGAGCGTCGCAAACGCTTCATTTTCGTCAATAACGCTCCCCTCCTCCTTTCTTCCCCCCATTCTTGCAGCTGTCTTTATTTTTATTTTTTAAATGAAAATAATTAATACAATTCAAGCCATTTGCCACCGGCTGTTATTTCCTCCCTTAGCAATTTTTCATCACACCTGTTCATTCTAGAGACACAAGACACGTTTGTTGTTGGTGAGCTGTGGCTGCATGTACCTGTATAATATTGGTCATTTAGGAACTCATGTAAATGCTATTGTTTTACTCCATCCAGTGTACCAGAATGCCTTGTACTATCCCTTTGTGACTTATATATGGTCTTATTACTGTATATGTAGTATGCATACTGTGCACTATGCCTGCAACTATCAATAATTTTCTTAATGATTATTCTATCAATATTTTTTCTTTTTTTCCCAAGATGAATTCCTGTACATTTGTATTGTGTGTGGCAATGAACATAAACAACTGATTCAGATCATGTCAGGACAGAGAGGAACCGTGGACAACATCGCACTGGGTTTGGAGCGAAAGTAGTACAGTGTATCAGTGACCTCATGTCACAGCATCTCCCCATGAAACATGCATGCAATCAACAGGGCTGCAGCTCCACACAGTTTCCAGCCAAAGTCATTTATCACAGGGAAACTGGATCTACGCAGGGGCCTCCATTTCGGCTCAATGCTGTCCGCCATACTCACATGCACAAAGCAGGGCAGCAACGGCTAACACTAGTGCTAGCAGGTTACAAAGCAGCAATGTGATACACAATCACCCCCCCCCACACACACACACACACAGCCAATTAGACTGGTGCCAATTCCTTTTCATTGTTTTCACTTCTTTCCTTCCCCCAATTCCATTCCAAACTATATTAATCCAGCTCCTGCAGAAGCTCTGACTGGAAAGTCAGAGTCTGGAACATTGTGACGCGGTGTAAAAAATCGAAGTTTGGGACGCTATAATGCAAACGCTGTGTTCGCAGGCAACAGCAAAGTTTCAACATGAAATCTGTCTCCCTTTACTGGGGCCTGTGTTTTGAAATGAGAGAACGGCTATTTGATGTCTGACTGCCTCTCGTTCGTTCACTTAAAGCAAATCCACACTTGTTTTAAAAGGGCGGAAATCGATTCGAGGCAGTAACTTATACAGCTTAGCGGGCCACTGGATTCGTCAGAAGCCAGGTACCATCTCACTGTTGCCTCAACGGTATGTTGACGCTTTGAAAGTTACTCAAGAGGACTATGGTCTCTGATTTCAGATCTCTAAAACTGGTTGTGGTTTGGCATTACATACATGTAGCCAGCAGTGCTTCACTGATCGCCAACCTGACTTTAGAATTACGCTCAAATAATTGTTTGCTTCCTGGCAAAGCCTCTGAAAGCCTCAATTCATGTGTAACGCAGCAAGGAGTGAAATTACACGGGAGTTTGATCCAAGCACTCAAGGTAGTAGTTGCCAGATCAAATTGGACAATTTAATTCCCATCACACTCTCTCCCTCTCTTTCTCTCTCTCTCTCTCTCTCTCTCTCTCTCTCTCTCTGTCTCTCATTCTCGTCTTTCTTACCTTCTCTCTCTTTTGTTTCCTTCTTTCACTCTCTCACACACACTCAAACAGAAAAACGTGCACACACACGTCTACTCGCACAGTAATTGTGCGTCTAATCAGAGCTGAAACCTTATCTATTCTGTTTAATCACATCCCCCTTTCCGCTTCAGCCTCCTGTATCAATCTTTTCTTTATTTCGTTCCGTGTCTCACTCTATCTCTCTATCTCTCTACTCGACAGCTTTATTCGTCTTGTCCTCAACCAAGATGCGTCACCTGCGGTTAATGTTTATCTCTGTAAGCATGCCCCTCCCCCTCGCCATTTACCAATATAAATCTAGATTTACAACACTTCGAGTGCTGCATGTGGGGTTGTTATTGTAAAAATCTAACTGTCACATTCACCCCTTTTTCTCTTCATCTTATCCATATGCATTGGAAGTCCGCATATTGACGGTACATAGACTCGCACCACCACATGGGTAATACACTTCAATATGTCCATTAATCCTTTTTACCTCCTTGGCATGGGAAGGGACCGAACCTCTCTAAATCAGTTGTGACACACAAGACGGAGTGGGCCAGGAAGCGGGGCTCGGGGTGTCCTGATGCCCCTGGACGGCCCTCTTTAAATGGGATGTCTGGATGTGTTATGGAGGCTATTGTTTCCTATAAACATCTAGCACCGGGCAATAACAATCGCATCAGGCCAAATGAAGTTATCTGAGAATGGAATTAAACTCGCCGTGACCCTGCTGCCTGCCTGCCTCACAGGGCCTCCATTAATAATGCCTAATCTAATCAAGGAGCCTGGATGGATGGATGGGCCGCCCTGTGGACGTGCATGTGTGTATGCTTGTTTATGCGTATGTGTGTGCATGCATGCATGTGTGTGCATGTGTGTGTGTGTGTGTGTCTGTGTGGTCATGTGCTTCCTATGTGTGTGTGTGTGTGTGTGTGTGTGTGTGTGTGTGTGTGTGTGTGTGCGTGTGTGTGTGCGTGTGTGTGTGTGCGTCCGTGCGTGCGTGCGTGCGTGCGTGCGTGCGTGCGTGCGTGCGTGCGTGCGTGCGTGCGTGCGTGCGTGCGTGCGTGCGTGCGTGCGTGCGTGCGTGCGTGCGTGCGTGCGTGCGTGCGTGCGTGCGTGCGTGCGTCCGTGTGCGCGCTCGCGCGTACGTGTGTGCACATGTGTGCGCGTGCTAGTGAGCATGCGTGCGTGCGTGCGCATGTGCTCTGTGTGTGTGTGTGTGTGCAGAACCGGGGCCAATACCAGGCACTCTGCCAGACCAGTGTTCTATTGCGGGGCCAGTAGGACTCTGGACTGCTGCAAACGACTAATGAACACACATGCGTGCATGTGCAACACACACACACACACACTCACACAGAGCAAACTGGTAGTAATAATGTGTGCCTCTGCGTATGTGCGTGTGTGTGTGTGCGTGTGTGTGTGTGTGTGTGTGTGTGTGTGTGTGTGGTGTGTGTGTGTGTGTGTGTGTGTGTGTGTGTGTGTGTGTGTGTGTGTGTGTGTGTGTGTGTGTGCGTGCGTGCGTGCGTACATGAGAGAGAACAGGGAGGGAAAATTAAGCCGAAGTAGACTCCAGAGAGACACAGACATGGAGAGACAGACATGGAGATATAGACATGCAGAGACAGACATGGAGAGACAGACATGGAGAGACAGACATGGAGAGACAGACACATGGAGAGATAGACATGGAGAGAGAGACATGGAGAGACAGACACATGGAGAGACAGACATGAAGAGACAGACATGGAGAGACAGACACATGGAGAGACAGACATGAAGAGATAGACACATGGAGAGACAGACATGAAAAGACAGACAAATGGAGAGACAAACATGGAGAGACAGACATGGAGAGACAGACATGGAGAGACAGACGAGGTTCCATCGTCTGTTCAGAATCAAAGACTTTATTTATAGTGCAAATGTTATCAAAGGCACGTCCTTGTAACTAACTGACAAATAAATAATAACCATACTGACTGGTAAAGACTGCTCACAGGTGGAGAAAGAGGGGAGGGGTGGTCAGAAAGGGGGGTGGGCGGAAGTAGGGAGAGGGCCTGAGACAGAAGAGGAGGAGAGAAGGATGAATTCATTGTGAGTGGAGTGCTGGGATGAAGACAGGGAGAGAGAGAAAGAGAGAAAAGGGAAGAAGGAAGGGAGGAGGGAGAGAAGGAGCGAGGGAGAGAAAAAGAGGGAAGGAAATACAGTAGGAAGGAAGGGGAAATGGCTGCGATGGACATTTCTCAGTGTACAATTTGAAGACCGAAAGAACACTTACCCTGCTTGCATAACAGTTTTCCTGTGCATGCAAACACCGCACGTACAAATCCAGACAGTAGTATGCATACAAATCCACATGGATAGCACACGCACGCACGCTCACACACACACAAAAACACACAGAAACTAGAAAAAGTGCTCCTCGGAGCACAGGTCTCCGCCAGGTCAGGTAGGTTATTGTGGCCTCCTGGTGGCGCTATAATAGGCCAATGTTTAAAGGGTACCATTTGTTCTTAGGCCTTGCACGGCAATCGGACACTGCATTCATGGTTTGAGGCATTTTGTGCAACTTTTTTTTTTGCTAAATTAGACCTGCTGGTGGCGCTATAACAGGCCAATGTTAAAAGGGTGGCATTTGTTCCTCAACATAGTGTGAATGTGCGTGCAAAGTTTGACCGCAATCGGACGGTGCGTTCATGATTTGCGGAATTTTGTTCAAAACAAGCCACTACTGCAAACTTTAGATGTCAATCTTAGCCAATGAGGATGGAATATGAAAAATCAAACACATCCGTCTTGATCACATGACTATGGAGATCATGTGTACCGATTTGCGTGAAATTTGGATACAATCGGAAGGAGTAATATAAAGAAATGTGTTTTACATAAGTCGGCCTCCTGGTGGCGCTATAAAAGGCAAATGGGAAAAATGCAGGGCAAAGGTTTTTCCTTGACCTCTAGGGAGTGCGCATACAAAGTTTTACACAGATCGGTGCAGTTATCGGTAAAAACATGAATCGGCCTGTTATAGCGCCACCATGAGGCTGATTTGAACATTTTCAAGTGGCATTTCTTCCTCGGCATAGTGGAAATATGCGTGCAAAATTTCACCGAAATTGCATGCTGTGTTCATGATTTGAGGCATTTTGTTGAAAATGGAGCACTCCTGCAAACTTTGGAAGCCATTTTTAGCCAATCAGAATGGAATATGAAAAATCTGAAAGACCAGTTTTGTTTAATGACTATAGAGATACTGTGTACCGATTTGCCGATTTGGACAAAATCTGTAGGAGTACTGTCAAAAAATATGTTTTGCACAAATCTGCCTCCTGGTGGCGCTATAAAAGGCCCATGTGAAAAATCTGGGGCAGAAGTTCGGAATTGGCATCCAAGGAGTGTGTGTGCACAGTTTTGCTGCGATCAAGCCAATGGTGGCGGAGATTAGCTGGTGACAGACGGACGGACGGACGGACGGACGGACGGACGGACGGACGGACGGACACACGGACGGAGGGTAAAACATACTCTCTCGCCATGCCTTTCGGCCTGGCGGAGACAACAATTGCATGTGCATTGCGGGACTTTACAGACTTCCCAAGCTCAGATTGATGCCCTTTTCATCGCTACATTTTCTGATATTTATTATCCATAACAGAAAATAAATATGAATACATATGGATGCTATAGACACCAGAGCAACAGAACACATACTGTAATAACCCTGAGAGTCATGGGGGGGAAAGTACTTGCTTGTATTTGCTTTGATTTCTGATGAGAACAATGGCCGACCAAAAGAAAGAAAGAAACCATCAACGTTTGTTTCTGTCCATCTGACATGCCATGCTCAGTGAAACATCAAACATGGAAGATGTGTGTTAAGAGGAAGCAGTGATCGACTGTTTACAAGATGGAGAGAGAGAGAGAGAGAGAGAGAGAAATGAAAGAATGGAGAGAGAGTTGGACAGAGACAGGAAGGGAAAGATATGTAGAGAACTAAGAGGAAGGGATGAGGGTGTGGGGATGGGGTAGACCGAGAAAAGAGGAAGACGGAGAGAAGTGAAGTGAAGAGAAAAGGAGAGACTCAGAGACTCTAAGACGGAGAGAACAAATGAGGGAGAGTGGAAAAATAGCAGACCAAAAAACATAAGGAAAGGGAGAGAGAAACAGACTGCAAGGAGTGCAGGAAGGAGAGAGAGGGAAGGAGAGAGAGAGAGAGAGAGAGAGAGAGAGAGAGAGAGAGAACTTCAAAAGCAGCTATTAAAATGCAGTAATAACTAATATCTTCCTGCTTTACTGAATAAGAAAAAGATGACATTTCACAACATGTGAGAAATCTGGCCATCAGAATACAGTATGTGAATGGAAGCCAGAGTCACTTCCATTACTGCATGAAAATACTTCTCATGGCTCATTGTAACTCACTTTAGTTCAAAATTGGGTTGGGTTTCCCACATATGACCATACAATGGAGCACCAGATAATTGCCCAAAAGTATTTCTCACTTGTGTTTACTTTACTGTGTATATTACATTACATTTTAGGCATTTAGTTGTGCTCTTATCCAATGAGTGAGCGCATGCTCAAGGTCATTTGAAAGAACTCACATGGATGTTGATGGACATTTTGGCCAATGTGGATATTGAACCTGTGACATTTTGGCTACGAGAGAGTTGCTCTAGCCATTAAGTGACAAACACGTGTATCAAATTTATAAACATGAGGGCATACACAGTCCACATGTTTGGATATGAATATTTTTAAATAGCTTGGTTGCAATGACAACTAGTGAGACACAGCCTTATTTCACAAATTATACATTTACACTAAAGTTAAACCATTGCCACAGAGAATACTTGATTTTGACTTGCTGGAGAGTGTGCATTATTTTCAGATAAACGCACACCTTTGACATAGGTATCATCACGGTAATAAATAAATAAACATGCTGAAAAATACAAATAAAAATGCTTTATTTTATTTTATTTATTTATTTACTTCTCCCACTCTCTGCGGTAGTATTGTCCCCAAATATGACACCTATATTCTAATCCCTGACAACTGGCCATGGAATAGGAGGCATAACTCAAATAATAATAATATTAACAATAATTAGCTTCTACATAATTTTTTCTAAACGCACGGCTAATTTCTAATATGATTAAGCAATAATATTGCATTTTTATGTTAGATACTGCAGTACCATGGAGACAGTCAGGAAAGAGCACGCATGGGGAGATGATGTAGTACAGTACAAATACTGTTTGAGCTGCTAGGAACCTGCTACAGAATGCTCAATTAATGACTCCCCTAACTTTTTCTTTCTTTGCATGTGACTCCCCCCCCCCCCCTGGAGCTTCTGCACCACGAATAAGGGGGGAATTAACTGTATGAATAGTTTTCATGCAAAAATGTTGTCGTTTATTCGTCATACCCCCGGTGTGTAAAGGCCTTAACAGTCTATAAACCTTTGCCTGTTGTTCCTCTCTCTCTCTCTCTCTCTCTCTCTCTCTCTCTCTCTCTCTCTCTCTCTCTCTCTCTCTCTCTCTCTCTCTCTCTCTCTCCATCCCTCAACCCATCCAACTCTCTCTCTTTCTCTCCCTCTGCCCATTTTATATTTATGAGGCCTTATCTTTATATCACCGCTCTTCTCTTTTATTAGCTGTTGTTTGCCTCTGTGTTGTGAAGGGAGGTTTGTGCTGTGGACATTTCTCACTCTCGTGGGAACAGTCTCTATTGACTGACTGGTAACGCAGGCATTATGGGAAAGGGCAGACCCTGCGTGTGTGTGTGTGTGTGTGTGTGTGTGTGTGTGTGTGTGTGTGTGTGTGTGTGTGTGTGTGTGTGTGTGTGTGTGTGTGTGTGTGTGTGTGTGTGTGTGTGTGAGCAATAGTCACCAAGGTCAAAGGTCAAGTATACTGAGGTCATCAACTATGCACACCTCTAGGTTGCACTGGCAAAGACTGTGCATGATAAAGGATTCGATCACACCCATTGATTGATTGATTGAAATTTTTATTATAATACTTTTGTCTAAAAGGTCCGACCAAAAAAGTCCTTGCGGACTTGTTTCCGTTGGGGTCCTTGAATTAATTTCACAGACATATATAGTAGCAACCAAACAGTTCAAAAATCAACATAAAAATAGAGAAAAAATACCACTATGTACAAAAAAAAAAAAAAAAAAAAGGATGAAAGAAAAATAGATATACAAAAAAAGGGGTGGGGGGGTCGTCTGTCTACAGGGAAACTGGTGTGTGTGTGTGAGCGCACACACACACACACACACACACACACACACACACACACACACACACACACGCACACACACACACACACACACACACTAGGGCATTAACGAATAGTGATTTATGGTATTCGAATTATTCGACCCAAAAGTATTCGAATAGTCGATTATTCGGTTTGATTATAAAAAATTAAAAAATTAAAAAATTAAAAAAAAGTTTTTTTTTAATTTTTTTTTATTTTTTAATGGCATTGATTACTCGACTCAAGGAATGCGAGTTGACGTCACACCAGAGCTCACAGCTGCGTGTCTGCTCTAGAAAAGCCACTTTTTTTTTCTTTTTTTCGAATAATCGAATA
>NC_137619.1:22040696-22058196 GCF_963280865.1 Gymnoscopelus braueri
CGCCTGCACGTGTCCATGAGAGGACGTGCTGGGATGGTTTATATTACTATCAAACACTGGCTCTGCTTCTTCCAGTGCAGGGAACTCCAAGGCCTAGCAGAACCAAAAGTATACAGAGTAGAATCCTTGGGTGTTTATTTGACTCAGAGAGTGTACACATTTTTAACACTTTTACAATCTCTGAGTTAGGGCTGCACAATTAATTGAATATTAATCTCGATCTTGATATTGGGTTCCCACGATTAAATTCTCATGATCGTCCGATTATTACATTTAAAATGCGCGCTTCCTGCACCGCCCATAGAACCCTCCGTTGCAAAGCACATCAAGCATCCCCTAACCAAACATGACCCTTTTGGCTTTCCATACTGCCTGGTCATGGTCTAATCAACGAAGGTTACGGTCATCTACGTCATTTTTCGCTATCCAGCAATTCCAGCCCGGCAGATTCGTCGCACTGGGAGGCAAACTGCAGCCGTGGAATACATTGGAGTCAATGAGGGCCAGGTGGACCAGCTTAGAACAAACACTATCTCTGAACGACTGCGACCTTTGTGTAATACTCGGCCCAGGAAAAATAAAAGCAGAAATATCACACATTGTTTTCTGCTGTGCTGTTTTTCGATGTGTACACTGTATACGTTTATTGAGGTATCTAAAGAGCACAAAGTAAGCTTCTGAACGTGCCAAAGTATCGCACTGTCCATCATTGACAACCTGACAACCAATCTCACTATACTGCCGCGCCACAAACGATACAAGCCACTGTTTAGATGCCTCGATACAATTATACAGGATGCACATCAAAAAACAAGTGATTGGAAAAGTACCTGTGATGTCTTCTTTTATATTCCTGAACTGATTAACTGACAAAGATCCCAATCGTTCAGAAATAATTTTTGTTCACAAGTTGGTCCAGCAGGCTCTCATTGACTCAATTTTTTTTCACCAAACTTTCGGATCAAGTTTTGCCTCCCATGCGTGTCAATGGCATCTGAAAATACATCACAAGTCGCAGTATGATGAATGTACAGTATGAGGGCTGCAAAGGGTGAGGGTTGCTAATGTGAATTGTCCAACATCCATAACAGTGAGCCTGTACAGAGCGTTGCCTTATCAATCCAGCTCACAAAGACACAAAGACACACTGGAGATCAAACAAGAGAATAGAAAAACAAAAAAAAAACAGGAGAGAGGATTTGTGATTGCCAGACCCAAGGGGTCGGGCTTACATGAGGCTTTGTACCTGTTTCGTCCATACATGGGCATGGTCACTTTGTCCTCCGGCCCCAGCCAAAAAAAAGTCTGTCACTTTGTCCTCCGACCCAGCCCAAAAAAATTCTGTCCCCCAAAAAAGTCTGTCCATACATGGGCATAGAAGGGACACACGTCGTGCGAAGCCCGGCCATTCAGATTTCAACCACTAGGGGTCTGGCAGTACCAGGTCACCTGGTTCCCTTTTTTGCCAGACCCAAGGGGTCGGGCTTACATGAGGCTTTGAATCTGTTTTCTCCATACATGGGCATGGTCACTTTGTCCCCCAGCCCCAGCCAAAAAAGTCTGTCCCCCTTTCGTCCCCTTTCGTCACGAACTATTCATGACATCATTATTATGTCACAAAAATGATAAAATGATTTATGCTTTTCAGTTATAAAGTGGTTTGTAGGTGTGTTACATACTAGGACTTCATTCTTGGTCTGGCAGAACCAGGTCTCCTGGTCTTGTTTTTGAAATAAACACCCAGGATTCTGCTGTGTATACTTTTGGTTCTGCTTTGGCCTTGGAGTTCCCTGCATAGGCCTCAGTGTGCTCAAAGAAGAAGAGCCAAAAATTCAAAAAGAGCATATCTACAAGCTCACAACGAAGCAATGTGTAGACGAAGCTTGTAGATCGGTTATTTCGTTATATATTATTTATTTAATAGCAATGTATATAAGTCAGGGTTAAAGTGGTTAAACTCATTGTGAGGCTATTAACTACATTTGCTGGGGACCCCCTGGAACCCCTTCAAGAACCCCTGGGGGTCCCCAGACAGCACTTTGAGAACCACTGGCTTAGGAGATGCACTGAGGTAAAGAAAATAATATGCAGTGAAGAAATGAAAGCAGTGCCTGTTTTGTAAAATGTTATTTGTTTCCTTCCAGGAGATGAACTAAATCTATTTGAATACAGTAACTGTATTTTGTTAATGCAAATATTTGTACATTAGCAGGAAAGCAGTGAAAGCAATGTTATGTATTTGGTAAAGTGCAATACAAGTATTTTGTTGCAAAAATCAATAATCGTTCATGATGAATAATCAAGATCTCAATATTGATAATCTGATAATCGGGATTATTATTTTGGCCAAATACAGGATTTTAGAGAGTGAAAAGAATTTATGCAATTCAATTCATCATAGTGTTTAACTCAAACGCTTTTTTACAAACTTAAATCAACAATCAGGATTTTACTGTATATTACCAAAGACCACAAGATAGAGGCTGATGAAGACTCTTTATATTTCTGAAGATTATTTTCATGGCATGGCTTTGCAACAGGCTAGCTGTAAAAAGGGTTGGTGTGCTGTCTGTTTGTTTGTATTTCCAGAGCTAATCTTGTGTAAATTCCTTGTGCACACTGCCAGTAGGCCACAGAAGTACCTCCAGTAATCTTTTTCACATAGGTTTCATACGTTTTGAAATAATGAATGAACAATTTTATAATGGTGTAGTTAATGGGGCTTGGATCGGGCTGAAAGGTCCATATTGGGGCATGGTTGGAGTTCAGTGTCCTACAGAGATTGTCACCATATTCTTCACAAGTGGGTGAGTGCACAAGAGAACAACAGTACCGGTCCCATACAGTGAGGGGGTCCTATTGGCTCTGTCATGTTAGAGGGAGGGATCATTGGAAATCATAATCAATACAAAGTTATTTCTCACTGATCACTTCTACCGTGATGGAAGTGGTCTCTTGCAGGATGACATCCACTGGTAGGGGTCACTGAATCGTTTGATGAGTATGAAAATGATGTTGTAAATAATATGCTATTGTGTTCGCTGTCGCAATTGAACACCTACAGTAAGGGAGATTTGAGACCAACAGAACTGTCCACCACCATCATCAAAACACCAAATGAGGGAATATCCAGAGACCTTACTAAGACCTCCCTTTAACCACTAAAACCCTATGCTTAGTTGACCGGGGTCCCCCAGGGTTCTATGGCCCTCTCCTTTTTTCCTCTTCACCAAATCACTTTGATGAAAATAACAGATAAACAAGCTCTCCATGCTTCACAAAGCAACGTGTGCATGGTGAGTCTGTAGATCTGCTATTTTTTGCTGAACGTACGCCTCAGATGTTAAACGGACGCTATCGGTGGCTGTGACATAGTTCACTGTGTCTATGACAAATTGTGATTATAACTTAAGAATTATTTTTAAATAATAATCAGGTTGATTATTGAGGTGAGGTGACAGTGCCCATAGATCGTATGGGTGTGACAGACCGATGCTTGCCCATGAAATGCATCATGGGTATTGAGAACACAGAGAAAGGCCAAAACTGAAATGTCTCGTTCAATATGGGTTTTATGGTAAACATTGTTGTTTGTATATAGACAATGATAACCATCAACAAATAACCACAATACACTTCAACAACATAGTGTCCCTTTAACAGGTTTGAAAAACAGGAGTGGATGAAATAGATTCCCACCCCGTCCGGCTGGAATAATAACTAATGAAATGGCGCTGCCAGGCAGAGGATGAAATATTCCCCCGTCAGATGCCCTCATACCATAACACCACCCCGCCCCCTCCCTTCACCCGCTCTCCTCCATCCATTTGTCATGCAGCTAAGGCGCTTCGACAAATGGAGGTATAGCCGTGTTTCTTTCTCCCCTGGCCGGCTGCCCTGCCAACGTTTATCAAACCCGCCTGCGGCTTTTAAGTGCCGGCCAGCCGTGGTCATCTGCCACAGCGGAGGTGCAACTTTATGAAATAATTACTCTGCAGGCCTTCGGAGTATGCAGAGGGCTGAAAATAAACAGCACAGGGGAGGATGGAGAAGGAGGTGGGGCAGAGTGAAGAGAGAGGGAGAGAAGAGAGAGTGAGAGAGAGAGTGAGAGAGCGAGGCCTGCAGATGAAATGAGAGCACTGACCTATCTCCCTCGGAACAAGATTGATGGGAGATGTACATGACATGGCATCAGTTCAGATGGAAACCTCCTCTCCTCTCTCTAGCTTTCTGCTCTTCTCTTTTTCCGCTCTCCCTTCGCCTTTCTCTTTTTTTACACTTCCACTCCCACCTCCCTCCCTCCCTCTCTGTCTCTCTCCCTCTCATTATCAGTAAACAGCTGCTGTGGCCCTGGCCCACTTGCTGCACCTGCCCAACACAAGACCCTCCGCCAAAGCTGGCACCAAATTAAACGGACAGCACTTCACCACATGAACCCCAGCGTCCCTATTCTGGGGCAAACATTCTGTGAAAATAGACGATCTAAAAGCTCACAGCGCATCACAACTCGTTGTGAGCTTATGGATCGGCTTTTTTCAGCGACGATGGAGGGACCTAGTATAGAACCCTGGAGATCTCCGGTCAATAGGGCTTAAGTGGTTCAAGTGGCAAAGTGGCTCTTTAAGGTCCAATTCACTCCCCACAGGCGCAACTCGGAGCGCACTTTTCAAGGAGGAAGTAGTGTGCTTTAAAGAAATTGCAAAATGGCGGAAAATCTAGTCGGCAGAAATGGGCATGGCCTATAATATGGAGAATTGCGTAATGAGCCAAGGTTCAAGACTCATAGGAAAAAAAGTGAAGTGGGCTGTTATAGCGCCACCATGAGGTCGATTTGAACATTTTGGGGTAGAGGTTCTGCCTTGGCCTTCCGGGAGTGCGCATGACCGCATGTAAAGTTTCATGCTGATCGGTCCAGCCGTGCCTGAATTTTGCTGCTTAATACAGACGGATGGGCGGACAAACAGACAGACTGGGGCGAAAACATAGTCTCTGGCCTGGCGGAGACAATGAACTGAAAAAAACTGACAAAGCAAAATAATAATAATAATAAGTTTTGTGTTCCTTATATTTTTGGACTATGAATGGCCCAAATGACTCCTCTTTAATATTAACTGACTTATTAGGTTTTAAAGGAATGTATCAGGTCTGGCATGTTTAGACCACTGACTACAATACTTGACATTACTGCTAGTGCTGACCGTTTCCCACAGCAGGTTTGTTTGATTTTCAAGGAAATGTTTGGTCAAAATTACATTATTGTTGCAATTTAACCACTTAAACCCTAGTATATTTTGTTGACTGGGGTCCTGCAGGGATCTATTCTTGGCCCCCTAATTTTTGCCAAATGTATCTATATATATCTTTTTAATAAAAAAACAAAACAAAATGTATTTTGTCATTATTGTTATGAATGCATCACCACAAAGTGATGTTAGGCCAACATTGACTCAATTATTGAGTACGTTCGGGGATGTCGGTAATGAGAAAAGGTAAACATACTTAAAATCTAAAAATAAAGCCATGAACAGAAGAATTGTCTATTATGTACGATATGGCTGATGCTGTGAATAAACATGGCATGTATTAAAGACGGTATGGTTCTTTAATTATTATTGATTATTATTGAATTATTATATTATACTTAATTATTGATTAAGAACTTTTTTCTTGCCATATAATCTGTATCAGACTGGTGTCTTTGTGACTGAATTTCCCTTGTGGGATCACATCTCATCTTAACTTAAACTTGTCCCCCCCTGTTGAAAATACATGAATCTTTTTCATACGACACGGTTGTTCCACCAATGTGAATTAGCCTTTAGATGCCCATGATCTTTTTACCATCTCTATCCCAATTCACTCCCTTCGAACTTCAAGTCTTCAAAGTCTCACCAGCCAACGGAAAGGGAAGACAGGTGTCCCAAATTTACGGTCCACATGATTCTTACTGGCTGCAACTGTTCCTGGCGTTACCCTGACAGAAACTGTCTTGTGCGCAGCCCGGGAGTCTAGCCTTCCTAGTTGATTTACATTCGAGTGAGGCTGGTGAAAATCATCACTGACTCCTCGTCTCAGACAGGAAATCAAAGATAGAGAGAGAGAGAGACAGCATAATCAACAGAACAGCCTGACCTGGCTGCAGAATTGCCTGGAAAATACACTCATGAAAGTGATGTCTCAACACATAGTTTGAGATAAGACACACTGGGTATTCCCATTATAAGAAAATACATTTCAATATTGCTATAAAATAAACAAGAAATAAAGGCTAAATAGATAAAATATGACTGCGTATGTACAACACAATATTTTGATAATATCTAAAATGTGTTTACACCATATATACTAACAAAATGTGTTACCAACGGCATACAAACGGCTACTATTGGACAAGGCCTGACCAGTCCAAAATGTACTAAAATAATGTATTGATAATATTGCCATATTATGGCAATGGTATCAGTTTAGTTTTTCCTTTATCTTTTTAGCATCTCAAGTTGACTTGATGTTTACTCATTACGACACCTTCTTCGACTCCTAGGCTAATTTTAAGATGGCCGAAATGTGAATATACTCAAGGTTGATAAACTATAGTGTAAGTACTACTAATGCACGGCAGTAGACTCCCTTTCTTACTACAAATGCACGTTTTAAACTTCCCCAGCCTACTCATATCTTGCTCATACTGTAGCTAGATGAAAGACTGGTGAGGCATGACATGCATTCAGTACATCTGGTGTGCGTGCGTGCAAGTGTGTGCGTGTAAGTGTACGTGACACTTGCGTGGACGAGAATGCCAACGAGCACAAATGTGATCGTGTATCGCAGTAAAGAATGAGCTCTCTCTAATTCACGTTATGCATCCTAACGTAGCTGAATTGACAGACTGCCTGGGCCAGCCGACATGTGCGTAAAACTGACCGAGTGAAGATAAACGCTCGGTACCCAAATTAAAGTGACAAATAGACTCTTCATGCAAAGCAGGGAAGCTAAATTCTGTCGCCTAAGGCAAGCAGAGACAGTTTCTGCAAACTCCTAGTGCCGAGAAAATCTGTGATGAATGGAGGCTAAGTGCTAAAGCACACAAGCCAAAGCCACTAAATTTCACACTTCCCCCGAACCACCATTCCCTCCAAAAACAGCAGAAGTGAAGGACACCATTGAAAGTAAATCACTTTAAATGCAGTGATATGCAAAAATTACATCCCATTATAAATGAACCTTGAGGATTTTATTTTTTCCCTTTTCTTTTTTTCCGAGTGAGTGAGTGAAAACCCATCTGTTGTGCGGTCTTATTTTGGGGCGCGTGTTACCTCACTTCATAAAAGGAGGAGCAAAGTGCACCCAAGATGGAAGACAACATTTTCATAGCTTACGAGCAAAGCAGAGACAAGCACGGATGCTCAGCGTATTTCTCACACTAAAAAGAAAGATATATGCACACAGACATGTCTATATGTACCACATCCGCAAACACAAGGAAATCTAAATTGTAGGACAGCAATTCTATAAATGCCATTTTTGCCTTCTTTTTGCCATTTTTAACCCTAAGCCTGAAGCCTGTGTATAGATCAGGCATAACGCTAACCCTAACCCTCTAAATGTCTAATCATAATCCTGAACCCAACCTGAATTTTTTCCTAATTGTAACCCTAACCCTAACCATTAAACAACCATTTATCTTGTGTGGCCCTGGAAAATTGTCCTCACGATGTCTATTTCTCAAATTCAATTATACTTGTGCAGACATTTGGCATGTATTTCAAGTGTGCACACACACACACACGCACACACACACACACACACACACACTATTTGAATTATATGGAGGCTTTATGTTATTTATGTATCCACACCTTAGGGTATGACAGGTATGTTGTGGCCTACGTGATACACGCTTCAGTAGCCAAGAATACAGTCACATGACCAGTCATGAAACACAGCCAGCCAACTGCCACATACTGTACATGTGATATTCTAATTATACTGCCCGTAGCAGTAGTAGCACAAGTATAGTAGTAGCAGAGGTATTTGGAATAGTACAAGTTAGAGCTACAATTTGACCATGCTTGTCAGTAGAATGTTTAGCAATTTTTTATTATAAATACGCAATACAACAGTCTGTCTACAGCATACAGTACAACCCCCTCCCTCCCGCCCTCCCCACCAGCAAAATGCTATTCTTATGGATAAATGGTGGTAGGAAGTAGTAGTAGTAATATGATTAATAGTATTGATAGTAATCATACTAGAACATTTGTTCTAATGATAATAATCCAAAATTGCATCTGAATTGAACTGTTGTTATTTAAGCATTGGTGAACTATGATGAAAATATGTCCTGTTACAGTGGAAATGTTTGTACGTTGTGTGTAGTCTCGCGTGGCCAGACTGGATGTGAAGCCTCCTCCCCACTTCCGTTTCGTCTTTACAGTTGCGCAAATTTATATAATATAACATCTAAGTATATTTAGCTTGCTGCTAAGCAGAAATGGAAACAAAAAAATAAAATGTAAAGATATTTTAAAATATATTTTCGTAAACGGAAGTGCCAGTTTCCTCTCTCGGATTTCGGGAGGGGTAGTTCCAGACTCTATATAGCATTCGGAGATTGTGGAATAGTTGTCTGGCTACGCGAGACTAGTTGTGTGTGACAGAGAGAGAGAGAGAGAGAGAGAGAGAGAGAGAGAGAGAGAGAGAGAGAGAGAGAGAGAGAGAGAGAGAGAGAGAGAGAGAGAGAGATGCGGCAGAAGATAAGGCTGATGTATTCATTGTTATTTTACAGCCTGTTTTGCATTTTTTGACAGTGAGTTGAAATGTGTTGCTTATTTAAAACACTCTACTGCCTCATACACACAGTCAAATCCTCAGTGTTAAGTTATGGATCAAGTTAAGTTAGGGTTCAAGTGGCAAAACTGATGTTGATGCTATAATAATAGCAAAATGAGTTAATAATTTTGCTTTGGACCCCCCTATGGGTGTGATCATGTGGCCTAGTCGCTTTTGGGCTCGTTTTCTCCTAGACCTGGCCGCTCGTTTCCCTTACGAAATCAGGCAACATTGTTTCACCCCGATCTGACTCCAATTAGCATCCATTTAAAAAATCAAGAAATTTATAAACAAACACAGACACACATGCAGAAAAACTCAAAGTCAGACAGACCCTCTTCTAGACGGCTCTGCCCCCCACACAGAGCCATGGCATGAAAAAAAGAGAGAGTGGCAGAAGGAAAGGAAAACAACCTGATACTTGGTCATCAGCCCTGCTGGTTCTGGAGGCACTATTTCAAGAGGTTGGCAATCAGCTTTGTGCAGGCGCCACTTTGGTATTATAAACAAATTCATGCAACCAACACGATTATCTGATATGGGACACTGAGCCTGGCAGTTGATAAATGAAGTGTAAATGGTGCCTGTAGACACAGCAGTGAAACAGTAAACTACAGATAACAACTTTTTAAATAGTTAAGAGTTAAGACGGTAAAGTATTCAGCTAACTACAGTAGCTAGCCACGGTAGCTACTGTAGCTGCTGTACCTCATAAAAGCAGACGTTTTGCACAGCATGTTGTTAAATTCTAAGGCTATATGACTCACCTTCTTCTACAGCACACTTCCTGTCTGCATTAGCCCGCCAGCATAACGTTGTACAGCATGTCTTTGTCATGCAGTGTTACAAAAATGTAGGAAAAATAGCAGATCTACAAGCACAACACGT
Organism: Gymnoscopelus braueri; assembly: GCF_963280865.1. NCBI lineage: Eukaryota > Metazoa > Chordata > Actinopteri > Myctophiformes > Myctophidae > Gymnoscopelus > Gymnoscopelus braueri. Next base: position 22,050,414 of record NC_137619.1, read on the forward strand.
TATTTTTTAAATGTTTTAAGTGAAATGAAAGTGGTTACTTATTTCTGTGGGTTTTATAAATACTGGATCGATGGAATGTAAATTTTAGAATAGCCTACTTTAAGTTCTAAATGTATCTGTATCACAGAGGTTTTAAAGAAAAACTATGACATTTTCTTTGTGTTAATTGTTTGTTAATATTATTTATTTTATCATTAAAATCTTAGTTTTTTTCAATATCCTCACAGCCCACCACAGGTTGAGAACCACTGGGCTATACCCAAATCTCCAGCTTTTCAGCATGAACGTGCTCAGAGGGGAGGGCAGTGCCATGCCGTGCCGTGCCAGGCCATACCAGTCCAAGGTTGATTGGTGTTATGTAAGGTAATGGGGCTGGCCCAGCGGAGCATCCTGATGGAAAGGGAGATGACTGGGAGGATTAGGGTCGGTTTGTGTGACCGCCGGAATCCTGTGCTGACAGAGTGGGATCATGCAGTACCCACTAAACACACACACTAAACACACACACACACACACACACACACACACACACACACACACACACACACACACACACACACACACACACACACACACACACACACACACACACACACACACACACACACACACACACACACCTCGTGGTTCAGTGATTTCCACAAGAAGGCCAAAAGTGGTACACATTTGTAAATCTCAGCGGGTACAAATGTAACCAAATGGACCGGGAAGGGGCCATTTGGTTGCATTTGTAACCTCTCGGCGTTAATTGGACGCTGAGGATTGTAGGCTACTGTGCTTAAAACTAGCACACACACACACACACACACACACACACACAGCTACACACGCACACACGGACACACGGACACACACATGATGGCATGCATCACAGTTACAAACATGTCGTGAGATGCAAAGTTTGCACAAAATGTGTTGCCAGACAAGGACTCAGAGTGGGTTAAAGTGTTTCACAAGTGTACTCAGGGACTGTTGGGACCCCTTCCTCATGGAGCCACGTGTGTGCCTTCCTGGCTTGGGTTCGAGTCCCATGGAGCCTTCTCTTTATATGCTAGACCAGTCCTGTTTCTATGTGAACTTCCCACTCTTCTGTCTCAAACAAATATCGAGGGGATCGGACTGCCTATCCTACCTTTTCTAAACAACAAAATCTAATCATGTGGATCTCGGAATCCACATGGGAACTGTGAGGCTCCAATGTGGATCTCTGTCTTCATGTGGATCCATGATGTCAGTCATCTACAGTATGACAGTGTTCTCAAAGTGGGGTCGAGGGACGTCCCTCAGGGTTCCTTGAAGGGGTTATAAATGGACCCTTACAGGTCTGTAACTCTGTGAGTGTACAAATGGAGTACATTGGTGGTTTGATAGCCACTCATATATGACATATCTTGATATCTATGGGGAAAAAATAAATAAATGAATAAATAAAATGAAACACTGAACATGTCAATCTTGATTTGAAGAGATTTCATGGTGCGGCTATTCATATTCACTGACACACAGGCCATTGGTGTTGAGGAAGCCATCACCGACCAAACAGTTGTTTGCATGGTTGTTGCAGCAGTCATTAGCCTTCCCTTGGGGTGTGAGGTGTTGTGATGTTATTCTTGCCTCGGAATGCACTGACAGACCAGTAAACACGCTCATTTACGTATTACTCAGCTCTCCCAAATTAGAGCCGAGCTCTGATGACAAGAGCCGCGCCTCGCTGACACAGACAGACAGACAGCGCCACTGTGTGCGTGTGTGCAGCAAAATCCTGACTTTTACTGCATCTCTGAAAGTGTAAAAATGTATCTGTAAGGGTCAAGATTTGAATGTGTGTGTGTGTGTGTGTGTGTGTGTGTGTGTGTGTGTGTGTGTGTGTGTGTGTGTGTGTGTGTGTGTGTGTGTGTGTGTGTGTGTGTGTGTGTGTGTGTGTGCGTGTGCGTGTGTGTGTGTGTGTGTTTGTATGCATCTATAGCTGGTTGACCCGACGTCATAATCCCAGTTTAAAAATCACAAGGCTCACAACAAAGCTATTCTAAAAACCTGCAAATGTACTTATTTGTAAGAGATGTACACAAATCAATTCTAAAGCCTTTTAAAGTTTGATTCAGGGGAGTGAAATTCTACCACGGTGACCTTGGAATGTAATGCCTAGACCTTAAGCCTCTAAATTTTGTACCAAGATAGTCCAAAAAGCTACCAAAAGTACCGCTCCTCCAGCTGTGGTTGACTTGATCTCTTGTGGGACGATTTACAACACAAACTAATGGAAGATTTCGAGGCTGTCTGAGAGAGAAGACTTTCCTTCATCAAAAAAAAAAAGGGAGGGGGTTTTAATCAATGGTATTTTTCACAGAAACTATGTCAGGTTTTTTTTTTTTTCTCAAGCAAAGAGGAGGACGACAATAAATCAAATGAAGGGGCTCCATCCACTGGGCCAGGAGAACTGAAATCCAAACCAAGGCGAGGTTAATGGAAGTTCAGCTCAAGATTTATTTTAATTGTTCCATTGTAATTTCTTGGACTTAAACAAAATGTCTCCTTTGTTGAAGGCAGCCTCTAAATTATCCCACATCTGTACTGGAAACTGTAAAGTGTCACAAGAATTATTTTTTCTTTTCCTCTCTCTCTCTCTCTCTCTCTCTCTCTCTCTCTCTCTCTCTCCCTCTTTCTCTGTTGAATTAAGAGAGTGACACAGCGCTGGGGTCAGTGATTGAAAGCCCCATTCAGAGAGCAGAATATTGGAATTTTGCAAAAGGAAATGGGAATGTAATGTAATAGAGGAAACGGAGTACATTTACTTTATAGTTTTAGATTCATCTGGGATGGAATTTATTCAACTTTGACCTCTTTAACTTCAGCATTATGCCTGAGTTATACTTGGTTGCGCACAGAAAGTAGCCGATCTACAAGCTCACAACACATAGCAGCTCGACGCGTTATGAGCTTGTGGATCGGCTATTGTCAGTGCGTGACACCGGTGCACAACTAAGTATAAATCAGGCTTTGCCATTTGGAGATATACTCTATGTAAAATGTCTTATGATCTATTTACTCAAGATCCTTCCCTGAACAATTATTTTTCAAAGGCTCTCATTTCAGGCACTATATTTTTAATTTATGTGGGGACAAAGTTTATTAGAACTGCCATATACTTGGCCAAGAACAGATAATTTAATTAACATATTCTGCTACTAAGAGTTTCTTTGTATTCGTAGTTACTTAACAGAACCCATAAAACATTAACTATAAAGAAAGGTCATTGTTTATTTCTCTTTATTGTTTGCACATGCCTTCCTAATTTTTCATATTGATATCAAGACAATCTAAAGTGTGTTCCGTTGAGCTCAACTTATTATTATTATTTTACTGGCATCACATTACAAGCAATTAGTTAATCTCTTGTCATTGCCCTCTTATTTTCCATGATTAATACCCACCTTTCAACCCAAGAATAACGGAAATGCTTTTGTTTTCAGGATACGGTTTCATAATTTATTTAATATCAGAATGAAATATAAACTCTGCGCTCTGAGCCCTGATTCAACATACAATAATCTGGTCTATAAAGGTAGTAGAACCAAGTTTGGTTCACTTTGGTGTTGAACTAACAGGAATAACAGCCCTAAACCTTTTCAGAACAAAATGAAATAGAGAAAATAAGGATCATATTCATCATATTTTCATTTTAAGCCTTTAACTGATACTTTCCCCTCTGGGCCTTGACAGAAAAGAAACAGTATGGGAGAGAGCGCACAGGGTTAATTTAAATCAGACTTGAATTAACACTCAGGATATTACTGTGCACCTGACTCCGAGTGAAGGACAGGGGAACGTGAAGTTCAACCTTACAGCATGCACTGCCTCCCAGTGGGACGTAACGCACACAGGGCCCTGATCTCACAGCTTCTGCAAGCTGACAGGCAAATTAATTACACAACACAAGTGCTACACACTCATGCTGTACTAACTTTTAACAATAGTATATATAGATCAAAGGAACGGGCATAACCATTAGACAGGTGCAACATTGTTAAGCACACATTTGTGCCACGTACCCCCCCTCCCTTCTGCCCTTGATCAGCGTGCCAGCTTCCTGCTGCCCTCAACTGCTGCCAAGGAACTGCAAGTCCTTTTCTACATGAAACGGCACTGGGTGGGTGCGCACGCTCCAGGAAAAGCACGCCAGCCGCACAAAACACCCGGGGAATGTGTGTTTTGCGAACAGGTACCAGCCGACGAAGAGCCTTCCAGCCAAAACCTCGCTGTCTGCCCCTTTCCTGCCACCCCAGCTGTGCAACGGGCTATTTTTGAAGACCAAATTGCATGCTGGGATAGCGTTGACACCCATGAGCAGTCATCAGCATGTGTTCTCTTGCCTCTGTGTGTATGTACGTATCTGTGCGTGTGTGCGTGTGTGTGCGTGTGTGTGTATGTGTGTGTGTGTGTGTGTGTGTGTGTGTGTGTGTGTGTGTGTGTGTGTGTGTGTGTGTGTGTGTGTGTGTGTGTGTGTGTGTGTGTGTGTGTGTGTGTGTGTGTGTGTGTATGTGGGAGAGAGAGTGAGGGGGGTTAGTGGTGGGAGCTGATGATAATATTACTGATTATTGAAATAACCTCCTGCCACCTGTCTTGTGGTTGCCTCTGCCAAAGCATATATAGCTATAAAACTGTTCCCCCTGCCAGTCATCAGTACACACACACACTGTCTGCCTGACACCTCCACTGAACTGCCAGTTGCTGCAGCAAAACTGATTGGCACAACTACTATATCTGTACCAGAACTGTCTATAATGCCTATAACATCTAAGTATAATTCTCATAATATCCAAACAGAATGCCTATAATATCTGAGTATGTTTATATGGCATTCAAGTGTAAAGCTTAGAACATCTATATGTATAGATTGTTACCCGGGTATTTATCGTTGCACAAGGTTATTCAACCAAGGGCAGAGGCATCGGCCCGACTCCGAGCCGTAGGTGAGGGCTGAGGCCTGAGGCGGGACACTGAGGCAATACTTTGTTGAATAATCACTAGAGCCCGGCTGAGATATCAGTTTGGCCGATATATCCGCCGGCATTATTTAACTTTTTTGACATCGGCAGCCTATGTGTCCCGATTTCTTACTTAAAAAATACATAGATCTCACAGTTTAGTAAATAAATAAATAAATAAAATTTTAATTTCAATTTGTATCTATCAAAACGTTGACTGTGACTGGCCAGCTCCTGCTGTACCAGCCCTGAGACTGATATCACTTATTACCCTCTATGGCCTTTTTTCCCCCTGAAATAATTCATAGTCTTTAAGTGGAACTGGTTATTTTAACCAAACATCTTAACCCCTTTATACTTAGTTGACCAGGGCCCCGAAGGCTCTATCATGTTGCGTTGCAACACAACGCCCTATGAGCTTGTAGATCGGTTATATCCACAGAATGTTTGATCCAGAGTAGGAAAACTAGGGTTCATGTGGGTTTGTGTGGGTTATTGAGTCAAAAATGTGCTTTCAGGCCAGTCGGATTCCACATTAGGGTCAATAATGCCCGATGCCATTTAGTGTACTACAGTATCTGGCATGGGTCAGGAGGTCCATCCTGACTCATCACCTTTGCCACGGGATCACTCCACTCCTGCCTAGGTTCAAATCCCCTTCCACTCTAAGTATGGGAGCTCATGTAGCTCACACCAGCCTGGCTCTGCCTTGTCTCTTTAACACCTCTTCAGCTCGAGTCCAGACAAAACGCTGAGCCAGCAAATCTCCTGCTACCCAGTACAAGGTCTTCATCACCCCATGGTCTTTATCACCCTGAGGGACTGCATGCTCAATTGAAACTGGAACTCAGGCTTTTAATGTTACAGTAAGTTCATCTAAGTTACACTGGTTTCATCTAAGTGTGTGGTTGAGGTGATGCATCATGGTTTGCCACATCGTAAAAAAAAAGTCCCTACGAATCTTATTATGCTCTATTATCTTCCTGCAAACATGCTGAAACATCAACAACTGCTGCTACAACTCCTGTACTCCATGTAGTATACTCCATGTACATAATAACACATGCAATCATATTTATTCATAAATATTTATATTTATTTTAACAGCCAACATTGTTCCTACAGATTGTAAATCCTTTAGCCTACATTTCAACTAAAATGTATATATAATACAAGAAAAGTGTGCTCCTACGTTTCAAGAGTTATAGGCCTGTTATAGCACCACCATGAGGAGATTTGAAAAAATTGGGATGGAGATTCTTCCTTGACTTGGTGGGAATGTGCGTGCAAAGTTTCCCAGCAATCGGGCGCTGCATTCATGATGTGCGGCACTTTGTGCAAAATGGCCACCCCCACAAACTTTGGAAGTCAATCATAGCCAATTGGAATGGAATGTGATAGATATGTCTTGATCACTACAGAGATAATGTATTTGCATGAGGTTTGGACAAAATGTGTTTCACAAAGATCTGTCACATGGTGGCGCTATAACTGGCCGATTAGGACAAAAATGGGTGGAGATTCTTCCTTGGCCGACTGGGAGTGTGCGTGCAAAGTTTCCCGCCAAAGGGTCCAGCGGTGCTTGTAGCATCTGTAAGAGTAGTAGCAAAAACTGTGTTTGGCAAAGAAAACGCAACATGGCGGAAAACGTGTCAGGTGGAAATGGAAGTGGCTTATTGCGTAATCCAAGGGAAAGATTATTTTGATTGTATGCCCTACGGTTCAAGAGTTATAGGCCAAAACGTGAATCGGCCTGTTATAGCGCCACCATGAGGCCGATTTGGCATTTCTTCCTTGGCCTAGTGGGAAATGGTGGGAATGTGCGTGCAAAGTTTTCACGGCAATCGGACGCTACATGCGTTCATGATTTGAGGCATTTTGTTCAAAACGTGCCACTCCTGCCGGTCGGTTGGAGAACGTTATGCCCGAGACAGACAGATATACACTAGACACACAGACAGGTTTCTGCAATTTCTGTCTGTCTGTCTGTCTGTCTGTCTGTCTGTCTGTCTGGTCTGTCTGTCTGTCTGTCTGTCTGTCTGTCTGTCTGTCTGTCTGTCTACAGTATATACAGTATTTCTGACAAGACACAAACAAGAAAACAGACAGACAGACAGACAGACAGACAGACAGACAGACAGACAGACAGACAGACAGACAGACAGAAGAAATATTATATTTGTGTCTGTTTTTGTCTGTCTGCGCTTGTCGACTTCACAGCTCTGTGTTTCAAAGACAAACGGGTATAAACGGACACACCACTACACTCGTCAGGGCAGGACATGCTGCCAAGCATCACACCCGCCAAGACCACAACTATGTCACCTTCCAAGATGGAGGTGATTAAAAGCCACCACTCCTATAATTGACCCAGAGACCCAGACACTGATATTTCACACTGTCTTGATTTCATCCACGGAGCTACGTGCTTCAATCCCATGGCGTCCATCTTGTACACGTAAGAGATAAGTGTCGCAGGCCCCCAGTGACATTACCCCACTCGCACAGTTTAGCACTGGATAGCATTAGCTGTTAACGACCTTTCTAACTAAAAGTGGTGATTCAAACGGATAGCATTTAGGCCCATAAAACCACCTTGGAAACATTCCACTATGCAAGGCTTCGGGGTCTTAAAAGGATGTTGAAGAGTGAAGACTCTGATGTGCAGCGAACGTGTGGGTTTGACTCTGGTCAACACACATTTAATTGTAACGCTTTTCAAGTCAACACATGTTGTGTTGTTGATGTTAACATAGTGTAAAGTGGCAAATATGTAGACATGTCCCAAAGTTAAGAGG
>NC_137619.1:22060696-22085696 GCF_963280865.1 Gymnoscopelus braueri
TATACTTAGTTGACTGGAGACCCCCGGGAGTCTATACTAGGCCCCCTCCTTTTTTCCCTCTACACCACATCTCTTCACCAAAATTAGCCAATCTACTTTTGGTAGATCTGTTATCTTGTAGATGGGCCATGTTTGCTGAATGTTCACCCCAGAATAGCAATGCTATAGGGTTCATGTGGTTTAGACTTAGAATTGTCTGTTTGCAACATGGCCTGGAGTTATTTGCCTCATATGCCCTGTAGTCACACTGGGTGCTTGGGTGTCACAAGGCCGCCGTCAAACCTCTCGGAATTGCCCAGCACTTCCACGCCACAGCTCTTTGGGATGGTAATTTACGCTGCGCGCACAGCAGCTCAGCAACATGATGTAAAAGGATAGCTAGTTGTCGGCAGGGGATACAAGCTGAGCGACAACGTTCAACGGCCTTCTCATTCCGAGACTAATCCTCGCTTGTTTGTCCCTGAGCTCACAAACATCGGGGTCAGGTTTCTACCCATGCAACACTCCCCCCTGCTCAAGGACTGTTGACAGGGAAGCACTGCTGCTAATATTGTTCAGTCTTGTTATGAGTTGACCATGATGTGGTAGCGAGGTGATTTTCATGGACTCGCCTAATCATCACATCTGATATATGGGGCAGGGATCTACTGTCGATTTGGTCTTCTTGGGTTTCCACATACTTTTGCTTTCACACCTCATAGCCTTATATACATAGTGATAATGCTTTGTTGTCTATTTGTAATTGTCTTTATAACCTTTCTTAGGATTGTTATTAATTGTTTGTGATTTATATCGTTGAAAAACAGCATATACTGTGTCACCGCTCACTGTCATCCGAGCATTGTATCTATTTCTCATTCAAGGACGGTCAAACACTGCTGTTGACTGAAAGTATTATTATTTTGTTACTTGTTTGACTCTTTACATTCTGGCACAGGCCTTCTCCTAAATGGTCTCTTGCTGCCCTCTAGAGTGCTTCTCAGTTCCCTTTCTATCTGATTTGCTCCTGTAAATAGACACAGACATGCTTGCTTACAAGTATGCATGTCTGTGTGCAGCGTGTGTGCACGCACGCACGCACACACACACACAGACACAGACACACACACACACACACACACACACACACACACACACACACACACACACACACACACACACACACACACACACACACACACACACACACACACACACACACACACACACACACACACACACACACACAGTAGCGGTCACACTGGGGTTCCATTGGTCGCTCCCTAACCCTCTCTCCCAAAGCTAAACAAGGACATTCCAAATATGTCACAACACGCAACATGCTAAGGACACAGGGTTCTCCCTGGAACAAAGACAAACCCCCACTTATGAGTGAAAGAAAAGGCTGTGACTCCATGGAAAGCAAAAGCTAGCACACAGCACATACAAAAGAACATACAATATACAAAATAATTTACAGGCTACATAAAATGTAAGTCATTGTAAGGCATTTAGATCAGAGGTATTTCATACATTCACCTGATTTCTCTTTCGGGATCAATTGTACAGTATATTATCTGACATTAAATATCGTTGGTGTCGGGCAGAAACCTTGTATCTCCGCATTTCAACTGTTTATGTTTCTTTGTAAAATAGTGTCACGCAAAAGTAGCAAAAATAGCTTAGTCTGCTATTTTTGAAAGATTTAGAAAATTATAATGAAAGTGATTAAGTGTGTGTGTGGGTTCTATAAACACTTAACCAATTACAACTATTAACAAGAGCTTGTGACTAAATAATAACTACATTAGATTAGATTTCCTGAAAAAAGTTACCGTTTTGGACATACAAGGTTTCCACCCGACGGCAACGATATAATACTTAGTGTGGGAATTTATCATAACCTAGCCTTCACCCATTTGGAATGGAGGTGAAACATTCCTCTGAACAGGGAGACGTGCCATCCTGGGCCCTGTGACAACATATTACACTGGACCCTCCATATCTATTAAATAAGACATAACAAGTCTAATAATAGCACTGCCTCCCGGTCAGGGATCATCAATATGTCCGTACACGGACCGTCCGTACCTTCGGCCCCATGATGTGTCCGTGGCAAGACTTGGCCTTGTCCGTGGCAAATTTTTGTTTTTATGTTTTTTACATAACATTATAATGTTCTTATTTTGATCATAAGATCCAATTACTGAGTGTCAGTCTCTGGGTTTACTTCAGAATATGTATGACACTGATTTACTATGACACTATGGCACATTAGGAGTTCACTAGGACAGCGGTTCTCTAACTTTTTATTTCCAACAACCCCATAACTCTGAGAGTGCACAAATGGAACCAAATGGACCCTATGGGTCCATTTGGTTCCATTTGTGCACTCTCAGAGTTACAGACCTGTAAAGGTAATTTAAGCCTATAGCTCTTCATGTGTTTCTGGTAACATTATTGTCTGCTCATTTGTATGTCCATGGCAAAAAAAATATTTTGACAAAAATGTCCACCACAAGCCAGCATGGCGATGACCCCTGCTCTCGGTCCAATCTTTAGCCATGGATAGCAAAGTCACCAGGTGTGTACTTCCTGAACCAATGCTTATCTTCATTGTCAGTGGTAGTGTTTGTGAATAAATTAATGCATTTTTATTTTGTGTCTTGTCTTAAGACCGATCCCTTGTGACGGTAAACCCCCCCCCCCCCCCCATACCACAACAACCCCCCATCCAGATCCAAGCTCTATTGACTCCCATCATAAATAAAACAAAACATGTGGAAAATGTTTTGTGTGGAATTACTAAGTTAGCCTACTGGTTGTGTGCACAAGAAAGTTTGTAAGATTGTCACTAGACACACACACACACACACACACACACACACACACACACACACACACACACACACACACACACACACACACACACACACACACACACACACACACACACACACACACACACACACACACACAGCCCGACCCTCTTATAGACGGCTAGCTGCCTGCCGAGCATGAGCTGTGATTGGTGTACTTTCGTGGGGACCATGTCCATACAGACAAACCCTGTTCTAGATGGCCTTCGGCCCCATGATATCTTTGTGGGCCCCTGTTAGCAGCATTGGGCCCCTAAAAATCTTTCTGACCATCTCCCTCAGTCCTGGTCAGCACCATACATTGCAATAATGAAACAACTCTTGGAAAACATGATGCCGCTTCAGTTTTTTTCCCTTATTTTTTTTTGGGGGGGGGGGCTCAACCCCAACCTCCGTCACCCCCCGGCACATATCCTCACACACACACATAGTGATGCGATGACGTCTTCACGGCCAGGCGTGCAGGGAGCTGCCGGGTGTCTGTGGAGAGGCCTGCACGTCCCCCCAGGTAAGCCTCTGTCAAACCACAGACAGATTAAGCAGCATGAAGAATAACAAACCAGAGGACAGGACACATCCCAGAGTTCCACCTGAAGGCAAATGGACACCCCCTCCCCCACCCCCACTCCTCTGAAACCTGTCAAAATCCTGACGGAGGACTTAAAGATTGGGAATACCCCCAAGAGATGAGCGAACAGAACAGAACGGAACAGAACAGAACAGAACAGAATGGAAGAGGACATGAACCAGACGTCTGCCAGTGCTTTATGATTTTTTTTTCTCCTCCTCCCCTCTGTGGAAATATGTATGACGTGTTCCGGCCTTTGACAAGTTTCAAGTGTTAATCGCATAAGAATGGCATGTCTGCGGTAACAGGATGTGGTTGGTTTGTTATGGTTGGAAGGTCAAGTTTTTCTTAACGTTTTGGTGTCTCTTAATCCACCCTCTCAGAGTTAAATTAACAGTGGGGATTTCACTATGCACCAGTGATCTATCCAGATGTGTCTATGTTTTTTTGTTTGTCTGCCTGCCTGTGTGTCTGTCTATCCATCTGCCCCTTAGTCTTGTCCTACCATATGTCTCTCCTTCCATCCGTCTACACATGCGCCGTTCCATCCAATCATATGACTCGTATCCTTTACCGGACAGGAACCCGTGGCACGACAATGACCTTGTTGCGAGGGGGACAGTGTTGACTGGTACACTGTCCTCTTTTAGACTGCTGAGTGGCTCATGTAGCGTGGGCGAGGTGTTGGCCGGCCTCTGGGGTCCTCAAGCCATCTGTTTGAGGTCCTGCTTGTGTGTGTGTGTGTGTGTGTGTGTGTGTGTGTGTGTGTGTGTGTGTGTGTGTGTGTGTGTGTGTGAGTGTGAGTGTGAGTGTGAGTGTCAGTGTGTGTGTGTGTGTGTGTGTGTGTGTGTGTGTGTGTGTGTGTGTGTGTGTGTGTGTCCGGGAGGGGTGGGACGGGGTATTGGGTGGGGGCTTTGATGTGTGGCCGTTTTCTGCTTAATTAGGTTCGGAAAACAGGACCTCATCAAAAAGCAGCTGCTAACGTCCCCATTAAGATATGATCACACACACCCACACACACACATGCACACAACGCATGCAGATGCACAACTGCAGACACGTACGAACACAGGCACATAGACACAAAGCAGAAACAAAAAAGCAGAGCCAAAGAAATGCACACACACACACACACACACGCACGCACACGCACACGCACACGCACACGCACACGCACACTGACACTGACACTCACACACACACACGTGCGTGTGCGTGTGCGTGCGCACACACACACACACACACACACACACACACACACACACACACACACACACACACACACACACACACACACACACACACACACACACACACACACACACACACACACACACAGTCCCTCTCACTCCTGAGAGTTACAAAAGCTGTTTTAAGGAGAATAAAAACATAATTGGATGTGTACGTGAGTGTCTGTGTGCTTGAGCATGGATGTGTGCACATGTGTAGGTACAGTACAGTATTCATATTCTCACATGGAGTGTATGTGTGTTTACACTGTATAGTCCACATACTTGAATGCATGTACATGCGCATGACTGGATGCATTTCCTGATGTGTAAAAATGGAACCGAGTTATGGAGGTCCTTGAAATTAAAATGTTTGAGAACCACTGCTGATTATGGATGTCATGAAGGAGAACAGGGTTTTATCAGACACCTAACAGAGCAGTTATTGGCCTGCAACAACACACAGCCGGCACAACACTACAACGCCACCACAGCCACAAGACCACAACACAACAAGTTCACCAGGAAGTGCATTTCTGCATCTCACACCCCGAGTTCACTGTTTGTCATATCTTTTCTCCCTCACAAACAACAAAGTTGTAAACTGGAGGGAAATATACTTAACCACACTGGACAGCTGCCAAATTTCCACAGGGCATTAGCAGCCAACTGGTGCAGGCTCATTAAAGCGCAGAAAAACCTATAACCATTAAAAGGCCATTAGGCAGCATGTAATTTTGTGGAACTAAATGGCGGAGAGTAATCAAAAGCACATGAAGCCCAGCTGGGCGACTGGGCAAACTGTTTCAGTTTGGGGGGAATCCATCATCGACAATGGCAGCTTTTTGGGGGGTCAATTCTCCTTTCCTCTCTGTCACTATTGCTCACTGTCTCTCCCTCTCGTCTCTTGTCGCAGAGCGTTTTCGCGCTTTTGACGCGTTTGATCGTCTCTTTCCGATCAATACATCATAAATATCGTCAATGTCACAATCCTCTCTGTGACTCTATTTTTTCGTATAATCGTTTAACTCCCTTGGATAGCCCTATATACTTCGGCACACAATGAAAAGTGAAAATCTACACGCTCACAATCTAGAAGATCTACAAGCTCACAAGGTGGTGCATCGCGACATCGCTTGCAGATCGGCATTTTTCCTTAATAAGCGAATTTTAGGTTTAGATTTTAATTGAACGTTTTTTTTTATTCAACTCTTAGAATGACACGCCCAAAATAGGGATGCCAGGTTGAATGTGGTTAACACAGCTGACTGTGTTCAAAACTCTGTCCTCTGGATTTCATTAGTCCCTCGGTCCAACGCCAAAACACCTGCAGTGCAACCTTCAGAGCCAACATCAGTCACAATTTGTAAACGACTCGAAGAGCACCTCCACCAGAAAATACCTTTCAAACCTGATCAATAACTAAGGATCAATCAGCAGTTCAAGGGGGATTCTCAGTCAGCTCAAAGCAGAGTGGTTTTATGAAAGACGGCCATCCAGGGCCTTGTAAAAGTCATGTGTCAAATGTTCAGACCAGCTTCATGCAAGTGGCCAACGACACGCAGGGCTGCGTTTATTATGTGTAAAATGTCATTAGCCAAGTCAAGGCACATATTTCTAGGCTTGTTCTGGCTTTGCAGGACCACGGTGACAAGCCAGACTCTGGTTAGTCAAATTAGGGCTGCATTTGGACTGTCATGCCTTTAAGAGATTTAAATTGACAGCAGAGCACCTTGTTTCAATCAAAGGATATTTGTACTCACAGTGAAACATTGTGCACATTTGGTTCTCTCCATCTTGAAAGATGAAGGTCTCAAGTAGACTTGGCCACCGTTGTCCTGGCGATACTCCCCTCAAATGCAGTGCTGTGAGGGGGGAGGAGGAGGGGGTGACGTGACGGGTGAGAAGTTATGTACATCCAAAAAATCGTTATGTTTATTTATCCAAAGAAGGTTTGCTGAGCACACATGGGCTTTTCCTGTGACGCCCAAATTTACAGCACATGGTCAGGTCCACTCACGGCCCGGTTCAAAAGCAACTTTTACCCAGTAAAATCCCTCAGTGTTAATGTATCAATTTGTACACTCTCAGCATTAAATTAACACTGAGGATTTTATGTGTGTACACATAGACAGCCAGTCAGCACTATACCGCCACCGGTTTGTTGAAAACAACACATTTAATGAGTTAGTTGCACAATGTTACTTGCACAAATGTACATACTGTAGATAAGTGTAACTGATGCATACTGTATGCATGCCTTCTGCACATTCGATAAAGAGTGAATCAATAGCTGCTAAAGATATTTTACCATACCTGCCCTTAAAGAGCTTTTATTATACTGTACCTGCCACTCTTACCTGTACTACTTAATTTTGTATTTTGTTTCGCATTTATATTTTCATATTTTTCTTATTCTTTTATTTCAGTATATCCAGTATGATTATACTATTAATATGATTGTTGTTGTTGTTGTTATCTTGTTGCTATATATTAGCACAGTCTTGTGGAACATTCATGAGTGAGCGACAAAAAAACTTTTCGAGGCTCAACAAAGTTAACGTGCTTAAAAAATGCACTCCGAAAGCAGCGTAACAGCGAGTGGATATTCTCTGCTTTTACAAACACAAGGAGGTGACATCAGTCTTTTCTCGCCCCCATCCCTCCCCATGCCTCATTTACTGCAGGCAAGCATTCAGCTCTTTTCACAGCTAATGCACATGAGTGCAACGGGAAGCATGGACTGCTTATGTGCTCCGTCCTGCCCTGCCCACTCTTCTCAATGTCATGCAGGGTATAGGGGACAGAGGGGAATCCCAGTTCTGTACACACATCAGTCAAATCCTGAGTGTTAATATATTTGTTACTCTGAGATTGTGCAAATGGAAACAAATGGACCCCATTTTCTCTCAGAGATCAATTAACACTGATGATTTTACTATAATTTGCAATTTACAGTTGAACCCATTAATACCGGGAAAGCATGTGTCATTTTAGATTTCTTTGGTCTATTTTTAACTTGAGTTAAAAATCTTATCTTAAAATATATATTCAGAAATTTGCAAAAAATGTCAAGTTTTTCAAAAATAACTCTTTAACTAGATCTACAAGCTCATAGCGCGGCACTCGTGCTTGTATACTGTATCTGATATTTTTGAAAAATCTTGAAAATGTGTGCAAATCTATATATTTTTTTAAAGTGAAGATTTTTAACTCAAATCTTTGCTTCTGGGGGGTCCCTTGAACAAAATATTTTGAGATGGGGGTCCGCGGCTATCCTCAGATCTTAATGGGTTAAGCTTATCCAGAGCGACTTACAATAAGCAAGGTAAACCCGTACATCTAATGCAGAGAGACAGTTTAGAACCTCAGCAAACTAGGATCACAGGCAAACCCAGAACCTATAGGATCAGTCTAAACAAAATACTATCAAAATAATAATCTGTACATTGAAGCTAGTATAGGATACCGGCAAACAATGAACCTAGCATCTGTCTAATAGCATGCTAACATCTGTACAAACTTTGACTATACGGTTACAAATGCTTGACGGGATGTTTGAAATCGGGGTGATATCTGATCTGATATGATGGTGACGCCAGTCACGCCACTTCTCTGAACATTCGCACTTGGCTAGAACCACTTGATCTCACATCACTTTGTTTATTCTGTTGTTTTTTCTCATTTGTACACTCTCTGAGTTAAATTAACATTGAGGATTTTACTATGTAAAAAACTTTGACTATGGTTAAAAATGCTCAAAGGGATGTTTGAAATCGGGATGATATCTGATCGATGCTGTCGTGCAGAAACCTTGTATCTCCATATTTCAACTTTTTTAATTCATCATACAAGAGTCTCGATGTCGCTCAAAAGTAGTGAAAATAACAGATCTACAAAAGTAGATTGTCTATTTTCACTATTTTAACATGTTTTCTAAAATAATAATAAAAAAGCAGCGGTTCTGGACATACAAGGTTTCCACCCGACAGCGACGATAATGATGGTGACGACACTTCTCTGGACATTCACACTTGGCAAGAACCGGTTGATCTCACATGCCTTTGTTTTTTCTACAGTAATATTTCCCCCAGGCTCTACATGTGTTTTTTAAACGATTATCTTTACATCACACAGGTCATTAGCTGGATTTCACCCCAGGACAGTGGGAGTATATGTGATACGTGCTCTCTTGGGCTTTCTGGTTTCCGACCCCCCCCCCCCCCCCCACCCAATACTTCTCAATTTCGCCATATGACTCACAAAGTATGTGATACAAGACTGGATTGTGTCCAAACTATGTACAAATTCCAACCACAATGCAAGCGTGGCCACGTTGTGATGTGGTCCGGCTCTATCGGATTACAAACTGGCTCCGAATCCAGTCGGGGTCCAGACAGGCCATTTAATACGGCCCACCGTGATTGCATGATAAAAAGTCAAAAGACAGGTGTAACCATAGCCTTATGCATCTGAGCACTGTGTTTGCTCATGCATTGGTTAACTGGCGTATTG
This sequence comes from Gymnoscopelus braueri, assembly GCF_963280865.1. Taxonomy (NCBI): domain Eukaryota; kingdom Metazoa; phylum Chordata; class Actinopteri; order Myctophiformes; family Myctophidae; genus Gymnoscopelus; species Gymnoscopelus braueri. Next base: position 22,069,867 of record NC_137619.1, read on the forward strand.
TATTTTCACCTTTGGAAATACTAGAGGATTACAAGGCATACTGTACTGTTTAAACTGTTTCCGTGCTGAGTTATCTCTATTCTTGCTAAATCCCTTTCAATAGAAATATATATATATATATATTATATTACCATAACTATTATAATATTGCTATATATTATATAATACTATAAAGCTATTACATTACATTACTATAAAGCACTGGTTCTCAACGTGGGGTCTGGGGACCCCCACAGGTCCTTTATTAGGGAGTTCCAGGGGATCCCCAGCAAAATGAGGAACAGTTTAAGCCCTATAAATTTTTTGGGGCTATTAAAAAACAGTCGATCTGAGCAACACAACGTGTAGTGTTGTGAGCTTGTAGATATGCTATTTCCAAAGCATGTTGACAAATGTTGACTCCCATGTTCACATGGGTTCCGCAGTGAAATATGTGTTTGACAACCCACTACCATAATGCATCATGTAGAACACTGTTTCCCAAAAAGTGGGTCGGGCCCATGTGTGGGTCGTGGAACCATTTTTATGGGTCGCGTTTAATTTGAATAAATAAAACATTTCCCTTTTTCTTTTAAAGAAGTAGTGAAACTAGCAGCTCACAACATGGCGCAAAACGACAGGTTGTGAGCTTGTACATCTGCTATTGTCACTAGTTTGGGTCCTGGGGAGATATCAAATTTACCTTTTGGGTCTTGAGCTAAAAAGTTTGGGAACCACTGATGTAGAAAATACATTTTCTATTGTTAATATCTGTACAGCAGTTCAGAACTTGAGAGTCGGTGCTCTTCCAGTGCCTTGAGAGAGTTTGAAAGTCACCCATGCAGAACTTTAGAGTGAGGACTTGTTACAATGGACATGCAAATCCAATACCAGTTTTATTTGTGTCTTTGTTGGGGGAAGGACGTCGCAAATCCAACTCAATTTAGTTAATTTCATTTATTTTACTGACTCATTGGTATGATGCCAAGGGTTTTATATGTGCGGGCAATCTAATCTGGGAGATGAAGGTTTGTGCATGAAAGAGACAGATTGTCTCGTAAAGGTGTGGCTGACGTGCCTTTGCAAAAGACAGCAAAGTTTGGATCCACAACTTTAGATCAACCTCGTTTATAAAAAAAAGGCTTGTGGAAGTAGAGTTATCCCTTGGATCTTTTTCCCTTAAGACTAGTGCTGAAATTTGAATTTAAGAATTTTAGTACCGCAGATAATTTGCCAACATCAACCTATACTTCATATACTGTAACTATATTATACGTTACATTTACGGAAAGACACATTGCTATTATACAATACCAGGAATAATTGATCTGAAACAGCAACTGCTCCGTTCATTTCATTTATATGTTAAGCGGCGGCTTACGTGCCACTTCTAGATAAGAGTTCCTATCATTCCAGGAATGATTTAGGACAGCCATCCTTCTCACATTGTATACGCTTTTCCAGGATTAATTGTGAGGGCTGTGAGAAACTATACAGGTTCATTTTGAGCTTTGAGTTATGGGCAGTTTTTACGCTTCAGGCGTTTTCTCACCATTTGAAGTTAGGAAGAAGATGTGGAAAGTTTTGCTAATCCAAAAGAAGAGAATGTAATATCACGTAAAAAACTGTGTTAGAGACACAAATAATTCACATTATATCAAACTTAGTTACTCAACAGTTAGCTAATTAAAATCCTGTATTTTACGGTAAAATACAGATTTTCTTATTAGCTACTACAATTTTAATTGGCATTTTAGAATGAATTAGAATTCAAATGAATTAGTATTACAATCACAATTTATCTGAATTAGAATTGCAGAATTGAATAAGCTAGACTCTCAAGTACTCATAATGCAATCATAACACTTTATAAAGCCTTTTATAATGACTTAAAAGGTCAATATCATACAATTTAAGACGAGAACTTAATCTAAAAATGCATTGTGTTAGTTCAACCTTGAAAAGTATGTGCATTTCAGTTCATGGAGTGAAATTGTGGAATGGACTGAGTTTGGAGGTTCAGCAAAGTCCAAATTTGAATCACTTCAAGAAAGTTTATAAATGTGTCATATTTAAGAGATATTTGGTTGAGGAGGGGCCATGTTGACCTATGTAGATAGAGTAACTACTAGTAGGGTTGGTTTTATTTTAATTTTATTGTATCTCTGTTATTACTGCGGTTATTTTTTATTGTTCTATTTTTATATTTTCTTTTTAACATGCAGTGGAGATGTTTAGGTGTGAATACATTTATTTTTTTCAAATGTGAAAATTGCTAGTGAAAAAGGGGGTAGGAGTTTATAAGTTTTAGACTTCATCCTACTCCTTTTCGGACATTGTTGTTTTGTTTTGTTTTCTACAGTTTTGTATTCTATTTATGATGTTCGAAATAAAATTCATTCATTCATTCATTCATTCATTCATTCATTCATAATTATAATGCATTATAATAACTTTTTAATTAATTAAAGTGTGATTATAAGTCAATATAAGGGGCAATTGAATGGATTAAGTAAAGGGGAAAATTATGATTAAATCCAAGAACAACACACAAAACATTTCTATTTACATCTCCAGGAATGTTATGACTGTACTTAAAGCACTCAATTAGGTAAAAATATTTACTCATGACCAACAACCAACCTACAATTGGAAAACAATGGTTTAGAGGAGTCATTATTCTACCTTTTTTTCTTCTTCTTTTTTCTAATCCCAAAATAAATATGAAGCCAATAATGAATCACCAGCTCTGCAGCTCATGAATGTGAATTCTCAGACTGCTTCCATTTCAAATCCCCCAGAGGTGAGGATGGATGGATGGTTGCATCAGGCCATGTGATGGATGGGGCTTAAGGTCTGTCACTACCTGTGAAGGATTGTCCTGAGAGCTGACACACACTTTATTTCCACAGTGCAACCGCACTGAGCCGTATACCCACTCACTGCAGTCACACAGTGGAAAGAAAACCTTGAATGAAAAGCGTGTGTGTGTGTGTGTGTGTGTGTGTGTGTGTGTGTGTGTGTGTGTGTGTGTGTGTGTGTGTGTGTGTGTGTGTGTGTGTGTGTGTGTGTGTGTGTGTTAGCTCTCTCGAAAATCTTGATTGACAAATAGCGTATGGATACACTCAAATTTAAACCCTGTGGAGCTCACCCTGAGCTTCTCCTATGTTTTGCTATTTGTTGTACGCCATAGGGCTTACAGTAAGTGGTTAAAGAAGCCACGTTGAATTCTGGGAACCAAGACATAATTATAACAGTGGTATTTATGGAATTTATTAAAAGATCACATCTAAAACTGAGTAGATGGCCCATGGGCCATCAGTATATTTGATTACAATAGCACATGTATTCTATCACTGTACACTGGCCCAATTTCAAAGGGTGCTGGACACGCACGCGACATCTCTGCATTACAATAAGACACAAAATGATGCACACACTGCACCATAACCACATCAGGGCCTTAGGTACTGTAGTATGTGTAGAGAGTACAGTACTATACAACAGAAAAAGAACTCTCTGCCCTCGCCTGCCTGAGCTGTGTGTCCCTTGGCTGTGTCAGCTGCTTTAGCCACCCCCTAACTGGTCTGATTTACAAGGGATGAAACAGGGGAGTTAAGATGTTAGTCGATGAACAAGAGCCATGCTAGCTTTCAGCGCTGTCCGTGCTCGGCCGCAACAGTATTTCACCGCCCACACAACAAATCTACGACTGCCGCGTACAGCAGTGGGACTCCGACATGTGGAGGAACGTCAAGCCAAGCCCTGCAGACTCATTCAGACACAACCATCCAGTGCAGAAACAGCTAACAGTATGAGATGCACAAATGCATGAATAGTCAGTCTATTGTCTACAGTCTATAGTCAGTCAGTCTAATCTTCTCATAGGCTTACAGTATATACAGTATATTTCTTATCCATAGTGTCCAGTATCTATTTAACTTTAACCACTTAAACACTACATACTTCGCTGACTGGGGTTGCGATGAGTTGTGAGCTTGTAGATGCTAAACATTTTGGCCCACAATAGGGTTCATGTGGTTAATTAATGTTAATTGAACCCTTATGGGTCAATTTGCAAGTTACATGCCCACTCAGGATTTTTGGCCATGTCCAGCATGCAACATCTCCCCCTAACAGCCTCACAGCATCACCCTCTCTCCTCTCTCTCATGTTCTCCTTCGCTCTCACCACCCTGTGGTTTCATCCCACGTTTCCTCACCCACCTCCCTCCCCGCCATGGATGTGTGGGAGGTTGAAAGGCCTCACTGTGCGCACCCGTTCTCACACTCACTACATCATGTGCACGGCGAGAAGGAAACAGTAACCCGATATCCGGAGTTTCCCCTCAATTTGCCTGAGTTTCGTCTCTCCCTCAGGTCCACCTCTTGGCTTCAGCCTCCGTGATTCATGAAGGAAGGAACGACGGCAAAGAGAGAGGCTGAGAGGAGTGAAGTCATCCATTATTGGAGGGACGGAGGGGAGGGGAGGTTGGAGAATAAGGGGGAGGGAGAATAGAGCAAGGGGAAGAAGGGGGGGGGGGTTGGAATCAGTATACGCCTGCATCCCATTTGCTTTTCATTCAAACCCTCTACCCTCAGATCAAACACTCAATGACGTTTTAGTTTTCGTCATTACGAGGCTCACTTTGTGTGAGTTATATAGCAGGGGGTGCGGGAACAGATTGAACTGAGACAGCCTTAGATGTTCCCATGAGACTATGTACTGTACGTTGGTTACACAACACTTCTAGCCAAAGCAAAATGGAGCTCGTATATAAACACAGCTTAGTTACAGTAGTTAAAATGTGGTTCGCTAAAATTCACTGACGACTTCACCATCTCACCACTCTACACATGCAAATATGAAATGAGACAAAATACTGTGCTGCATTTTGAGTGATATTTGGGATTTAAGTGAACTGATTTAATCACTCACTCTGAGAGGGCACGTACAGTAGTGAACTCGACCTACATCATTTAGGCTATGGATTGGACCAACACTTTGTGATAGTATGAGAAAAACAACTTCCATATTAATTGGTCAGAATAACTAACATGTTGCCAGGTTACACTGAAGTGACACTGTTGAGCGTAACTTTTGAAGCGCCGTTGAACTAACACACTGCTCTCAGCTTTGCTGCAGAATGCTTGTGAGGTCGGTCACACCACTCCTGAAATATGACATACAATGTAAATGACAATGGAACCGCAAGTGGAGTTGACTGGGGAGCGTCCTGCTTACCCACTCTATGCTCACGAGGCTGTTCTTAAGCTCCACTCTACCGCTCAAAGAGATTCCCTGCTGACATTCCCTTTGGCACGAAATCACTCACTGTTTATTTAGGTTTAACCTGGCTTCGCTCGCTCGCAATGCTCACCGTTAAAAAACAAAACAAAACAAAACAAACTAGAAAAAGTGCTCCTCGGAGCACAGGTCTCCGCCAGGTCAGGTACGTTATTCTGGCCTCCTGGTGGCGCTACAATAGGCCAATGTGAAAAGGGTGCCAACCGTGCCATTTATTCTTGCATTGACACCGCATTCATGATTTGAGGCATTTTGTTCCAAAAATGTGTTTTGCTAAATTAGACCTGCTGGTGGCGCTATAACAGGCCAATGTGAGAAGGGTGACATTTCTTCCTCGGCCTAGTGGGAATGTGCGTGGGAAATTTCACGGAAATCGCAAGCTGTGTGTATACTTTGAGGCTTTTTGTTCAAAACGGACTAATCCTGCAAACTTTGGAAGCCAACCTTAGGCAATGAGGATGGAATATGGGAAATCGGACAGATCCGGGTTGATCACATGACTGTAGAGATACTGTGTACTGATTTGCATGACGTTTGGATAAAAATTGTAGGAGTAATATAAAAAAATGGGTTTTGCACAAATCGGCCTCCTGGTGGCGCTATAACAGGCCCATGTGAAAGATTTGGGGCAGGTTCTGAATTGGCATCCAGGGAGTGTGTGTGCAGAGTTTCGGAGCGACCGGGCCAACGGTGCCGGAGATTAGCTGGTGACAGACGGACACACACACGGACACACGGACACACAGACGGACGGACAGGGGGTAAAACATACTCTCTCACCATGCCTTCGGCCTGGCGGAGACAACAAATACAATTTAAGCTGTGTTTACCTTTATCTTATTCTTATCGTTTTAGCATTAATTAAGAACTCTAGCATCCATATTCTGGGGGGAACATTCACTGATAACAGATCTACAAGCTTGTGAGCTTGCACATTGGCTATTTTCCGCAAAGATATTTAGTGTATAGCCCATGAGAATATGGTCAATTAAGTATAGAGGGCCCGTGGGAATACGGCCAACTAAATATAGAGTTGAAGTGGTTAAACTTGCAGTGATGGCCTTTGCCATTGGGGAGGCCTATTTCATTAACCAACTGGAACACAATGCACTCTTTAGACATGAACACACACCCTATAAACAGTGTTCAACCCCGACTGTAGACTGATATGCGCCTTTAAGCACCATGGACAGCAACGCTGTCACAAAACACAAGCTATTCAAGTTTTAAAACCTAATGAATTATTAGGCTATACTTTTATAAGACGGGCAATAAGAATAAATCACCCAGCCATCTCTCTCTCTCTCTCTCTCTCTCTCTCTCTCTCTCTCTCTCTCTCTCTCTCTCTCTCTCTCTCTTTTCAAAGCAGTGCTTAAAGCTACAAGCCGGGACTCTTTTAATGAATAAAACGTTACGTTAACCAATCTGTATAGTAGAGCAGTGGTTCTCAACCGGTGGACCGGGGCCCACTGGTGGACCGTGAGGATATTGCAAGTGGGCCCCCAAATAATTGGCGAAACAATACGATTTTAGTAATAATATATTATTTTATTATGTAAAAAGCAATGTCACAGTATTTTTTTTCTTTAAAAAAACTAAAGTGAGTTTCCATTGTGACACTGCTAAATAGCAATGTAAAGTATCCAGAACCCAATCAATCGATTGATCATTTCATGCTCTGAAAATGCATGCGGTCCACCCATCTGACCATCTAACATGGCAGCCGGTGAACGCTTTTAAGAAGTGGGCCCTGATCCAGAAGGTAGTCTCCCTACTCTTCCGTTGAGAAATTCTGACCACAGATAGGACACTAGCTGCACAGCCATCTTTCGGAAATCAATGTAGTCGGAGAGGGCGACAACGGACGTAAAAAGAAGTGTAAACTTAATGTGGTGACTTTGGCCAAATGGAAACAAACTCACAAGAACAATGCTGATGTGGCAAATATATTTTTACATGCACACTGTAGATTATCAACCAACCGCTATATACCTTTCACATTAGTCTAACGCTAATGGACCATCTAAAAGTAAACAATTAGCTGCTGAATGGGTACAGCAGTAGACTGCAGTGCTGAAGCTCTTTGGGACTGTCAGTGCTTCTCAATACAGTCACATTGCAGAGAATGCCCGTAGGGCCGTGGTCCCCTTTTGTTATTGCAGGTTTTATTCATCCGCCGTTTTTCCGCATTAGCCTAACCATGCAGTCGTTTTTTACAAAACTCTGCAAATTATGGTAGAGGGCTATGTCAAATGGCAAACACACGAAACCCACAACCATTGGCAAAGGGTGGCGCTATAGCAACCGACAGGACAGCAATAAAACTTCAAAACAAATATGCGTCTCCTTTGAGGAACATGTGTCACTTTGACCTATGACCTCTGACCCTTAGATCTCCCACCATTTTGAATTACATGAAAAAACTTTTTTTTCTTGCACAAAACTTCCTACACATGAACTTTGGACCAATGTCAACAGAAAATCGTACTGAATTTTATTTAAGTGAAAAAATTAAGCTTTTATGAGCCAATGAATATTGCAGTTTTATGAAAATGTAACTTTGCAGTATGGTAGAGGGTCATTCCAAATAGCGCTGAAATCAATCTTACTCCAATTGGCCAAAGGGGGTCACGCTAGCAATGTGAAAAAAGTAAGCCTCCAGGGGCCAATGAATATTGTATAATAAAGAGACTACAATACCCAGAATCCCTCAGTATGCTGCTAAGCTGTTTCCAATGTTCATTTGATAGCTGCATAGGTTCCTTTTCTCTCTTCACAGTTTGGGGGTAGCAGTAGTTCAAGTGATAGCGTCACTGTCTGTAGATCACAAGGTCCCTGGTTTGAGCCTTACCTTATGCAGGCTTCAATTAAATTGCCACACACAAAACATGTATTAATTAATCAAGATGAAGTACAAACATTTGCAAACTTTTGTCAAGATAACTGAATTTTTGACACAAGTTTGAAATCTGCATTTTAAGCAACACAATACAGAGATACAATATCCACAATCCCTCAGCACTCTGCTCAGCTGTTTAGAATGCTCATTTGGTAAATGTATAGGCTCCTTTCTCTCAAGTTCAATCCATTCGGTTTCTATGGCTTGTTGCATATATTGCATTTTCCACATTTCCTGTTGCATTCCTTAGCCCCCGTATCAGTGCTTGCAGCTATATTTTCATTTTAAGACTCTAACAGCAACAACATTTTACCACCGAGTAGGCTACCGATAACGGACATATAATGGCATGATAACAGTCAAATCGGCTAAATTGCTGAACCGGTTTTGAGTGGTCCATTTTTCATTATGCTGTACATACAGTATATAGAATTTCCTTAAGAATAGCCTGGATTCTTCTAATTTCAAACATCTTTATGTCCACAAACTGTTTCCTCCACTGTAACCCCACCCCCCAGCCCATGACCCCTCCCCTTTGCACCAGAGGACCCCATGCTGCTCCCCAGCACTTGGTGAGTTGTCTGTTTTTATTTATATCGACAGCGAGGAGAGGTGGGGAAAGCTGAGCCGACAAGAGAAGAGGATGTTCTTCCAACACACACATTTACACGGGGGCACACACACACACACACACACACACACACACACACACACACACACACACACACACACACACACACACACACACACACACACACACACACACACACACACACAGGGCCGAGGAGACAGCTGCACCTGCTCGGCCACTGGCACGCAAGGCTCATCTCCACACACACCTCGTATATTCACACACAGTGTTATAATCCAACTTTCTCCACACTCAGTCTTTCAATCTCTCCATTTCTGTCAACACGTGGGGATATCCCTTCATTCTGCACAATTTCTCTCCCTCAATCTGTTCCGTTTACACAGAAACACTGTAAAATGTACAGTTGCAAAAGAGCACAAAGTCAGCTCTCTAGAAAATCAAAGAGCTCAGACTCTAAATCCATTGTAAGCTGTAAATGCATTACAATACTGTGTGTGTGTGTGTGTGTGTGTGTGTGTGTGTGTGTGTGTGTGGGGGTGTGTGTGTGTGTGTGTGTGTGTGTGTGTGTGTGTGTGTGTGTGTGTGTGTGTGTGTGTGTGTGTGTGTGTGTCACTTGCCTTGCTCTTATAAGGACAAATAAAACGAAACTGACTCGAAACACCCTTGTGCAATTAGCACAAGGCATAAAGAGAATGAAAAGTGATGTTTTTAAAGTGATTATACAGACAGTGTGAGAGCTGGGTTTGTGATGAGTCCAGCCTGCTGGATGTAAGCGGGCATAACAAAGCAGATGGTTTAGTACTGTAGCTCAGTTGGCCTGGCACAGACTTTCTGCAGTGCATTTCTAATATATGATCAACTTGATATATTAGATCAACAGGTCAAACTACCACCCAGGCAAGCAAGTGTATTTTATCTAATGAAGTCAACCCTTCGCTGTGCCTTGATTTATTATTTAATCCTTTATGTAATCCTGTCATCCTGTTTTATTTACAACTTACTTTTGAAATTAATTGCATTTGCTGAGGCTTTTTGTTTTTTTAATCGTTAAACACTGAGGATTTTAAAATGTCATTTTATGTGTCTATGTAGTTTAACTACCCCTATTAATAATACGTTGTGACTCCTGAACTGGTAGTATCATTACCCATGATAAATTGCAAAAAGAGGCAGATGCAAGCGGAGCCAACCCAACTTCTGGTATAACATTAAAATGGTTCTGTTTTAGGCATTAGGTTAGAAATTATTACGTTTATGTATGGGTTAAGGCCAGGATATAGGAGGGCGGTTAGCCAATGAGATTGTGTGACCTCAAAACACCCGGATTCATGAGCTTGTAGAAATTGGGTAATGGTTCAGGACTCAGGACTGATGGCAATGGAATTAAGAATTTAAACTACAACTATGTTAATTTGTTAATTTGGTTAAAGGGATTGTTCATTATTATTTATTTTTTCTATCGATTAGTAATAGTCATCCCATGGTGACTTGAATTCATGATTTTTTTTGGTTAGGGTATTTTTCATGTTAAAATACTTCCTTTGCTTGAGTCTGTACGGTTCAAATTTGATTCAATCAGTATCATACAAATGTATAAGTGAGATCAGGCTCAACTAAATTGTGTCAACCTACTGTATCTTGGTCCAGTACCACTTCCTGCCCAATGATGCCGTTGCTTCTGATTTTTCCATCCTGGGGCTTTGATTATCATCAACACCAGAGCCCTGTTAGCACTATCTTCAATCTCTCTCATTTAGACGACGCCACATACTGTACATAGCAATTTTCTCCCCTATGCATCATGAAATAAGCCCACTACTGCCCACACTACAAACACAGAACAAATGGGCAACGATAACAATCTGCATCCACATGTTAGTTCAAGTTACATACTGTAGGAAAAACTAACTAAAGTTTTTGATAATTTATAGTTGACTTTTCCCCCCCATTCGGCATATGGTCATTTATATGTCCGTGGTATGTTATAAAAAAAATGGCTGTTATGCCAAAAGGTAAATTACCTGACTGGAAAGTACCACACCTATTTTAGGTTGGTTATACATTCCTATATGCTATGATAGCATTGACTATTTATTTGCCAGACCATGGTAGTTACCGTCTTCAAACACCTCCCTTTGAAACGCACATTTTGATTTGCTGATAATGATGTAAAAGTGAAAGTGTCCCGCCCCCCCTACCCCCTCTCAAACAATAAACAGGCCACTTGGAAAGCTAATATTTTCTGAATCGGATATTTATTTAAAAAGGCAGCTTTTTGAGGCCGAGCTATGGGTTATTTGCGTGATCAAAAAGGTATTTTTGCGCCATTCGGCCCCGCGAGCCTTTTCAAGTCGGGCCGCGTTCAAATAAATATGGAAAGCAGCCTGAACTTTCAAAATCACACACAGATGATGTGGGCCGATGGTAGTAGTCACACATGCTGCGGGAGCCCCATGTGCTAGCTGCAGGGATATGAATGGAGTTTTTAATTGTTTCTGACTCGGGTCCGTGGGCTGGGTCTGGCTAAAGCCAATTAGAAGACTGGAGGAAACAGTGAAGGATTGTCTGCGGAAAGAGGCTATGACTTGCTGGTAGGCAGGAATGCTGTGCGCGTGGGTGTGTGTGTGTGTGTGTGTGTGTGTGTGTGTGTGTGTGTGTGTGTGTGTGTGTGTGCGTGCGTGCTGATGTACAGTAAATCTAGTGTGCAGGTTTGTGTGTGGTTATGCAAGTGTATTTTGTGTGTTTGTACATACGTATGCATGGCGGTAGTTTGTCTGTGCATGTGTCAGTGCGTGTGTATGGCTATGTACGTACGTACGTGCACGAGTGCATTTGGTGTGCATGCACAAGTGTGCACGGACTGCATTTACAGTATATTTTGTGTATGTACTGTACTGTATGTGCGTATGTGTGTGTGTGTATATGAGAGAGAGAGAGAGAGAGAGAGAGAGAGAGAGAGAGAGAGAGAGAGAGAGAGAGAGAGTGCACTCTGAGTTCGCGGAAGGAAAATGTCATATGGCATATCTGATTACGTCTTGCGATGTTTCTTCTACAGTATTTAACTTTTTTCCTTCCCCCACCCCGTACGCACACACACGCACGCGCACGCACACGCACACGCACACGCACACGCACACACACACACACACACACACACACACACACACACACTAAAAGCCCAGACCACTGCAAAACTATCCATCTGGAGATTGAAATCAGACCGAGAACTTTGGACAGACTTGGAACCGAAACACACAGCAAAGCAAATGCTGAGAAAGCCCCAACTCTTGAGGTTTCACATGTCTTTTGTGGTAGTCAAATTACTGCTATTGTTTTGCACAGTCAAAACAGCGTTTCTGCATGAAGACTAAAGTGGTCTGAGAATTTATGGGGCAGTTCACCAGGAGGAAACTTTGCCTGTGATCCCATTGTCCTTGTAACAAATTTGTCAGAAAGTCCTGTCAAACTCGGTCAGCTGCCCATAATGCCACTGCGCCAATGTCCCCAAGACACCTTGTAGTTTCATAGTAGTTGCTGACTTGGGGCAACTTGCCAATTTGTACCCTGACCACATGTACTGGTTCTGGGTTCGTAGCCTGGCCCATAGCTGTCACATTCCCACCTCTCTTTGCACATACAAGGGGTCTCGTCGTTCGTTCTCGACATCCAATGAAACAGAAGAGATGACATAAATCTACAGTTATACAGTATATTGCAAAAGCTGTGCTGCCTAGAAAAGACTCACTAATGCCTTGTACAGATATTGATTTTGATGTACAATTGTTGGCCTATTTCAGTTTCTGGCAGAGATACTAGGAACGTCATTTCACGGTCAGCAGCAGAAACATTGTTCTCTGTATTCCAGGTCATGTTTAAAGTTCCCTAAATCACATAGTGGTGTTATGATTCACCTGAAAATGTTCCCACTATTCACTTACAGTAAATCCCTCAAAACAAAATCCAGCACTCAAAGCTTGGGCCAAAACTAATAAAAGCTGCAGATTCAAAAATAAAACCTTCATCTTAGTGCTTCTTATTTTGAATTCATAACAAAATGTGATATCCACCATTTGAAAATCTTGAGTCCATACACTATAGAAAGAGTTTGGGATTAAACTAGATCACATGGAAAGTAGAACCCTGACAGCTAGCTATCCTAAGATCTTTGCTTGTCAAAACATTATGATTTTGATGACAAATGTACCTGCACTTTTGTAACATTGACTTGTGTTGAATTCCAGAAAGATGATCTTGGACAGAGTGTTCTGCAATGTAATACTGGACACGTCATGGCCATTCTGACATTCACTTCACTGCAGCCACCCACTTGCAGGGTACAGGTGCTGCTAGCAGTAATAGTCCACGAGCCAGAGCCCCAAAATTGAGCAATGATTATCGAAAGAGTGGGCAAAACCAAACCTATATTTAATTGTTCATAGGGTCAATACGAGTAAATAAATATATGATAACCTTTCCACAGGAGCAGCTTTTTCATAGTTATCACACATTTTGTTATTTTCCCCATACGTACATGACAGGTGAAGAAATGACAAAATTTAAAAAAGAGTTATCATAAAGAATTGATTACTTGCATGAAGACAATGATTTATCGTATTACAAGTTTTCTGAAATTGTATATTTAAATATGCAAATTAGGCATTTAGTCCATGAGCCAGAGCCCCAAAATTGAGCCAGATATTGAATATTCCCCTGTTAAAAACCTTTGACTCCAACATCTTAACAAAATGAAATAAGAATGTTCACTCTGGCTTTGTCCAATGTTCTAATGTTGATTCTGGAAAGTTATACAAATTCAGGCATATTTTCGTAATGCCTAATTTGCATATTTAAATTTACAATTTCAGAAAACTTGTAATACAATAAATCATTGTCTTCATGTAAGTAATCAACTCAGGAAGTTTCATTATGATAACTCTTTTTTAAATTTTGACATTTTTTCACCTGTCATGTACGTATGGGGAAAATAACAAAATGTGTGATAATAACCATGAAAAAGCTGCTCCTGTGGAGAGGTTATCATATATTTATTTACTCGTATTGACCCTATGAACAATTTAATATAGGTATGGTTTTGCCCACTCTTTCGATAATGAAATCTTGTCTGGCTCATGGACTATAAGCTCATAGAGCTGTTAGCATTGCAAAGCAATGGTTCATCTCAGTTCATGGTTACAACCGTACAGCATATTGCGCTGCTTGGTTGCAAGTTGATATTCAATAGAATTTTCAAGTGGCAAGTTGAACAAACTAAAACGAAAAATGTAGTCCATATTTACAACTCCTATATATACAATGCACTGCTATTTTCATTAATGAGTTCCCTGAGGTTTGCATGCTGACTGCGAGGTGCTTGTTACTGGCAGCCATTTTGCCATAGCATGTGTAAAAAGGTCCCTCGTGAGCACTGGGCTACCAGAGAGACACTGAGAGAGAGAGAGAGAGAGAGAGAGAGAGAGAGAGAGAGAGAGAGAGAGAGAGAGAGAGAGAGAGAGAGAGAGAGAGAGAGAGAGAGCAGAGAGAGGGAGATAGTTAGAGAGAGGGAGAGAGATAGAAAGGGAGAGAGAGAGAGATACATACAACCACTAGGGATCTGTAGGTCAGAAGGGATATTATCACATTGTTTAAGTGCGTATACATGCATGTTGACTGTATATGTGTTTTTTGCACGCCTACATACTGTATGTGTGTGTGCCTGAGGGTGTGTGTGTGTGTGTGTGTGCGCGTGAGCGCACACACACTTAATAGCATGGACATTTCGATGTGCACATGCCCCCTGTCCTTGTATACGCACAGTATGCCCGTGCTATGTGTGTGCATGTGCCTGGTATGTGTATGTGTATGCTATGCATGGGTATATGTGTATGTAGATCCATGTGAAGACACGGCCGTATGTATGAGTGTGTGTTGGGACATGTGGGTATGATATGCCCGGAGCAGATGACCTGCTTGGTGGCTGGGGCCAGCCAGCTGGTGAGAGCTAGTGTTTCCCCTGGCATGTCAACCTTTTGCTTGGATCATCAGCTACAGCAGAGAGGGTGTGTGTGTGTGTGTGTGTGTGTGTGTGTGTGTGTGTGTGTGTGTGTGTGTGTGTGTGTGTGCGTGTGCGTGTGCGTGTGCGTGTGCGTGTGTGTGTGTGTGTGTGTGTGTGTGCGCGTTGTGTGTCTGTGCGTGCCTGCGTGTGTGTGCGTGTGTTTGTGGGGGGGCTCTCAGGTGCGCAAAGGTCTGTTCCTCTCCCCTTTCTCCCCGTTTGATAACAATGTTTAGGCTATGTATCCTGCGTCCGCAAAACATACTGCATATGTACATACAGGTTTACACATACACGCACACACTGAAGGACAGGTACACACATTTACACATTATGTACAAGCATGCACGTGCATAGATACAGAGCAAAAGCATGTGTTCGCATGCACACATAAATTAACCCAAACAATCTGTGAAAGCTGGTGACATTTTAGATTTCTTTGGGCTATAAAAAAATGCCAGATATGCTATGAGCTTGTAGATCTGCTATTTTGAAAAAGTCTTGAATATTTGTGCAAATTTGTGCAAATATTTGAATATATATTAATATTTTTTTAAAGCAAAAAATGGTTAACTCAAATCTTTGATTCTGGAACAGAATATTTTGAGATGGGGGTCCGCGACCAAATACATACAGTATGTTGCTAATGCAGAGCAGTGGTGCTCCAACTAGGACCCCCAAACCCCCATCTAAAAATATTTTGTTCCAGGGATCCCCAGAGGCAAATATTGGAGTAAAAAATATATATTAAAAGATTTACACAAATTTTCAAGATTTTTCAAAATCGTTTCACGATTTTTCAAAGATCGTTTCACGATTTTTCAAAGATCGTTTCACGATTTTTCAAAATCATTTCACGAATATTTTCAAAAATGTAGCAGATCTACAAGCTACAAGCTTGTAGATCAGCTATTTTTGAACAGCCAAAGAAATCTAAAATGACACAGATGCTTTCCCGGTCTTAATGGATTAAAGCGTATACATCTGAAGCCATAGGGACACAT
>NC_137619.1:22090696-22095696 GCF_963280865.1 Gymnoscopelus braueri
GAGGAGGCGTCTACCTTTTTATGTCTATGATTGGCACACCTAAAATCTAACACACCCATTATTAATTTGATTAGCTGCAGCTGTTGGTTACAGCCAAGATGCATAGGGTTACATAAAGACTGATGCAAACTGGTCAGTATTGCTGTGCTTATGAGATGAGGTATGTAGTGCACTACAGTGTGATCAGTCATATAATATTATTGTAGTGCATTAGTGAGTG
Source organism: Gymnoscopelus braueri (assembly GCF_963280865.1). NCBI lineage: Eukaryota > Metazoa > Chordata > Actinopteri > Myctophiformes > Myctophidae > Gymnoscopelus > Gymnoscopelus braueri. Next base: position 22,090,917 of record NC_137619.1, read on the forward strand.
TACACCATTAAGTGATAAATCAAGTACAATATCGGACGAGCCAGTCACAAAGAATAATGTTAACCACTTAAGCCACTTAGATTTTTTTTGGTAACATATTGACAAATACAATATATATTTTTGTAATATGGATGTCTGGGTTAATGTGGTTAAATTAGACACATAACACATGAAAGAATTGGAACCTTGCACCCGTGTTTAAATTTGTGTACGTGTGCACTAGTGTAGGCTACCCTGCACGTGTTCATGTGTTCAAGTGTGTATGCACATGCACTAGTGTGAATAATATGTGCTTGCTTGTGTGTGCACTTACCCATTTCTATGTGCAGAAATGTGTGTGCGTGTGCGACATGAATCGCCGGCACGGTGCTCCGGCAGGGCTGTGTGTCTGGGTGTGATGTATGGGGGTCTCAGAGCACAGCGGGACCTGCTTACCCAGCAGATATGCCATTGACACGGTGTACACACAGGGGCCCTTTGGCAGAGTGAAACCCAAGGCTTGGGGCCTGATATTTGGGACGTCCGGGGCAAGCTGCAGTGTCCGTCATTAGTTAGCATCAAAAGAGGCAGATGACAGCCTCCTGCGAGGAAGCGCGACAGCTCCACAAATATGGATTTCAGCTGGACGTGATTAGCGAGGGGGTGACTGACTTTCACACTGCGCTCAAATGTGTTTCACTCATGCACGGCCCCACATGCACAGACATGCATACAGACACAGATATGTGCATTTCGGGCGGCCATTTATGAAAAATATATGATAGATACATGTTCATTCATTCTCATATTCACTGTTTATGTACACATATCCATTCATATACTGTGTTAATAGACTGTGCATATATTCACCCATATACTCATTGTTAGACTGTATATAATTTATTCATATATTCACTAGCGATAGATGACCAAAGTGTAAGGCAAAGCAGCTTGATGGAAGCGTATGACCTGTGTTGACTGTGAATATGTGTTGTTTACATTCTGTACATTCTGAACTTGTTTGGATTCATGCACTGTTATTATGTTATTTCGAGTGTATAGGACAGAGAGAGAGAGAGAAAGAGAAAGAGAGAGAGAGAGAGAGAGAGAGAGAGAGAGAGAGAGAGAGAGAGAGAGAGAGAGAGAGAGAGAGAGAGACAGACACTGAGTCAAGCTGAACAAGTTAATCTGAGCCTCCAGGTAGCCAGTCTCTTAAGGTTTATGATATCACTTCTGGGTGAAATTCAATAAGAGAAAAGGGCTTTGAATTGTCCTGCTGGAACTCAGCCAGTCCTTTACTGACACACAACAGAGCACACATGGGAGAGAGGCAAGGGGCAGATAACAGCAATACCATTTTTATTTAATCAGGTTAATCCTGCTGACCTTAACCACTTGAACCCTGGCGTCCCCATTCAGGGCATGTCATAATATAGGCGAATATTTGGCAAGAATAGCTGATCTAGAAGCTCACACTGCGTGGTCCGTGTCACGTTGCAATGCGTTGTGAGCTTGTAGATCAGCTATTTTCCACGAAGAGATGCGGTGTAAGACGGTAAAAAAATACAGATCGGACCAAATACAAAGCCCTGGGGGACCCTAGTCACAACTCATCACGTTGAGCATAAATTAGGCATCAAACCTACGCTCTCATAGGTTTATGTGCTCGCTTTAGCTTTCAACAATCACTTTACACTGTCTTCATGAGAATGGACCTCTAGTCTGCCTGGTGTGCTGTGGGGGTGTGACGTACAATCTCAAACCAGTACCATGTGCGGTTTGGTAAGAACATTAGGGGGGGAAACAGGAAGTTAAATTGGCTGGAGGGCGGCTTTAAGACAATAAAGACAATGGTTGGGGGAGAAGAATAGAAGATACATACATATTGAACACATCTTGCTGCTGAGTGGAAGGAGATGTCCTAAATAACAGCCCCAGTATACATGAACCTTTAAGGCATTAGCATTAGAATGCAGCTCATAGCGCCTCACATACAGTACAACTGACACAAATGTGATGCTGTTGCGTGTCTCCGTCAACACAGCCTACTGTTTCCAACAGAGCCCTGCCACATGTCTGTGTGCCCTGCCACACATTCAGGTTAACCATAATTGGGGTTGGCGAAAGGGCCTCTCTGTGTGGAGTTTGCATGTTCTCCCCGTGTTCCCTAGGGTAGGTACCCCTCACAAAAACATGCAGTAATCCTGGTCACTATACTGCCTCCCCCTGGCCAGCCGGGGCGCCTGATGGAGGGGAAAGGGAACTGGTTGGAATAACGTGTTCCTTCCACGCGCTACGTCCTACCAGGGAAACTCTGCCCTTTTCAGGTGAAAAGAAGGTCAGTTGGCTCTCATGCATTGAAGGAGGCATGAGCCTCAGGATGAGTGCCCAGGATTACCGTAAATTTCGGACTATAAGCCGCGACTTTTTTCCAATTTTTCGACCCTGCGACGGTGCGGCTTATCTATGGATTTTTACAGCTAACGGCCACTAGGGGACCTCCTAAATCTATGGATTTTACACCCGCGGCTTATAGTCCAGTGCGGCTTATATATGTAAAAATCATTCAATTTAGCTGCTGCGGCTTATATTCAGGTGTGGCTTATAGTGCGAAAATTACGGTACATAGACAATTGGCACTGGGTGTAAAAAATGGGGTTACAAAATCGCGGGATAAAAATGTAGCAAAAAAATAAAAAGTTAACCATAATAATGAACCCCAGCGTCCCTCTTCTGGGCATGTCATAATAGGCATGTCATAACATTCTGCCAAAAAAAAAAGGAGGGGACCAAAGCATAGTCCCCTGGGGATGCCGGTCAATTTAATATACATGGTTTAAGTGGTTAAGGCTATAAAGAAATGGTGTATTTTCACTTAGAAAATATGCTATTTTCGGGCAATGCGGCCTTCTGACAAATGTGCCTTTATGGAAGGCAGGGGGTAAGAAGGTCACATTGTCACAAAGAGATTTTTTTTTTGTCTAGGGTGAAATCTGGTCCCAGAGGGAACAACAAGTCTACTCATCCACCTCCCCTGGTGACCTTTCACAGAACACAGCACTGGGAGGCACAGTATTATGGCTCACATCTCACTGGGCTCTTAAAGGATCAAAAACACCACCCGTCTACAGTGTCTACCTGCGCACACACACACACACACACACACACACACACACACACACACACACACACACACACACGCACACACACACACACACAATTGTATGTATGAAGCGTGCACGACACACAAACATATAGTATGTGATCCTCAGACACATATGGTGCACGCGCGTGTGCTGACGTGCACAAGTGCAGGCACAATATGTATACCACAGATATTGCACAAAATGTGTAAGCACACGCACACACACACACACACACGCACACGCACACGCACACGCACACGCACACGCACACACACGCACGCACACACACACACACACACACCAGATCACTCCAATTACCCTTTCCCCCCCAACTCTCCCCTTCAATGCACTCCTCGGGGACAAGAAGGGTCAGATAGAGAAGAAGAGGAGGGTAGAAGAGGATGAGAGAAGGTGCCTAGAGCCAAGAACGAGTTGGTTTTCAAGAAAAAAAGAGAGTGTCATCTAAGCTGGCCGTCTCTGTCCTTTCTTTGAGAGACAGTAATCCTCTCTCCTTCCTCCCTTCCAAGCAGATATGATCCCCTCGTCCTGTCTGAATGGGAACAGGTGAGCTGTCTGGGGACTCTATATCACTGGAGCAGCGATTGGATTCCAGCGTCCAAAGAGGAGAGTCTTTTTTTTCTCGGGCCAGCAGGGTTGCCGCTGCCAAAACAGGTGCAGTGATCAGACACTAACCTCTGCTTCTACCTCTGTGTGTGTGTGTGTGTGTGTGTGTGTGTGTGTGCGTGTGCGTGTGCGTGTGCGTGCGTGTGCGTGTGCGTGTGTGTGCGTGTGTGTGTGCGTGCGTGAGTGTGTGTGTGTGTGTGTGTGTGTGTGTGTGTGTGTGTGTGTGTGTGCACGCGTGCGTGTGCGTGTGCGTGTGCGTGTGCGTGCGGTAAATGGTAAAACTGCACTCAGTCTGCGCTGTATTAGATACTGTGCTTTTTTTCAGATATTGTGCTGTATCAGATACTGAGCTGTGTACTGTGTGAGGGAAATCATGTGTTTATATAATTTAAAAGGGGGAGTGGGCAGAGGTCCACTGCTATTTTTACTAAAAAGCTGAGACAGCCTGTTGAAACTTTAATACAGCATGAATCAAATAGAGCTTTCAAAATGTGTGATCAAGGGGTCCACCGGTAGCTGACCGGATAGTGCATCGACTGCATAATCACAACATACCCGGTTTGATTCCTGCTGGAGACCTGTCTCAAACCAGTCCTGTCTCTCTACTATCCTAGTATCTAAATAAATCCAAACTGAATTGTCCTAAAAATAAAATGTGATTATATTTATTCATGCATGTTCAAATATCCCATATCACTGACCATACACACACACACACACACACACACACACACACACACACACACACACACACACACACACACACACACACACACACACACACACACACATACAAACCCTGACTCAAGTGCACAGTACACAGGTGTACATGGGGGGGGGAGAACCCTGATTCTGATATGTGCACGTGCATGAGTACACATAGTATACATTGAGTGTGCATGTGTGTATTTGTGGTTGGGTTCCCTGCTGTGACCAGGGTTCATGGCAAGCAGCTGTGAGGGGAAGCCCAGTCGTTGGGTGGTCTCACACCCTGCATCATAAATTACGGCCCTCCCTGTTGGCCTTTAAGT
>NC_137619.1:22098196-22240696 GCF_963280865.1 Gymnoscopelus braueri
GTATTGACAGAAAAAGGGGTGGTTGAAGAAAGAAAGATACGATACTTCATTTGAACCCCACCCCCTCTTTTTGGGGGGCCTCATACCACTAATGACAGTTGCTCACACTAACATTAATATTAATCACACACACAAAAAAAACACCAATGTCCACCATTCATCACACATTAACTCTTTTAGAAGTCGCACCATGCAGGCCTTCTGCAGCAACAATGACTCTTTGAGAGACCATTAAGAGCCACATCTCACCAACTTACGTCAGTTGTTTTGACTTCGCCAGAAATCAAATAGGCCACACCGATGACGTCACAGTGAGGTTCTGAGGGTTATGCTGCCGTTAGCCTCAGAGTAGATTCAAAACATGGCTCTGGACCAAGGCATCGACCGCGCTGCCGAGCGCAGTGCTATTCCCAGCGATATTTCCCACCCTGTTTTGAAACACAGAGCGTGATTGGTGGTAATATGCTTGGCTGTGTAGTAGGACATACTGAGAGAGAGCATTTTGATTCAGCATTAAGATTGGAAAAGCAGAGGGGGCACACGGAAAGGCCTCTTAGATTGTATAACTTAATCATGCATGAAAGAAGGCAATACAAAAAACATTCTCAGATCTCAAAGGTCATACAATGCGAAATACTACCTATAACAATAACAGATCATGCACCAGTCATAATGGAATTAAATTTGAAAAGGGAAAAGGGGGAAACTTTATGGAGGTTAAATAATTCCCTGCTGGATGATCAGTGTTTTAAGGAGAAAATAGAACGTAGTGTGAAGTCCTATTTTGAGATAAATGATAATGAGGAAGTGACATCTACAATTTTGTGGGAAGCAGCAAAAGCAACAACAAGAGGAGAAATAATAGCATATTCATCCCAGAAAAAGAGGAAAAGAGAAAGAGAAAAATCATTTTTGGAAAATAAAATAAAAACATTACAAAAACAGCATGAAGTAAATAAGGATAAAAAAATACAGAAACAATTGAACGCAGCTAAAACAGAACTGGACACAATTGAAATACAAGAAATCGAAAAGGATCTCATGCTGTGTAGGCAAACTTATTATGATAATAGCCCAAAAGCGCTGAAAATGTTAGCAAACAAATTAAAGAAACAGAAAGAAAAAACAGCAATAGCAACCATTAAGGATGAAAATGATATACTTCAAAGAGGGAAATCTAAAATAGCATCATGTTTTAGAGATTATTATCAAAACCTCTATACCCCAGAAACAGTAGATGTGAGTATGCAAAAAATTAAAGAGTATCTAACTCCTTTAAACTTTCCCACAGTAACTGACAACCAAAATAGTGACTTAGTTAAGCCAATAACAGAGGCAGAAATTACAAAGGTTATCCAGAAAGGTAAAACTGGAAAGAGCCCAGGAAGTGATGGTTTCACAAATGAATTTTATAAGTGCTTTAGACCCTTGGTTGTACCTATTCTAAGCAGAGTCTTCAATGATATCCTACAAACAGGGAAGTGGCCAGACACATGGAATTCAGCAATCATTACTGTTATACCAAAAGAAGGAAAAGACTTGACAAATTGTTCATCCTATAGACCGATATCTCTCTTAAATGTAGATCAGAAGATATTCACCTCGATTATAGCCAACAGACTCTCATATGTACTCCCAGATATAATTAATTTAGACCAAACGGGTTTTGTAAGGAACCGCCTCTTAAGTGATAATGTGAGACGCACACTTAACATGATAGATCAAACGGTAGAAATGAAACAACAGATGTTGACCTTGACCTTGGACGCGGAAAAGGCTTTCGACAGGGTTTCCTGGCCCTTTTTATTTGGAGTATGTGAGAAGTTCGGTTTTCACAAAACTTTTATTAAATTGATTAAGGGAATGTATAAAGAACCAAATGCAAGAGTAAGAGTTAATGGGATGCTCTCTAAGACTTTTTCTTTGAACAGAGGAATAAAACAAGGAGATCCGATATCACCACAAATGTTTAATTTATGTATTGAACCTCTAGCAGAACATATTAGGGAAAATAATAAAATAAAGGGAGTTAAATTAAAGGAAGAAGAACATAAATTGGCAATGTATGCAGATGATATCATACTGTTCCTTACAGAAATATGTAAATCCTTGCCCATTTTATTAGAGGAAATAACAAACTATGGAGCTATGTCTGGCTATAAGTTAAATTTAAATAAAACAGAAGCCATGTTAGTGGGTGGCTATTTGGAAAAAGATTTTAAAAAACAGTTTAATATCAAATGGGATCAGAATAAAGTTAGATATCTGGGAGTAAACATACCTAATAATCTAGACGAACTATATCATTGTAATTACGGGCCATTGGAAAACTCTGTAAAACAAGATTTGAGTAGGTGGAAAATTATACCCTCTACCTTACTGGAAAGAATTAAGATTATCAAAATGAACGTTTTGCCACGCTTCCTATTTTTATTCCAAAACCTGCCATTATACATATCACCTGCATGTTTTCATGTATGGGAGGGACTGATGAGAAAGTTTATATGGGATGCAAAGAAGCCAAGAGTTAAACTCAAAACCCTGCAACAAGACAAAGACAGAGGAGGTCTGGCGTTACCTAATTTAATTCATTATTATTACGCAGCACAGTTAAAACCTATTTTAATCTGGATGAATAATAAGATGAGCCCTAAATGGAAGCTCATAGAGTCTAATCTAGTTGAACCACTCAGCACCTTGATCTTTGCATCCTATAATAAAATACAGACTAAAACACTCAATCATTCTATACGTAATACATTTAAAATTTGGAAAACGATATGTAAAATAAGTAAAGTTAAAGAACAAGAAATTACCTGTATGAGAGAAATGTCATGTGACTCAGATTTCACTCCAAATAGCATTGATCATGTTTTTAAGATATGGGAAGGGAAAGGTCTCAGAAGATTCTATCAAATGTATAATGAAGAAGGGCTGGTCTCTTTTGAAAATTTAGCAGATCAATATGATCTTCCAAGTCATCATTTTTATCGATACTTGCAAGTGAGGAGCTACTTAAAAGAGAAGCTCAAAATTAGAACTCTTGGAGACCTTCACCCTCTCCTAAGATATATAGTAAAATCCCATCAAAGACATGATTACAAAAACACAATTGGACAAGTCTATAAAATTTTTCAGGAAAACAAAATTGAAGATCTAGATCATATAAAGGACAAATGGGATAAAGAACTGAAAATAACCATACAAGGAAGTGAGTGGAATCAGAGTTTTAAAGACATTTTTAATCATATAAGATCGCCTTTTTGGCAGGAATACGCCTGGAAGATGAATATAAGGTATTTCCAAACGCCTCTATCGATATCCAAGTACACATTAAACTCTAGTTGTTGGAGGGGATGTGGGGAGAATGGGGCGGACCATACCCATATTTTCCTTACATGCCCCAAAATACAACACTTTTGGTCCAAAGTTTTACAAATCATAGAACAAATATTTGGAAGAGCTGTTAATTTAGAAAATCACAATATACTCTTGGGAACACGTCCCAAAAGTCTACAGAGGGAAGAACTATATCTCTTTTGGATTTTGAGAATTACAGCCCTCAAACAAATAACTAGATGTTGGAAAGGTCTGGAACTACCTAGTGTAGTCAGATGGATGGAAAAAGTGGAAGATATTTATTTCATGGAGAAGGTGACGTATAAAATTAATGGAAAGGACAGGTTGTTTGAAAAGAGATGGGCTCTCTATCTTACAAATAAACATGATTTGATTATTTAACCTTAATGACTAAAATTATTATTATTTCTTTGGAATATTTCTATTTATTTTAACCACCCAAGTATTCAGAACTAAAAATGAAACAAAAGAAATGGAAGATATTTTACCAAAATGACACAACAAAGCCTAACTCCCCCACCTCACCCCCCCCCCCTTTTTTTTTATTTTGTGTTTTATTTCTTTATTGTTTCATTTCTTGGTGTCAAGTTTGTTGCTTATGCCTCCTTATACAGGAGGTTTACGAGGATGCATGGATGAAATAATGATTTCTATTGAAATGTCTTTATATAGTTTATCCTTTTTATTTACTTTATGTATGTACTGTAGGTGAAGGGGTTTTACATGCAAAAAAAAAAAAAGAAAAAGAAAAAAGAATGGGTCGAAATGTGTGTTGATAACAGAGACATAAAACATGTGAAATGTATTATTACTATTATGGAAGTAAACTGAATCATTTATTGTTAACATGTTTGGACTCAATAAAGTATTAAAAAAAAAAAAACATTCAGGCGCAATTCAGAAACACTCAGACCCCCACCCTCCTACCCCCCCCCCCCCCCCCCCCCACTAACCCTGGCCAAGTTCTGAGCCTCATTGGGAGTGATAGTGTTGTCGTTGGGCCAAGCTTTTTTATGAGCTTTGGTCCTTGATGTTAACAATACGATCCCCTTTATGGTCAGAGTGAGTGCTTGAGTCTTAATGACCTCTGGCTTTGGTAGCGTTAGCATGCTAGTACAGCGAAGATAACCTTCAGAATGTGTCTTTTTACAGGCCGGCGCAGCATTCAACCACAGAATACTAGGACTTCTCTTCTCTGTAAACACACAGAGGAAAGGCCCAGAAACTGTTGTTTTGTGTCGGACTCCATTAAAGTGTTTTTTAAAGCAAAGAGGAGAGGAGTGAAAGAGGAGCACAGTTTTCTTTGCTTGTTTTCTAAGCCTGTCTCTTATGAGAACAGATGTTGTTCATTCTGCTGTGTTGTAACGAGGGAAGAGCGGCTAATCGCGCCGTTTTCAACCCAAACAACTCACGCACAACTGCTGTGCCGGCACTGTGTGTGCGTTGGCATGTCACATCGCGCTTCCCCCTTTGTTTTCTTAATAATTAGTCCGTGTTTTCACAGCAGGGGGCTTTATGTGTGTGAGTAACCGAGCCTTTTTTAGACTACTTAATCTACTCCTTCTACACTGTATAATCCTGAGTGTCAATTTAACTCTGGACATGTACAAATGTAAACCATTTGGTTACATTTCTACAATCTCAGAGTTACAAATGGATAAATAAACGCTGGGGATTTTACTGTGTACTGTCTCTCCCCTCTCCATTTCTTCTGTCGGTGAATGGCTGAGAGAGTTGGTTCTGAAGAATTCAGGGCCGCTACTTGTGTTCCTGTGTTTTTGTAGTAACCCGCCGTTTGATCTTGAGATGGAAGTAGATGATGAAAAATGGGGCCCCTTTGTGCATCAGGATCCCTCTGTATTTCATTCCCTGGTAGGTTTGTATGTTTAAGACAGGATCAGAGCAGTATTCACGGTGAGTGGTGAGAGGGTTAGTTACTGTCAAGGCAACACACTGTGTTGGTCATTAATGTTGCATTATGCTGACTCTACTGAGACCAACATTTTACATTTAAGGCATAAGTAAGGGAAAGCTAGCCACATTTTGGACCAATCTGGAAAATAACTGTGCACTGTTCTCACTGCACACACTGAATAGTATCATTCAACAGTCAGATAAATGCCTTTCTTCAACCACGACTCTGGAGACGTTGTTTGTAGTCAACAGGTTTTATGGCTTCAAAAGGGTGAAACTACAATACAAAAACATACAAGACAGTGCTTAAATTCCTTTTACGGCCACCACAATTTGATGGAAAGGCCCCCTGAAAAGTAGCCGTGGCCGATTTCATGGCCAGGGAGTAATTTTCACTAAAAATGAATGGTTGGAATGGATTCAGCACCCCCAAAAACCCATAATTATACACCCCACAAACTCATATTATTATTGTTCCCAGTCTTTCACCCAGGCCCTCTGGGTACCCCAACTTTGTTTGCCTCCCACAAAGTGTCCTCAAGGAGTTGGGTTGGAACTAATTTAGAGGTGTTAGTAGACACACCTTATGAACACATTCGTGAAGAAAGCTATTGGTAAGCATTTATTTTCCAGATTGGTCAAAAATCGGGCTAACTTTCTATTTCTTACTATTTACCTATTGCACGTATTTAGATCGGCTTAAAGCGCACGCAGCCAACTTCATGCGTTGCTTTATTTAGATAGGAATGTGTAACACTGGAAACTGAGGGAAGGGGGACATGCAAGACATGATGGGAGCCAGATTCAAACTCGGGTCCTAGCCACCCACAAGGACCATGTGGTCAGGACACAAAATGGCTATGCCACTACGAATCCCCAGCTTCAATGACTACATTACACACACTAGTACTTCAGAGACTGCTAATATTAATAACCATTATTATGCAAAGGTTACAGCCACAGTACCCATACACAGTTGAATCCTGAATGTTATTTTAACAATAATAGTGTACAAATGGAACCAAATTTGATTCCATTCCAGTTGTACCACTCTCAGAGTTATGGACTAACTATCAATCATTTACCTGGGGACCACCTGGAACATGCTAAAGGACAAATTGACGTTACATGTGAGAACCAGTGTTTTAAATGCTTCCTGGAATGATAGACCCTAAATTAACACTGAGGATGTTTTACCATGTATGTACCGTCATCATGAACTGATCGCTAAAGAGAGACATTTCACATGAGACATTACTGAAATTGGTGAAAGTAACGGTGGACCCGCATCTCAACCTCTCTCTGGTCTTCCTATCAGCTTATCTAGAGTCAATCTCAATAACCAACAATAGAAAGTTTGTACTCAATAGAGTGCATACCTGGGCCCCGGTGGATCACCTGGCAGAGCACATACCATTAAGGTTCAGTCCTTGCGCAGCCGACCTAGGTTTCAGTCTCTCCACTGTTATCTCCCTACCGACAATATAGACAAGAATTCTGTACTAAATCTGATCCAACAACAGAAAACTCTTCTTTTGGAGGTTCCTGGCACAATTATTTTCATATGGGGATCTGTGGCACAGTACTTGACTCCTTAAGACCTAGTCCTACTCATCAAAATAATATGTTTTTATACATGCTTATTGCTTAAACACAAAACAGTAGCTTTTTGGGGGGAATGTACTGTAACTTGTTGACTTTATCAGAGAGCATCAGGCAACTTTTTTCTCTAAAATAGACATTGGCCGTGTTTCCCAAACGAATTTGAGCTCATGCGCAGCCTAGAAGCTGCGTAAGAGCCTCCACGCACCTGCGCAGTAGCAACCCCGCCACGCACTATCTTCATTAGTAGCAGCTGTGTGTGCTCTACGTGCCATCTAAACTGGCTTCAGGAGGCACCATCGTCGTAGGTGCTCAAGCGCACGGCATTACGTGTGTGCTAAAACTACATTCGCGAGACAGCATAGACGTAAAGACCTCCTGGACGAAGTCTACGTAAAGCCTACGTAGGGCTGTCCTACGCTACACTGCAGTTTAAACACCCTTTGCGAAAGTGAAATGGATCATAAAAATACCAGAGGCAACTGTCAGATGTCCTGAAGCAGTCCACTCCAAATACAACTTTTGAATAATATATTTATGAATGAAATTACAGTGGTGAGTTGACATCTGCAAGGTAAATAAAACACTAAAGTGTCCCCATTATGCAAGTACATTAAATATACTTAAAATACCAAAAGTAAAGGTATGCAGAATGTCCCATTTCCCAAATTTAATATGTATTAAAATCCTTTGAAAATAGCAGATCTACAAGCTTGTGAGGCGTTGTGAGCTTGTAGATCTGCTTTCAAAATATTTTTTAACCATTTATAAACATGGCGAGCGCAACAGCTGTCACTTTGTGAGAGGAACTGGGGACTTTCATCATAACGTTTAACTATAAAACTTCGAAATTAAGGAAACATGTTTAGCTCAGCATCATTTATATACCTTTAGTTAACTTGGCATATGCTTAATATTTTTATCAGACGATCGGATCATCCGTGAGAGTACAATTTGTAAACTTCGGGTTCATGCATAGAGCGTTAGTGAACTCTCTGGGTACAGTCACACATGTCCGTAAAGCGTCCGTCAAGTTGCCGTACGGACGCCAGAAGTCCCATCCACTCCCATGTTAAAAAAAAAAAAACGAACGGTACTTCCGGTTTTAAACTTAACATGGGAGTGGATGGGACTTCCGGCGTCCGTACGGCAACTTGCCGGACGCTTTACGGACATGTGTGGCTGTATCCACTAACGCTCTGAACCAGGGCTAGAAGCAGCGGAGCCGCCCGCCCTGTGTGTGTGTGTGTGTGTGTGTGTGTGTGTGTGTGTGTGTGTGTGTGTGTGTGTGTGTGTGTGTGTGTGTGTGTGTGTGTATATGTATATGTATATGTATATGTATATGTATATATATATATATATATACATATACATATACATATACATATACATATATATATATATATATATATATATATATATATATATATAAATTAAATGTGTGTGTGTGTGTGTGTGTGTGTGTGTGTGTGTGTGTGTGTGTGTGTGTGTGTGTGTGTGTGTGTGTGTGGTCGGTCTTTTCATAGATCTATTTCACTACGATGGGTGTTACGAGCGCCCCAGGGCGCTAGTAACAAACTGCTGCGTATGACAGCACTCAGGGCTACGCCTCTCCCAGAAGTAGGAGGAGAGTAGGATACGCCATTCTGTCTCCCGAATGTAGTTTTAGCATACACGTGAAGCCAGTTAGATGGCACGTAGAGCACAACCAGCTGCTACTAATGAGGGTAGAGCGTAGATTTCGCCGAGTCCCAGCTGTGTAGGAGGCTCTTACGCAAGCTGCGGAGGCAACGCATGACCTGAAATCTACGTGCCTGCTAGGGTACTGCGCAGACTGTGTGGACACACGTAAGACCCGTCGTAGAACCTGCGCAGATGCTCAACGCAGCATCTCTACGAATCTCTTTGGGAAACGCGGCCATTAACATTTTAGAAAGGAAACCCTTGGGAGGAGGTGTGTGTCAATAGAGCCGTGGCCTGTGCAGTTTTACCTCATGTGTGTCCAACACATTAACTCTGCTGTTAAACACACTTCCCCAGTAAACATGTCAATCAATAGTGTCCCTGTTTGCCCGTTTGGGTCGATACGGGACGAGCGAGCCAATGGCATCGATGTTCCACCTGCCGTTTCACCCTCCATCGCCTTGACCCCGACGAGAACTGATCACATGACCCCATGTTCATTAAAGTAGACAGAGGCCACACACATACGTTGAAACGTGCACACGCACACACACACACACACACACACACACACACACACACACACACACACACACACACACACACACACACACACACACACACACACACACACACACACACACACACACAGTTAAATTAACACCCAGGAGTTTACAGTGTAACTACAACCATGTTGTTGGCCTTGACAGAAACACCTGTTTCAAGGTGAGTGGCTGACTAATGTCTTTTGAACTCTGACCCCTGTGAGAAAGATATGGACCCACTAGTGACCAAGACCATCAACACAACCGTCATTTCAAATGCCTTGGCTTAAACTGTACCTTGGTCAAAGAACAAATGAAATTCTATGTAACATTGAAGGTTTTAATTAGTCTAAATACATACTTAATGGAAATAAAATGAGTCTAAATATATCTAGCTTGCTGCTTAGCAGAAATGGAAATTCATTAAAGATATTTTAAAATACTGTATAATGTTTTATGAACAGATGACAGCTTCCTGTACCAGAATGGCAGGCGGAAGTACTGTAGCATTTGAAGATTGTGGAAGAGCTGTGTGGCTTGATAGGTTAGTACATACTGTAGATTCAGTATATCGTTGCTGTCAGGCAGAAACCATGAATCTCCATTTTTCAACTTTTCATGTTTGTTCGTAAATGAATGCCCTTCTGTGTCATACTACAGTGTCAAAAATTGCCGATCTACAAGCTCATAATGCGTCGCAATGCGGAGGGTTGTGAACTTGTAGATCAGCTATTTTAGATGTTTTTATTTTATTTTGATCCCACTTTGCCTAATCTTGCCTAATCCTGGGCGCTACTCTCCCTCTGCCAGCCTGGGGAGAGCCCCGAACTGAGCTCATGCTTCCTTCAATGCACAAGGAGTTAGCAGGCCGCTTCTTATCACCTGACAGGGGGGATTTTCCCCGGAAGGACATAGTGCGTGGAAGGAACACGTTATTCCCACCAGTTCCTTTCCCCTCCATCAGGCGCCCCGGCTGACCAGGGGGAGGCAGTATAGAGACCATGATTACTGCATGTTTTTTTGTGTGGGTAGTGGTACCTACCCTAGGGGACACGGGGAGAACATGCAAACGCCACACAGAAAGGCCCTTTCGCCAGAAGTAGTTTTTAAGTGAAAGTGAAAGTGGTTCAGTGTGCTTGGGTTTTATGAATATCAAACCAATGAAAAGTATTAACAAGAGTTTATGACTAATTAATAACTATATTGATCCACTGAACAATAACAGTTGTGGATATACAAGGTTTCCACCCGACAGCAACTATATGCTACAGTATATACTGTAGCAGCCGCCTGGCTGCAGTGTGACAGTAGAATTAATTCACTTTGCATGATCTGACAAGGTGGATAATCCAGATTTGACCTTTCATACCCATGACCCATGACTGCAATGAACACAAAAGACACCCAATATAGTTGCACCTTAAGGGGTCCCACATTAAAGGTGCACAAAGGTGATTTAGATTAAAAGCAGCTAATAACTGGAATATGTTATTAAAAGACAGAGAGAAATGTGAAAGATCTGATATTACTGGCAATAGCTGAGCTAGAGTGAATAAGGACTAGATGAATCTAAGTCTTAAACAGTTTGTCTTGCTCTCCTTTCCTGTTGGCACCGGGAGGTCAACATACTGTAGCCTCCATCTTGTTAACAATACATTCTCACTCTTACAAAACCACAATTCTCATTAGGATTAGTTCATTTGCACACAAACACACGCTTCACTGGGTGCAGGGTATAGCAGTCAATATGTGCATGCGTGCGTGCACACACGCATGCACTCACGTGTGCAGACACACACACAGACACAGACACAGACACACAGACAGACAGACAGACAGACAGACAGACAGACAGACAGACAGACAGACAGACAGACAGACAGACAGACAGACAGACAGACAGACAGACAGACAGACAGACAGACAGACAGACAGACAGACAGACAGACAGACAGACAGACAGACAGACAGACAGACAGACAGACAGACAGACACACACACACACACACACACACACACACACACACACACACACACACACACACACACACACACACACACACACACACACACACACACACACAACCCTTGGCTCAGGCTGCAGATTAGGCTGTGGGAATGAGGTCACACCTGCAGTGGTTGGCAGGGTGATAAACGATGTTGCTTTAAACTTTGGAGACCGTCATTTTTGGGAGCCACTGTTTACCCTCCATTGAAGTATAATGGTGGCCTTTGAAGGCTGGAGAGCCAGGGACAGCGGGCTCTGCCCCTTCTGCATTATGTTTTGAAAGGGAGGCAAAACGACCCCTCGATTAGCTAATGACACATTCGGCTTCGATTAGCCTTAATAGGACCGAGCAGGCCTCTGACGTCAGGGACTGGTATTTCCTAAACTTGCAGCTGCCCTGAGAGAGTTTGTTAAATGATGTTGAACTTTGTCAGAGCATTGAGTGGTACAGCTATCTACAATATGGCATGATATAAGTGCAAATATTGTCGATCATCTGTATCCGTTGCTTCCGTGATCCATGAGTGGTGAATATGAAATAGTGATTTTCCATTCACTCTCACTGTATGATGAAACAAGACTCAAAATCACACTTTTAACACATAAATAAATATGAACCAGGCAGATAAGGGAGATATTCCTGGCACTTAATTTGGGGAAAGTGAAATGACTTATTACCCTATGCCCTGTGCTGCAGAAATTGATAGGTCACCAATGTCAGTGTAACACGAGTGATGATGACGTTATGTTTATAAGTAGGCTAGCCGAAATAAGTGGGAATAAAATAAGCAACATGACTTGGTTTTAGCAGAATCTGCTTTGTTTGTGTTTCTTTATGTGCTAAAAGTGTGAATCCGAGACCAGTTTCACCATGAAATGAGTGAATGGAGAGGGAAAAAATCACATTTCTCACTCAAGGAGGAAGATATAACAATATTTGGACTGACGTATATCATAGGGTGATTGTACAACCCAAGGTTCTACCAAAGTCTAAAACCATTTAAAGGTATTTTTAAACGGGCCAATGGTCCTAAAAATGCTTGGTTAGTGCGGTTCGGGTTAGGCTTAGTTACTCGGACCAATTGGAAAAATGGGCCAGCGGATGAATGGCCCTAACCCTAACCTCACACTTACAGAAAATTGTTCTAACTACTGGGACGTCGGTAATGGGCCTTCGGACTAATGGGCAGCCCCCTCTATGAGATGGGTCTGTGTGTGTGTGTGTGTGTGTGTGTGTGTGTGTGTGTGTGTGTGTGTGTGTGTGTGTGTGTGTGTGTGTGTGTGTGTGTGTGTGTGTGTGTGTGTGTGTGTGTGTGTGTGTGTGTGTGTGTGTGTGTGTGTGTGCATGCGTGCGTGTGCGCGTGTGCGTGTCTGTCTGTCTGTCTGTCTGTCTGTCTGTCTGTCTGTCTGTCTGTCTGTCTGTCTGTATGTCCAAAGCGAATCCTGCAAAACGTTGGACTGATCAGCGCCAAACTTCGTATGCACGCAACCAGTAGGCGCCAAAAGTACCTGCACAATTTTTTTCTCCACATTTTATACTTTTTGAAATATTCATCTTAATGTTATGATGGAAGTCAGTAGGGCTCTGATCAGGCTGAAACCTTGCCAGACTTGGAGTCATACGTCATAGACAAATGACATAGATTAGTGATGTCACAGTCTAGCCATATGAAGTCCGAGAACGACATTGGAGCCACGCCGTTTATGCGGATCCCGAGATCCACATAGTTCTTTTTTAAGGTTATTTTTACAAGTAAGACGTGCGAACGCGGGAAGCGAACGCAGCCCTATTTTTTTTTTTTTCTTTTTTAAATTGTTATGTTGTGTATTTACGGACTTGTAATCCGTGTTATTTCACCGTGATGGGGAGAGTGTAGAGAGAAAGTCACGTGACTGCCTCCGCCTCGTATTGAAGTTAATGGGGGGGGATATGGTTCTCCTATGCACGAAGTTTCGGAGTTCCTAGTCATCTATGCACGGAATTGCCGTTTGTCAATCCGTGCTATTTCACCGTGTTTGGGGGGCGATCGGGTTGGTTTCATAGTAAGCTCCACTCTGAGATCTGTCAGCAGCCAATGAGAGAGTGAGTCACATGGGGGCGCGGCTGCACACAGGCAGTGCACACAGAGCCACACACAGAGCCACACACAGAGCCACAAGCCGAGCACGGTTTCATAGTAAGCTCCACTTGGGCGGAGGCGCGCCTTCGGCGCGCCTCCTTCCGCGTTCGCAACAAGAACTGCTTGACACACTACTTGACTGACAAAACAACAGAGCAGCATAGCTTATTTGGATTCAAATAAATAAATTCAAATAAAAACGAGAAAGAAAAATAAATACTAATCGTTGTAACGATTGTGTGTGCATGTGTCTGTGACAATGGTTCCCTACCTTTTCTGGATCAGGGCCCACTTGAAAATCTCAAAAGTGTTCGCAACCCACCCACCCGACCACTTAACCCGGCAGCCGGGTTGCCCATGGATGCTGCGGGCATTTTAACTATATATTTTAATGATCAATCTTCATGTTTCACGGCTTGGATCAATGGTACTAAAGGTAGGATACTTTAAGTTCCTAATTTTGGTATAACAATGATAAGAAAATTGTCACGGTTTTCAAGACCAAATGCCATGACATATTTTTGTGTCATATTATCAATACCATCTTAGTGTTTTGCCAATTATTTGGGGGCCACTTGCAATATCCTCACAGCCCACAGGTTGGGAATCACAGGTCTATGAGATCTGGAATCTGGATATCCTGAGAGAAGTGCCAGTGGAAAACTAAGAACTTTGACCTACCACACCAGGTAACTGACACCACCAAATGTGCATAATACTGTCATTGTCATCAAAGCGGCACATCTTCGCACTTTCTTCTTTTTTTTGTCCCACATTAAGTACCATATAGAATCTGAGCTCATCCTTCTCCGCCTACGCAGAAAAATACTCTTGGAGAATGTTTACATTATCAGACATGAGAGCTGCCTTTTCATGCTACGTCTGAGGAGAAGACTTGGGAGGATCTCCTTACCGCCGGCCTTATCAGATGAGGCTGCGTTTTCACGACAGCCCCTCCTCACTTTTGGCCCCCGAGCGACGGAGCGATGTGAGAATGACAGGCTACACTGCAGCTGTCTCAGAACACAGCATTCCAAAACTAACCGATGGAAAGAATCACCTCTCCCTGTCTGTCTGTCTGTCTGTCTGTCTGTCTCACACACAAAGACATGCACACAGCAAAATCCTGAGTGTTCATTTATCTCTGAAAGTGTAAAAATGGGCCCCTGCAGAACAGACATAATGCAGATGCAGACATACATACAATACACACGCACGTACATGCGCAAATGCAAGCCCTCTCTCGCACACCTACACACAATTAGGCAGAGACACACAGAAGTGTATACTTGCACCCCCCCCCCCCCACACACAGACACACACACACACACACACACACACACACACACACACACACGCACACACACACACACACACACACACACACACACACACACACACACACACACACACACACACACACACACACACACACACACACACACACACACAAATCCTTGCATGATATGTATAGGTATACACATACAAACACAGATGCAGTAACACAGCGACAAGCATAAGGTATGAGCACCCACAAATACACCCACATGCACATGGATAAACATAGCTACAGTGTGTACACAGTGTGCACTGTACACACACACACACACACACACACACACACACACACACACACACACACACACACACACACACACACACACAAACAGCCAATTGATGTCAGCCCAAGCATGTTGAGTGTGTCTATCAGATCATGATTAGCCCCTACAGCCTGCGGTGTGCAACTCAGACCAGCCAAAGACATTTCAAGGGGATTTACGCAGTTGACGAAACCACAGCGCTTATTGAAAAGTGCCGTATTAACTGTCATTCAAGCCTTCATTGTCAGTGCACGCTCAGGAGGTTGTACTGGATTGTGTTTCTCACGTAGATTTGAAGTTATGAACAGGCAAATCCACTGCAAGCTGCAGGGTATTGGAATACTGATTAATCGTGGCATAGTCGGATATCAGCACACATAAGCCTATATCAAAGCCGGCTTGTACATCATATTTTATTTTATAATTGTTTTATTTATTTAATTTTTTAGGTTGGTGTAGTAGAATTTGACGTGTGTTGTAACACAAAAGAAAAAGGTATGATTTCACTGAATGACCCTGTATACCACAGATGCCTGGACCTACATCTACACACAGTAGAGTAGTTGGACAGAGTACAACAGTATGAGTCTTTTATGCACAGGTACAGAAAAAATATATATTTATGTTGTGGAACTTTTTTTTTTACACTGCTGGCTGCCTTCCTCTACTAATTTATAGTGGGCTTTTCACTAATTCTCTGTTTTTTTTGTAATTAAGGTTTTTATTCCTTTTTCAACAAATAAACATGACATAATGTAACAGACAAAAACCAACAACACAACAGAACAAATAGATAAAACAACAATCATAAAATACTTAAAATAAAACAAAACATAACTAAAGCAGGCAGTCATACCTAAGCTAAGCGGACAACACCCCCCTACACCCCTTTATTCATCAATTGTGATTATGTCAATTGTGATCTGTTTCGACATATGATCAATGATTAATGCGGCAAACCCTTTATGTATAAAAAGACGAAGTCCCATACTAGATGGAACTTCCCTTTTACATTGTTTTTTTCTGGCAATCAGATATTGTTAATATCTGCCTGATGTTGTAGTGCCTACTTAATCTTAACAATAAAATGACAAGACATATCTGCCTGAAATAGAAAAAAATGCATGAATAGATTTAGCATGATGGCAAGATCAGGAACAGGGCAAAAAGAAAAAGGATTTTGCAAAGAAGAAGAAAAAACTAAAGTGCAACAAACATGCGCACAAACTCATGGTTACGTATAAACAAAATAACGGTTCCTTTCTGCTGCACCTCATTTGAAATTAAGTCACTTCCCTCAACTATGCCAAACCCCCAGAGGAAAAGTTGCACCATAACAAATGAGCTTAAATAACAACCGTGCACCCCAATCTCTTTCCACAGCACCGTGCATTGTGGTTCCCA
Organism: Gymnoscopelus braueri; assembly: GCF_963280865.1. Taxonomy (NCBI): domain Eukaryota; kingdom Metazoa; phylum Chordata; class Actinopteri; order Myctophiformes; family Myctophidae; genus Gymnoscopelus; species Gymnoscopelus braueri. Next base: position 22,114,434 of record NC_137619.1, read on the forward strand.
TTCATCACGCCACCGTGGCATAACGTGGGACTTCCAAAACAATTACGTCTGTCATTAAACTCTGCACACTGTTGCTGGTTTCCCCGTGTGATAAGGGTGATTACTGGGCAAGCCAAAGCTAATCTGCCTAGATATCTCCTCTGTGGTCGGGGAAGGGAGGGGACAGGAGCCCAAAAACCCTCGTCTTTCACTCAGGCCTTTTATTATGGGAGTGGGGAAGGGAGACCAGTGTTGCCAGATTCTGTGAGAGAATCAAGTAACCAGGTCTATGAAAACAAGCCCAAAAGAAGTGACTATATATAATGCATTGGCTATTGGAAAATAGCCGATCTCACAAGTTGTGAGCTTGTAGATCGATCTGCTATTTAAATCTTGGGGGGAAAAGGGGACAATTTGGAATGTTTTAACAACACAAACCTGGCACAAAATATTTTTAGATGGGGGGGTCGGTGGACAAATATATATTAATTTGGGGGTCCTTGACATGAAAATGTTTTAGAGCCACTGGTTTAAACAACATTTAGGAAACAAGCCCAAATAAGCAACTACACTTTTGAAACGTAAGCCAAAAAAAACGCAACCCGCCACTAACCAAATATTGAGAAGCAACTTAACAGAAAAACAAGCCCAAAGTCGCTGATAATAAGCGGACATGGCAACGCTGAGGGAGACTGGGCCTGACAGCACACTGCTGTGTTGGACTGCCACCCTGTGGTTGCTTTGTGAATAGCAATGCCAGGGCTTCACCAGTATGCGTGCAATGCATGTGTGTAGATGTACACGCACACATAGTGATGTCCTGGGTTTGGGTCCAGCTAAAGACCCGTAGCATATCATCTATCATCTGCCCATTTCCAGTCTCTCTACTAATCTGTAAATACTGTACGTAGCTAAAACTGATATGCCTTTGAATAATCAGAGTTAAAAGAATAAGCTTGGTTTTAAATCTAAGTATGTTAACCAACCTGATTAGATTAAAAATAAATAAATAAATAATTATTAAACAAAGTGTTCAGAATGGTTCCCATCAGTCTCTTCCTGTTAGCTTCATTAGTATAGCCTACATTACTTGATTCAAAGGTTGGGTCTAAAACGCATCAGCATAATAATGCACTTATGAGGCTTCCACTCATTATAAACGTTTATAATTATGCTTGGTAACAACTTGGTTTATGAAGTATTATTAAATGCTGGTCAAAATGCATTATAAGCTCAGCGGAACAGCACATTATAAACACAACTTAGTCAGTTATAAAGTAATCTCTCAAGACAGATTCAGCTCAAGGATTTATTTGATTTACTTTTTTTACCGAATGGGTTCCCAGGTTGGTTATAAAGTGTCTTTATACAGTAACTGACTAAGTTATGGTAGTTAGTGTATGTGCTGTTGAGCTGAGCTTATAAGGCCTCATGAACAGCTCTTATAATACTTCATAAACCTTGTTACAAGTTGTCATGATTTATAGCAAGTGTTACGAAGCCTTATACGTGCATTGTAAAGCATTATAAAAGCGATTATGATGCATTATAGACCCGTCCTTTTATGTAAAGTGTTACCGTTGATTCTTGTTGTAAATTACATTTTCTACACGTATTGCAAATTGTTCTGGATAAGCATGTCGGCTAAATGCCTAAAATGTGTAAAATGTGAAGGTTTCATGATGCCTGTGATCAATCCAATAGGCTATGATCCAGTTGCGTACAGTATTATGGACATTCAGCTGCTCTCTTTTATACTCCCTGGTTACATCATTCACATAATCGTAAAAAGTGTGTGTGTGTGTGTGTGTGTGTGTGTGTGTGTGTGTGTGTGTGTGTGTGTGTGTGTGTGTGTGTGTGTGTGTGTGTGTGTGTGTGTGTGTGTGTGTGTGTGTGTGGGGGGGGGGGCTCCATCCTTTTACTGTGCCCTGTGCTACCGTTAGCCCCGCGGCCCTCACCATCAAACCCTATAGCCAGCTTTCCCCACGCTAGCTGTAAACCCTGGCTGTGAGAGTGAGGGCAGAGAGGGATGAGAGGGGTTATTGACACGCAATAAACCCTTTATTTTATCAGGGGAGAGAGGAAACTAGGTGTGTGGTGAAGAGGGAGGCCTCTTACTGTTCGTCTTCTGTGGGTATTGCAGTGAAGAAATCCTAGCTACTTTCCAGTTTCCACAAAGTTGGGGCGGGGGGAGGGGGGGGTTTCTTAGTGGGTCCAAATGCCTCCATAAGGTATAGTAAAGGCAGAAGGAATGGGTATGTTTTGCCATTGCTATAGGAAAATGTTATTAGATTCTGTCTTAAATGTGTTTTACATTACAAAAACTTAAGGGAAGGTTCGACTATGTGTTTTGAATAAGCCTAGTTCAGGTAAAAATGCTGCTTCCATATCTGCAGTATGCACAAAGATAGACCTTTAGTGACATTACAAAAACAAAACTGATCAATGTCACTGGCTACTGGCAATGAACAAGGTCACAAGCAACAATATGTATTATCAATGTTTAGTAAGGCAGCTAATAGGCAATAGTCAATATATATAAACGTCCAAAGAAAATGTTTAAGTCTTACATAAATGTTCATAAAGTTTTGTCATTACGTTTTGGTACAGTTAAACTTTCCCAACTTCACAGCAGAGCATTATCACATCCTACAAGCTGTTTGGAACATCGCATTTCCCTGAAACCTAATACTCCTGTAAAACAATACAGAACACTGTACTATGAAAACATGACTCCAGCATTAGTTACAATAGAAGTAAATGACCATTGGAACTATGCATATTTTTTTTATAATGCGATTTGTCCAGCTGTTTCTGTCTCCCAGTCCAGCTGTTGAATCTTCCTGACACTACAGAGAAAATTCCCCCCCAGCATGCACCCTGATCCATTTCATCCTCCTCCCAAACCCCCAACACACACACACACACACGCACGCATACACACACACACACAGCGTGTACGCACGTGCATGTAATTTGTGCACACACAAGTGCACTGACCATGTATGTAACCATTGTGTGAAAATTCCTTAACACAGACAAAAGTAAAAGACAGAGGCCTACACATACACACTCACACAGACCATGTACTGTGTGTGTTCGAAATCCTTCATGCACACGTGCACACGCACACACACGCACAGACACACACACACACACACACACACACACACACACACACACACACACACACACACACACACACACACACACACACACACACACACACACACACACACACACACACACACACAGTTGACTGGAGGTGTGTAATGGATTAGATCCCCCTCATCATTGCCTGGACAGTGTTGTCTTCTAGGTCCATATAGAGGCGGATGAGACCGCAGCTGTTGGAACGTAAATTTTCAGAGGAATGTTTCGGGCCCGAAGCCTCAGACTGAGGACCTTGACTCTCACGAGATGACAAATGATGGGGCTTAAGGACTGCTGTCTGTGTGTGTGCGTGTATGTGTGTGTCTCAGCATAAGCCCCTTAATGTGTCGATCTATATGTGTGTTTTCCTGTGTGCTTTGTGCAGCAAGTCCCTCTGTGTGTAATAGTATATTTGTGTGTGTGTGTGTGTGTGTGTGTGTGTGTGTGTGTGTGTGTGTGTGTGTGTGTGTGTGTGTGTGTGTGTGTGTGTGTGTGTGTGGGTGGGAGGTGTATGAATGTTAAGAATCCAGAGGTGGTTTTGCGTTCAACTGTTTGATGGGTAAATGGTTATCCCGAGACTTCAAGACAGCTCAGAGGGGCTTTGTGCATCGGAAGCCCACGGTTTAAAGGGGAAAAGCCCCGATTTCATGTTGCGGCCATATGAGCCGAGGTTTTAATTCCCCTTTAAGCTGGGTGGGGGTCAGAAGTAAAGACCAGTCTACAGAGTAAAGGATGAGGTCTTCAGATCACCAGCATGGCTGGCAAGCTTTTCAGCTCGTGACATTGTTGTGACATCATCATAAAGCCACACTGGCTTTATGATGGGAGGAGGAAGGATATGATGAGAGAAGTACTTACTTACTTACTCACTGCCCTTTATGCCGGCTGGCATTTAGGGCATGCAACAAAGGATTTCCACTCCTGTCTGTTCTGGGCCAGTGTCTTTATGGAACCCCAGGTGTGTGATGTAGGGTCTTCAGCTCTCTCCCTCCACTGTCCCACGCCAGGTGTTCTTGGGTCGGCCTCTTTTACGTTCACCATCTGGTGTCCATGAGAGAAGGAGGAAGGATATTTCAATAATGTTAAAGCATACTTTTGTGTTTTCATTTGTAAGAGGGGGAGGGGGGGTTCACTGTGACTTAGGAACGCCCTGCCTGAGGAAATAAGGCTAGTAAAATCAGTGGCATCTTTTTGCATTCTTTCTATAATTTTCACTCAAGACCCATTTTATACGTTCATACTTTTTTTATACGATAGCCTACTTTTATGTCACGTTGTGACACATTGTTGGAAGTGGTTGAAATAATTTACATTCCTACATAAGCTCTCTCTTTTTTTTCTTGCTGCATTGCACTCTCATAGGGCAGCCTGTTTCAATTCATAGTACTTTTTACTGTGCATCTTACGGACCTCTATTTATTGATGTTCCACACAGTCTGTAAAGCACTTTATAACTGGAACACACATCCACATCAGTTGTAATATAAAGAGCGGGAACTCAAAGACGTCTCTTGACGGCGTGTGTGTGTTTCAGATGTCGGGTTCAAGGCAACTCTCAGCATAAGCATATGGCTTCAGCAGTCCATCATTATATTTGAGATCAAAATCCACTGATAGGCTAATGTCATGGGGATGGAGGGAGGGAGAGAGTGCAAAGAAAGGTCTACACTGGAACCAGTGGTGGAAAGTAACTAAGTATATTTACTTAAGTACTGTACTTAAGTACAATATTGAGGTATTTGTACTTACATTGAGTATTTCCAATTTCCAATACTGTTAGTTCTACTCCACTACATGGGATCCAAATATTGTACTTTTACTACCCTACAACTATTTGAAAACTTCATTTACAAGTTACTTTGCAGATATAAATGATAATAGGCTACTATAAAACATACATTAACCACTTTAGCCCTATTTTATACCTAGGACAGGATGCGTTGTGAGCTTGTAGATCTGCTATTTTCAAACATTTTGTAGGCCTACTTTTACCTTTGGTGCTTTGAGTGTATTTTGATGCCAATACTTTCGTACTTTTACTCAAGTACATTTTGAATTCCAGACTTTTACTTGTAACTATTATTAGTATTTCTGTATATTGCTGTATTGATACTTCTACTTAAAGTAAAACTATTTAGTAGGCTACTTTTTCCACCACTGACTGGAACACTGCTCTATTTATTCACCTGCTGCTCAGGGCCGTTTTTAAGCACAGGCAATGTAGGCAAATGCCTATGTCCTGTCGGAGGGGGGGGCCAAAAATGCACCCATAAAAAAAAAAAAAAAAAAAAAAAAAAATATATATATATATTTTTTTTGAAAGACAATACTGAAAGACAAACTACAGTACAGAATTAACCGAATTAACCAAATTAATGTAACAAAAACACCCAAATAAGTAATAAACCCGGTATAAAACCGAAAATTTCCGCGCGCGCGCTCTGCGCGCGCACATGCAGGGGGGGGGGGGGTCCGAAAATTGGCCTTTGCCTAGGGCCCATTCTGACATTAACACGGCCCTGCTGCTGCTGGGCAGCATTTTATATTACAGTCTTGAACAAGAAAGTCAGGAGATAGCACAGATACTTAGAAATATAAATGGCTCTTAAAAATTATAGTAGGTGTTGTGACTGAATGAAATTGGCCGCGCTTGGACTCACCCAGTTGTTCCTGACATGCTTGCACAGTCCTTCCTTGGCATTCAGTACTTGCTCTTGTTCAATAATATAATACCAACCAGACCCTTGTGTCTTTTAGGTTAATATACTATATATTTCCTTTTGTTTCTATGTGCTTGCGTGCTTAACTCATAGAGGTATAATATAACGGCTTAACTGTGGTAAGACACCGGGTAAGAAGAACTTCAGCAGCCTGAGATTACTTCCCGCGGGCCTCAGTACAGTTTCAAAGTCACACACGTGTCTATTTAATCAGTGATTAGGTGACGTGACCCACCACCGCCAATGCATCAGCTGCCCCCTTGTGGTCTGGCATTATAATAACACCAAAATATAAGCAATACTTCACATAGAAAAACACCAATTTTGGCTCCAACAGGACATTATTTTTGTTACCATATTTCACATGAAATGAGGCTCAACATCATCAGCCGTCGTTGTTTTTGTTTTTGCTTCAGCATGACTGCAAGCCAATAAGAAAACCACTAATTGAATCCCTATTGTACAAAACCTAAAATGCTGAATGTTAAAAACAATCTGCTAATTAAGTTCATAAGTGAATTAATGTGTTGCCTGTTGTTTCCATTATTTTACAGTCCGTAGTGGGATTTTTATGATCAAGTTATTACATTGTGGTGAAGTGGAGGGATTGCGCCTTCTGCCACGCGATTGCGTCAAAGTTGACCAATAAGCTGTGGGTGTGAAGAAAACAAATGGATCAAAGACTGAATGACTGAATGAAAGGCAACAAAGGATTTGAAGTGGGATTAAACCCACAAGGGCTGTAGAACATATATACAGTATGTAGTTTACTGTCTTGCACTTTGGGAATATATGAATGTTAACGTTTCAAAGTTGCACAAGGCCAGATGCAGGGTTTAGAGAGTCTGACCAGACAGAGTGTTAAACTCAGAGTTAATTAACATTGATTGTATGCTTTACGAGACAAATTATCTACAAATTTAATTGTTAGCAGGATACATGTAATTTACTATTTTGAATCTTTTCCCAGCATTGTTCCTATACATTTCACCGAGTTGGGTGAAACCCTGTATACCAGTATACAGTATGCTGAAAGACACCAGCACAAATCTCTGTCATCCTCCTGCTATTCACAAGTCTAAATTCAGTAAATAGAGACAAAAAGGTACCCTGTTCCATTGTATAATACTGAATTCAATATGCCTCAATGATGTCACATTTTTCTCGAAACTTTCTTTTTTGTCGTTATTAAGTGAGGAATTGTTCACTATATTCTTTTCTTTTATAAACTTTTTTTCGGTTATTTGCTGCTCAGTAGCTCTTTGTCCACCAAGAAATTTGAGCAAAAAACGTAATGAGAGGCTCAGAGATGGGAATGTGTGCAAATGCAGGAAAACCATCCTGTATTAGTCTACAAGCCTACTTTCCGTGAGCAATTGTCTGGAAAATATTAAATATATCCTCTAGAGAGTAAAAGTAAGCAAACACCGAGAAAACAAGACACAGCGATTGATTGCTCATACATATGAAGGGGAGTTTTGCATCCAGAAAACCAAAAATTCTGATGAACAGAATGGAAATATTCACATTGATTCACTCAGTTAAAAAAACATACCAAAGCGCCACATTACAATCCCACCTTTTAAGATATGAAAAGAGTCATTTGCTCCAGTCTCCAGGGGGGTGAACAAGGATTAAAGAAAAAAAGAAATCTTATCATGATTAATCAGTGCACATGTCAGAAGGTGAAGGGAAATAGGAGGTGGCAGAAATGACTGCATGTAATGCTTGGCGTGTCAAACAGGGTAAAACAGTCCAAGGTCTTTCACCTGCCACCCAGAAACACATGCACACTTATTCAAGGCCATCACGTTCCCATGGGGTCGACTTACATTTTAGACATTTTGAGAGACTGCAGAGAGAGTTATAGGGTGAGGAGATGTCACGTCATGTGACACAGGGCATGAGTTGGATTTAAACCTATGGCGTCTCCCAATCAGTTAGGTCATCGTAACTGGGTGAGCCGCGGTGCAGACACCACCAATTAACATTTTAAAATCTGCAACCTATAACTTTCATGTTATACCCAGGATTTGAACCCAGGTCTCCCACATGAGACAAATGTCTACCACTCTACCATTAAGATAGGCCTATACCTGCTTTGTCAAAGTAAACATTGCATTACTAGCTTCAGGTAGTTGTCAACCACTAGGTGACCATCTATTTCTCTCAATGGAAGAGCAAGGAGACCTCCTTCAGCCACTGCAGATGTACTACTTATATTGTATTAACATACTCCATACCATACCGGTTGGTTAAAAAGGTTTTATTCATAAAACATTCCGGACTGCAACTTTAATGGAACAAATCCCCTTATGAGAGATAATGAATTAACCATTTGCTGATTGAACTCTGGCTGGGAGCCTCCTGACAAACTCCCATCTGGCCCAGGGAAGCCATTTTGGTCTGGTGCCTTTCACTTTCTATAATCTAAACTTCCTCACCACAGAGCGGCAGCCTGCCTCGCAAACAGCACAAATAAACAACCGTGGGGACGAAAAATGGAATTTGGAGCTTGTTAGCACAGGCCATTTCGACATGAGCGTTTGTTTGTTCAAATTTTGCTTGGACGGTGACCTAACTCCTTTATACCAAGCACATGTGCTCATGAGGGCGAAGGAAGGAGAGCATTAGCGAAGGGGGAGAATACATATTTTTCCAATATGCAGACAGGGCCGTTCATCAGTGGAGTCTTGACACACATCTTTGAAACCGAGTTTGAATCAACATCTCTCTGGAAAAAGTATGGGACGGGAGTAGAGAGGTTTTGGCTAAACAAATGTCATTTTTGGACGCTGCGGCAGGGAGGATGAGAAAAGCAAGGGGATGATGATGATGAAAAGGATGAATCGGTTCATTCCTGAGCTAACTCACCACGTCACTGTTTCCTGGGCTTGATTAGAAGGACCCAGTGACTCGCGGGCACATTAAGATTAAAATCTCTGCTTGTCCAGGGGGAATTACTAAAAGGAAACAATATGGGTTTCTTGATCAATCGTGACGTGGGTTTTCATAAGAGGAAGTCTTTTTCGACTATGCTAACATGATTGAAACTACGCTGGAAGGTATATGGCAGTAAGAGATTTCCAAAGGTCATAAGTTTGATCCCCACAATGGCCTGCTGCACCGTACAAGGCAAAAGCTATTTTGAACTTCCAAGTAGTACACATACAATACTAAAGAGTTGTCAAAAATACTACCCATACTATAGCATACATGTGAACTAGTGATTCATGGACGACCCACACGACCCATTATGACAGTGGTCCTCAACTTTTTCAGGCCGCTAGTAGTAGTAAATCTTTATTTCGGTCCATTTAAAACACAAACAACAAAATACAAACATACATTAGAGTCCACTTATACAAGTGGTACCGAAAAGGTGTAGGCTGAAGCCGTGGCTTATTTTGCCTACCCTTTTTGAAACTTCTTTGGTTAGAAAAAGAAAATGTAGTAACACATTGGTTTAACTAAACTAATTTCATCAGATAAATTGATAGAATAGAAAAGAAGAATCTACGCAAACATTGTTTTTAACAAAACTAAAGCAAATCTAAAGGAAAAAGACAAAGCTTTTACAGAGCAACAGAAGTTCAAAAAAAAATTCAAAAAGTTTTTAAACAAATTTCATCAGATAAATTGATAGAATAGAAAAGAAGAATCTACGCAAACATTGTTTTTAACAAAACTAAAGCAAATCTAAAGGAAAAAGACAAAGCTTTTACAGAGCAACAGAAGTTCAAAAAAATGTTCAAAAAGTTTCACAACAAAATAAATATCAGTTTCAAACATTGTTTTAGCGGAAGAAAGCATAATTCAGAAGAGCTATCCAGGCACCAAGACAGAAAAAAGACAAAAACAAAAAAAGTCTGGTTTCACCTAGTACAATTCGATTCTATGGTTCACCATACCGTGTGGTTTTTTGACCACAGAATATGGGTTTTTACACACCGATTCTTCACCATACCCCACTCTGTGGCTAATTGGTCACAGAGTAAGGTTCTGTCTCCACACACAGATTTACGTACACATACATACTCACCACAGCACATACACCCATTTCATGCTTGCACACTTATACACATACTTTATACTTACACTCACACAGGCACGTCACAACAGTATGTCCAAAGAGAAGCATGATTTTACAAGTCAGCTTTGTCTGCTGTACATTGATTATTTATTATTTTATTTTTTTATTATTGATGGATGTTTGTTGGAATGCTTTAACTTAGTACTGTTTTATACTTATTTAATACCTTATTTTTGAACATCCTTTTAAATGTGGTGACTGTTTTGCACATTTTTAGTTCTTTATCTAAGTTATTCCATAGAGTAACCCCCTTTACCGATATACACCTGCCTTTCGTGTTGGTCCTTGCACTTCTTGTTTTAAATATACACGCCCCCCTGAGTGAATACTGGGACTCTCTAGCCTCGAACAGCTCCTGCATGCAGGGTGGAAGTATTTTATTATGTGCCTTGTGCATGATTACAGCTGTATTTAGATCCACTAAATCTTCTAGTTTTAGAGTTTTTGTACTGACGAAGAGTGGGTTGGTGGGTGCAAGGTAGTCACTTTGAGTTATAATTCTTATTACTTTCTTTTGTAGCATGTAGATTGGTTTGGTGTTTGTTTTGTATGTGTTCCCCCATACCTCCACACAGTAGGTTAGGTATGGAAGTATGAGGGAGCAATACAGTATGTAAAGTGAATTATTATTTACTAAGTGTTTCATTTTATATAATATTGCAATTGATTTTGATATTTTTGTTTTAGTGTTGTTTATATGCTGTTTCCAACTGAGTCGATTATCTATTGTGATTCCCAAAAATTTATGCTCATACACCCTTTCAATTTCAACGTTATCGATTGATAATTTGACTTGTGTGTTAATTTTTCTGTTAGAGAAGATGATATACTTGGTTTTGGATAAGTTCAAAGATAATTTGTTGACATCAAACCACTTCTTAAGGATCTCTAGTTCCTTTTCCACTGTCTGCAAGAGCTGCCCGAGATCTTTCCCGGAGCTATGCAAACTGGTGTCATCAGCAAATAGGACGCACTTGAGCAGTGGCAATGCTTTGCATATATCATTGATGTACATGATGAATAGTTTGGGGCCCAATACTGAACCCTGCGGCACTCCATGTGTAGTTTTTAGCAAGTCAACATTGTTCATGTGAACAAATTGTTGTCTGTCATTTAGGTAGCTTTTTAGCCATGCATGGGCGACTCCTCTGATACCATACCTCTCCATTTTCTTTAGCAGTATGTTGTAATCTATAGTGTCAAATGCTTTTTTTAAGTCTATGAAGACCCCAACAGTGTACTCCCTATTGTTTGTGTTGTTTGAAATTGCTTCCACTAGCTCCGTTACTGCCATCGAGGTGGACCTGTTAGATCTGAAACCATACTGGTGGTTACTCAGTAGCTGATGTTTTTCTATAAAGCTGTCTAGCCTTGTGACAAATAATTTTAGTATAGGTCTGTAATTTGTGAATTGGTGTTTGTCGCCACTTTTGTGGATGGGAATGACTTTTGCTGTTTTCATGGCTTTGGGAAAAATACCTGTTGCGAATGATTGATTGCAAATATGTGTGAGTGGTGTGACTATAGTATCTATTATGTCTTTAATTAGTGTCATATCAATATTAGCACTGTCAGTAGACTTTTTATTTTTAAATGTTTTTACTATGCCCAGTATCTCATGTTCATATACACTTTTGATAAATATAGAATGTGTATTCTGGTTAATTATTGAATGATCCAGGCCTTGCTTGTCTCCTGGATCAGTTATTGCCTTGGCTAGGCTTGGTCCGACATTTACAAAAAAATTATTGAATTCGTTTGCAATTTCTTTTGTTTTATTTATAATTGTGTTATCTTTATTGAAGTAGTTTGGATACTCACCTTTGCCAATACCTTTTCTAAACAAGCAACCTTTTTCCTAGACCTACATATCCTTTGTAATTGTGTTTGTGTGCATTAGACAATCAGGAAACACACTTTCACTGTTGTACCTTCCTACACTGAAACATTTAATATCCACCAATAATGGACAGGGACAGGCCAGCACGCTGTGACCCAGCATGTCTTTTTACACTAGGATAAGACACAAAACAATACACAGCAAAAATCTCATCAAATACTAATTTCTCTTTAAACACAAAAGTAGATATACACCGTTACAAAGTGTATTCAAAGATTAAGTTGACATGGCTGTACAGCAAGGTGACAGCGACACACGCAGCTGCGCATCACTTGATAAAATATGCAGCACATTGGACACAAGCTCAGATCTATTCCAGGAGATAAAGAGAGATAGAAGATACAGAGGGAGAATGTTGTGTGTTGACCCGTCTGCCCGAAGCTGCAGTAATTTCTACTGAAGCTAACCCCAACCCAGATCCTTCAAATGTTGGAAGTTGGAATAAAATATGTATTGCACACAACTCTAGCACTTTGTTTTTTGGAAAGAAAACTGGAAATACAATGTTTTGACAGGATTCCATTTAATTATTCAGTCAACTTAACGAATAGAATCATGACAGAAGATGTCCAGTCAGGACATTCATCAATAGACCTGTCAGAAACAAAATGGAGCGCAATAGACCTCAGCTTACTTGGGAAGTTTAACTACTTTCAAAATGGTGTCCGTATTTTGGCCATGTCATACAAAAAAAGGGGGGTGGGGGGAGAGCAGTGACGTGTTGTGAGCTTGTAGATTGGCTATAAAAAGACTCTTGCCTCAAATATCAGCTCATTGTCTTTAGGCCAATACCATGGCCAAGCCTATACATGGTTAACAAGACAAAGTTTTTAAACATAATATCCACACAAAACAAAAGGATAACACTAACAATAATCATCAACAAGTGATTCATAGAATCACATTAATACAGAAATGTATAATGATTTCTCATTTACCTTGAGGTAGAAGCCTCATTATCTCGATAAAAAGCTAAACAATTGCAGTCAAAACTCAAACCCATGACTGGTCTCATTCAAGACTATTAATAACCACTAACTCACTCCCTCAGCTGAGGAACAGCTTTCTCAATACTCATGGACTGACTGATTGATGATGCTAATAATTTATTTATGTTGGCCTGATTAATTAAATTCCTGTTTGTGACTGCCCTTGACCACTTTCAACCTGGCGTCCCTACTTCGGGCACGTCATTATAAGCAGATCTACAAGGTCACAGCGCGTCGCGATGCATTGTGTGAGCTTGTAGATCTGCCATATTCGCTAGTTGTTGTACGATGAAGTATAATGGGACTTAAGTGGTTGACCAAACCATAGAACTTAGATAAGGGTTCATTCATGTTATTAGTACATTAGATTTGGCTGTGACTTCATTATAAAAAAAGGTAAATGTTGGGTGCTGCTTAAATCTAGATCAAATTCTACTCTGACTTCTTTGGGCGTTTTGACTGTGGGCCGCGATCCAGGGGTGTTCCAGGCGTCTTAGGAGCTCTGTCCTTTTTGGAGCTTCCTGCCTCTGCGACGTCAAACAGAGCGTTCCTGAGAAAGCGAGCAGCGGCGCCCTTGTCCAGACGGGCGGCTTTACTCTTCTCTGTGATCTCCTTGACTCTGTTCATATACGACCTGATTCTCTCCTGAGGAAGACAGAAAGCGGATGAAGAAATGCCAGACAACACACAGAGAGGTTTAAGGGAGAACATATGGAGAATGGGAAATGGGGGGAAAATAACTTACCAGTTCCTGTTTAATTGCATGTTCTTTGGGGTTGACTCCTTGTGTTACCAAGTACACTGCAAAAAAGGACAAATTAATTAGACTATGTTTCGCGACAGTTGCTTCACTTTGCTTCAGATCCTGCAGCTTCAGTAGTCTAAGTTGCAATTATACATTCATACACACATAAAAATTTCCGACAATTATCGTATCTGTCGAATAAAGTGATTATTTTAAAGTGATCTTTTTATGCATGAACAGAAAAAACTTCAGCATACGCATTGGACAAGCACTGTCGCTTGTCCCTCATGTGAACGTAACACAGAAGACATTTTTTTTTTATCTCTTAACCATTTTGCAGCTCTCAAATAATTAATTTAGGTAGTGGTTTGAGATTTATGGATTTTCTTATGATTTTTTTTAATATGCATTTTTATGTGAGACATTTCTTTAAGCCATTAACACATTGACTGCCAATCGCGTAGATCTACGCGAACCTATAACTGATTCACTGCCAATCACGTAGATCTACGCGAACCTATTTAAAGCCGCCACGTGCCAAAGATCTTCCAATTTGACCCAAAGACCAAGGTGATATGATTTTTCGAAGATCTAGACTCCTATCCACTTCCTTGTTAACTTAAAAATTCTGTATCTCGGCTCCTGAGTACTTTTTTTTTTCCAATGAAAAATCTCTGGCACTGGCTAAAAAAATATGAAAATACCTCTGGCAGTTAAAGGGATACTTCACTTTCGGGCCGGGGAAACATTTAAAAAATATATTAAAAATAAATGAAAAAAGTTATGGAAAATTCATGGCCCCCTCACGCATTAGTAGGACACTCTAATGCGTGAGGGGGCCATGAATTTTCCATAACTTTTTTCATTTATTTTTAATATATTTTTTAAATGTTTCCCCGGCCCTAAAGTGAAGTATCCCTTTAACACATTTACCGCCGGGCCCGTAGTTCTACGGGCCGTTAAATCCAACGGTTAAGCGCCAATCCCGTAGCCTACGGGCTGTGGTGCTTTTTCCTTTTTTTCGAAATATTTTTTTTTTTTAATTTTCTAGGGGGACCATTTTCAGTGTAACACCACCCGATCTCGACCGGAAGTGCGATCACGTTTTTTGTTTCCCGTCTGCCTCCATTCTAAGTCGTACACAATAACCCCTGTAAAAGACCCTGTAAACATGTAGTTTTTCATCCTCGCATTTCCCATGTTAACTTAAACGGTCAGAACTCAAACATGGCGGCTCCGTTTGACACGTGGTCTTCACTGGTAGAAGCAGTGAGATCTCCGCGATGTTTACAAACAGTGCACAGCTCAATCTTAAGGATTTTAACAAGATCTGTGGCGACGTGAAAAAAACAGAAAACAACAATAAAACGTTGGCACTGGTGAGTACATTATGAGATTAACCTCTGGCGGTCAATGTGTTAATGGGTTAAAGCCGCCACGTGCCAATCGTGTAGACCTACGCGAAGTGGTGTTTTTTTTGTTTTTTTTTAAGTTCACATTGCACTTTTTTTCACTTTCGATACGGCACATTTCATTGTAGCACCACCGGAAACGGAATTATCCGGGATCCGGTTTTGCCGATCCCATCAGCCTCCATTCTAAAGCGGACACTAAAACGCCATTTTCTCGTTTGTAGTTTTTCTCGTCGCTGATCGCTGTTTAACATAAACTGTTGTAACTACAAGATGGCGACTGGGTTTTTGACGGGGATTTCACTGGGCGACGCAGTCGGATCGCCGCTGTGTTTACAAACAGTTTTATGCTAGATCTAAAGGGATTTAACAAGGTCTGTGGTGACGTGAATAAAACAAAAAAACAACAATAAAATGCTGGCACTGGTGAGTACATTATGAGATCAAACTCTGGCGTGGAATGTGTTAAGCCATAGTAGGTTTTTTTCTGTTTCATCACTGTACACTGTGTCACTGCGGTGCAAATAAACATAATTAAACCTAGTACTGTAAGGTATCTGTATGCTATCAGACTGCTATAGGAAATATGAACGCAATGACGCAATATCCATGTCTCTTAAAGAGAATGATGGTTTTAAAACTGGGGTCCTAAGACACCAGGGGTCCTTGAAAGAAGTTCAAGAATTCTCAGCATATGTATATAATACATTTTACTTTAGCCACTTGTATTACCCAACCAATATAACGTCTCAACATTCAGACAATATAAATGATATTATACATTTACCTTTTCAATTTTAGGGTCTGTGATTTGAAAACATTTAATTTGAAGTCATTTCTAATGTACTGTCTGTAGCATAACACTTTGTTGACATAAAGTGTCAGGAATTAGAGCCTAGAACGAATAAACAGACTTACTCCAGAATAGTGAATTCAGAGTATATGCAGACATCAGGTCCAGTTTGGCCTGTTCCAGAGGGTCCAGCTGACGACAAATCACAGTTTTAATTCTGATTAATTTACATTAATCAGTAAATATTTACAGAAAGGGGGTGTTTCAGTCTGTTATGGTGTCCTACCTTTTGCAGTTGGTCATTTCTGGGCACTGATATCATCTTCTGTAACATTGTATTTACAGATGTGACCGAGGACTCAAAGTCTGTGAGCTGTTCCTCTATCTCTGTGGGGTAGTCTTCTGCTTGACCATCATCTGCTGCCATTTTCCTGTACAAACAAAAGCATAAATAATGTTGTGTGAGGCTGGGTCAATCAGCATCAGAATCAGCTTGGTCACATCACAGAAATTCAAACACAGAAGTTCTATCGTTTTTGTTATTTCCATAGAGAGATCAATCAAAGAAACAAACAAGGTGTTTGTTCATCAATTTTAATTTCAAGCAGCCTAACTTTATCTACTTGTGTTATCTTTCCCTAGAACAGTGGTTCACAATGTGGGGTTCCAGGGGGTCCCCAGCAAAAGTTATAGCATCAAAATCAGTTTAACAACTTTAACCTTATATACGGTACATCCGCTATTTGGAAATAGCAAATCTACAAGCTCACAATGCATCGATGTGACGTGTTGTGAGCTTGTGGATCTGCCATTTCCAAAAGATCTTGAGAAAATGTGAAAGATTTTGAAATAGATGTCTTAAAACATTTTCACAACACAAATCTTCTGGGGGGGGTCCCTGACAAAATATTTTCAGATGAGGTTCCACAGCTACATACATATACATTTGGTGGTCCTTGACATTTAAAGGTTTACAGTGGTGGAAAGTAACTAAGTACATTTACTCAAGTACTGTACTTAAGTAAGATTTTGAGGTATTTTTACTTTACTGGAGTATTTCCAATTTTCTGTACTTTTACTCCACTACATCTCAGAGGCAAATATTATACTTTTACTACACTACAATTATTTGAAAACTTTGAGTTATTGGTTACTTTGCAGATATAAATGATTATTAAAGCCCTATTGTATACATAGGGGCTGAAAACATATATACACATTATATATATATATATATATATATATATATATATATATATATATAACATAATTGAAAATAGCCGATCTACAAGCTCACTTCAAACATTTCAGTACTTATACTTTGTTACTTTAAAAAGGTAGGGTAAGTGATATTTTTAGTTTTTTTTATTTATTTTTGTTAAAAAGGTTAAAGTACAATATTCTGATAGTAATCATTGCTATGGCCCCATTTAGCTATGATTGCTACAGAGCGTTTGTTCGGTCACAGGGGTCTCTCCAGATCTTTAGTAAACAGAATGTATTTCCTCCGAGGTGGAAAGACTGGTGATGCGAGGTTAAACAGAATGTAGTACATTTTCAGGCAGGTGACAACATTTAAGCCAATCAGGACTGGAGAGAGCACTGGAAATGCATTTTCTGTTTAATAAAGAGCTGGAGAGACATGGGAGACTCCTTTTACTGATCAAACAATGAGTACTATCAGAATACAGAGCTATTTAACACTTATTTTAACCAAAGTAAATCACTTACCCTACCTTTAAGTATATTTTGATGCCAATACTTTTGTACTTTTACTCAAGTAACATTTTGAACACAAGCCTTTTACTTGTAACAGAGTGTTTTTATGTTGTGGTATTGTTAAGTAAAATATCTGAGTACTTCTTCCACCACTGAAGGTTTGAGAACCACTTCTCTCTAGAAGCACTCTTTTATCCTCCCCTTCAAAGCCTGTAGTAAGTTAGCCTGCTAACGTTACGTTAGCATCTGGCAGGAAAACTACAGTTAATTGCACGCCTGCACAGACTAGACTAGAGCACAAGGTACCACTGACGTCAATGCATTGTGAATATACACATTTAACTGGCTGAATATCGATGCGTATTTACTTGAAAGTTCCACATAAACATTGTAATTATAGATAAACAGCAACAACTTACATCTGCTGAGCACACAGCACGTTGAAGATTACAGGAAATGGCGTCAGACAACAATCAGTATTGCCAGGTTCTGTGAGAGAAATAAGCAACCAGGTCTAGGAAAACAAGCCCAAAAGAAGCAACTTAGAGAACTTTAAACCTGTATGCATCGGCTATTTGAAATAGCCGATGCATCTACATGACATGCTCACAGGCTTGTAGATGTTCTATTTTCAAAAAATCTTGAAATAAAATGTGTAATATTTGGAATCATTCTAACAGCACAAAGCTCCCTTGCAAAAAACATTTAGGAAGATCTTTGAGAACCAGTGGTTTAAATAATAACAAAAAAATTGGAAGCAAGCCTAAAGTAATTAAGCAACTACACTTTAGAAACAAGCCCAACTACCAATTTTTACAAGCAACTTTACAGAAAAAGACGCCCAAAGTCGCTTATAATAAGCCGACATGGCAACACTTTGTGTTTTGCTTCTTCTGAGCTCTACTGCCCTCTGCTGCTTCGGAAGGGAATAACGTTTATTTTCAAGAAGTATCCAGGTTTCTCAAATTATTATATTCCCCAATGTTAGCCAAAGCTTTCATAATGGTCAAAGTTGTGTGCAGTAATCAGTTCCCATGTATTACTTGTCAGCAATTCAAGATATATTTAAA
Source organism: Gymnoscopelus braueri (assembly GCF_963280865.1). Lineage (NCBI taxonomy): Eukaryota > Metazoa > Chordata > Actinopteri > Myctophiformes > Myctophidae > Gymnoscopelus > Gymnoscopelus braueri. The sequence goes on from NC_137619.1 coordinate 22,133,007, forward strand.
AAAAAGTGTAATTCAAACTCTTGACATAGTAGTCCTGTCAGCTGTCACCATAGTAACCCCAAGCGTCCCGTGCTTGATTATGCTAATGATGCTGAAATGCCAGACTCTAGTCTGGGTGCAATGTTGGGAGATCTCTGGAGAAGAGACAGTCAACACTGCTTAGGTCTAGGAGATCTCTGGAGAAGAGACAGTCAGCACTGCTTAGGTCTAGGAAATCTCTGGAGAAGAGACAGTCAACATTGCTTAGGTCTAGGAGATCTCTGGAGAGGATACAGTCAACATTGCTTAGGTCTAGGAGATCTACTGGAGAAGAGACAGTCAACATTGCTGAAAACACTTATTTGAGCAGCTGCTGCTCTCGAGGCTCAAAAGATGGACAACTGTGACTTGGAAAGGCTCTCCTTCACTGGATGGAAGCTGCAGCCAGCATTCAGAGGAGATGTGACAAACTACAAAGTGACTGTGGCAAGCCATGTCAACAAAGTCACAATGGAGCTGAGGACCAACGACACTGGGGCTTCATACAGAATTGTAGGTAGAAAGGTTTTTATTCATTATTTTTATTAAGTCAATTAACTTTAACCAGCAAACTCTTTCTTTGTGTGTTAAATCATTTTCTATTCTAATCTATTCTATTGTATTGCATTGTATTATGTTTTCCAGCTCTTTGGTGATGGTTCCAAGACACTTAGACTGAATGATGGGGTGAACGAAGTAGGAATAGAGGTGGTTGCTGAAGATGGCACCACAAAGAAATATCGTGTGGAGTTAACCAAGCTGTCAGCCACAGCTGCAGAGCTCAGTGATCTGACCATCGATGGAAATGTGCCACTGCACCCTGAATTTGACACGTGCACCTATGAATATAACAGTGAGTACAAAGTTTGAAAGTGCACCTTTCAAGTAACACAACCTACGCTGACTAATTCCTGAAGGAAAAAAACAATCCTAGAAAGAAGCAATGCTCAAATAGCATTATTTAGCCTACAATTGACTGAAATGTAAAAACTGCATTACATAATTTTCTAAGATGATACACATTTTCAAATAGGATTTTTTCCTTTTTTTTAAAACCCCACACAGTAAAATAGACAGTGTTAACTTATGCATCTATTAACTCAGTTGTTTACATATGTAACCAAATGGATCCTTACAGGTCCAATTTTCATATTTTCCTGTAGGCACTGTTCCTTTCTATTGTAACTCAGTTGCTATGCTGCCCAAGCTGCCTGACAAAGACATGAAAGTGTTTGTGAATGAGGACGACAGCACCAAGCCAGTCCTGTTGAATGTGGGAGACACTGTGGTAGTGATCAGAGTCTCCTCAGCAGATGGCAGCAATTTACAGGTTGGATAATAAATATGACACACATACATAGTGTACGCTATGTATGTTGATAGAAATGCAGTGCAGATAGTATTCATGATCATGCGTTGCTTTCTCTGATTATCCACAAAGTGTCTTATATTTCAAAACGTATAGACGCGTGCATGGTCTGGTCTCGCGTTTCCTGTAATCCATGCCTAATTTTAGAAAACGCTCGAATGACAGCCAGGGCAAAGAGTATCGTTGTTAGTTGTGGTAACCTATATTGTGCTACTTGGCATAATTTGGAAGTTGTTAAAGAATGAATTGCTGGCCTGTTAGGTACTCTTGTTACTTGTAAGTAAAAACATTTAGGTCAACAGACCATCAGGGCTGCAGCAAGGATATCCATGTTCTCAGGTGATACTTTATCCAATGCTACTATGCTACTCTATACAGCCACACTCCTGTATTTTTCATTAGACAGATATAACTAACACTGCCCTCCACACTCTCTCAGGTGTACACAGTGTTTGTGACTCGAGAGCCCATTCCCATGGCGGTAACCTTCAGTGATGGGAGGGACCAGGTGGCCTTCGAGTGTCCTGTGTCTCTGACCGCCCTGTACAGGCCCATCTCCATCCATCCAAGGTGGGGAGGAGCTTGAGCCAGAACATTGAAAATGCCAAAATTGAATTTTGGACAAAGAAACGACTGTCAGACAGACGCTATTGTCTCAATTCACCACATTCCCAATTTAATCTGTTTGGGGTGAAGAAGAAGAGGTTTTTCACAATCAAAAGCACTCCCCAAAAACAGAGGCCATGTAAAGAATAATTATTTTCAATGCCAAAAGGGAGCATAACAACAAAAAACAACTCAATTAGCATCACTATCTATTTGGAGCATAACTCAGTGAATGAAAGAAAAGAAAAAAATCAATCTCATTTTAAAAGGGGGAACATGGACAACAGCTGACAAAGCCTTCTATAGTTTGGTCTAACATTTGCCTTTCAGTTGCTGGCCCTATTGGCACGTTAATTGATTGATCTTGCTAATTTGCAGTTACCCGAAGCACGTCTTCTCAGGCCCTTATATCGAGATGCTGGTACGGAGGTCGAAGGTCGACCCACTCAACGAGTGTCCCCTGGGAGACGGCTGGAAAGTCCTTGAGCCGGAGCTCGACAAAAAGATGTCCGCCGGGCTTGTCAAGTGCTTCTTTGCTTACCGAGGCATGCTCTCACTTACATCCCCTCACTTCTGATTATACCTATAGCAGTATCACCTAACCATGTAACTACCATCTACCGGTATGTTGCTGTGGATCATATAACTTAACTAAGGACTTGATTATGTAATAGCTGTTATTAGTTAGAGGCATTGCCTGAAGTGACCTTTCCTCGGGTGCTTTTAATCTTCTGCTCCCAGAAGAAGTGACAATGCTAGAGTTTTTGTCGGTTGGTCAATTTTCTATTTATGCTAAACACACTGCATTCTGAAACTGAACAAGTGCACGTCTTGCACATTATTCACAAACATTGATTGTCGCTAGATCCAAAAATCTTGTAACACATTGGCCTCATGACCACATGAGACAGCTGAGATGAGTCCACATACTGTAAAGGTCACAACAGCTCTTGGTGTCCCTTTCATTGATTCTTTGCTCCAACATGAACCATACATTATTTAGCAGGGAGCAAAGCAAAAATAATCCAAACAAACAGCATGAATTCTGTCTGTTCCAATATGTAGGAGGGCTGAGTTTTCATTATTAAAAGCATTTGTTGGATGACAGCAATGTGATTTACCAATTCTTCCTGAAGTAGCATGAAAACAAAATGCTTCAATGTTAGGTGTCAACTTTTGGTACATTGATCCTAAATATATCACTGGAGATGTGTGATCTATTGAGCTTTGATTTTATTTTCTTTCTTTCTTCAAAGGATGTGATCGCGTGATGAAGCTGTCTGGGGTGGGATCGCACGCTCTGGAGTGTCCCAGCAGACACAGGGGTGAGCTGGACATAAAGGTCAGTGTAAATGATTAAACAGCGGGGCAGAGGGGGCCAGAATCACTGCTATCGACCCACACTGTCCTCATCCTTTAAACACGTCAGTGTGCTCGTCTCGCAGTGGGACTGCTGCTGATTGAAGTTCCTCTGTAAATGCATCTAAAGTTTCTAAGTGTTTGCCTATGAGTGTGTGTTAGCGACTTTGATACAAGCTCTTTTGAGTGTGGAAGTCTGTTTGTGTGTCTTTTTATATCCCACTATTAAAGGACAATATTTCTTTCAGGATGTGGCTGATACAGATTGGTATAAGCAGCACTTTGTAACATCAGCCAGCACCTTGGTGATAGAGACTCGACACACTGTGGAGGTAAAGCATAATACATGTTTTCATTTTGGGTTTGTTGTGCTTTTATTGGATTTTCAGTGCATGAGACCTAATGTAATATTCCAAAAATAACAGATCTATAAGCTAAGTTTGTTGATCATTGTTGATTTTGGCAAGTGACATTGTCATACTACAGAGTATAAATTACATATTAACCACTTATGCCCAATCAAAACATTAAAAAAGCAATTTCACAACGCATTGCGATGTGACGTGTTGTGTGAGCTTGTAGATCGCTGAAAGTGGTTGACGTGTGGCCTTTGTCTGCATAGGTGCATAACTGGGAGAGGAGACTGCAAAAGGCAGTAAGGCAAGGAATTGTGGATGATCTCTGCACACTGGCTCAGGACCAGTTGAAACTCTACAGACAACGCCTGCCCAAGCCAGGCATGTACAGTATCACATCCTACGCCTTGAGCACAGGCTGGGAAATGGACACCACGCCACCAGTCAAACGCTAGGAGCTTAGCTGGGTAGTTTGTGGATCGTACCAGACACTTTGGCACCAGAGATTTGGGCAGATTACCAGCCACTTCTTGGAGATTCTATTGTATTATATGGCTGTCAGTACTAGGCACGATGGCCAATGGATAAAACAAAACCTAACATCCTACGTTGCAAATTACCATTCTCTGCCATTAAAAAATGCATGAAGATATACGAATTAGTTAGTGTTATAAATTGTTTTTCCCTGACATGCCGGGTACTCAAATTACAGCTTGTCTCCACTTGTGCTTTGCTAATTGTCATGACTCTGAGAGGAGACATCAGAGACTGATCTCACAGACTGATCTCAGAGTATTGAGTGGGAGTCACTGGAACCGCAAGGAAAAGAAAAGTAGCACATTAAAGAAACAAAATAGGACCGAGAGAAGAAGTAAAGAGAGAGAGCGAGAGAGAGAGAGAGAGAGAGAGAGAGAGAGAGAGAGAGAGAGAGAGAGAGAGAGAGAGACAGTGATAGAGTGCGGAAACAAGGGAGTGACAGAGAGAGGAAGACAACCGGGGACAGAGAAGCAGAGAGAGAGAGAGAGAGAGAGAGAGAGAGAGAGAGAGAGAGAGAGAGAGAGAGAGAGAGAGAGAGAGAGAGAGAGAGAGACACACACACACTCTTGTACTGTATCAAGCTACTGCACCTGGAAGTGGATGAATGAACAGTTGTGCTCTCTCTGACCTCCCTCTGATGTCTTTGTCTATGAAAAACACAAAAGATGCTGTTCAGGTATCACAAAGCAAGGAAGCGCTGTCTGGATGTACCAAATAAGTTTCTCACCAGATTTTTTTTTTGGGTGGTGGTGTGCATGATGACGATTGAAAGTGTACTACTGTAACTATAAAGTTAGTACACCACATTCAAATTCAAACACTTTAAAGTTACATTTAGGTCAACATATATATATATATATATATATATATATATATATATATATATATATATATATATATGTATATAACTCTTTTACTATTGTTTAGAATGCAAATATATATATATATTTGCATTCTAAACAATAGTAAAAGAGTTTGAAGGAAAGAAAGCTTGAGAGAAAAACCGAGCCACAATTCTCAGTGGTGACATATGACATATTATGTGCCCAGGTTTATATGTATGTGTGTATTCACACTCTCCCCAGGGGACCTGTTGCAGTACGCGGAGGGTGAGAATCCTCTGGACATCTTGGAGCAGGCTGCAGTGTACTTCGCCTCGGCCATCAAGCTCAAATCCAGGGAGGCCAGACTCCACTTCCTGCTGGGCCTGGCTCTGGAGGAGCACCACTACGCCATGGGGATGTACGGACTCAAGAAGGTGGGCTCAGTAGACCCGGGTCATTGCAAATCATTGCTTTCGGAAGAAACCTCTTATCTCCATATTTTAACTTTTTGTGCATTTTCGTAAATGAACCCATTAAAACCTGAAGCAGATTCTACAAATGCCATCTAAATGAGTAGTTCTCAAACTTTTTGTAGGCTAATTCATATTTTTTTTAATCTTTCAAAAATAACAGACAAACTCGCAGCGCCGCATGAAGTAACGTGCTATGATCTTGTATATCTGCTATTTTTGAATAGCCCTCGCAAAACCCTAAAATGACACAGATGCTTTCCCAGTTTGAATGGGTTTTAATGCCCTATTTGATCATTACTACAGCGTCACACAAAAGACAAAAGTATCAAAAGTATCAGACCTGCAAGCTCGAAACTTCATTTCACACCGCGTTTCGAGCTTGTAGGTCTACTGCTTGTTTTGAATTTGAATCCTGAAAAGTAACAGTTTGGCCAACAGTGGTCATGTTTCAACCTTCTGATCTTGATACAAAGAAAATGTCATACCTCCGAAAATAATCTCGTTATGAAAAAATCGAGATAAAAGGTTTCTGCCCGACAGTGAGTGCTGCCTGTACAACACAACCTCTACTTCATCTTCATCTTTCTACGCCCAGGCTGAGGGGGAGGATGAGGAGCAGAGTGAGGCCAAGGTGACGGCGTATCAGGAAGAGATCCTGGCTGTGTGTAAGCTCCACGGCTTCCGCGGCACGCCCACCATGGAGAACCAGCTGCAGGCTCTGGACAAAGAGTACCGCCAGCTCAAGGACGACGGCCTGTCCGCCAAGGCTGACCAAGTCCAGACGCTGTACCTCTGGCTCTCCAAGAAGGCCGGCAAGGTGAGGAAAAAATCGAATCAAATAGAATAGAGCTGTAATACAGTTACAAGTTAAAAAAAACTGTCTCCCAATGCTGCAAATGAAGAAATGTAGTTCAGAATTGTTCATGCAAGTGAACACTTGTGAACACTTGCAGAAACAAATGTTCAAAATGGAGTGTGTGTGTGTGTGTGTTGCCAAAGGTGTGTTGTATCAAACAGTAGCAACATTGTTTTCCGTTCTCGCCCTGAGAGCAGATCTGTCGAGATAGTGAATAGTGAGTGGCAGAATTCATGAGCGGCATGGACAAGATAAGCAGCCTGAGTGATTTCTGCGAAATGTGAGAGAGATGGAGGGAGAGATAGAGGAAGAGGGCTGCCCTCTTCTTTTCTCTCTCCCTCCATCTCTCTCACGTTTCGCGTCTCATTTTTCTTCACTCTTACCTTTCTTACAGTACCTTCTCGTTTTTTTTTCTTTCTTTCGCTATCCATCTCTTGGTTCCCTTTTGTATTTGTCCCTCTCTTTCACTTTCTCTTTCTCTCTTTCTCTCTCTGTGACTTTCTCTCATCTCTCATCGTCAAACACTTCAAAATAATGTCAGGAGGCTTCATGGTCACTGTTTCAGTCACTGTCCCTGACTTTCACTAAAGCTTTGATACTGGACGTCACTGTTTACCACACTGAAAAGCTTGCTGGCATCAGAGAAAGGCCTCTAAAAACATTTAGACCTTGTTTTTGGTTTCAGGGCCCAAAAGTGCGTCACGGACAAGGAATTATTATAAAAAATCAATTATTCTTTTAACCCATTAAGACCTGAGGCCAATTCTACAAAGCCTTCTAAACCAGTAGATCTCACACTTTCAAGATTTTTCAAAAATGTTTAAAAATAGCACATGTAGAAGCTGGCAGCGTGGCACAAAGTGACACGCTGTGAGTTTGTATTTGCGAAAATCTAAAATGACACAGATGCTTTCCCGGTTTTAAATAATTTGATCTACATATTGCACTAAACCCCACAACGCTGTGTCGACAAGGATGGCAGTGCAGCCGTGAAGGATACAGAGAACTGTGTCCAGCATGCTCTGATAAAGTACCTGGATGCCTGGACTCTGAGCCCAGACAACTGGGAGTACAACCTCCACGTGGGCAGACTGCTGCTTCTGCAGGGCCAGAGCAAGGAGGCTCTGCAGCACCTTCAGACGGGCCTGGCTCTAAGACCCGTGCACCCCGGACTCAGGTCAGACTGCTGGCATTATCAGTGACCTTTTTATTTTAGCCCCTCATCATTCATAGAACCCTCTTTAGGATACATCTGTAGACCGAGTGACATACATAGGTACGTACGTATGTATGTACGTACAGTAGCCTACGTACATACATACATACAGTACATACCGTACATACCGTACATACATACAGTTTTGCTTGTACATCGTGTGGCTCAACTAATGAAAATCAAGGTCAGATAAGTAAAAGTTTATTTTTATAAAGCACATTTAAAACCAACTGGAGTTTTTATTTTTTGGCTTTTATGATAGTACACAGTTGAGATAGACAGGAAACAGGGAGAGAGACATGGGGAGTGACACGCAGCAAAGGTCGCTGGGATCGGGATTCGAACTCGCGACGTCAGGCAATAGAGCAATAGAGCCTATATTTGGTATGCCCCTGGACCACTTGGCCAGCGGGCGCCCCAAACCAACTGGAGTTGACCAAGTGCACCACAACTTAAAGAAAAAATAAATAAAATATAAAATATACATCAGAATGGAGTTGGGCAATGGTAATGGTAGCAGTAGCTGTAGCCATAGCAGTAGTCTAGTCCAGTGGTTCCCAAACCTTTTAGCTCGAGACCTAAAAGAGAAATTTGCTGTCTCCCCGGTACCCAAACTAGTGAAAATATTGCTGTTTGCTATTTTCAATACTTCTTCAACATTATTTTTTGTATCATTATTTTTTATGTTTGCATTATTTTTTAATTCATGAACATATTTGATATTATTTAGACATTTGTAAAAATCTTTTGAAAAAATTATGAAAAACGAAATGTAGGAAACCAAAATAAAGGAATATTTACTCGCAACCCATAAAAATGGGTCCGCGACCGATGTTTGGGAAGTACCGCTGGTCTATCTCACCTATAGCTCCCCTGTGTGCCATGCATCATGTCTCCTGTCAGGTTCTACACAGGCCTGGCTCTGCTGAAGCAGGAGGGCAGAGCCTCCGAGGCCACAGAGAAGCAGGCCGCTCTGTTCTTACAACAGGGACTGGAACACCTCCTCAGCAAGCACTGCAGACCAAGGTCTGTGTGTGTGCGTGTGCGTGTGCGTGTGCGTGTGCGTGTGCGTGTGCGTGTGCGTGTGTGGAGAGGGATAGAGAATGTTTGTGCTGTGTGACTTGTGCATGCATTAGTGTTCATAAAAATAGATTTGTATTGCAAAGTGCTGCACAAAAATGGACAATTTACACATTAAAATAGCAAGAATGACACAATTAAAAGAGGATGCTAATAGAAGGGTGACAGATAAAATGAGCGAATACAATTTGTAATGTACGTGTGATAGACCTGCTTGCAGTCATGATAATATATGTGTGTGTGTGTGTGTGTGTGTGTGTGTGTGTGTGTGTGTGTGTGTGTGTGTGTGTGTGTGTGTGTGTGCACCATCTGGCACACATGCTTGCATTGCACTGTATGTCAGCCTTTTTTCCCAATACTTCCTGATGATCGGCATCATGAACCTTGGCTGTGTTTCCTTGCAGTGATATGGAGTGGGACCCATCTGACCCCATTTCCAGCTTCAACACCCAGTTCCTACGCGGCGTACTCAGCCTGGGAGAACTCCAGCAGCGGAAAGTGCTGCCAAAGAAGTCCATGATGGCCGAGCAGGTCTATCACACGTACGTTACACGTTGGGAGAGGTTTTAGAGAGCAAATCGGCATAAATAATCAAAAGTCAATTACAGGATGTGATACTGGCTGTGGACTGATATTTTGTGTTACAAGATGTGTCAAGACTTCTACACGTCATAATTATGAACAAAGATATGGGACATGGGGAAAAGAGTGTATAGGCCTACATAGCAAATGTAGAGACATACTCCAGCCTGCTCTCGGTAATGGACGGATAAAGACACTCTGGATAACTTCACTTAAGAAACAGGAGTAGACGGATCTTCTTTTAAATATTTAATCAGTAAACACGGTGGATGCAAGAGAAAGAGAAGTGCATTTCATTTCACCTTCGGGACTTTGAGCATGTCCCAGATCTGCTATAGCTCTATGCCCTTTTTCTTGTCTTCAGTGTTGCGGTGTTGACTGCCCAGGCTGTGAGCCAGTGTGTGTGTCGTGGCGAGGTGACCCGGCAGCTGGAATGGGTGCTGTTAGAGGCTCACTTTGCCCTGCTGCAGAGGCTGATTCATCGGATGCCAAGCCACGACAACGCTGGCACCGACAGGCAGGTCTATGTGGCCAAGAGAAGCCAGGCTCTCATAGCTCTCACACGGCTCACCTCTATCGCCCCCTGTCAGGAGCTACTGGACATGCAGGAGAAGGTAAGGCCATGGAAAGTAGGACGGTGGAAATTCATGAATTTTAAATGGGGTGTGGAGAAACAATGTTTTGGGGATGAAATTAGAATTTATGGTGGATTCATTAGAAGGTAATAACAGAGACTTAACATTATTTTATGTGTAGCCACAGGTCCCTATGACAAAAAAATATATATTTGAATTTGCCTGTGATAATATAAAGAACTTGATAAATTTGGCAAGAGGTCACAAGTAAGTTGTCCCTGGGTGCTGAGAACGTGACACACAGAAAAACACATCTACCCCCATACAGTGCATGATGAAATAAATAACACATTAAATGTAACAATTGCATGCTGTACCCATGCTACTCTTGCAGGTGTGCCAGGTGGCGGTGGTGACCGTGCCCAGAGACGCACATGCCCTGTGTATCCTGGGACTGGCCCAGCTGGATCAGTGTGACAATGAACCTGATTCCATCAGGTCAAAGATAGCCTTGGCCAATGCTTGCCTGAGCTTCCGAGCCAGCATCGAGCTGGAGGGCCAGTCTCAGAGCGGAGAACCCCCTGCCCAGCTGCACGGTGAGGCAATGCAGTGTTGGTTTGCACCGGTGCACTGATCAAATGTTAAACAAAGAGGCTGAGATGAAATCAGTGTATATGTAGTCCCCTGTAGCCAGACAACTATTCCACAATCTCCGAATGCTATATAGAGTCTGGAACTACACCTCCTGAAATCCGAGAGAGGAAGCTCGCACTTCGGTTCACGAAAATATATTTAAAAATATCTTTACATTTTATTTTTTAATTTCCATTTCTGCTAAGCAGCAAGCTATATATACTTAGATGATTTTGATTTATATTAGGATATATTTGCGCTACTGTAAAGACAAAACGGAAGTGGGGAGGAGGCTTCACATCCGCTTTATATTTTAATTATGATCAGAGCTTCCGTGTCCCAAACTGTATGACCGGAAACATTTGAAAATTGTGGGAGGCAACAGTTTGGCCACACGAGACTAGTGTATATGTAACAGAGTAGAGCTGTCTGAAGCCCAGAAGCCTAATATCTCCCATGATCAAAGGGGGATTCCCCTTTGAATGAATGGCAGATGCGTGGTTTCCCTCACAGGAGACCAGGGTTCGAATCCAGGTGGTTACATATAGTGGACAGGGGTGTTGGTCCTGCAGGAGATAACAATACTCGGCGGTCGGTGCTGACTCTAATGTAAATTAAAATGCAATGTTTTGCGCATGTGTGTGGCTGCTGTCCTGCTACCCATGTGATGGCATTAATATCTGCCTCCTTGCTCTCTCTCTCAGAGCAGAAATGGTGGCAGGATAGGCTGGACGTGGAGAAGCGGAAAGCTGCCAAGCAGACACCCAGCCAACTGGCGGGAGGGAAGGGGCCTTCCGACACCGCGGCGGCCGGCAGAGGAAGTGGGCGTGGCAAGGGAGGCCCCGGTCGATGGGTGGCGGCCGCCGCAGCCAAAGCTCCCACCGCCGCCGCCTCCTCCACCTCCGCTATGAGGGGAGGCAAGGCTGCTCCGCCTCCTGCCAAGCCCCCCGCCGCCAGGTGAGTCACCGTACAGTTTGAGGCTGCGGGTCAGGCTGCTTTTGGGACATTGTTTCTGTTGTTGTTTGTGCATATTTTTTTTTTCATTTTTTTCATTTTCTTCACAAATGGGTTTTAGCTGAGTGTGTTGTTTTTGGAGAGCAAATACAGTATTTATAGATTGCTACATGCTGTTTTACCTGGAAAATACACAGTAGAAGTAGGCCTACAGTTTCATACCGGGGACACTGTGAAACACATTTATAGATTAAAGGACTGTATTATTATTATCATTATTATTAGTATTAGTATTATTTTGTAGTATACACTATCCTTTATTGAAAAATTCTATTTAAAAACAATCTGTAATCATTTATGTTATATGATGCTACTGCTTGAATTCTTTCTTTTTTTTTGCTCCAATTATTTTTTTTTAAATTAATTTTAGATGTATATTTTCTTCACCGGTAGGGGGCGTGGTGGAGCGGCAGTAAAAGCAAACGGGACTGCCAAACCTCCCAGCAAGCCCGGCACCAAAACCACGCTCTCCCGGAGCAAGTCCAGACCTGACTGTGATCCCAGCTCTGCTGAGAGGACAGACGGTACAGTAGGGCTGCAGTGTGCTCACATGCACACTCTGACACACTGCAAGCAGCAGAGCCATCAGCCATGTATTTGCAGATGTATAGATTGCATGGTGAATTGGTGATCTCTCAGTATCCACGCAAGCCTTGCTGAGTCCCTTCCTGACACATTCGTTTATCATTTCACACAGTTACATTACACCCATGACATATACACACGTTATCAGTGGTGTAAAGTATCCAAGTACATTTACTTAAGTACTGTACTTAAGTACAATTTTGAGGTATTTGTACTTTACTTGACTATTTCCAATTTCCAATACTTTTACTTCTACTCCATTTCGGATCCAAATGTACTTTTACTCCACTACATTTATTTGAAAACTTTAGCTACTACTTACTTTGTAGATTTAGATTTTTATTACAAAACATACAGTACATTAGCCCTATATACATTTCAGCCATTTGAAAATAGCAGATCTACAAGCTCACAATGCATCGCGAATCGCGATGCAACGCATTGTGAGCTTGTAGATCAGCTATTTTCAAAAGATTTGTATACATTTCATACATTTGAAAACGTGTGAAATGTGACCTTCTGCATAATGAGTACTTTGTACTTTTGGTACTTTAAGTACATTTTGATAGCAATACTATTTCTACAATGCAGTATTGATACTTTTAGAACATTTGAGTACTTTTTCCACCACTGCACGTTATTAGAATAGAGATAGCGTGAACTCACAGACTGTTGCTGGCCTCTGATCTAGCAGCTGTTCAAGATCAACTTAGGATTCAAACCCCCCACTATGATTCAAATCAGCGACCTCTTATGTTACAGTTACACGCTTGCATTTCTAACCTTTAGGACACAGGAGATAACATAACTGATGTAACATCCCTCTATTTCCTGACTTCTTCATAGTAGATACAGGAGATATTTAGTATAAGTATTAAGATGTTTCACACACCTAGTTTAAAGGCTCAACAAGGGTATTTACTATTTACAGTAGTATTTATTGTCATATACACATTACATTGCTGCAGCATTATAGGTATCGATATTCTTATACTTCGAGCTCCCTCAACAGTGTGGATAACAATAAAAATGCATTTAAGTCAAGTAAAACTGTATTTGTAGCTCCATGTGCCTCAAGGGACATACAGAAATCATGCATCAAATACACAAAAAAAGCATTATGTACATGTACTGAATCCCAGTGCTGCGGTTTCAGAGTCTGCCATGGTGAACAAAGATCACAGCTTACCCAGTGCTGTGAACCGCAGGTCTCATATGGCTCGGCTGGGTCTGGCCCGGGCACTCTCCCGCTCAGCACGCTCCCTGGACAAGGCAAAGAAGCTCTACCAAGAAGTCATCTCCATGGCACCACGGGTCTGTGGCCAACTTCAATATTTTACATTTTGCATCGAGTGAAACCGTTCAATATGGTTACGTTTTTGGATTTGCATATTCACCACTTACACCCATATAGCCTACTTAGCTGACCGTCGCCCCAGAGGGGTCTACATACTGGGTTCCTTCCGTCATCCTATTTTTTCCCTCCACACCATAATGTCTTCATCAAAAATAGGTCGCTGAATGTTCACATATTATGACATGCCCAGAATAGGGACAATAGCGTAGTAAAATGAAATAACATCATTAATTTGTTCATGGCAATATTTCACGTATATTCTGCTCTCATCACAAGAGCTCTGAGAGATATTACCTCCTTCAGTGACAGATCTAGTTTAAGAATATTTATTTAGACTTTTCAATAGTCCCACAATGTTATGATAGTGTGAGGTTAGAGTTAGAGTTAGGCTTAGTTTTAATGGTGGCCATCAGGGAAATGGCACTTCGGAACAATGCGTGGCACAGTACTTTTATGAATCGGTTAATCAATAAATGAACTGACTCACTCATCCATGATCAGGTCCATGATTCGTACATCGAGTTGTCTCAGCTCCTGGAACCCGCGGACGCCCTGGCTGCTGTGGGGATTTACTGCAAGTACCCCTTGAAGCCCCCGGCTGACCAGAGCATGGATGACGCTTTCATCACGGGAGAGATCGTCCGTCTCCTGATGAAGTTGGAGATGTACGACCACCATCAGCTGGGACCCTGTCTCATCGCCTATGCCAAAGTCATGGGCGTGGGTGAGTGGAGGGAGTTTGGCTGTAATGGTTGCAACAGTGGTGGCACCCATTATAGCAGTGGTAGTAATGATATACTATGCGGCACACAACACCAATGGTTTTGATAATGTGGATTGTGGAAGTTAAATGGTGGATTTGTGGATAGGACTCTATATGAAAAAAACTTGTTATATCAACAAAACGCATCACATTCTGTTTGTGTGACATGCATGATGCAAAGGTTTTGAAAGTGAAACTGGTCAAAGTCACTGGCCACCTACTGTACATAAAAGGGATACAGAGATTACAGACAGACAGATACAGAGATTTCCATAATACTGTATGGGCATTAAATGGGACACAGACAGAAAGACAGATACAGAGATTTGGGGAATTTCGGTTCTGGACAACCTTTTATTTGGTCCGAAGGGCACAACACACCCGCAGGTCCCCTGCAATACACGTCGATTGGTCAGATGGTGCTCGTGTTATGTGTGAGACTGACACATACACACACAGATTCCATGCATTTATGGTTATTGATTGATAAATTGACCTCCTCAGTAACATTTTGTTCCCCAAGTATAATTTTATGACATTTTACATCTCTCTAGATTTGTTTTAATTACAATCCTTCACCTGCTCAACCATTAGTCAGATGAACTAATTATCCACTGTCTGCTTTTTCCTAGTCTGCATAGAGCAATACATCGACATCTTGGATGCAAAATTCAAGACCAGACTTTTGAAGAGCGTGTACGCCGGGATCCATGACAAATCAGAGGACGATAAAGATCTCCAGGACTTCTTCAAGTTCAAATGCTGGACATGATCTCACTGGTGGTCCTGGAATTAATGGGCATATTTATCTTTTTGAACCCATAAGCTACTCACATCTTAACACTCCACACTGAAACAAGATTTACTGAGTGATAATGAGAAAGGCATGACTTTTAATCAAGAATAAACCTTAAAGGGTATTATGTATGCTCTATATCTTTGATGTAGACTCAAACCAGTAAATTATGTCTAATCCTTAACTTCACAGTGCCCTGACTTTATCAGAAACAATATATGGGCTGCAACAAAAGAACATAACACCCGAGAAACTTCTGAAAAGGTCTGTTTAATATTAAAACAAACTTGTCAGACATGAATGAAAAATCACAGTTTTAACAACAGCACAAACAACATCTGAAACAAAACAAAACTGATACTTCAAACAAGTATTGCAACAAAAAGAGGAATTTTAGTCTCATAAAACACAAGTTTCTCAGAGAGGAGATGGAAGTAGATCAGTCAAAGATATTAAACTGTGACCCCCAGAATGTTATCATATAGATTACAGGCTAGATGACGTCAACATCCCAGAAGCTTTTCAATTTGACAGGACCACTCCTAGTTATATAGGCACTGATCCTGAAGCAGACTGTTTGTTTATCCTACAGTTAGGTAGGGTATTACACTCACATGTCAGATACTGACAAAAAAAACTAAAATAATTTGAGCAAAATATTCCATGATAATTTAGGCTTAAACATTGCTGATGAACAAAACATACTTCAACATTTCCGTGATGGCGTTAAACATTGTTAAACAAGTATAAAATAATGGTTAAAGTGGTTGCTTTCCCGGTCTTAATGGGTTAATGAGGACCCAATTATATAAAGATAGGTGGTCCTTCAACTAATCTCCATGGCTGTGGTTGTGTCTTGTGTGGGAAATTGGACTTACCGTCAATCGAATGGTGGTGTCACCACCATTGCACCGTTGCACGGCAGTGTCATGTGCCAAAAATGGCCGACCTACAAGCCTGTAGATTGGCTATTTCAGGCATGCGACACCGTTGTGCGACCAAGTATGAATCTGTCTTTAGTCCTCCATTATCATTTTTAATTTTATTTTACACAGTGTTGAGTTTGGTCACGATGAGCACATGGATGGATTCATCGAAGCTTGAGCACACACACAGGCCCTGCTTGTCGGGGCTCCAGTCCAGGCTAGAGATTGGCTGCGTGGACACAGTGACGTTCTGTAAGAGGTTGACAGAGCCGGCCACCCCCATGTCCACCTCCTCCGAGTCCTTCTTCATTCTCTGGGCGGGGTATTCACTGGAATGGAGATTTGATCAAAACCATTAAAGGGGAAGACCACCCATTTTCAATATTTAACTATGTCATTAATATAGCATAAAGGAGTTGTGTGGAAATAAGAAAATTTTTAAATGTTAAAAATTTTAAATGTTAAACCCAAATTGATTTTGGGTTTAACATTGCAAATTACACCGTGATGACTCATCATGGTGTAATTTGCAATGTTAAACCCAAAATCAATTTGGGTTTAACATTTAAAATTTTTAACATTTAAAAATTTTCTTATTTCCACACAACTCCTTTATGCTATATTAATGACATAGTTAAATATTGAAAATGGGTGGTCTTCCCCTTTAAGTCAATTGGGAGGATCTGGTTACGGTGCAGATGCAACGCTGCCTGCTCTACCAAAACAATAATAAATTGTTAATAAAACTGACATAACAGTGGCATTAATAAATGGTGCCATCATGCCATCATTGTGAGCAGCACTGTATGTACAGTACAATGGCGTAACCGTTTAGTGAACTTAGATCTTTATTTCAGGATAGAGAGCAAGGAAACCAAGGGCAGAGAGAGAAAGGGGACATTTGAGAAAAGAGGGTGAGATTTGTGACATCTTTTGTGACATTTGTTGTCCAATCAATTCCGGATGTTACATTTTGTGTACATTGTGTTTTAATGTAAGATATTGGGAGGGGCATGCTTATCTGGGAAGATTATCCTCTAGTGTGAGGGTTCCAAAGATCCAATATTAAGCCTCCCGATTTTCTCACACAGGGCCGCCCTTATAATAATTGTCAAACATGTTTGATATTACTGCTCCCACCCCCCAAAACAAATTTTCATCGATTGGCACGAATCATGCGGGTGACCTATTTTGAATCCTGCAGCAATTTTCATTGAAAAGCGACAAGTTTGCATGCCTTTTGTCTCCTAATTGATCCATGCTCCATTTTAAAATAAGTGGCACATACTGTAACTAAAGAGTTAAAGTTAAACACATTCCGATTATAATCCATTTCAAGACTGCTGCCTACATCAATGTTAAGGACTGACTCATCTGTACTTTTGAAATATTGTGTGGAACATTTCAGTTAACAGCTTCTTATTTTTCACAGCACGGATATAAAACGTTATTGAATGTCTTCACTTGGTCTGTAATTAAAGCCTATTTTTACAGTGGAGAGGTCTTACTATTTCCATAGGTGTAGGTTGCCTGCACCGCCAGCAGTCATGAAGATGTCTCTGTTCTGAGGCAGATGCCTAACCTGCCAGATGGTTGATTTATGAGCCTGAAACAACAGGAAAAGAAATTACTTGCACAGACCTATTAACCCTATCTTAAAGAGAAACCACACACCACACCCACATCATCCAACTGTAAATACTTGAATTTGAGGTGAATATTTTATGCACAGATTGTTAACCTCTGCAGTGGTTCCAATCTTCCTATGATGTACAATAGATGTAAAAGTGTTTTTATTTATTAATGTGTGCACTCTCTTGAGTTAAATTAATGTAGGATTTAACTGTGTGTAAGAAGCTCTTCCAACCTGTTTAATTCATGCCAGTGGTTCTCAAACATTTTCATCTTAAGGAGCTCCAAATTGATATGTATTTATCTGCAGAGCCCCATTTGAAAAGCTTTTATGCTAGGGGACCCCATAAGAGAGGATTTGTGTTTTTTGTTTATTTCACAATTTTTCTAAACGTAAAAGAAGGGTCGGGTTTAAGTGGTTAAACTGATTTTGATGCTGTATTAACAAATTTGCTGCGGACCCCCGGGAAGCCCCTCAAGGACCCCTGGGGGTCCCCGCACCCCACTTTGACAACCACTGATGAATGCCAACTGCCAAACTGCACTGCTGCATGTTTGATGGAATAGCTCAGGGACGAGGGCAGCCAAAAAACGAAGGGCTGCATCACATTTTCAAACTGGCATCCCAACAGAATCATAAAGTAATTAGAATTGAGCCCAGAAAAGAGCTGGACCATTATAAACAGAGTCTAATGAGTCTACAGTCTACATGTGTTCAATATCGGTCAACTCTAAAAGCTTTGCCATGAAAGTGAAACAAAGACACACCCGTTGATGGTTGAGTGGTTCCACACCCACATGTACTCTATGCTGGCCTGGGATCAAATCCTGCCAATGTCTTCATCCTGAGCCACCCATTCACTGTTTCCCTCTCAGCTTTCAAAGCTTTCAAAATAAATTAAAAAGAAACACACAAAAGGGGAGTGGAGTGGACCACACTCCTTTAAAAAAGAAAAGAAAAAAACCCCAATCATCCTTTGGCTCTTGGCTCATAAAACGGCTGCACGAGAGGTTCAAACATTGTGATCTGACTCTGCATTCAAAGTTATTTTTTTAATCTAGATCAAGTAAGTAATATGAGAGGGAGACATCAACATTTGTTATTTAAACAAGCCTGTCATGCATTGATGCAGGCAGGGTAATAAACACACACACTACGAGGGAGGCCGGTTACAATACCCTGCCATGCATTGCTGCGGGCAGGGTGAAGAAATCTACCTCCAGCCACTTGTGGATAGCTACACATTGTATGAAATCATTTTGGACTAAAACTTCAAAATGGAAGCTCAAAATTCTTCATTCACACTAGTGATGTTCTGGCTGTTTATCGCTCTGTGGAATTGGACAAATATTTGGAGAGCTACGGGTCTCTGATCTTGCTCTCAGACATTCCCAACAGTTGGCGAGCATGGCCAACCTGCTCTAAACCGAGTGAAAATGTGTTCTTTGCATTTTCCCAGAACAATCCACACCTTTCTGTCCTCGCTGGGCCAATGTCGTTTTTGGCCAACGACCTCACGGCTGCGAAGCACGTTAGACAAACATGACTGCAAACATTTCCAGCTGTAAAAATGTGCAAAATCTGCCCCTCCCCTCCCTCTCTTTTTCTGTATCCTGAAATGCTGAAAAATAACCTTGGACACCTTTTCCATATAGAGGAGCCAAACATATGTCTGGCTGTCGGTTTCTCTCTCTCCACCTGGGTTGATTACCTTTTCGGAAACAGAGGCGAAGCCCTTGGTGGGGTGTTGTGTCCTCATGTCAAAGACATGGAATTTTCCCTCCAGGGAGGTGGCCACCAGCTTGTTCATGTTAATGTCTTTTCTGTCAAACTCGACACAGCATACCTGATCACAAATAAAGAGGACATTTTAGATAGCAGAAGAAATTGTAAAGAAAAATGTCTTATTTACTACTTCAGGTTAATATCTTGTTATTAAACTACATTTACAGGTGGGACTCCTTGTCAATGCTTTCATTTGATTTGAATGACTTTATAAAGCATGCACACAATAGCATATCGTCGATGTCAGGCAGAAACCAGCTATCTACATTTTAAAATGTTTTTTTTATCTCCACATTAATGGTCAAAAACCTCCTAACTCCACTTGAGCTGTATTTGGGTAAAGTGAAGATAATATAAGGACACATTCAAGTATCTGACAATGTATAAAGTCACCATACCAACTTTGACGAGGCAGTGTTTTTTTTTCATTTCCTGAAAAGTTAATATTTTGGACATAGCTGGTTTCTGCCCAACAGCAGAGAAATACTACATAATGCCAAACATATACAATTTTGTTACTACCACGTCGACCGTATAGACTAGAGCATATAAACAAAAAATAGAATAGTGATATACAATTCAATGAAATTGAGTGTTGCTGGTTCCTCTGCTGTGTGGGAAACTTGCAAACAAATGATAAATTGCGCTGCTGATAAACATTAACTTTACTGCCCTCAAACTAGAGGCTCTTGTTTTGTTTGGAAATACAAGGTTTTGATCTGGCAGTAGCAATGGCATGTTATCCACAGCTGTCCTGAAAGTTGATCTCACCCCATTTTTTATGTTGGTCTCCCACCGTAGCGACATATTCCTGAGGTCAAACACTTTGATGTCTCCATTGTCGTATCCCGCGCACACACATCGGTCCTCGTCATTGAAGGCATGACCTGCATTCAGGGGGTCATAAAAGCAAGATGAAACTATCTTAGAATAAAGGTCTAGATAAATAGACCTTTATTGATCCTGTCCTGTGAGAGAAAATCAGTTGCCATTGGCAGTACAGCAGCAAGAAACAGAGCAGATACAGGAAGAAAAAAAGGAACAGTATCCATACAGTATACAATAACACTATAGAATGAAGAGGGATCTAGGGACAGCAGCGGACGTAGACAGACCTCCAACTTAGACAAATAACACAAACAATATCAATACAGTATCAGTACAGTATAAGCATAATATACAGTATATAGCAAAATAAAACACCAGCGTTTATGGGTGGGAGAGAGGGACATTAGACTATGGGCTGAGCAGAGCCACCATGTACTTCATTGTATAACCTAAATACTTTAACCAAACAATTAGTACAAACATTAGTGTTTGAATATAGTATTGAATATATGTGTCAGAAATACTCTCAGACACACATTATTATGCAGCTCAGAAGTAATCAGAGGATCGTTTCCTGTTCCCTTATGAACTGATGTAAAATTGTTCATTACAGAGCAATGGTGGCCTTGTCTCACACTGGTGACACCTCACTTGGCTAGAGACGAGTATGAGAGGAGGGCCTGCTGCCTCAACCATGGCAATAACCACATTCAATCTGGCATCCTTATTTTCGGTCATTATAAGTGATAATTTTACGTACATTTTCACAAATTCTTCTAAAATAGTAGAACTACGAGCTCAAAAACGCAACCGCTCCATATAAATCAGGCTCAAGTGCTCAACAAAACCACCCAGTATACTAAGTAATATACTAACAGGGCAGGTAGCGTTGCCTACAATTATAGGGTCGAAGCTATAACTAAATGGTCATGGGTTCAATCCCAGCAACTGCCAATGTCCTTTAGTAATAAAATGTAAATGTACATGCTTACATCAAGCTTGATCCACACAGAGTCAAATATTTTGTTGAAAGAACAGGAAGGAAGGCTTTAATTTCGCTTGGCTTCATGAAAAGCATCCAAACCTCAGTGTCTCAGAGAATCTGGAAGAATGCCAACAACTGAAAATCTATTTGATGGGTTTCCATCATACTCAGTAGAATGATTTCATGGTGACCTACTGCAAGCCACACTGCCTGAATGCATTCAGTAATATGCATCCCTACACTGTTCTCTTGCACTTACTGTACCATGTGAGTTCCTGTCGCCTCAGTACCGTCCGTATTTAAATAACAAGATAAGTTGCTGATGTTATTCTGGCAATTCGAAAAGTAAAACACCCTGCTTTCTGAAAACCTGTTTGACAGTGTTGAATACATCTATGAATATTGCTTTGACATGCAAAGACAATCCCACACATTTGTCTCTTCCTTCAAATTACGTTTTTATTAAAGGTATAGTTCACCCAGTTTTTTTTTAGTTTTTGTCGCATTCCTAAGCCAAACACAAAGGAGACTCTTTGTGTCATCAAATTATTGGCTTATAGGAATGCAACAAAAACAAAAAAATATCCATGAATTCAAGTCTCCATGGGGTGACTAATCGATAGAAAAAAAATCATTTTGGGGGTGAACTATCCCTTTAAGAAAACTCCATAAAATCATTTCAGATTCTAACAGGATGAGTTATTCCATATGTTCTGTAGGCGACCAAGTTTCCTCCTGTATGACAGACGCCAACTTTACTGAGATGGAAAGCTTTGCTATACGTCAAACATAAAGAACACTAAGTAGTAGTACTACTTGACCGAGAGCCGTGGCAATCTGTGTGGAAAATGTAGAAAGTGGGTCAGAAAATTTGGTGAATTCAGAGCAGAAACAATTATGACCCACTTCCTCGACCCATATCGCACATAAAAGATGGGCATGCCATCTAGAAATGCACGCAAGTGCTTTTGGCTGTGCAAGGTATTATTTTTACCACTGGCACTTAAAGTGGGGTCTGGGGACCCCCAGGGGTCCTTGAGAGGGTTATAGAGGGTCCCTAGCAAAAGGAGGAACAATTTAAACACTTGGGCATTATTTAGTTTTTTGGCTATTCGAAAATAGCCAATCTACAAGATCACAACATTTCGTGATGCAAGGCGTTGTGAGCTTGTAGATCTGCTATTTTCAAAAAATGTTCTCGTATGGGGGTTCCCCTGGCACACAAGCTTTTCAAATGGGGTCCATGGGCAAAAGCGTACACATTTGGCATAAAAAAAAAAAAGTTGTTTTTTTACGTACCAAAGGCAACAGTCCAGCAGTCTCTCTTGGTTTCGCCCTCCACAGGCTCCATGTTAGCCACAGGTGAGTCTTTCTGCCTGGGGTCCCAGACCTTCACTGTACCTATAAGCAAAGACCCCATTACATCACAAATCTGTCATAATAACTGCTGTATAATCATCAGACCGTGTGTGATATTTTGCACTATTTTTCTGCACTAGGATGTTACATTAATCGCTGCCATTTTATTCTGCAGGAAAAAAAGTGCTAATTTAACTATGATCAAGATGAACACTCATTTTGCTGTGTATGACTACACATCTGCTGCTGCAGATGTAAGTCAGCACAGCAGTGCCAAATACCTAGTGGATCACTACCATACCTGGAATACATTCCTGACACTCCATCAAGCAAAAGAGGCAGTAACATCGTGGTTATCACCAATCATCTGCTTTAAGTGTGTCATTCTGTTCCTTCCAAATGAAGATGCTAATTTATTCCCGGCCCTCTTCCATGGGCATTGAAAGCTTTTTGTGATATGCTCAAAATGCCAATCAATATCAAAAATGTTTTAGTTCTGATGATAAGTGTGTGATGATGTGTGTGTGTGCGTGTGACCAGGGAAAAGAAAAGATTTAATGTAACCAGTGATGGAAGAAGTACTCACATGTTTTACTTAAGTAGTGTAAAGTATCAATACTGCAATGTAGATGTACACTGTTACAAGTAAAAGTCCCGTATTCAAAATATACTCGAGTAAAAGTACAAAAGTAGCCGATCTACAATGTGTCGCATCGTGACGCATTGATGACTTGTAAATCTGCTATTTTCATATGGCTGAAATATATATAGGGCTGAGTGTGTTTTGTAATAATAATCCAAATCTACAAAGTAAATAGTAGTTTTCAAATAATATGATTGTAGTAGAGTAAAAGAACAATATTTGCCTCTGAGATGTAGTGAAGTAGAAAAAAGGTTTAAGTAAAAGTACTGGAAACTGGAAATACTCAAGTATTGTACTTAAGTACAGTACTTGAGTACATGTACTTAGTTACTTTACACCACTGGAGATTTACGCAACAGTAAAAGACCAGCCTTTCTTAGGATTGAATGTTTTTTTACCATCTCTGCTTCCTGTGACTATCTCCGGGGCTCCATCCCCAATCCCCAAGCCTCCAACACCATCTATACAGTTGATGATCTCCTTATGAGCTTGCACAGAGTACACAGGGGTGTCCGGCATTTCCAGATTCCTGTGGACAAGACAAACACTTGCATTACAATATTTAACATAAGAAATAGACTCTCTAAACCAGTGGTTCTCAAACTTTTTTGAACTGGGGACCCCCCATCCTGACAAGCCCTTGGAATTGTAGGAGTTGAGGCATTACATCTAGTTTGACTCGGTTCCACAGATAAATATTGTGAAAATAGCCTATATTTTGTTGATTACTTTTGATGCAGTAATGGTCTTCTTTTTTTTTTTAGGTATTAAAAAGGTCTTAAAAGTCCCTAAATTGAGGACAGTGGGCTAACACCCACTTTTTTACTTCTGTAAACTTGTGATGTGACAATAAAGCTGATTCTGATTAAACTAATAATGGTCACTTAGGGGCGGCCATAGCTGAGTGGTTAGTGAGCCAGGCCACACGAGCATATGTGTCGATGAAATTAAATTTGTCCCTGAGCAAGACTCTTAACCCCTAATTGCTCACAGGTTCTCATTGGAAACAAGCCCGCAAGGACTTTCATGAACGTCCTGTTAAAAGGAATTATCCTTACTTGACTTTCAATTCAGGAAAATCACAAAGTGGACAATCTAATTCAAATACGGAGGATATTATTTATCTTTTTTTTTGGGGGGGGGGGGCTTCTAAGCCTTTATTGACAGGACAGCAGGCTGACAGGAAATGGGGAGAGAGAGATGGGGAGTGACATGCAGCAAAGGCCGCAGGAATCGGGACTCAAACCCGCGACACGCTGTCAGGCTACACTGAGCCTAAGTGCCTGGACCTATATATATTTTTACCACATAAAGGTTGTGCACTATTCAACTCATTTTACAGGCTTACGTCAAATCCCTTTATCATGAAAACCAAAATCTCTGCCTACATTTTAATTCATTAAACTGAATTGATCCAAACCCTGCAAGACAATAAGATATGTTTCATTATAAAAGCATGTGAGAAAGTGAAAAAATAAATAAATAAGTGCACATTCCATCAAATGACATGCATTGGTAAATAACATTATTTAAAAAAGAGATTAAAGTAATTGCAGTTTCAATTTCAACATGTCTGGTGGCTAGGCTCATAGACAAGACATTCTGACCAGTACAGTGCATACATACCAGATGCTGAGATTGCCATCAAAAGCCCCAGTCGCTATGTGTCTCTGTTGTAGAGAGGTGGCCCCAAATGTCCCACACTTTATGGGCTTTGCTTTCTCTACCTGAAAGACAGCGTTCAATATGTTCCATGTTTCAATTTCAAATGTATATTTTTGACCATAATATGGTCCCAAAAAAAATACTTCATAGAACAGATTTTCTTGCAACTGGATTCCAGTAAAGTGCATGATCCAACTCTAAAGCTATACTTTACATAACACAAACAACATGATGAATATTTTACAGTGGGACGTGGGTAGTGGTAATACAATGAATGCAATTCGCGTGTGTGTTTGTGTGTGTGTGTGTGTGTGTGTGTGTGTGTGTGTGTGTGTGTGTGTGTGTGTGTGTGTGTGTGTGTGTGTGTGTGTGTGTGTGTGTGTGTGTGTCAGAACACAGGAAATTAACATATACTATGTTAAAAGGTTTCTGGGGGAGGAGGGTTTTAACAGTGTAAACTCCACACAAATCCACACTCGGATGTTGGCAGGCCTGATGTGTGCTGTGTGTGTGAGGAGGGGTGGGGTTGGGTTGGGTTGGGTTGGGTTGGGTTGGGTTGGGTTGGGGGGGGGGGGTATCGTTGTGTTATCGGTTGTTATGGAAACGTGACTACTCGACCTTAGCTAGCAATACTCTCATTGTCAAATGTGGAATACCAAAACATTAATAAATAAAAAGTTGTAAATACATTTATGTTGTCAAATGCGGAATACAAAACATGAATTAAAAAAAAAGGAAATACATTTACGTTGTCAAATTTGGAATACAAAGAAAAAAAAAATGTAAATAA
Source organism: Gymnoscopelus braueri (assembly GCF_963280865.1). Lineage (NCBI taxonomy): Eukaryota > Metazoa > Chordata > Actinopteri > Myctophiformes > Myctophidae > Gymnoscopelus > Gymnoscopelus braueri. The sequence continues at coordinate 22,158,620 of NC_137619.1, forward strand.
ATGCACGTTCTTAAATGTGGAATACAAAACGTTAATACAAATAAAAGGTGTAAGTAGGTTACCTCCTTGACCAGCTGAACTTCTCCATGTTGCACCTCATATATCTGCATCACTCCAGTCCCTCTGGCAAAGTTCCCCATGCAGACAAACTTGGCGCTGCAAGGGATCCATTTAGTGTCAAAAACAGTGTAGTTCACACTCTTCTGTATGTGTGCAATGATCTGGGGCTTTTCGAATGGCGTTGACATCTTTAGCTGTAAGGGAAAAGTGGATGTTTTCTATTTTCTTTCCCCTAAAACTAAAATGCTGATGTTTTGTTTCACGAAATGCCAAAACAAAACGTGACGCGAAAGACCCCAATGCAACGGGTATTCGGCAGTGTTGCCAGGTTTTGGGAGAGAAACAAGCAAACAGGACTATGAAAACAAGCCCAAAAGAAGCGACTAGGCCACATGAGCCCTTTAAACCTACGGGTATATATACATTGGCTATTTGAAAATAGCCGATCTACAAGCTTGAGATCTGCTATTTTCAAAAAAATCTTGAAGACAAATTCATATTATTTTGGGGGTCCTTGACATGAAAATGTTTACGAAACACTGGTTTAAACAACATTACAAACACAGCAAGCATAGAGGTACAGACAGCAAGCCCAAAATAAGTAACTTTACAGAAAAAGAAGCCCAAAGTCGCTTATAATAAGCCGACATGGCAACGCTGGGCTGTCCCAACATTGGCCTGATCAGATATCGTTTAAAATAAAATAAAGATCAAGTATCGAATACGTACAAACAAATTAGTCTAACAAGTTATTTACAATCAATTGAATAACAATACACATACTAATCAAACAATTGTTTGCAGTAGCGGTTCTTTTAGATATTTTTGTTATATTTCAGGCGGAAGTGAAGTTGCTTCCTCGGTAGTGTTGCCATGTCTGCTTATTATAAGCGACTTTGGACTTATTTGTCTGTGAAGTTGCTTTGTAAATATTGGTAGGTGCGGTTTTGTGGGCTTGTTTCTAAAGTGTGCTTGCTTATTTGTTTCCACATTTTCAATTATTATTTAAACCAGTGGTTCTCAAATATTTCCTTGAAAACGTTTTGTGCCACCAGGGAGCATTTGTGTTGTTAGAATGTTTAAAAAACATATTCAAAATATTGCACATTTTGTTGCAAGAGTTTTGGAAAATAGCAGATCTGATCTGCTATTTTCAAATAGCCAGTACTTGGGCTCGTTTTCATAGACCCTGGCTGCTTGATTCTCTCACAACACCTGGCAACGCTCGGTCCTTTACGTTGCACGAGGACAATATCCCACCCCGTGTTTAGAAGTTGGTCTGTCGTATTTATCTCTTTTTGCTCGGATCACACGGATATAATCATATAATCATGGACACTGACAATAATCCAGCCCCTCAGACCACTGGTGCTGCTGATGGTGAAAGTGCAACAACAGACGGTGCTGGGGATTTCGTCCAAGTCAAGTCTAAAAAGAGCCACAAACGAAAACGTGAACAAGATGGAGTGGGAATGGAGGCAGAAGACTCTGGGGTGGCGGTCAAGCGGCCGCAGTTTCCACCTATTTCGGGCGACCAATTAAAGGTAATGTTTTATTTTATACTGTTGGCCTGTGGCTTTTAGTATTATTATGATCTGTATGAACTAATAATGATCATAAACATTTGTGTGACCCACGTTGGCTCTGTCAGCTGGCGACTGTGTTGCGCTTGCGCAACATAGCTTTGCTGACATCACAAAAAAAAAAAGTACCAAAAGTAGAAAATACTCATCATGCAGAATGTCAGTTATCATTATATGTCCAAAATGTATAAAAAATCTTTTGAAAATAGCCGACTGAAGTGGTTAATGTATGTTTTGTAATAATCAAAATCTACAAAATAACTAGTAAAGCTGTCAAATAATTGTAGTAGAGTAAAAAGTATAATATTTGCCTCTGAGATGTAGTGGAGTTAGCTGTAGTATACAACCCTCGTAGACGTATTTATGATTCTGACGTTTTCAATCTACGAGAGTTGTAGGGTTCACGCCTCATGGAGACCTGGACTTTCTGCACTATGCCCCACAAAGTACTCCAAACGTGTACAAATTGAAAATAAAGGTGCTTACCTCAAAGCCCCAAATGTTAACTACTTCTACGGGGTAGTAGTTTAATGTAATAATCCATATCTTTCAATAAAGAAGTGTTTTAATGCCGTCTGTGGCCGATTCTGTCGGAAGTTCCCAATGGGCGGTAGTGACGGGAAGTGAGGGTGCGCATCCGGTGAAACCCGGAATTACACTAAATGTAAACAGGAAGTAAGCGAGGGTGAAAAAATGGCGTTCGGCCACAGACGGCATTAAAACACTTATTTGTTGAAAGATATTGATTATTACATTAAACTACTACCCCGTAGAAGTAGTTAACATTTGGGGCTTTGAGGTAAGCACCTTTTATTTTCAATTTGTACACGTTTGGAGTACTTTGCGGGGCATAGTGCAGAAAGTCCAGGTCTCCATGGGGCGTGAACCCTACAACTCTCGTAGATTGAAAACGTCAGAATCATAAATACGTCTACGAGGGTTGTATACTACAGCTATAGTGGAGTAAAAGTACAGAACATTGGAAATACTCCAATAAAGTAAAAGTACCTCAAAATTGTACTTAAGTACAGTACTTGAGTAAATGTACTTAGTTACTTTACACCACTGGGTTTATTTTATATTGTTGGCCTGTGGCTTTTAGTATTATGATCTGTAAACTAATAATAATCATAACATTAGTGTGACTCACGTTGGCTCTGTCAGCTGGCGACTGTTGCGCTTGCGCAATACAGCTTTGCTGACATCACTCGACCCATGAACTATCAATAATAACATTAATTTAACTCGGAGTGTACAATTAGATGCATTGACACTGACGCTTTTTTACTGTGTATTAATGTATCAAATCTATAATATAGATTTCTTTACATTTTATAACTATATATATATATATTAACACGATAAAATGCAGTGACAATGGATGAGTACGTTGATCTGTTAATGTGCATTTTTGACAACTATTTTATTTAATTTTATAGATTATGTGAACATCTACCTTATATCTTTGACAGATAATGTGAACATGTACCTTATATCTTTGACAGATAATGTGAACATCTACCTTATATCTTTGACAGATAATGTGAACATGTACCTTATATCTTTGACAGATAATGTGAACATCTACCTTATATCTTTGACAGATAATGTGAACATGTGCTTTTCATGTTTGACAGATAACGTGAACATGTACGTTATATCTTTGACAGATAATGTGAACATGTACTTTTCATGTTTGACAGATACTAATATGTGAACATGTACTTTTCATCTTTGTTCCAGGGTGGAGTAGATGAGCTCCGTAAAATCCCTGTCCCACCTCACAGATACACACCACTGAAGGAGAGCTGGCTGAAGATCTTCACTCCCATTGTAGAGAACCTACAGCTTCAAGTTAGATTCAACCTGAAAAGCAGGAATGTTGAAATTAAAGTAAGTTCTACAATTCATGTTTAACTACCCATAATCTCTTAAACCCTATACTTTTGTTGAACGGGGTCCCGTCACCCAGTACTTGGTGCCCTCCTTGTTCCCCCTACACCAAATCTCTTTGCCGGAAATAGCCGATCTGCAAGCTCACAACCTGTTGCAATGCGTAATTGTGAGCTTGTAGATCTGCTATTTTTCGCAGAATGTTAGCCTATTATGACATGCCTAGAGTAGGGATGCAAGGGCTCATGTGGTTACACATGAATGCCTGTTGATGTTTTCAGCAGAAAACATACACTGGTGTAGCCAGTATGCTCAACGGTCTCAACACTGTGCTAGCCCTAGAATGGCTGATATTCCACACTATATATGCATTTATCATGGAGGGATTCATCCCAGACCCAGAGGCATTCTAATTTGTAGCGCTCCGTGTGTACTCACCCAATAATTAGTTGCTGTGACTTGGGATCAGCTACTCAGCTCTGGTCATCATATCCATTTGAAAGTTCTGGCAGAATTCTTTTATTTAGTTCCACAAGTTTCAAAAGGAGTAGATTCTCTGTACGTGACAGAATGGCATTCACAGCAGCACTAAACATATGTAAACTTCCTTCAACAAACACGTTACATAAGGGGCACATAAAATGGCGTGGGGTAATTGTAATCATCACAGCTGTAAATTTGTGTGCCCCATACATATACTGTATGCTTATTGAAGGATGTTTACATGTGTTTAGTGCGATGAGAGATGATACATGATGATAAACGTGTATGATGCATTTTGATTGTGTGCTCATGTGTATAAAATGTCCTTCTTCAGACATGCAAAGACACGCAGGACATCGCCTCACTCACAAGAGCTGCAGATTTCGTCAAGGCATTTATACTAGGCTTTCAGGTTGAGGTACGTATCCCTGTGGGAGTATAAAGAATGCCAATCATGTGTTTAAATAAAGCAAATGTCTAGATTTTTAAGAAACCTTCATTTAATTTGTTTATTTACACCTATCTAATCTTATCCCTTCATATCCATCTATCACTCCCATCTCCCTAGGATGCTCTGGCACTCATCAGATTAGACGAGCTTTTCCTAGAATCCTTCGAAGTCACAGACGGTAAGATTGCACCAACTTTTGAAAAAAAATGTTTGCTCCATATTGTAAATTCTCCTTCTATCCCTGTTCCAAAGTCAAGGTCAAGCATTTTTGGCATGCGCTCATTGTCTAAGTGTTTTCTCATGTTGGCTGTCTTGGCAGTGAAACCGCTGAAGGGAGACCACTTATCCCGAGCCATCGGAAGGATAGCTGGGAAGGGCGGAAAAACCAAATTCACCATTGAAAATGTCACAAAGACTCGCATTGTGCTGGCAGACACGTGAGTGGCTCCCTTGAGTTTAAAGAGAGAAAAGCACTCCATGTCCTGTGGAAGTGATGAATTATGGGTCATGTCAATTGTTACAAGCTACGAGCTACAAATAAACTGTTTAAAATGTTATCCTCTTTTTGACTTAAAAGTGATCTAAAACTACATGTATATATTTTTTTATACTTTCCCTTATTCATTCAACAGAAAAGTACACATATTAGGATCTTTTCTGAACATCAAGATGGCCCGCACAGCGATATGCAATCTAATCTTAGGTAAGCGGGATACTAACAGACTGTTTTTTCAATCCATGGACCTACTATATGTATTATGTACGTAATTTTAAAGCCTGCAACTCTACAATGTGTGAAAAGACTGGAAATGATCTTTGAACTCTTCTTCCCACAGGAAGTCCACCATCAAAGGTCTACGGCAACATCAGGGCAGTGGCCAGCAGGTCTGCAGACAGATGGTGAAATATGGCTGCCAATGGATCCAGTTTGTTCTGTGGTTGGCCATAGCCAACACCACCATGAATGGTTTCTGTGCCTTGGTGTGGACTAGCCTTTTACAGGTTGTTCTACAACAGTATTGTTGTTGTTTTTTGGGCAGATAGCCCTGGCATCATGATTACTGCTTGTTGGGATTACACAGTTCCAAATGAAGATGCATAATCTTCACATAAATGTTAATTAGATACCGTACATTACATTGTGAATTCATGTAAATAAATGTATTTCAGCCCCAGTACTCAAATTGTCAAAACTTAATGGATATATTCAGGGGTGAAAGTGGCTGAGTTTTCTTGCCGGAACTGTGAGGACGCGCGGCGAAGCGCGTTCGGCCGCGCGGCGAAGCGCTTTAATAAATGTTATTTATTAAAGCCCATTTCCACAGAGCAAAAAGAAAAAATGCTTGAACTCAGAATTCTGAGATGCAATTGCAATCGGATCTGTGCTTAACCCATTAAAAGAGGGAAAGCATCTGACATTTTAGCTATATATAGCAACTTAAAGGGATGTTTCACTTTCAAAAAAACTTTGGGTCATTTTATCGTCTACTCAGGCTTTTGTGAGCCCCCCAGACCGTTTTTAATTTGCTTGATTCAGTATTTAGATATTTGATATTAATTTTATCAGACACGCCCCCTTCCTATACAAACCCATTATAACTTAAAACTCAATTTTTAACATGTTAGATTCATCAAAAACACCCGTCCTTGGTTCTGGTGACTCACCCTGCCCTCCTAATACGCGAGGGGGCCGTGTTTTTTCGTTAACTTTTTTTCATTTATTTGTAATATTTTTTTGGGAAAATGAAAAAAAAAAAAAAAAAAATCAATGAAAAAGTAATCGAAAAAACACGGCCCCCTCGCGCATTAGGAGGGCAGGGTGAGTCCCCAGAACCAAGGACGGGTGTTTTTGATGAATCTAACATGTTAAAAATGGAGTTTGAAGTTATAATGGGTTTGTATAGGAAGGGGGCGTGTCTGATAAAATTAATATCAAATATCTAAATACTGAATCAAGCAACTTAAAAACGATCTGGGGGGCTCACAAAAGCCTGAGTAGACGATAAAATGACCCAAAGTTTTTTTTAAAGTGAAATATCCCTTTAAGCTTCAGAGAAAACAGTGGTTCTCAAAAATATCAGATCTACAAACTCACAGCACGAGCTTGTACATGTGCCATTTAAAAAAAGTTGAATAACTTTGAATAATTTTAACACCTCGGGGTCCCTGGCACAACATTTTCAGATAAAGTGAGAACTACTGATTTAGACATGGCATTGACATTTGTAGATAGATACGGCCTCAGGTCATGGGTTAATTGTAGTCCCAGGTTTTCAGAAGGGGATATACCAGTTTCCCGTTCAGTACATTTTGCTCTGCAGCTGATTTGAACGTGTTTCCGGTCCAAATCTATGGGAAAATAAAACTGTTACATCAAATGGGTATATCCCCTTCTGAAAACCTGGGATAACGGTTATGCACAGAGCAAAATCCCTCTGAATTCTGACAGTCACAATTCCAAGAAGGAATGCATTTGAAGCCTTTTTATTCTTACTGCCATAGTTAGTACTGGTATACAACAAATAAATAACACTTACAGATGATGAAATGTTGAGTAATTGAGGAGGCCAATGTGTTCAACGTTTTAAAGTTTTATTTAAATTTTTTAAATTGTCATACAGTATCAAGTTTCCAACAGTCCCACAGCATAAGATGCAGCATGCAGAAAAAGAAAAAACAAAAGTTCTCAAACTTAATCATTTCAGATTTTCCCCACACAAACTAAAAGAGAACCCAAATAATCCTCAGAAAAGAAAAGCACTTACGAACTAAAGCGCGGTCTGAACTATACAGAGAACAGAGAGCCAGAACTGCTTTTAACAAATACTTATATACAAAAGAAAAAAAAACATCCATTTTTCCCCTTTAAGCTGAGTACAGTGTGTGGCAGTTTGAGACAGGATCAGATATGCAACTTTACTGAAATAGAAGCATGTGGCTGACCCGGGTTAAAATACAAAAAAAGTTTACATGTAGTTCAGTTCATTTGGATTACCTCTCATAATATGTGTACATTTACCAAAGTTTGGCAACATCCATATCATATACCATTGAAATTCTTAAATATATTAACATCACCATCCATGTGTAAACAAGAGGATTATTTCAAAAAATTGATCTACATGCACAACGAAAAAATATATTTCCATGTCATGCAAGCACAGGGAGGCCCAAGCCGTGCAGAGCTTTGGGGTTGGGGGGGTGGGGAAGTTGGGGTAAGATAGGGCGCCCCGAATTCACATCTCTCACTAAAACACCTGTCCAAATCCACAGTCGGTCTATTAAAGAAAAAGAAAAAATGTCCAAGTGCCATTTTATAGAAAGTATTTCCCCTTAAAGAAATGGACAGTTTGGTTGGTTTACTATATTGGTGTGTGTGTGTGAGAGAAAAAAAAGCAGAGGTGACCGTGACAGAAGCCAACTTTTGAAATGTACACGCTCAAAAGAATCTTAAAATATACAGTCTCTCATTGCACATTGATCACGCCAACGTATTTATTCTGTATTTCTTCTTAATAGTATTTCGTTCTGTTGCACTAAATTGAGGTGTCCGTGCTGTCCCGCACTATATGGAGAAAGGTACGTTTGTATTCAAGAAGGGCTCATGAGCAAACATTACCTAATATACACATATATTGGTTAAAAAACAATAATGCTGCCTGCAGATAAATCTCTGAATGTTAAGTTGCTATACACGTACAGTATTTATGAATTTCCCTGTAATTTCAAGGGTTTTGTTCACAAATCTGTGTCGTTGTTCTCCTTGGTTCTTAGGCAAATCTCTAGCCTCTTCTTACAAATGATGAAAACGTACTGAAATTCATCTCATGAATTCACAGAGAATGCATTAGTGAGAGCTGAGCCCATCTTTCGCATTGGGGATTGTCTTTCTGAATGCACACAGTTCAATGTAAAATGTGTCATTGAGAGTAAACCATGTTATCAGTTTGCAGCCACAAATTTGTTTTGCAAAGACATTACTTTCTTGGCATTAATTAATCTACTAATAATTTCATGAGGAAACGAGAATAATCTCCAACATTATAAACATGTAGAAGTATAAATAAAACTATCACTCTTATTACAAAAAAGAAAACATGAATTACTTTGCTAAACGGAAGCTTAACTTTATATGAAACCCAGACTGCTCTAATCCTAACTGCTCAAGTGGAAGCTAAAACAAAGGACCAAAGCAAAAAAATAAAAATCGGAATATTTGAACATTTCTTGTGTAATGTGTCGCCGCGACAAGTGACCATGCAGATTTTTTGATGTGTCACAGACAATTTGTCACACCAAAAAAAAAAGAAAAAAAGATAGCAATAATGACAGGTAATAACTGGTTTTCTGGATATGTTCTGGTTGGCACTTCATACCCTACTTTCTAGTTGTATTGAAATCAAGTATCTTGACGTTAACACCTCTGCTAGCTACACACTTCCCCTGTCGAGCGACCCACAGATATACTGGTGTTTTTTTCTTCTTTATAAAAGACAAGAACAAAAATAAATATCAAAAATAACAATAAAAAAAGAAACAACAAAATATGAACAAGCCAACCAGCCTCTTCGCCATCTCCCTCATCCCATCCAGCTATCTATCTATCTATCTATCTATCTATCTATCTCTATCTATCTATCCATCCGTCCTTTTGGAGATGCTCTTACAATTGAGAAGCAGCTGTCCTTCAGTCTGTTATTGAGAGGATTACAGTTCAATAACACTTCAAATTCGACTTCGAGGCTTGTGGTTTTTGGAAGAAAAAACAAACAAGTGGCTTCACAGAGAGAAGACAGAGAGAGAGAGAGAGAGAGAGAGATAGAATACTTCCATTGAGTTACACAGAGAGCGTTTGCCAGACGTCTTGAGCAGATCCTCAGAGATGGAGAAGAAAGCGAGTGTTGAGGAAGAGTAGGGCCGGGATTTGCAAGCAGGAAGGGTCGCTCACACGTCAACCACCATCTTTTTGTGTATATCGAGACCGCCAACCACCTGGTGGGAAGAGGCAAAGCATTATGTAGGTTCAACATCACAAGATGGGTCACATATATGATCTGGTACAGTGCTACAGTAGTTTATATTATGATGTACAATATAGACTGTATCAGGGTGTAACAACCCTAAACACTCAAACATTAGTGAACATCCAGTTTGGCAACAGAAATGACAAGGTGGTCAACCATGTCTTTCACCACAAGGGGCCTCCAAGTCTATTGCTGTACGATTTGAAAGACAATATCAATTTCATCCCAAACTGACTCACAGATTTAGGTGTAATATATCTTTCAAATTGAAAGGGTAATATAACATATTCATGTCTATTTCACCTTCCCCAAAGAAATGAACAGGAGACCTATTTCAGCATACAATGAGAGTGAATAAAAAACTTGGATAAAAGCTTCTGCGAAATGACTGTAATGAATGGAGAGAGACAAGTGTTCCCTTCTCACGGAGCACTGATAAAGATGACTGACAATATCTGAACTTGTATCACGACCAGGTGGCTACAGTATTAAGACTGGGAAAGCATATACGTTGTTCAAAAACCGGGATAGCATCTGTGTCATTTTAGATGTTGCTATGTATATACAGTAGCAACAGGATGTTTTATTTATTTTTTTAATCCAAAATAGAAGATTTTCTGAAGACTTAGGTTAGGAATTAGAAGGCGTTTTTAAAATCGGCCTCAGGTCTAAATGGGTTAAAAAGAGGATCACACTCAGTCTTCACGTGGCCTTCAGTGTATGTAAATACTACTACTACAACAATAGTCTCCTGACTGGCACCCGAAAGTGAGACCACATCACCCCTACACTGGCCTCCGTTCATCAGTTCCCAGTCAGACTGATTTTAAAATGTACTTTTAATTTTTACAGCCCTTAATAGACTAGCACCACCGAACTATTCTACCCCCTGGACACCTTTAGGACACTAGATCCTCGACCTGAGTCTTCTTACCGTGAACCCTTTTAAAACACACACTTTCTCCAAACTGTTCTCCATGTCTTCGACATCCCCTTTTATTTTCTGCTTGTGTTATTGTACTGTATATTGGTTTCATTTTATGCTGTATTAACCCTCACATTTTGACCTCCTGTTATTGTCTGTTATATATTTATACTGCTTTATCAACATGTCATACAGCACTTTAGTCAACTATGTTTTTTACGTGCTTTAACCCTGATATGATTTACTATGCCTAGTCGTAACTACTAAGACGTATATTATTAAAAAGCAACATGACATTGGAACATAATTATGGGACCAATTAAAATATCTTATGAATTCCATGATTATTTATCCATTATTCCAAGATGGTTGTTTTGCATTTCCTTTGAGAAGGAACAATAGGATGAGTGGTGGAAGATTCAGAGCATTAGAAAGTCAATTTGGTAGACATTTTTGTGGTTGGCAATTTCTCTGAAACCATCTGACGTGTCTTGAATACGGGTTTTGTCTGCAATCTTGTTTTTCTGTTATGTCCTCCATCTGGCATAGTATACACACAAACAGACACACACACACACACACACACACAGTATAAGAGCATCTTTGTTTTTTTGGCCATTGAGGTTGTGATAATTAGGTTTGGGATCGGCCCAGAGAATGGTCTCTCTCTCTACGTCGTCCTCAGACGAGCCCTCCATCGGAGTCTCCAGTCATCTCGGTTCTCCATACATCTGGCCAGCTCCTTTGTGCTTTCTGCACCAGCATCTTTCCTTAGTACATCCACGTAGGTAGGTGTGGGACGTCCTCTTGATCGATGCCCGTGTGTTGGTTCCCACAGTACGAGCTTTTTGACCGGGAATTCTCGGTGCCGGTGGCAGTGGCCGGCTAGTCTCATCCTCCTGACTGCTATATTTTCTGATACACTTGGTAGTGCCCCGTACAGACGCTTGTTGGTAATGTGCTCGTCCTGGTTGATGTTCAGTACCACAAGGTGAATGTACTGTATGTATGCACTACAGCATATGTAACACATGAAGTACTACCAAACATTTGAAAAATCCATGTTCAGATCCGAGGCGCTTACAGCAAGGCGGTCTTAAATCATGTCACACACACACACGCGTCCCTTGCATTTAAACCTTGAAGCGTTTGAACAGTGTTCCTTTGTTAAAACAGGATCTCATGTTCTTTTCAAGCCATCCTGAAAATACACTCCCGCAAGGACAAGAGCGTTTTTAGTTCAAGGCTCCAGAGATACAGACGTCAAAATGTGGGGCCCTATGTCTGTGTTAGAACCGGGTGCCTTTCATTTATGGAAATGTTTCAGACCAAGACGAGTTCCTGGCCTACATGAGACGGTTATTGTACAAATGATATATTGGGGGCTGATATTTTCAACGAGGCCACATGCATCACATGTTCAGAGCCATTAGGGCTCATGTCTGTCCGCAGACTGTCTCCAGGCTGTTCTCAACGCAAGAATGTTTTATTACTTCACTTTTTAAAGACATTTTTTATTCTTTCAACTGAGAGTGGGCAGTCCATTCCTCTTGGTATTCTTTCCATATTGAGACAGTAAGGAAGCTGAGTGGGAGACGGCATGAGGGAGGCACATCAGCAAGACTCTGGCTTGGGGAACATGTGGGTTTGGAGGCGGACGTCTTTAACCACTTAAGCCCTGTACGATTATCCGTACAACTAATAGCGACGAAAAGCTTGTAGATCAGATTTTTCTAGCCATTTGTGAAACATTTTAAATGTTTAGAAGATTGTGTGAAAACGTTTGAATATTTTTACTTATGACAACATACCCAAAATTAGGGACACTAGGTTTAAAGTGGTTACGTGCTATAACTAGGGATGTTAAACGACTTATAATTTGCGAGTCGACGTGTCGGGCCATTTATCGATGTGTCGATCGATCGATTTTTTTCGTTTCGTTTTGCTGCGTAGTTGTTTAATCGTCGACTACAGCAGCCTATAACTAATGAGGCCTACGTTTGACAAATTAGGAAGAACGAATAAAAGAATGCTCGCCCTAAAACACGGTCGCCCTGGGCCAAATCCGGTGTCCTGGGAACGGTCGCTACAACAGGTACTCAATGGGGGCGAGTGTGTTTTGGGGCGATCGTTCCGGTTACCGGTACCATCTCTCTCGTGGCACTGTCATTGTTTGGCGACAGGGCATGGTTTATTCTGGAAATGCCGCTCACGGAAGCCTTTCCCCTCGACGACGCTAATAGTAGGCATAATATCTTCGGCTATCATCTGTCAAAATACCCGCATATCTGTATAAATACCTCGAAAAAGTTAGTGACACCCACAGCCACGAAACTAGAGGGAGCGTAAACAACAATCTGGTACCACCCACCCATAAAACAAACATGGGCAAATTCTCCTTCTATAGCACAGCCACCAAGGAATGGAATAGTCTAACCCCATCCCTCAAAAAATGCAGTTCGCTGGGCTCATTCAAAACTGCCCTAAAAACCCATCTTTCTGGAGGCCGAAAGAGGAGCTAGTACCAGTTTCCCTGTAGACAGACGACCCCCCCCCCTCCTCTTTTTGTACATATTTTGTATTTCCTCATGCTTTTTTTGTATATAATTTTTTATTTTTCCATGCTTCCCCCCCCCTTTCTTTTTGTACATATATTTTTAAATGCTTTTTTTGTACATAGTGGTACTTTTTCTGTATTATCTGTATTTTCATGTTGATTTTTGAACTGTTTGGTTGCTACTATATATGTCTATGAAATTAACTCAAGGACCCCAACGGAAACAAGTCCGCAAGGACTTTTTTGGCCGGACCTTTTAGACAAAAGCATTATAAATGTAACTGTGTTGTTTTACATTCTTTTGCCTAATAAAAATTTCAATCAATCAATCAAAAACAGTGATCTTTTCTGCCCACCGGTCATCACAATGGTGAGGTTTCACGGTGAAGTCTGCCATTCTTTCTTGGTTGACGGTTTTGGGACTGGATGTCTTGCTTTAATGTGATTTGACATCACTGATGTTGACGAGTGTTACGCACACTTTGTTTTATCGCCAATCTTGACAAAATCATCCCACACGCACTGTGTGAAGCTGCCATTTCCAAGCGGGCTTTCAAGCATGCACAAGCAGGCTGCAGGACGTAAGCAAAACTAGTCTGCGCGCACACTGTTCCTCTCCCATTTGGAAAATATTTGATAATTTTTTACATTCTGAACTGGCTATTTTGGAAGACCGTAACATTTATATTAATGTTTTTGAACAAGCCATTACAAAAAATATATATATATTAAAAAAATCACACCCTGTGTGAAGTGGGCGGTGTCTTGCTAGCTAATCACAATACTGAATGGAGTCAACCAATCATGTACAAAAAATAAATACATTTATTGAAACACTCTTTATGATGGAAGAAACCATAACTTAAAAAAAACAAATGTATGTTTTTTTTAAAGTTATGGTTTCTTATATAGGGCTATGCACATGTGTCATGTGACACTGGCCAATCACAGTCCTGAATAGACTGTGATTGGCCAATCACGGTGCAGGGTTTGTTGTACAAATATCCAAACCTCACTTGTACATTTTTGGCCAATCACAGCGCAGGATTTGTTGTACAAATATCCAAACCTCACTTATAGGGGCGGTTTCACCGCCCAAAAATCACACCCAGTGTGAAGTGGGCGGTGTGGTCATCACAGTGATGGAAGCTCACTTCAAAACATATATATTTTTTAAGTGCATAGTCCTATTTATAGGTTATTAATGTCATCATGTGTCTCGCTAGCCAATCACAGTGCTGAATAGAGTCAGCCAATAGAGTCAGCCAATCACAGTACAGCTAGGGGTGTACTAATGAGCCAATCACAGTACAGCAAATGCGTACTAATGAGGTGTCCCAACCCCACTTATAGGGGCTGCTACACCGCCCAAAAATAAGAGATTTTTCGATTTCTATTTTTAGAGTCGAGACGTGCATGAGTCAAAAATAGAGTTGAAAATCGACTTTGTTTTCACATCCCTAGCTATAACGTCGACAGCCATGACACATGCCTGTTCTGACTGAGTCTAGTCTCATGCACAGTTTACTTTGTGACTATATTATGTACTGTATTAGTATATGAAATAGTATCATTGGAATCCAATCACATAATTTGCTGAATATCTTGCATTGGTTATGAAAAAGATTCCACTCCTTTTGTGCTTGTTCTTGATTCAAACTCGGATAAGGGGGCTCTGCATGCAATGAACATACATTCGATTTTGGCTCTCTATTTGGTCTAAAGGCAGCTCTATTCAGCCAGTACACATTTTGGGCCCCAGAACCAGCTGAGAGATCCTGGTGGATGAAATGCTCTCACCATAATACGACATCACTAAAGAGCAGAATCGCCAATCAGACAAGCCTCTCCACAATTACACACATCAGTTCGTTTCTAACACTAAACGTAACACATCCAACACTACCTCTTAATAACATTAAGAGCATTATGGAATATGGATCTATAACGCATCCAATATTAACTTGTGTTACCCCCACTTTGCAAACAATCCCTTCGCCTATGTTCTTTAAAGCCTTTGACATCACACTTCAGAGTCAGCAATTTTCTGCCCTTTGATATTAGCCTTCAATGTAACAACAACAATATCCCCGTGGGCTGACAGACGGCTGGAAGGACAGACTTACTGCACAGAACTCTTCAAAGGATATCCTGCCGTCTCCGTCCTTGTCAGCGTTGATGATGGTCTTATCCACGATCTGCTGCAGCTGCGTGTCCTTCAGGTTGTTGCCAACCATCATCTTGAGCACCTGGAAGAGCTCGCCGTTGGAGATGTAACCGTCCTTGTCCATGTCATAGATTCTAAATGCAACTGAAAGATGAGGACGGACGGAGAAAGAAAAAAAGACGAAAAAAACAGAAGTGAAAAGGAAAAACGGTAGATAAAATATCAAATGATTAATCACACGTGACATGATATGACCATAACATACTTAGCAGCCTTTTGAATATGGAAAAGAAAAGAAAACGTCACCTTCACGCTGCTCAAAGACAGTTCCAACAGTAAATAAAATGTTTTACTTATTTTCTCAAGGTACTTCTCCTCCTTCGTTGGTTGAGTGGAACGTTGAGAGGAACACAGAACAGGGGAGACACAGGAGAGAAAGCTCCGGCGAGACTCAAACCCCCACCAGCAAGTGACACATGTGGCTCCAGAGGTGGCAGGGTTAGGGACAGGGAACGGGTTAGGGGCTGTGATAGAGGCTGGGGTCAGAGTTAACGCGGGTAATGGGGGATGTGTTGTGTTGGGATGGGGTAAGGACTTGGGGTTAGATTGGTGGTAGAGGTTGAGTTGGGTTTGTGGAAGGAGTTGGGGTTGGTGTGGATTCGGGATTATGTCAGGGGATTGCGTTTGGCTGGATTAGGGTTATGGCCTGGGGTTTACTATAGGACTTGGATGGGGTTTGGGTAAGGGGACCAGGGTGGAAATGGTTTGGCAATGGTGTGTTTG
The DNA here is from genome assembly GCF_963280865.1 of Gymnoscopelus braueri. Taxonomy (NCBI): domain Eukaryota; kingdom Metazoa; phylum Chordata; class Actinopteri; order Myctophiformes; family Myctophidae; genus Gymnoscopelus; species Gymnoscopelus braueri. The sequence continues at coordinate 22,174,546 of NC_137619.1, forward strand.
GGAGTCCCAACCACTGAGCGCCACCTCTGTCCACATGTGTTTTTCAAGGATTCTTTCAAGGTGGCAGAAGATTTGCAGCTCTACTTACACCGAAGCTTCTGTTCCTTGTCCCCCTTGACGCTGAACTGTGAGACTCCCTCGATGAACTCTGGGAGGGGAACAATGACAGTCAGTAACATTTGCTCTAGGAAGAGAATTTTTTTATTTATTTGATGGGATTGTTTGAGAGGTTAAGTTTTTTTAACCTCTTATAAAATGTTGTTGAACTTTAGTAGAACCTTGGTTTGTATAGATAACTTCCATGATATAAGTCCAAATATTGTTAATTATCTTTAACAGTTGTTCCTGTGCTCTGAGAGGGGACTGGAGAGTGAGGCGTGTGTCCTACCGGATCGTAGTAACTTGGCAACGCCCCCTTCTGTGACGCACACGAAACTGCCTCTCACATGAGCGGACCGTTTTAAATAACTCCCAAACCCCTGCAATACCACATGGACTTACTTACAATCCCAGCGTCCCGGGATCGAATCCCTCTCCCGCCATTGTTTATTTATCTAATCTAAATCACAAATTATTTTATTAGGTTTAGTCATAGTTTTTGATGCCCCCAGCGAGGCGGACCACTTGGCCCACTTGGTGAGAACAGACTACATACCTATGAAGTTAGTAAGTAGATGGGCAAAATACAGTTACAATGACGGAGGCCGTCTCTAGTGGACTTGAGCAACAAGAGGCACCGCCGAGCGAGCCGTAGGCAAGCGAGTCGCCCTGTCGACTAGTCCACCAGAGCCGTCTCAGTGCCGGTCAAGTTATGTACCGATAGGGACAGAATCGTAAACTATCAACAATCTTGAAATGAGTGTGACTAGGGGCGAAGCAGTTCCGCGTGCCAAGTTACTACGCAACTTACGCAAGTTACTACGATCCGGTAGGAAAACAACACACACGTGGGTCATGCTATGCAATCCCCCGTCCCCCCAACCCCGTCTACTTACAGTTATTGGTAAACATAATAGTTTGTTCATTCCCTTTCCATATGCTTACTGACCGGATCTTCTTTCAAATTCAAAGGGTAATAAAACGTGAATTAAGTCATTTCACATTCCCCTAACAGTGATTTTGAGACCCGTTTCACCAGGCAGAATGAATAGTGAGAGAAAAAACATGATTTTCCGTTCCCCACTCACAGAGCACTGCTGCAACAGATACAGATCATATAGTCCAATATTTGGATTTACAGTGTATATCATGGGGCACCTATAAAACCCAAGGATGTGTTATACCAAAGTTCAACATCATTTTAAAGTAATGTAAAGGAACTTTCAAACATCCTTAATTGGGAATTCATGGAACAGGATATTGTATTTATTATGAAAACAAATACCCCTTAAAAGGCAATATACAAAATGAGATCAATTAATCAATCAATACACATTCTGTAAAAATCTAAAAGTGCTAGGCAGCACCAATGACCCATCTCTCATCTTACTTTAAACCATTAGTACTGCTGCAATGCAGAGATAATGCATTGTAATGCAGACAAAAAGAGAGAGGAAGGAGAGAGAGAGAATGTGTGTGGCCAAAGTCCCTGGTTATCGAGATCTTCTTTTGTTAATGATGTTGTGTGATTAATGTTTGCCAAAACTCCTTCAAGTGTTGAGCCTTTCTCAGCCTAGAGGACAACGGGCTTGTTTTACAGCACCATTTATTAAGTGCTGGGCACAGGTCCATGTTCTAATTCGATCAGCTCAGAAAATGGACAGACCAATACCAAAGGTTTCTCGTATGCAATGCATAGAAATTGTAAATGTTTAGGGGGAAAAAATAAACCCAAGTCTGTGCTCTCCTGAAAAATAAGACAATTCAATTCAATTATGGTTACTGTACTGTTGACAACAAGACAACATGAAACCCCATATTGTGAATATGCACCCTCTGCAGTAAGAAAATAAAAGTAATGTTATTCAATATAGAATAAATGTACGATCAAACTGATTTACTACCTTTATTTAGTACACTATAGACCCATAAAACTCAGAATGGTGGTTTATATGCAAATGAGGAGTTCCTCATGTAACTGGGATGGGTTAGGGGTGAGAGGGAGGCAGGGTTAGTGTGTGTGTGTGTGTGTGTGTGTGTGTGTGTGTGTGTGTGTGTGTGTGTGTGTGTGTGTTGTTGCACACCTTTGAAGTCCACCTCCCCATTCCCATCTGTGTCGAATATGTCGATGACCCGCTGAACCAGCGGGTTCTGTTGGAGCTCTGGAAGGGACATGAACTCCTCCACACTGAGCGAGCCCGAGTTATCTAGGTCGAGTTTCTTAAACCGCTTCCCTAGCCTTTTAATCTCATCAGCATCGACTGGGGGAGAGAGAGAGAGAAGAAGGGAAACATATGGATGAGCAGAAGTAAGCTTAGATCAACATAAAAAACACATTAGTCTTTTGCGAAACAAACAAGCCCTCAAGATTGGGGCCAAGAGTTGCAGTCACACAACGCATGTAGGCCTACAGTATACAGCATATTTACGCCAGAGGAGCATGTGAGCACACAGCCGCCCTTCACTTGCACCTGCTCATACTGTAGTTATCTATTACAACAACCGAAAGCTGCATGTAGGTCAAGGACAACTTGCGCAGACCCAAAAACCAGCTACAGAACTAAAACTGTGACCCAAGTTCAACAGGGAAGCTCCAACCCTCCCCAGCACACTTACATCTATTTGCGTCCCTTCCTCCGGTCTGCCCAGCTGAGAGCTGGGTCCTCTTTAACGCTGCCATTTCCAAATGGCTCTAGCTTTGCTGGTCTCTGCTTAACAAATGGCAATAAGGTGGTGGTGGTGGGAGGGGGTAATCCAGAAGCAATCAGAAAAGCTGTTGTTAAATAGTATAAGCTCATTCACACATGGTCACATACCTCAGCCAACCAGACTTGCAATGCTTTGCTCTAATCTGCATTCTCCTAATGATATAGGCTATTTATTCATCTTTACACCTCACTGACAGAGGGAGAGAGAATGACGGGGCATGAAAGAAAATGGATAATGGCCAAATTTAGAGGACCGACAATTCGATTAATTTCTCTTCTGTCAGTGTATCGTATTGTACCGTAGTGTAGACTATCCTATTACATCCTATCCTATTCCAGCTTTATTGGAGTCAACTTTATTACGCACCATGGGGGGGGGGGTCTGTTTCAAAGAATTTTCATATGTGAAAAGGTGAACATTCTGCACAACATTTAAGAGACTGAGAAGATGAGGCAATGGAGAGAGAACATGTACTGTTTTGGTTAAGTGGGACGGTACGCAGTAAAATCCTGAGGGCCATTTTCTTTTTTACACTCACAGAGTTCATTTAGCACCCAGGATGCTGCAGTGTAGCTTCAGAGAGCAAGAGAGAGGGAGAGAGGTAGAAAGATAGTTGCTGGGTGCATTTTGAGGTTGTTACACACACACACAAAGAAAGGCTGTATGCACCCTCATTGTGTTTTGAGTGAGAGTGGGAGAGAGAGAAAACAAGTGAAACAGAGTCAGCAGAGACAGTAAGAGAAAGTCCTGAGCTTGAACTTAAGACTCTGGAACGATGCAAGTCAGGAACGATGCAAGTTGGAAATGCATGCCCCACCCAGTTATGCAATACCAGTTGTGCTCGTCTGTCTGGCTGTGTACTTTTTATGCTCATATATGGAGATTTCTGTATCTGTCTGTCTGTGTCCCTTTTATACCCATACATGGAGTTCCGTGTCCATTTATGGAGTCGAGGTCAGTCTATGATGTTATATTGATGACATCAGTGTACTCAATATCTGGGGATTTATTGCCATTTCTGATATTTTTGGGTGATGAGCCGCTGATCCGACGACTCACTTGGCGTACGGTACTTGCCGATACACACGCCGAGTTTGAAGTCGGTCAGTCCCGTATATCGGTCAGATCGGCGGTTCTGGACAACCAGTTGTCCATATATGCCTATAGTATATGGGTGTATCTGCGGTTCTGGATAACCGCCTATCTGACCAACTCAACGCTGGCCACGGCACTCCCTCGGGTCGCCGGCCGAGTTTGAAGTCGGTCGGTCGGACAGTTCTCGACAGTGTTAGGTAAGATACTTGTCATCGGAACAATGTTGTTATGCGAATTCTTCTTATTTTAAACTGTTACCCTTTGTGTCCAGCATCAGAAAACCAACTGGATGTGCGCAACCTTCACTTTTGAACAGGCCTAAATGTGTATAGTTTTGGGTCCATTCAGGTTCACTCAGAGTTAAATTAACACCGATTTTACCGTGACTGTGGGCAAACCCATGACAGCATACAGTATTTCTCTGTAGCTCATGGCTGAGAAATATCAGAGTACAGGGCCTTACATAATCTACTAGTTCACTGTCTGCAGTATACAGTATCTGCCACTGTCCATTTGCAGTGAATGTGAGGCCTAATGTTCCTGCCCCAGCTAGTGTGCATGAATAGAATCCATTCATGAAAATAATCATGTGTAGTAGTGAGATGATTTAGCTTTAGGGGGGAAAGGCTAGTATTAGCATGAAACAGCAGTTTGAAGCTGTGTTTGAAATATGTCACAAAAAGTCATTACAAAGGTGTTGTTTTTCATGATTGTTCCTATATAGCTTGAGGAACCGAATAGAACATGGCGCCACTTCTCCATTGAACTCAATGGACACGTTACCATATGCATTAAAAACTGAAATAAAAATGTGGAACAAAATGTCAGACATGACTGAACTACTTAGTGCACAGTCACACATACCATATATATCATGGGTTCATAAGTGCACATACCATGTATGTCCTGGGTTCATATCTGACTAAAGACCTGGGTCACATTTCCCCCTCCCTGTATTTCCCCTCTCTCTCCACTGTGCATTTGCTGAAGATGATATAGCTAGTTTAGCATTAGGCTACCATAAAATAGCATATGCACTCAGGGATGCACGATTAATCGTTCATCATATCGGTATCGGCAGATGTATGCAAGATCAATGCAATATCGATCAAATCACATATTTTTTATATTTCCGTTTGAATGTGAAGCTAAACGACCAAATGCTGCTGATTCAATCAGTGTTTTCTGGGGATGCTTTCAAAAGAGTCTACCTGTAGAACGAATAAAAGTAAACAAAGTGGAATTTATTTTTTATAAATATAATTTTGTCTTTGTTATTTTGGGGGGCTTTATTGATAGTTATTACAGTGTAGAAAGACAGGAAAAAGGGGGAGAGAGTCAGGGAGTGACATGCATGCATCAAGGGTCCCCCGGGCCCAGGAATCGAACTGGTAGCTTGCTGTCGGGCATTAGAGACTATGTGGTATCTAAGTGAAAATAAATAAATGTTAATCTAAACAAAACATGTGAACAAGTAACCAATAGATCTGCATAGTATAACTAGCATCAATCAACATAGGTGACAAGAAGGGGTACAAGAGGAGAGGAGTGCTAGGGGGTGAGGTGGAGTCTGAAGAGGTGAGTTTTTAGACCACGGTGGAAAATGGGGAGCAGGTCTGCAGTCCCGACCGCAGGGGGGAGTTTATTCCACAGCTTGGGAGCCAGGAGGGAAAAGAGTCTAGGACATGTGGAGCGTTGGCCAGGGTGTTTTAGGAAAGGTTCAAACAGACATCCTGTGTTAACTGATCTAAGTGAGCTGAAGGTATGGGGGTGCCATGCCTGTGATTGCCTTTTAGGCCATCTCCAGTGTCTTGTACTGGGTACAGGCAGCAACCGGAAGCCAGTGAAGGGAATGCAAACGGAAAACTTCTCTGTATGCGTTCCGGACAATCTGGTACAGGTTTGAGCATCCATTATTGCCGCAGGGCAGAAAAGGGTAGACATCTCAGTTGTCTGAGGAAAAACTTGCTCCGGCAATCACAACCACATAACGAACATCAGCACAATTTACAGACACCCCCTCCTTGAGTTCTTAGTAAAACAGGTGAGTCACATTAGCAAATAAAGTAAACGTGTTGTCATTCATATGAAACATTGTACTATAAAAGCAGTGGTCCGGAGACCCCCAGGGGTGATTACAGTGGTTCCAGGGATCCCCAGCCAATTGAGAAGTACTTTCATTTCACTATAGATCAATTCAATTTGAATTATATCTAGCTGAATTAGCTATTCTAACAAAATGTTTCAATATCTCCACTATGAATCCACTTCTCATGCACGATTATGCCATTTTGACTATTCAAATTTAAACCGAAACATAACATATTTCATATCATGGTCCCTTGGATAGAATTGTTTGAAATGAGTGTCCGTGGCCGAATAAGTCACATGAAAAAGTTTGAAAGCCCTTAAAAAAGGTAGTAATAATAATAACAAAATACTCATACTGATTGTTGAAGCCCCTCAGTGACCTTCTGCAAAGCATGCATGTTTGAATGGTAACAAAACTTTGTTCATTTGATTTGAGTGTTTGTATTGCAGTTGACATAGGACATACCCCTTCCCAGTTTGAACCATCAAACTAGTGTGCATGCTACTGTAAACGTAGTCTACTTAATCACACCAACTGACTTATATCTATTCCAATAGTGTGTATAGATTACTTTTAGACTCTTAAATTTTGTGTTTTCTGGGAAGGGTTCTCAAGGTCAAAGAGCAGCACTTTCAAGCGTTTTTGATGCAGCCGAGAAGGATTTAGAACATACATGGGCCACATGCGGCCCCCACTTTCACTTAATGTGGCCTGCAGGTTATTGTCTTTTTTATGTCCAATGTGTTTGTATTTAAGTACATAAAGTTAACATAAGTATGCATTTGAAATTAAATACAAATTTTATTTTTCAGGATTCCAATCAAAAAAAATAGCAACAACAAACAAATCTAAATTCCAATTAAAAAAAATAGCAAAAACTTGCTCAACTTGCTATTTTTGCTACTTTTGTGTGACATAGAATGGCCCGACAGTATATGCAATGTGGACCTCTGGAGTGAGTGTGGAAATATAGTGGCCCTCTCCATCATCAAAGTTGCCCACCCCTGATTTAGAAGAACAGATATTTCCAAATTGTTTTATTTCGCAAACCAAGTTCATTTGAAGGTAACGCAGTAGAACTGTGCCTGCACCCGTTTTGTATTTAAATGTAAGCCTTACATTAGAGGGAAAACAATTTGCCAAACCTAGAGGCAAGGGAACATATTCAAAATACATTATGAATTTGGTTGCATGCATGGTGCTCAGGTGAAAAAAAGAAAGAAAAGACAAAGGGGAAAACAGCAGTACACAAGTGTACACAGTGAAATTCCTAGTGTTAATTTATCCATTTGCAAGTCAGATAGTGTACAAAATGTAACCAAATTAACCTGTAACACTTTTTTTTACAGTGCACAGATATAATATCAAATGCGATCAGCAGCAACTCATTTTCAGACACTACACACCAGGAGAGAGGCTCCTCACAACACTGTTCTAATAAATGGCTCTGAGGGAGACCCAATGCAAGTGTGAAATTATTATCATAATCTCACAGACTCCACTGCAGAGCGCACACACACCACTTGTGTGGAAAGGCTGTGTTACTAAGCAACTAGAACGCACTATTTCCCCCCACATACACACACACACACAAAGGAAGGAGGGAGCACGGTAAGGCAATTGTTCACACAAGTATACATGAAAACATATGCAGATGACAGTGATACACGAACACACACACACACACACACACACACACACACACACACACACACACAACACACACACAGAGCCTGTCTTCTAAATCAAAAAAGCCCTTCAGTTTTTTTCATAGTATGATGTCTATGACTGTCTGCTTACATGCAAGGTCTTTCCATCCAATTTCCAAGTGAATTATAAAAAACTATTCTAATACAATGTATGACATGAATCCACTGTTTCCATCAGCTGAATGGAAAGTAAACGCGTGATGATATTTCATTTAACCCCGTAGACCTCAGAAAACGAACAAGGGACCTCACCATGTTAACCATGTCTAGAACTGCAAACAAAGAAATCTATTCGCTGTTTATTTTGCATTATCTGAGAAATGACAACCAGCACTGACCAGTCACCTTATATCCTTGCCATCGCCATTCAAAATTCCTTTAGCCAACCTGGGCCTGTTTTTCGCTTTTCATAAAACCTGGCATTTCCAAAACGTCATTAAGTAATTTGCCATCATCAGCCCTCAACAGCTTTCGCAGCACATTAGTGGGGACATGTGACTGAATTAACTCTGCTAACCTGCACCAAAGATGGAGGACTCGGGGAGAGAGAAATGCAGTTGGCAGGTTAGTGATAATTACAGCCTAGGTCCTAATGCATGAGTACACACACACACACACACACTTGAGCAACATGTGAGAAGGTGGGTAAATAAGAGAAGGTTGGTTGCATGGCCCAATATCCTATGAAACTGACATGTGACACCGCCACCGAGCCAGTCGCCATTTTCACTGAGCCAATTAAGGGGTTATTCTAGCAGATTGGCAACAACAACTAAAACATATCAGATTATAGTATAGTAGATGTATTGAAGTAAATGTATATAAGATAATAGGGCTAGCCCCACCTACTTAAACATTTGGATATTCGTTTTTTTTGGGTAGGCATTCAAATTTCAATTTGCGTTTGGATTATCTGCACAGATGTTCACCAGCAGGTGGCAGTAAGCATCAAATGACCACCAGAATCAGTCTTTCCAAATTTTACCTGAATATGCACGAAAAGTCATCAACCCTTAAACATGTAGTGTTGTTGTTGGTAGAATTAAACACAGAGGCACCCGGGAGGAAGTGGATTAAGAAAGGGGAGAGCCAAACTGCGTTCCTGTTTCTACACAAAAAAGGAGGTGGTGCCCCCAGAGGTGAAAACAAAGGGGGGGAAATTAATATCTTTTTCCGTTTTTGTTTTTACCAGGAAGTGCATTACATAGTTGGGCAACAGACACATAACTCTGCATGTAAGCGTGTGAGAGAAGCTGTCCTCTGTGTATCTCGAGAACCGACCGACCGATTCCACTTCAAACTTGGCGTGTGTATCGCCCGAGGGAGTGCAATGCCCGGTGTTAACTCGGTTGGATAGGCGGATGTACTGAACCGCTAATCAGACCAATAAGCCCATATATAGGCATAAATGGTTATCCAGAACTGCCCATGGAACCGATATAAACAAGTACAAGGACCAAACTTTCCACTCCAAGCAACAAATTGACCACTGACGCAGAATACTGGCTATGGTTTCAAAACCTGACATCAAATTTATTATACAAAGAAGGTTGGTAAAAATCCCTACCCTGTAGTTTAAGCACACTGGTTTTAAGTAATATGAGTGTATTCACTGATGTAATTTGGCTACTACTTCGAGTTTTGTGTCAATTCAGTGCATATTATATTCCTATTATGAAACAATAATATTCCTATTGTTTAAATGTTTATTTTTTAGAACAAATATTTGGAGCTCCCTTCGGAAACCCCAATGGATATATGAAGCCTGAAGATATGACAAATACTGCACGCTTGAATGTCACATTATGAGCAGATACAGTACAATGGCTATCCACAGAATGATATTACATTAGAAAATACTTAAATCTCCATTGATAGAACATTTGGAACCAAAACATTGCTATATTTTTGGGCGGTGAAACCGCCCCTATAAGTGAGATTTGGAAAAATGTACATTTTCCTGCGCTGAGATCTGGGCCCAGGAAATTAGTAGAATTATCCTGCGCTGTGATTGGCCAATCACAGTCTATTCAGGACTGTGATTGGCCAGTGTCACATGACACATGTGCATAGCCCTATATAAGCAACCATAACTCGAAAAAAACCAAAACTTTGTTTTTTTCGAGTTATGGTTTCGTCCATCATAAAGAGTGTTTCAATAAATGTATTTATCTTTTGTACATGATTGGTTGACTCCATTCAGTATTGTGATTAGCTAGGAATACACCGCCCACTTCACACAGGGTGTGATTTTTTAACTGTTGAATGAATATTGGCCTGCATGATGAATGAATATTCATCAACAGGTCAAAAATATAGCAATTTCAGTCTCCAAAGATCACATGGTAGGCAAAGATCTTCAAATGTTGACAAATGTTATTTTATTTTTCCCAATACAGTATATGTATGTATTTCTTTCCCAAACAAGGTTCCCAAAACCTAGAGGTGTGCATAGATGAGCTGCGGTTAGAGCACCCTCTGGTGGACAAATTGACAAAGTGATATACAGACTGAGCGCAGACAGACAGTATTCCTTACAATAGTTTCACATTCACTCCCTCAATCAACCAATAAGAGATTTTAGCAGGAAATAAATCATTTGTAAAATAAACTTTTACTGCAGGAACAATACAGTCGTCCTGGCTCTGGAAATCAGGTCAGAAAAGGCACACGTCGCACACATGTAACTAGAGCACACCTTCTCTTGCACACTCACTCTCGCTTCGTCTCTCTCTCTCTCTCCTGTCACCTCTCATTTAGGCCACTGCTAGGGGAGAGCCACACTGCAGAGAGTGTGTCGTACTGTGGCGAGAGAAGGCTGAGCAGTGCTCGGCTCTGGGCCTAATGTGTGCATTAGGCAGATTGCTGCGGCCGCGTGGTCCTAGCACCAGCAGCGTTCCGCTAATGCACTGTACACCTACAGTACTCCCGCCTGCATGCGTGCACCGAAGCGAGTGAAGGCTGTGCGGAAGCATGCTGTCGGCGGATATTTTTAGCCGTGGCATCATGAGAACTCCCACCAGCCCCACCCCAAAGAAGGCTCTGGCTCCTGCCCTCAGGGAAACCCCTAGCAACAAGGAACTCCGGCCTTCAGCTGAGCGTTTATTTTTAGGTGGCTGCAGGCAGGGGGTGGGGTGTGGTAGGGTGGGGTGGGTGGTGTTAGTAGCAGGCGATGGTTACAGACGGCTGTTGCTCTTCTGCTATGTGTGTACTTGTATGGGTGTGGGGTAAAGAAAGCAATACGAGTTTTGTGTGTGAGACTGTGTGTGTGACTTTGTGTGTGTGTGTGTGTGTGTGTGTGTGTGTGTGTGTGTGTGTGTGTGTGTGTGTGGTGTGTGTGTGTGTGTGGTGTGTTCTGTCTGTGCAATGCATACTGTATGTGTGGTTGCATGGACTAGGCATGTGCCTGAGCGCATGACTATGTGTGTCTAATTACGCTCCCTCTCGCAAGTAGGCCATTCAATTTTTGCCTGACCTAAGCTTGGCTCAGGGAGCAGCAGCGAAGCGCTGCACTGATAACAGGAGATGTCTAAAACAAGAAAACGGACAGAGAGAGAGAGAGTGGCGTCGTGGCACTTTAAATGTCTTTATGTGTTTATTCTATTCACTTTATGAATGAATGAAGGTAGAGGTTCATTCTTGCTACAGTTGATTCTGGCTGAATGCTGCAGATCATGTCTGCATTATTAACAGCTGAGGGCACAGTTTGATGAGAAAGCATTGCTTGCCACTTTAACCCACTGGAGGCACCCACATCAGATCTGTCATCAGATACAGAAAACAAACTAAAGCATTAACCTTAACCCTTTAATTCATTAAAAACAGTCTAAACTTCCTGTCTCACAAAGTGTGATTTAACCTAATTTGCAAATCTGGAACTCCTAATAATTAATTACACACATTTATAATTATCGTCAACCTACAGTAGGTCTATGGACAGGTGAGGTTCATGCATGTCTTAGTTCTATGCACAGGTAACCAGTATATAAGTTAATGTCTTGTCTAGTTGTCTTGGTTCTATGCACAGGTGAGCCAGTGTATAGTTTCATATCTTGTCTATGCACAGGTGAACCATCGTCTTGTCTTGGGGCCATGCAGAGGAAATAAAAGGAGACATGGGAAAAGACGAAGAAAGAGACGGAGAGCAAGAATGAAGACAGAGACACGGAACAGGAGACAAAATATGAAGCTAGAGACAAAGGGCCGGCCAGTCAAAGGGACAGAGTAACTAAGTGGAGGAGACAGGCTGAACAGATCCCAGACAGTCCCTCCAGGGTTCAGCTCCTGGTCAAACACCTGTTTCTCCATTGTCTCTAACCACAGCCAACTACTGTTGGATCCGGGGAGTTACAAAATACAAATGTTTTACCCAGGCAAAGAAGGTGGAGCGTAGGAAACAGATTGGTGGACAATAATAGGCTCTATGGACATAATGCAAATACAGCAGATCTGAAGCTCACATTACAAGCTTGTTCACAAGCCTTAACTGATTGATGTCACATATTGCACTGAGGGGTTATTAGCCGAATTGTCTTTATGCATTTTCAGATATTTTGATCTACAGCTAGTCCCAGAGGCCTACACAGAAAATCTGCAGTGTTCATTTATTCATTTGTAACAAACTAGAGGTCCGGGCCGCGTAGCCTCAGCCTGCAATATAGGCTATATACTATATACTATTAAGCGAGACACACAAACACAGTCACTGCGCAGGGGACGGAGGGCGGGCAGTACTTTTCCAAACAGAGAGGAGGGGAGTTTGCAATAAAGGTAGTAGCCTTAATTACCGTTTTGCAAAGGAAAAAGTAACAACACACACACACTCAGCACAGACACACACCTGGTGGAATGGAGAGGGGCACACCCATGCACACACACACACAATGCGTTTGCAAAGAAATTAGAAAAGCAGAGTAACACACACACGTTGGTACTGTCTGGTGTAATAGAGAGGGGCGCACGCAGACACACACACATGACAATGTCTTTGCAAAGAAATTAGAAAGGCTGAGTAACAAACGCACACACGACGTACACACAACGTTGAAAGAACAAAATAGTAGCATGTAACAATACACACTCAGGTAAATTGCAGCAGTTAAATTATTATGTTTTTCTGCTGAAGCTGCGCTTAAGCTCGTCATTGTGTGTGCAAAAGGGCAGTGATGTCTGTTTCAGGTGGAGGGATGTGTTTTTGGAGCAGTAAAAGTTAACTGAATGTGATTGAAAGTGAAAATGATGTCGTCCTGTCCATGTGTTGTTGTAGTCTACCAGACAGAGTTAAACAGGCGATAACTAAAGACACAAATGTATCTGCGCTAGATAGATTTGTCACGCACGCGTGTACTTTACAGGGATCGTTGCCGAAGTGTAAATAATTTGCACTGAGAAGATAATACAAACTGCGTTATACTCCTGACCTGTGTGAGGCAGCAAAGTGCCAGTGAAACTACATGAAGAAGAAGGATAGAGTGGTTCGATACCGAGGCAAAATATGGCCCAAAGAACTAATACAAATGTATACTGAACAATTAAAAGTAGACGATCCAAAGGCTACAGGCATGATCGATTTTTAGGCTAAATGTGTAGGAAATTGGACAGGTGGTCCGCTAGAACATAGCTACAACATAGCAGAAACAAAGAATAACACAAAGAATACGACTGAAGCGATAACACCGGAAGTGGAACCACAAGGCAATTGTATTAATAGAGATGAGTACAAATGTAGCTTAATTTGGTCACATTTGTTACATTAACACTGCAGGTACTCAATACAGATAGGGGACAGTACACCCTATCTGTCCTCTATTTGTCCATGACTCTGATTTATGCGACTGGTTTCGGACAGCCATTTGAGACAATTCAGTAAAACCCACATTGTATTTTAACGGCAACACGTGTTCCACTATGACAGGATTGTCAGGGTGATCTGGTCGTTAGACCAACTGTCAACACAACGGTCCTAGCCACTCATTGTTAAGCCAGCCTATGTTTGTGTTGAAAAGCGGCAACTAATTCTAAAATGACAACGAGGGTATATTCTGAGCACTGACATTGTCCTTTGGATAGCCTACACTTAGGGACGTTCCTCTGCCTCAGTGCTTGTTAGGTATAACCAGCAAGACATCTTCAGCCTGGCCCGTTCAACCAATGAAAGTTGATGCATACCAAAAGAAAATTAGAAAGGAGCATATTGCAGGAATGTCACACACATGGTGATTGTAACGATCACGGCATAAAGAAAGATAGGCTTGCACTCTCCAAAGGCTGTAAACAGTGTTGGGAGTGAGGCGCTTGGGTGGGCGCAGTGGTAAAGTGTGTGCCCACCACCGTGGTGCATACGGCTTTGTTGAGCGTCTATAGGGCATAGCAGTGGCGGCCATTTTCTGGTTCCACTTCAAAATACTCAATGCATTTTTCCCATTGACATTTCCAAAAATATTTATATCAATTATCTTAAGCCTAGAATCAAGCCATCCAGGGTCCTGGTGAATCATGACCATAAAACTTTTTTTCTGTGATTTTTTAAAATGTTATTTAATTATATTATATACTATATTTATAAAATACCCTTTGTTTTGCCGTTTTCAAAAAAGTTTTTTCACAGAATCAAACGTTTTATGGTCATGATTCACCAGGACCCTGGATGGCTTGATTCTAGGCTTAAAATAATTGATATAAATATTTTTGGAAATGTCAATGGGAAAAATGCATTGAGTATTTTGAAGTGGAACCAGAAAATGGCCGCCACTACTATGCCCTATACAGACACAATTGGCCCATGTTCGGAGGTGGGAAGCCGGGCATGGAGGGTGATATTTGTCACTGCAGGTACTCCTACGGGGCTGGGGAGGCACCGACCTATCAGCAGGGAGAGTTGGACGGGGAGGAGTAGGACGAAGCATAGACATATAAAGGTAGACGCCTCCTCTGGCTCTGAAGCGTCGGCATCTCGGACGCACTTCCGCTTCCTCTATGCTTCCGGGGGGAAGCTGGAAACTTCCGTGTGCGTCACAGAAGGGGGCGTTCGGTAGGCCAATCAGAGGCAGGTGGGGTGGGTCTTTTCTTAAGAGGCAGCCGCGCAGCAACTAGTCAGTTAGACGCGCTGTGATTGGCCAGTAGTTAACGTGATGTGATTGGTCAGTAGTCAAACAGCCCCCGGAAGAGCCTTGTATTGAGAGACCAGTCGTTACAATGAACTGCAGAGGCCAATGAGGTATCTAGGTTTCTATATCTATGGGACGAAGGCTGTATGTCCTCCTTGTGGGGGCTCCTCACTGACAAGTGTGTCAGTAGGATACAACAGCAGTGATAACACACAAATGTGTGTGTGGGGAGGAATGAATTGGCATAATGAATACATTGGGGAGAAAAAGGAGGTATAAAGCACCAAAGAAAACCGTGCTGGAATGTCGCCGACTTGCTGCCCATACACAGTCCACTAAATGTACTCTTATGGGTCCATTTTTATACTTTCAGGGTTAACTTATCTGTGTCACTTTTTCATTTGAGCTAAAAAGCATTATTTTACACTTTGGCTATTCAAAAATAGCAGATATACAAGCTCATAGCGCGGCACCGAGTGCCGCGCTACGAGCTTGTAGATCTGCTATTTTTGAAAAATCGTGAAAATGTGTGCAAATCTTTGAATATATATATTATTTTAAAGCAAACATTAAATCAAATCTTTGCTTCTGGGCGTCCCTGGAACTAAATATTTTGAGATGGGGGTCCTCGGCCAAATTCATATCATCTTGGGGGGTCCTTGACATGAAAAAGATTGAAAACCACTGAAACATACGTTTTTCAGAAAACCGTTAGGATTTAGAAGACATTTTGCAGAATCGGAGCCTCAGGCCTCAATGGGTTAAACCTGTGTACTTAACTGTACACAACTGTTGTCTTTTATTGTCATCACAATTAGACATGGTTGGCCTCCATAACTGTATTGTCAGTTTATCATCATACTGACTGAACAGCCAACACAGAGGAAAGTGACTCATACAGTACAGCCAAGTTCTGTATCCTCTCCAATATTATCTCTCTGAGATACTGTATGGAGGCCAGGCGGGGTCATAGGTGTGACCTCACACGCAGCTCTTAGACTACACAGCTTCAGAGAAGCCCTCGTCGGCTAAATGACGACCAGGCCAAGAACAATGACAGCAGACAAAGAAGGGAGGATACTTTTACTTACAATGTGAGCACATTTCCAGGGGGTAACTTGATTCATTTCCCTGCAAAACAGAAGAGAGAAAGACAGAAAGAGTCAGTTGCAGTTTTAACCCAAAACATATTCATTTAAACACGGACACAGTAGCCATCAAAATGTACACATCTTAACCGTCAACTTTCAACTGGCCGTCCCCATTTTGGGCATGCCATTAATAAGGACATTCTCAATGACTAATTGACATGCCTATAATCACTCATTACAGGCACAAATGGGGAAAGATTGTCAAAAGATAAAAATGTTAAACTAGCGCAAATAGCCTAAATCTAGAAGCTCACAATGTGTCATATCACATCAATTGTAGAGCGCCTATTTAAGTGGTTCAGTTGTTTGTCAGAGAATGAGAATCTGGGAAATAAGAGTCTAAAAGCCCTGCTAATGGCCCGTAGGGGTCATACGGCCTCTTACACCCTACTTTGATCTTGTGTGCAAGTGGAAATGTTGGTGTAAATTTGGGCTAGAGGAAAGGCCAAGGGGTCACCAAAATCTGTAGGGTTCATCCTCTATGTATAAAGGTGCACTGCAAATTCCATCGTGCTTCCATTCTGCCAGGAGCTTTCAAGACATCTTGTTTGGGACTAAAGGTCCTTACACACCGGGGCGATTTTTTCGTGCGAATAATACGCTTTTTTAAAAAACCTTATAAAGTCAATGCAAGCGTACATGGCGCGAAAAAGCGGAAAAGCGAAGCGAAAAAGCGTCTT
This sequence comes from Gymnoscopelus braueri, assembly GCF_963280865.1. Classification (NCBI taxonomy): domain Eukaryota; kingdom Metazoa; phylum Chordata; class Actinopteri; order Myctophiformes; family Myctophidae; genus Gymnoscopelus; species Gymnoscopelus braueri. The sequence goes on from NC_137619.1 coordinate 22,191,187, forward strand.
TTAATTATTCGGAACGAGTCCGAATTTTGCGTATATTCGCACATTCGCCGGTGTGTAAGGACCTTAAGTGTTGGCTGCACAGACATTGCCATCCTTGGAAAAGCCCAACCTGAAAACTAGAAATGAAACTATAAGCTAATGTTCCTCAACTGGTTTGTCATAATAATGCTAAAGCATTGTGGACAAAGTACTACTTTAGACGGGTGATGAATGCATTAACCAACTTTAACCCGGTTGTGACTTGGACATGGTAAAATCTAAGCCTAAAACCAGCAAGCAACCACATGAAAGCTCATTTTAGATGAACCATTTGATCGCTCTGATAAGCTGAAATAAATAAAAACAGGGCCATCCCGTCTTTTTTTCCGTCTTCACTGCTCCATCTTTTCTGCCTTTCTTTTGAATCTGCTTTTCCCTTAATTCCTTCTTCCTTTCATTCTCTTTCATTATTCTTTACTTTCCTTGCATTCCTTCTAAAAAAAAATCCATGTGTTGTCTAACTTGTCTTACAATATTCATTCATTCAAGTTGTATTTATTCTAGAGATTACACTGAGTAATTAAACTCATTCACAGTATCATTGAGTAAATACAATACATCAAACGACATCAGTGTGTTGGTGATAAAACCAATAACAATTTAAGGACAACAAAGAAACTGCCAACTACTCCAGTACGCGAATATAAAGCAGAGGCTTCACAAACATAAAGCACATGCAATGCAACACACACACGCACGCACGCACTGAAGTAGCAGGTGTACTTTCTCTCCAAGTCTCCAAGGGGACACCGAGTCCAATTCCTGCAGTGCTGGCCTTTCCATGTGCTCCGCTACAAGGTGAGAGTGTTGGTCATCAGCCAACAGTGATTATTAACAAAAAATAATAACTAGGGATGGACCATGTCCAGTACTTGTACTAATTTTGGTTCTATATACTTACAAGCAATACATGCTTTTTTGAAAATTAAAAAAATTTAATAAATGAAAAAAGTAATTGAAAAAACACGTATTGGAAGGACTTATATCAGTCACCAGAACCAGGGACGTGTGTTTTCAATGAGTCCATCATGGTTAAAATGTAGTTTGAAGTTACAATGGGTTTATAAAGGAAAAGGAATCCCCTTGTGTGGTACCACCTTACAAGTATTCACAATGTAGCTACACAAAATCCAAAGCATCACAAGGCTGCTGTAATCAACCTATAATTGATACTGCATACAGTTACTGTAGATTGTTTTAGGATTCCTTGAAATATGGGGTGGCTCTGCTGGCTCATACCCTATTGTCCCTAGGATTCCTTGAAATATGGGGTGGCTCTGCTGGCTCATACCCTGTTGTCCCCTAAGTTTTCTTTTACTAAGGAAAAACAAATTTTTTGATACATTTTCATTGCCACCCGGCCCCCTAAAATCTTTATGCGCTCCTAAATTGTTCCAATTTTGGAGCACATACACTCCTTGGGGAAAAAAATAAATGCATCTTCTGGATGCGATCTCTGTTCCTCATGGCATAAGAAATTGCCAGACAACGAGCACTGAAGTCACGGTGTAACTACCAACCAAGGAAATCCTCTGTTAATTTAACTGAGTGTGTACAAATATAACCAAATGGACAAGCCCAAAACGCAGAGATACACAGTAAAATCCTCAAAGTCAATTTAAATCCTGAGTGTACTAGTGAATAAAGAGGGGGAAAAGGGATTGACTAGAGCCATTCCGATACCATCACAACACATTTGTTCCATAACCTGGAGGGATGGTGGGTCTGAGCTCTGAGGTTATAAATTCATATAAAGAATACAGTTGAACTTTACCGATTTTACACATATTTGACACTGCTCTGTGTAGTAGTTTGCTAGATTAGCTGCGGATAGACAGAAGCACATACAGATAAGATGGTGAAAACATGTTCAGCCATAAGAAGATAATACCGTTCCTCTATCAACGTTGTCCTGTCAGAACATCTAAGGACCCACTCAAATATCAATATATTACCAGGGAACAAAATGAGCACCCGCCAACCACCAATGACATGTACATTTCCTCTGTGGTTGGTAAATGACGGAGACTAACCAGCCACTCTGGCCAACTGTCTGACTTTTCCCACTTCATGCAAGAAATAACTTCTGTTGTCTGTTGATGATTCTGCTTAAAGTGTGTGTATGTGTGCGTGTGTGCGCGCGCGTGTGTGTGTGTTTGTGTCCATTCGTAGCCTGAGATACAAGCATCACTGAGACCAATCAAACGGGTAAGTCTCACTGGGAGGGTATCAAGTTCGCCCGTATGCAAATCAGGTCAAAGAATTTCATTTAATTAGAAATAAATTAAAGGAGTTGTGGTACCGTCAGCACACGTAATCACAAGAGGGTGTCAAGTAGAGTGTAAAAAAGAAATAGATCTACAAGCTAACAATGCAATCATGAAATGTGTTGATAGCTTATAGATCAGTGTAACTATGGTGCACTTATCATTACATGCATGGTACAACATTTTAGCCAAAATATAATTGTGTATGGAAACTCAAGCATTTAAACAGTTATGTATACTAAAATAATAATAATGGTAATTAAAAGAAAATCATATATGGGGTCTTCAATTTTCACTTCAGAGCATCTGACAGTTGTTCGTTAGTTAAGATGTGTGTAAACTGAATTGTAGATCGAGTCATCAAATTATACAATTGTTACTCTGAGGCTGCTATATATTTGCCAGGGTAGATCAAGCCATGCCCTGGACACCTCAACAGGGTTTTTCCAGCCCTCATGGGTTTGCAGGTCTGCCTTCAGTCCACTCACAATTATGCAAATACCACTTATGTTATGATATTGAAATCAAAAGTAATATATAGTAATATTAATACATGGCAATATACTAAAAAGCTATTTGTCATTTTTGGCTGGTACAAAATAAATGCTGTTCCCTGTATTACCAAATTAGATCTGGTATAATTTTATAATTCATACTATAAGTCTACCAACCACATGCCTATAAGTAGGTGTTAATTACCATGTACCATTTTTCGGTGTTATCTAGGATTTTGTAAGAGTAGGTACTTTCATTTAGATTGTTTAGTTTGTGCTGTTGGTTAGCTCCACTGTTTGGGATGACAGTCATGCACTAGGCTGTTGCCATGTTGGTGTCACTGGTAATTTCAGGAAGCTAAAATTGAGGCATGTGGACGACACTGACGGCCGCCTGTGAATGCTTTTGTCAAATTAGCAACAAACCTCACACCAACATCTCTTGTTATCCATCTGGTCCTGACTGAGATATGGCTGGCTTGTTATGTAATTTTGAACTTTTTACCCCAAAATGTAATGATCTCTTTGGGGCAGCCTACTGATCATTCCCTGATCAATTTCATGACAGTCCGATCATGATTTTGGGGCTTTTCTGCCCTTATTTGGATAGTCCAGTGAATACTGACAGGAAACGGGGAGAAAGAGACGGGGAGTGACACACAGCAAAGGCCATCGGGCTCAGGTATCGAACCCACGACTTGCCATCAGGCTGCTTCAGAGCCTATATGTGGTATGCGCCATCAGCGCCCAATGACCTGTAACTTTTCAACCAAAGGGTTCATCCTCTCATCAAGGCAGCCTACATATCATTCCCATAATGTTTGGCAAGAACAATCTGCACCTTCCTACAACCTAGTTTCATATTTTACATGGCTTACATATTTTAAGTACATGGCTTGAAATGCTTCTGTAACCATCAGATTCTCCACTGCAAGTTCATGCTCAAACATCCGTCCACGAGTTGTGACCTTGACGTGAGATTTGATCACAGGCTGCTACGTATATGCTACGTATGTCAAATTGACGACAGATTCTGTTGTGCGTTTGTTTCATAAATAAGGGCCACTGTCACGAAATGAAGCATAACTAGAAAAAGTGCGCACGAGTCTCCGCCAGGTCAGGTAGGTTATTATGGCCTCCTGGTGGCGCTCTAATAGGCCAATGTGAAAAGGGTGCCATTTCTTCTTAGGCCTTGCACGACAATCGGACACTGCATTCATGATTTGAGGCATTTTGTTCCAAAAATGTGGTTTGCTAAATTAGACCTGCTGGTGGCGCTATAACAGGCCAAGGTGAAAAGGGTGGCATTTCTTCCTCTGCCTAGTGGGAATGTGCGTGCAAAATTTCACGGAAATCGCACACTGCGTTCATGATTTGAGGAAATTTGTTCAAAAGGGACCTATCCTGCAAACTTTGGAAGGCAATGCTAGCCATGTCAGATGGAATGTGAAATATCGGACACATCCATGTTGATCACATGACTATAGAGATACTGTATACCGATTTGCGTAAATGTGTATTACAAAACTCAGCCTCCTGGTGGCGCTCTAAAAGGTATATGTGAAAGATGCAGGGCAAAGGTTTTTCCTTGGCCTCTAGGGAGTGTGGGTGCAAAGTTTCACACAGATTGGTGCAGTTATAGCTAAAAACGTGAATCGGCCTGTTATAGCGCCACCATGGGGCTGATGTGAACGTTTTCAAGTGGCATTTCTTCCTGGGCCAAGTGGGAATCTCTGTGGAAAATTTCACGGAAATCGCATGCTGCGTTCATGATTTGAGGCATTTTGTTCATAATGTACCAATCCTGTAAACTTTGGAAGCCAATTTTTGCCAATCATGATGGAATATGGAAAATCAGACAGATCCGTGTTGATCACATGGCTATAGAGATACTATGTACCGATTTGCATGGTTTTTGGACAAAATCTGTAGGAGTAATAGCAAAAAATGTGTTTTGCAAAAGTCTGCCTCATGGTGGCGCTATGACAGGCTGATCTGAAAAATGTGGGGCAGAGGTTCTGCTGTGGCATCCAAGGAGTGTGTGTGCGCAGTTTCACAGCGACCGGGCCAACGGTGGCGGAGATTAGCTGCTCGCAGACAGAAGGACGGACACACACACGCCGACGGACGGACGGACGGACGGGGGGCAAAACATACTCTCTCGCCAGGCCGATACAAAAATGCCAGGGGGGAAAAATGAATCAATTACCAGTGAAACTGAAAAATTACAAGTGTGGTGTAATGAAAGGCTGTGGAAATGGGTGAACACACTGAATCATATAGGGTAGAAAACTGCTGCTGTACTGCTCTGTGTGGGTTCAAACTTTCAATTGCAATTCTGTAGTCAAGCAAGTGTTTTTCATCAGCTCACTGCAATATACCTTCCCTTAATGGAGCTAAAGATATCAAAATAAATAAAATAAAAGTATGGGGTCACTGAAATCGGTAGGATTTATCCTCACCGATGGCAATCGAACCTCTTCGGGACCAAAGAGGTGGATGGACAACCAAACATCGCAATTCTTTGAGCCCTGCTGCTGTTGTGGCTAAAAGCCAAAGTGGAACTTCTTTCAAATCTCAAGGGCCATGCAGGGGGCTGGTCATAAGAGCATGCCATTAAAAAAAACTGCATGGTGGGGAGAGGTTTTGGGGTGTGTAAATGTGTGTGCCCCCCCTCTCGCCCTCCCTCTATGTCCTGGCATCTCATCTACCACTGCGGTACTTTCCACTATGCCTCAATCTGGCAGTGGCTGGCAGCTCAGGCTGAACGGTCACACAGGAGCTGGTAGGGAGTTCCCTCATAGGAGGAGCAAGCCATGAGAGATACCAGAGAGAGAGAAAATAGGAGACGCATAGAAAGTGAAAGAGAGAGAGGGATGAGCATCAGAATTATCGTGCAGCTCTCCATCGAGGAATGCAGGCAGGCATGTCAGCTAGAGACCACACACACACACACACACACACACACACGCCTCAGCGAATCAGCGTCAATGAAAACATCCAATACTGCTGCAGCGCTGTAATTCACTGATAAAAAGGGATGTGCAGGATAATGGGCGAGGTCAAGCATGCCAGATTTCACATTTCAAACATTTAGCTGATGCTCTTATCCAGGGCTTCATACAGTGTGCATCCACAGAAATAAGACACAGTTCCTAGATCAACAACATTAAAAGCTAACAGTACAAGGTTCCACACACACAAACACAGATTAGCAGTCAGTCCTTTGTTTTTTAAGTAATTCGAGTGTGTTAAGACACAATCAAAAAAAGCATTGATTTATTATTAACACAAAATAGGTTAATATGTAGGAATGAATACCTCCAAAGTCTGGCTCCCCTACAATAACAGCTTGTCAGTTTCTACCAGAATATAAACTTCAGCACCGGGAACAACATTGTAGATGACTTGAAGCAGGGAGACTACACACATGGAGATGAATAGTGTCCATGAATGATAAAAGTGTCAATGAATGAACACACCAGCCAGCTGCTCTGGGCACACTCTAAGCACCCAGCCTGGTGGGGATCTGCGCTCTGAAGAGCGCACTTTTCTAGTTAAGTCATGCGCTGGGTTACTTCAGGGTCACTGCTCAGAAAACTGCTCACTCCAGAACAGACACCTACCATCAACTCCCAGTACTTGCACGACTAGCCGGTAGTAGCCGCACGCACCCAAGCCGTGCTACTCACACGCCGATTTGGCGGTGCCCCGGATCGAACCCATGACCTTGTGGTCGAAAGGAGAGTGCTCTACCGACTGAGCTACCCGGTTGTAAACTAGGGTGTTATTGGTGGTGGATACCCTTTGAGTGGGCTTACCGTCAGCTATAGCTGGTCTTTACTAGGTTAGAGCTGGAGAGAGGGTCCCTGGAGGTAAAGGGACTTACGGGCAAAGCAGATTTAGTGTTTAGGATTATGTGGTTACTAACTAAGGCCTGCACTAAAGTCAGCGGCGCTAGAAACTGGGATCGAGAATAACCATTAGTTCTTCTCTTTAGTAATAAAGTACGACTGGTTTGTATCAGACCACCCTCTTCATATTTTAATCAAGCATTACAGAGATAATGTTTAAGAAATATGCAGAGGCGAGAGAGATAGCAATGGAGAGAAATTGAGATAGAAAGAGAAATGGCAAGATGAAGAAAATAATTATAATAAAGACAGAGGAAAATGGTAAAGCAAGCGATTCTAAGACCCAACAAAAAAAATATATTTAAGGAAATACAGAGTGTGGAGAACAGGAGAGAGAGAGAGAGAGAGATGTATGTTGGCCCATCAATAATGCATGCTTCATTCAGAATCAATTAGGCCTCCGGCACACAACAACACACATCCTGCATGATGAACAGTCTGGCGTCGGCACTGGTTCAACCCCGTTGCTACAGTCGACACAAAAACCCTGGCTAATTATAGACAGGCACAGACCTAGCCACAACATAAAAGGACCAAGAAACATGCTACCTGAGGGCGCAAATTTTGCAGGGCTTTTTCCGTCTTATCGCTGGCAACAATTGAGACGTCATCGAGGCTTACTCGAGATCATCATTTGAATCACTTCATAGTTCATTCCAAGGCAGAATTTTGAAAAGCATGCTTTTAATCAATTTAATTTTTAGCCCTGATTTTGCAGGGTTTATCCGTGGTCACAAAGCTGACCCACGCATCACTAGCACACAAGTACAGCAGAACATCACATATAGATAATACTACAGCAGCTTATATGTAAAACTCCACCATCCTCTATTCCCAACCTTCAATTGTAGGTATAGATGACCATTTTGAATCATTTAAAATTTTCATGATAACTGAAACTAGGTAATTAACCATTAACCAATAAGAATACAATTTACTATTTAGGATGGACGAAGGTCTGTGACTCACTCAGTCAGAGATCGACATTATAAATGGCCCACTGGCCCGGAAGTACTATTTATATTTAAACCCTCTGGACCAGCAGAACACACCTTCCACTTGCCAGCTCAGACCAATAAAAATAATGCCTTAAAATGACAAATTATAACGCAGATTTCAGTGCTTCATTTTGGTGCCACTTAAATACCTTAGCTGTCAATTTGCCCCCTGGCGCTCCAAAACAGACATTACAAGCAAATCTAAGATGTGTGGCTGCATTTTACTCGAAAGTTTTCCGACACCAGGACATGCAACGTGTAAAAAGGGGAACAGGTCAAATTTAATGAAGCATCTGGCGAGATACACTTAAAACCAGCGATGCACACTTGCCCAGTGTCGACTGCGTGCATAATGCTCAATTTATACTCGCCGAAGGTAGCTGATCTACCCACAATGCGTTACCCACTTGTGAGCTTGTAGAGCTGCTTAATGTTGGTTATAATGCAATTTATAATAAACACTAAAGAGTCGCTGATGTAGCTGCCCTCAGTCAAGTTTTACTTCAAGTGTCCCCAGTAGTACAACATTGCACATAACAGGAATTTCAGTGCGGGATTGCACATATTTTAATTGATTCCCTCAAATTTGGCACATATAATGTAGGAGATTCCCACACAGTTTTACAGTGATGTCAATATAATACAAACGTGAATGCGGGAGTAGTGGCTGTGTCAGATGGACTGTCATCCATGCACTCTCTCCTCCAGAAACATTCAAGTCTTAGTCTACTCTGCCTCTACAAATCACTACATGCCCGCCCCTCCCCCGTGGCAAAAATAGCAGATCTATAAGCTTGGAACGCATTATGAGCATGTAGATCGGCTATTTTCAGCACATGACACCATCATATGACAAAGTAAATCAGGCTTAAACTCACCCTATCTGCCTGCTCGCCTCTTGTTGAACATTAATTACTAGGCGCATCAATCGCTCCACGTCCGAAAAGACCTTTTATGCAGCAAGCAAGCATATTTACAGCACTAGTGAAGTACATTCAATCAGTGATTTACTCTCAATATTATAGAACATTGCATAGCACGTTTGTTTTGATTTCCGGTTAGGTGACTCAAAATATGAGTGACATCAAAATAAGAGCAACAATGTATGGTGTAATATGTGTTTTGATGAAAAACTAATATTTTAATGACAAAACCGTGTAGAACTTTTGAACCGGTTTTGTTAGTATTGTTAATTGGAGTTATATACTGAAGCAAAATTGTGTTCATCATCATCAGTCAACTAGCTCATTAGCTCATTGCTTACTGCTATCTGTAGTCATTCCCCAAAGGCCCATTCTGAGTACCTTGTTTTTGACTTTGTAGACAACTAGTATTATTATCATGATCATGTGACATTTAGTGTTTTCTTCTTACAAATACAGTTTTCAGGTTGTATTTAATCTTCTGATACATTTTCAACATATAAGTTATATCGATGTATGGTTACTAAAAAAAGCACAAAACACAAGTTAAACACTACAATTTGTTGAAAATAAATAATTATATAGTGTATATCCTCCTCTGGTCGGCCGGCCGGACCACGTCACTCAGACATAACCATAAAAAAACCTGATACTCCCATATATATAGGCAGGACCACGGCCACGTCACTCTAACTCGGACATAACCCTAAACAAACCCAATATGCCCATATTAGGCAGGACCATTGCCATGTCCCTCTGACTCAAACATAACCATAAACAAACCTGATAAACCTGATACGCCCATATACAGGCATTCACTATGACTCAGACATAACTATAAACAAAATCCAATACGACCATATATAGGCACGTCACAATGACTCGGACATAACCATCAACAAACCTGATATGCCCATAAATAGGCATGTCACTATGACTCAGACATAACCATAAACAAACCCGATACGCCCATATATAGGCATGTCACTATGACTCTAGCCTGAGGCTACGAGCTCAATCCATGGTCTTGAAGGGCGGACCCAAACACAGCCGCCCGGATTTGTGCGTGGCTTCCTATTGCTTCACCAATCTATGTCCCCGCCTCCCCTCCCCTCCCCCCCTCGGCCTGTGCACGGAGCACGCTGACGTCACCAAATTTAGAGCGACGCCCCTCTGCACTCTGATTGGTTAGGAGATAACAAGGTCCAAGACCATAGTTCCTGCATGGCTCCCCCAGGCTTTTTTTCTTTTGTAACAAAAAAAAAAGCCTGGGTTTCCGAGGCTACTATGACTCAGACATAACCAAACCTGATATGCCCATATATAGGCATATATAAATATCCAGTTATCCAGAACCGCCGATTCAACCAATATGCCCATATATGGGCATGCCATTATACAGGGTATGGCCATAATGACAGCAGGGATCTCCATATGTGGGCACAAAAGAGACACGGACTGACAGATACAGAGATCTCCATATATGGGGACACAAACAGACTGATACACCGGGTACTCTGACAAAGCCCCCGACACTATGACTCAGCCATATTGATCGGAGGTGCGACGTAGGTGTGAGGGCGTGTAGCGGCCCGAACTCTAGATGTGAGGGCCGCTATACACACACACACACACACACACACACACACACACACACACGCACACGTATATACACATTTCTATATATTTTTTATTCCATTTCACTGGGGCCCATTCAAATGACCACCTGTGGGTCCTGGTATCCACTATATTGAAAATCTAATATCACTGTCTGAGAATCCCTTGAATTGGAGCAAAGCGCTGAAGTGCAATCTGAGATGCACAGCACAATGTAGGACTTTTAGTTAAAATCATTAGTAGTGTCCCCCCAATGTGTATACATGCATCCCCCCATATGAAGCATTTAAGGGGGGAATAACACAAGTAGTGAACTGCGTAGTGGCTGTCAGTCGCAGCATATGTGTGGATATCAAATCAAATATACACCTGGTGTTTATTACTGATCAAATGACTGATGATGATGATACAGTATATGACAATGTCAAAAGTTGTATGCTCAAGCAAACACCATTGCTCGTAAGTGCAGTCAATGTTCTACTAAAGTGAAAGTGTCTGTGTAAGGCATATTGCACAACACTCTATACTGCTCACCTGTGGTCATAAAAAATCTAGTATATACAAAGGTTGCAAGTTGCATATAACGATGCAATGACAATACTCCTTAAAAAACCCAGAGGGGGCAGCGCAAGCCAAAGATGTTTGTCACTGCAGGAGTGAGGACTTTTAAAGGGCAAGACCACTTTGTTAGAGGTTTGGGTTGTGTAGTTACCTTGCCATTATGTAACTCCGAAGGTGGACAAGAAATAAAAAATAATTGCTCCATTGATTAGAAATTGAAAATATGCTCCTCATTGACTTACATTGTATGCTGAAAAAGCTCTCAAAGTCACTCTTTTAGCACATAAACGGACGCAAACAAAGTTGATTCAGACAATATAGAACATCACCAAACCCAGTACTGTTTGTTTTTTTAATAAAAATGTTAACTTCCTGTTGATTTTGCTATTTTTATGTAGAAGAAAACCCGGACTGTCTGTTCAAGTTCATGCATCATTGTGGTGCTCTCAAGCCCCATAAATAGATGTTCATGCTATACATCCAGACTAAGGGTGCACTGGCTGAAGTGCCTGTATGTTCTTCCTGTGGATTAATTCTTATGTATACATTTTTAATCAACTTTAATAAAAGCGTTTCAAATTGATCTGGAAACTTTACATTTTCTGACAATATATATCTGTCAAAACATCGGTAATCGGTGGTCTGGCATCGGTCGGGCTCTAAAATTATGGACCATCCGGCACACTGGCTGGTAGGAAGAAAATGTCCCTAATCTACTACTGTAGATATGCCGTGCTGAGTGTCGTAATTGCCTCACTCATCTTGCGTTAATAATTGCGTTATTTTTGATTGATGCAAAGCTAAAACTTAAGATCATAATTTTAGTGCAAAACATACTGTTATTCTTCAAAACAAGGTATTTATTTCTCTGTGTTTACTCGTGTAAGGTAGCACCAGCACTTGCAGCTTTGTAACGTGGCGGCTGCCTCCAGGCGTCACTTTGGGCATTAGTAATAATCAGTTACAAATTTCTTAACTGTAACTGGTTAAATGGTAAGCAATGAATTATCTTATGGTGGTGTGGTGGTGGGGTTACGTACAATGCGTTCACTACACAATCCCTAACGGTGCGTTTACACATACCGAGCTCAGCATCACGCTTGATCCACTCAACGCTTGATACCTGTGGGCATGTCACAGATGCGCTTAGTGGGTGTGTCACACTTGAGATTAAAGGCACAGTATGTAACTTTGCCCTGTGTTTTTTTTGTTTTTTTAACCAATTATTTCCCTCTACAACAACAATAATCAGCCACTGCAGTAGTGTAGTGTTTACCTGTATAAACAAACACATTTCCCTCTCACTGTATTTGTAGTTTTCACGGTTTGTTTTGGTAGACAGGGATGTTTTTGGTCCTCTCAAAAACAAAAACAGTGTAAACACCAAAATACAGTGAGAGGGAAATGGGTTTCTGCAGGTTAACACCAACACACTACTCCAGTGGCTGATGACAGAATTTCTACCCAATTCAGTCCTTATACGAACACAACTGGCCCGTGTTTGGAAGAGGGAAGCCGGGCAATGGCGGGCAGGGAGTGCGATATTTGCCACCGCACATAATCCTACAGGCTAGGGCGGTGCAGCTGGGAATGTTGCATGGGAGGAGTAGGAAGGAAGGCAAAAAAGAAAAATTATTAAATGAATATAATCTATTAAATTGATCAATTTGATTAACTGTTGCAGCTCTACCTCTGACACATAGTCAGGTGCTTCTTTCACTTGAGTGAAGAGTTTCAGCAGGAAGGCATAACAACTTGGTGCGGAGGAACACGCCATCACTCCCAGTTCACTCCCTCGACCAACCTGTAGGAGTCACTGGACCAGCAGGGAATGCACACTCATCAACATGGCCAATTTAGTTTGTTAGAGCGCCCGGTCAAGCTGGAGGCACTATGCAGAATCAGGATTATGTTTTGCTACGATAGCCCTTGCTAAGTAGTAGCGATTTCTGTCATTCAAAAACAAGAAAGTGCCTTCCCTGGAAATCATCTTTCTTTATATCCTATTGGGCCACCCCTATACTTGTAATAAGCTCCCGTTATGTTCAAAGCAATTTGTCTAATAATACACATGGGTATTTAAGCTACCATTGGTCGATTTAAATCATTGCAATGTATTTTCTAATTAGGGATACTTTTTCACAAATTATAGGCAACTCTTCCTCTGCGTCTTGTCTAAAATGAATTATAAACATACTTATAAAGCATTATAACACTATATAATTATAGTTATTATTACACCAAGACATTTTGGGCAAGGATTATAGCGTATTAATAATAATAATAATCATAGTTCTAATACATTATAATAATTTTTGCATATATGTACTAATTGCATTATAGCGATTTTAAGTCAATGTATGTGGTCAATGGGTGCCAAGTCTACCATACCTGCTCTGACAAAAAAAGGATAGTCATTTTGTATTCACCTTATCAAACGGAGTATTTACCTTAATGTGAACGGTGCACGCATCTGAAACGGACATTCTCCTGTTCATGCTACATGTGTGAACGACCAACACCGGACAATGTCCCGAACTGATATTTTCCAGTGTTCATATGAGAAAGCTAGCCTGGTAAACCCTCCCTCCGGAAATCTCAATTCCATTTCATTTCAGGAGTGAGTCTGGCCTGATCCGCCTGTCTGCAATATTGGCTGTGCTGGAGTTGGGCGGGAGTAATACCGTTGACTGACAACCCCTTCAGCCAATGATAATTTTTCCCCTTCAGCCAATCAGCAGTTCACCAGTCTTAATGTGACGCGACGGGACTTTTGAGACAGCCATACCCAAAATGGGTTGCCTTTTTCGGGTACAATGGTGTCACTGCCCGCCCCTACCGGTTCTCTAATTATTTTTTTTTAAATAGGCTTTGTCATGATTAATTGACCACATATATGAAGTTAAACAACTAAATTCTATCCAAACGATATCTTATAAGTAAATTCCGTGCCTCAAAATAGAAGTTAGAGAGCTTTTTGAAGTAAAAAAATAGCGGAGAATTGGCCGCACAAGAAAAAGATGGCTGCCGTTCGTGTTTTGGGCTCACTCGAACTCGCCACATGATTGGCCAACGTAAGCTGTCAATCACAGAACAATGAGCGACGACGCTGATAGGCGCGGCCGTTTGGCATACACAGCCAATATTGCAGAGAGGCGGTTCATGCCAGACTCACTCCAGGAATCAAATAGAAATGAGATTTCCGGAGGGAGGGTTTACCAGGCTATGAGAAAGCGGCTTAAGTGGAGCAAAATCTGTGAATTGGCACTGAGGCTAATTTTCTTATTATAAAAATAAATGCTCGTCTTTCTCAGGCAAATTATTCTGCTGCTGTGCGGGCTTGAAAAAGTCACATGCATGGGAATCGTCCACTTCATTCAAACAAATAAATAAATCTTAGTATTAGTGTAACTCCTCCCCATGTTTTATCACATTTCATATCACAAAATATTTGACATTTAGTGAAAAGTCCAAGTGGTTTCTGGTTTGCACCGTTTCCATGATTTCCATGATCCGTGGTTACTATTCAGTAACCACTGTTGTGCAACAGAAGGAAGCATTAGGCACCTGGAAAAATAACATCCATCAAGGTGGATTAAAGTAGTCACTAAGAAAGGTATATATTGACATTTTCTTGGCTGAGTAAACCTCGACAGTACACACACATAACATCTAAGGTGCAAGAACCTGGCTTTCATTATATTTCTTAACCCTTACTTACTGATGTGTTTCGTTAATTTACTGCAAGGACAAAAGTACCTCAATATACAGTGACAGTACTGTGCAAAGTAAGGCCATGTCATGCTCATGAGTGACATTGGACTATTGTAAGACTGAGGGCTTAGAGGTTTACCACACCGGTAACCAAGGCTGACCTTTGACCTGGCTGATCTTCATATACCAAGCTCTTCTATTTGTTGCTGCCTGCCTGTGTGTGTGTGTGTGTGTGTGTGTGTGTGTGTGTGTGTGTGTGTGTGTGTGTGTGTGTGTGTGTGTGTGTGTGTGTGTGTGTGTGTGTGTGTGTGTGTGTGTCTAGATTCATTAGGTCAATACACTTCGGTAGGGCTCTCATGATAATGACATTTTACTTGACAATCAATTGTCATATAGTGATTGCGATTAATGATTTAATTGTGTTTTTGGCATTGAACATTGGAAAATATAAATAAACAATACATTCATCTTAGGCTTTGTAAACAAACATTGCACATGGCAGAACTGAAATACACAAAGAAATATTAAATCTAATAAGAATATATCTTAATATATCTAAATAATATTTTTTTCAGTTGAGTGTTCTTCTGTCGACACAGTGCACGCGTGTTCTTCTACCTGCCTCACTCCTTTCCTCACAGTAAGGTATTGCAGGAACACAGGCTTCCCCCCTCCTCCACAGACAAATATGTCTGCCTCCCTCCAGACAACCTGTCAAACAGTCTAGACCTTACAGACAGACTAGTTTGCACAAACATCTAGTTACACGTCTTCTTTCTGCTTCTGAAGACATCATCTGTCACCTCCCGCTGGGTAACATAGCCTAGTAGTGTGTGTGTGTGTGTGTGTGTGTGTGTGTGTGTGTGTGTGTGTGTGTTTGGGAGATGGGGGGCAGATGGGTAGAGGGTCCCCGAGTAGTGAAGTGCAAATATGAAAATATTTACTCCCGCTGGGCTAATCCCCTCAGCCATTTCTATCCCTGAGTTGGGCTTACTTACAAAGGCTTTATAAGGGGCCTTGATAATACTAAGTATGCTAGCAATACTTAATTCTTATGCATTTACCTAGAAATGATAAGAGTCAAATGTAAACATAATCCCATCCTATAAGAAAACATGCTCTCTGCCTTTCCCTTGACAGCTCAACAGATTTGACTAATGTCAAACAATCATTGCCACTTGTGCCGTGGCAATTCCGTTAAATCCACAATCAGTCATCACTGTCTGATGTTCTGAAACATTTGCCATGATTACCAATTGCATAGCATTGCTTTCACCAGCATGTTACCCCTGAGATATAATTGACATGGATAGAATACTACCCTGGTGATGGATGATGGTCACCTGCCAAAGTAGCTGGTAGATTGGCCAATGTGCTCCAACAACGATAGAATTTACCAGCATTTGGCTCTGAGGTTCGGCAATAAATTCTCACCCCTGGCCCCAGTGTGAGCCAAGGTAGACACCAGGCTGCTGAGACTGCAGCAATGCAATATATCCAGGAAGCAAAGCGAAATTCAGTCAGAATGAGTGGGCTGCTTGCGAGCAACAGTGGTAGGCTTATCCTCCCTGAGTGGATCATGACTTCTGCTTGGTGGAGGTTGGTCGCCGCTGCTTTTATCTCTTTTACCACGGTTCCATCTGTATGTGGGTGGCGCTTGATTGCTAGGCAGCATATGGTCCCTTAGTATCAGATAATTCAGCTACATGCTCAAGCAACTGTAACCTCTCACCTCCTCTCAACCTTCACCAACAGTTGAGCCATTCTGACAGGCCGCAAGTTCTTCCTATAGTGGTCTATATGGGAACTCTTGCACGCGTGACTGAATTACTGACATGTTGGGTTATAAAATTATTAATATATGGGTTGCTGAATATATGGGCTAGGGCCTCAATTCTAGACGCCTGGTCTGTCTAACTAATGAGGCCCTGGCCACTGGGCTATTTTGACACAATCTGAGCCCCGTTGTATTAAGTAGTCAGCTCGTCTCCTATACAGTTCAGCGAGTTATTAATTATGTCAGCTTCCCTATGAGGCTTTTAAATAGGCTCGGCCTATTCATTTGGCACACAAGGCCAGACCTGCCAATGTATGTGTATGCAATATGCATAGATGTGTTGCAACTATCAACAGAGCGCCATGCTGTGCAGAAATCCTTATAGGGGGGTAGATGGATGGAAGTGTTGCCCAGGGGAAATGTGAGGGCACCTGGGTGGTGGATGGAACTGTTGCCCAGGGGAAATGGAATGGCACTGGCATATAAAACCAAACATATAGACATAGCCTACGCTATGATCTTGGTTTGTTGATAGCTGGGACGGACGTCTAAAATGTGTCACTGTTAACCTGTATCTTAAAGCTAAAGCTTATTTTCGGTGGTGGCCTCGTTTTGAATAGGACTGTAACTTAAGTAACGTTACCCTATGCCGAGAAGGGATAAGAAGCGTATATCTGGGACATGGGCTTTACTGTCTGTCAGCTCACCGTCGTATATACTCGGTCGTACGACGCTATCGCGCGCCGAATATCGCCGATCTACAAGCTCACAGCGTGTGGCGTCCGCAACACGGTGTGAGCTTGTAGATCGGCGATTTTCGGAGCTTGACAGCGTCGTAGCATTGTATTCTAGCGAGTGAGAAGCGTTTCCTCTTCGCCACAGGGCGGTATTTTATGTTGTCGCGTGTTCAAAACGGACTACCAACGCAGCCCTGCGCGAAAAGCGAACTGTCAAAACATGACATTACTGTTGGAATAATACTTCAGTCTCGCGGCCGTGTCGCTTTTCAGTTGAAAAGACGTCATATTTGTCGAGCGACGGTCGGGCGAATAATGTATAAATTAGCCATTATTCGACACATTTCTGACACGGGCCTTTCGCCTCTGCCCACTCGTGTAGTTTTTATCAGCTGGCGGGTGAAAATAATAAAAACAAGTCGTTTTTTCTTACCATCTTGCCGGTTGGATGATGAAATCCAGAGGACGTTAACGAAAAAAGGCGATTACCAAAAAAAACAGTGTCTTGAAAGGCCGCAGCTGTAGTTAGAAAAAAAACTCAAAATACGGCGGTAGTGTTTTAAATTAAAGGGCTCGTCGTAGATTTATTCCTCCAGCTTCTGACATACATACACACACACACACTCCCTCCCTCTCTGAGCTCCTTTACCGACGCTTTCACTGCAGTGGCACAGGGAGACCCGTTGGGAGGGGACAGTAAGCGGAGGAGGCTCGGTTTGTCAAGGAGGTGGTGGTGGAGGGGAGGGAGGGAGAGAGAGGAGGCAAAGGGGGAGGTGCAGCCGTACAGTACATCCGGGAACTCTCGGTCTATCGTTATTTATTTTTTCTTCCGTCGTAGTAGTCCAGGGTTGCCATGTCCGCTTATTATAAGCAACTATGGGCTTGTTTTTCTGTGTAGCTGCTTGAAAATATTGGTGGTTGCGTTTTTTTCTTCTTTCTGAAGTGTAGTTGCTTATTTGGCCTGTTTCCTAATGTCTTTTAAACCATTGGTTCTTAAACATTTACATGTCAAGGACAACGGCCCATTAATATGTATTTATACAATATTTTATGCCAGGGATTCCCATACTGACAAGATTTGTGTTGTTAAAATGTTTCAAAAAATATTCCACATTCCACATTTTTCAAATTTTCTTCAAGATTTGTTTTGAAAATATCAGATCTACAAGCTCACAGCCGATCAACAAGGATTGCGACGCGTTGTGAGCTTGTAGATCGGCTATTTTCAAATAGCCACTTTACCGTAGGTTAGGGGCTCATGTAGCCTAGTCGCTTCTTTTGGGACCTGTTTGCTTATTTCTCTCGCAAAACCTGGCAACACTAGTAGTGGTACAAACTGTTTGTGTACGTGCACCACTCAGTGGAGGTCGAGGTGTAGCGCGGCAGTAAACTCCAACGTAGTTTACTTTACGCCGAAGTTTACGATCTATGCAATGCTGTGACAGTAACCCCACCCCACGCCCCACCCACAGGTTCGCCTCACATTTTCTTGCGTCTTTCGGACTGTGACAAATACATTTTGATTTTGTATTGGAAACAGCGACTAGAAATGCACTGCGTCACATTACTGCTTGAAGATGACCTTAACCCCGCGTCACCAGGCTTAATTCAGTTCTAATATATCGAGGAGACCCTGAGGATTTGATCTACATCATGTAGATTCATAACGGCGAGTTCGCTGAAATGGCAAGACAGCGACCTCTTGAGTCACATAATTCGATAGGTTAATAATATTGGTGTAATGTAGTTCTCTAGTCACTCAGGAGGGTGAACATCATCCTACCTATGGATTATCTGTAGCAGTGGTTCTCAAACTTTTTCATGTCAAGGACCCCTAAATCAATATGTAATTGTCCGTGAACCCCCATCTGAAAATGTTTTGTGCTAGGGACCCCGCATACAAGATTTGTGTTGTTAAAATGTTTCAATAATATTCCATATTTTCCACAATTCTTCAATATTTTTTTAAATTTGCAGATCTACAAGCTCTGCTATTTTCAAATATCTGATGTAGGGTTAAATTGATTAAACAGATTGTTTATGCTATGTGTCCCCTTCAAGGACTCCTGCGGGTCCCGGACCCCACTTTGAGAACCACAAGAAAGAAGGTACACTGGATGATTGGAGTTGCTGGCAGTTTTAGAGAACAGCTCTAGTGACAATTCTGAGAACTGTCTCTATAACCACTTTAACCACTGTGGATGTATTTACAGTAGCTGGTTTGACACCCAGTCTATGAGTCGAAGTGTCACTGAGCAAGATTACCCCTAACTGCTCCCAAGGTGTTGTATTAATACTAGCACTTCCCCACTGCTCCTATATAGAATTGGGTTAAATGCAGAGGACAAATTTCACATACTGTGCAAATGTACAGTGACAAATACCTTGATATGATATATATATTTTTAGCTAAAGCTAAAATGTATTTATTTCACAGGCCTTACGCCTGATTAAAAAAAATATACAAAATTATATATAAGGTATACCAGTATATAACTTGTAATAACATTATCCACAAAAGAGGCATAAAAAGACATAATGATTTTCTTTTATTGTTTATTTATTTTTAACACTGTTAAAAGACAAAAAGAAATACATAAAATAAACATAATACACTTAAAAATAAGAAATATAAAAATATGAAAACAAATACATATAAGTTGAAAACTTATCTAGTCCTATATAATGTAACTATTCCACAATATATCACGGTTCATCACTTTATTGCACACCTTGTCATTTATTACTTTTCCTTTTTTTTGCATAGAGGTAAAAAATATTTAGGCCTATAGTAAGATACACATAGATTTGTCTACCAAAATTCATCCCAAAATATGTAAACCCATAAAATACTTTATCTTTTAAGAAAAATACAATATACTTTAACATCTGATATGGGGATGTCCGATACTGGCTTTTTTTTTCAGATATCCGATTTTCCGATATTGTCCAACTCTTAATTCTGATATCAGCCGATACCAATATATGCAGGCTTTTCCCACCAAAACTAATGTCAGGTAACAACATCACATATCTCCTGTCGTGGAATTAACACATTATGCCTAATTTTATTGTGATGCCCAACTGGATGCATTCATAAATGCAACAAGGCTTTTCAAATGGTGGAAAAAAACGATACCAACATTTTCCGATATAAATCTTTTATGTTAATATCGGCCTATAATGTCGGACATCTCTAATCTGATATTTTTGTTTTTTAAAGGTACATTTTGCAGATATTCAACGTGAATCATATTGTTCTATTGTGAGGATGACTTATGAAAATCGGACAAAACAAAACAAGCCTGCTTTCTTGGCGCTGGAAAATTGCAGCCAGGGGCCAGCCTATGTAAAACCACGGGTTTCCAACCAAGAGTTTTACGTTGAATAATGGTGAAGTTGCCTTTGTATCACTATGATAGCAAGACACATGAAAAGTGGATTGGTTTGAAAATTCTAATATTTAAATACTCAACAACAAAAACAAAAAAACTGATATCTATCATCTTTAGCAGAGGTAGAATGACAATATTCAGGGGTCAAATTCACCCAAATGACAAAACACTTATCCTGGTTTGGATTTAAACATGTAGCCTCATGTAGCCTAGTCGCTTCTTTTGGGACCTGTTTGCTTATTTCTCTCGCAAAACCTGGCAACACTAGTAGTGGTACAAACTGTTTGTGTACGTGCACCACTCAGTGGAGGTCGAGGTGTAGCGCGGCAGTAAACTCCAACGTAGTTTACTTTACGCCGAAGTTTACGATCTATGCAATGCTGTGACAGTAACCCCACCCCACGCCCCACCCACAGGTTCGCCTCACATTTTCTTGCGTCTTTCGGACTGTGACAAATACATTTTGATTTTGTATTGGAAACAGCGACTAGAAATGCACTGCGTCACATTACTGCTTGAAGATGACCTTAACCCCGCGTCACCAGGCTTAATTCAGTTCTAATATATCGAGGAGACCCTGAGGATTTGATCTACATCATGTAGATTCATAACGGCGAGTTCGCTGAAATGGCAAGACAGCGACCTCTTGAGTCACATAATTCGATAGGTTAATAATATTGGTGTAATGTAGTTCTCTAGTCACTCAGGAGGGTGAACATCATCCTACCTATGGATTATCTGTAGCAGTGGTTCTCAAACTTTTTCATGTCAAGGACCCCTAAATCAATATGTAATTGTCCGTGAACCCCCATCTGAAAATGTTTTGTGCTAGGGACCCCGCATACAAGATTTGTGTTGTTAAAATGTTTCAATAATATTCCATATTTTCCACAATTCTTCAATATTTTTTTAAATTTGCAGATCTACAAGCTCTGCTATTTTCAAATATCTGATGTAGGGTTAAATTGATTAAACAGATTGTTTATGCTATGTGTCCCCTTCAAGGACTCCTGCGGGTCCCGGACCCCACTTTGAGAACCACAAGAAAGAAGGTACACTGGATGATTGGAGTTGCTGGCAGTTTTAGAGAACAGCTCTAGTGACAATTCTGAGAACTGTCTCTATAACCACTTTAACCACTGTGGATGTATTTACAGTAGCTGGTTTGACACCCAGTCTATGAGTCGAAGTGTCACTGAGCAAGATTACCCCTAACTGCTCCCAAGGTGTTGTATTAATACTAGCACTTCCCCACTGCTCCTATATAGAATTGGGTTAAATGCAGAGGACAAATTTCACATACTGTGCAAATGTACAGTGACAAATACCTTGATATGATATATATATTTTTAGCTAAAGCTAAAATGTATTTATTTCACAGGCCTTACGCCTGATTAAAAAAAATATACAAAATTATATATAAGGTATACCAGTATATAACTTGTAATAACATTATCCACAAAAGAGGCATAAAAAGACATAATGATTTTCTTTTATTGTTTATTTATTTTTAACACTGTTAAAAGACAAAAAGAAATACATAAAATAAACATAATACACTTAAAAATAAGAAATATAAAAATATGAAAACAAATACATATAAGTTGAAAACTTATCTAGTCCTATATAATGTAACTATTCCACAATATATCACGGTTCATCACTTTATTGCACACCTTGTCATTTATTACTTTTCCTTTTTTTTGCATAGAGGTAAAAAATATTTAGGCCTATAGTAAGATACACATAGATTTGTCTACCAAAATTCATCCCAAAATATGTAAACCCATAAAATACTTTATCTTTTAAGAAAAATACAATATACTTTAACATCTGATATGGGGATGTCCGATACTGGCTTTTTTTTTCAGATATCCGATTTTCCGATATTGTCCAACTCTTAATTCTGATATCAGCCGATACCAATATATGCAGGCTTTTCCCACCAAAACTAATGTCAGGTAACAACATCACATATCTCCTGTCGTGGAATTAACACATTATGCCTAATTTTATTGTGATGCCCAACTGGATGCATTCATAAATGCAACAAGGCTTTTCAAATGGTGGAAAAAAACGATACCAACATTTTCCGATATAAATCTTTTATGTTAATATCGGCCTATAATGTCGGACATCTCTAATCTGATATTTTTGTTTTTTAAAGGTACATTTTGCAGATATTCAACGTGAATCATATTGTTCTATTGTGAGGATGACTTATGAAAATCGGACAAAACAAAACAAGCCTGCTTTCTTGGCGCTGGAAAATTGCAGCCAGGGGCCAGCCTATGTAAAACCACGGGTTTCCAACCAAGAGTTTTACGTTGAATAATGGTGAAGTTGCCTTTGTATCACTATGATAGCAAGACACATGAAAAGTGGATTGGTTTGAAAATTCTAATATTTAAATACTCAACAACAAAAACAAAAAAACTGATATCTATCATCTTTAGCAGAGGTAGAATGACAATATTCAGGGGTCAAATTCACCCAAATGACAAAACACTTATCCTGGTTTGGATTTAAGTAAATAAACATGTAAACACCACAAGACTACTTATTTAAGACTTCACTCCAAAATGCTATCTGGCAGTTTCAGCAGTCAACACAATGGTTTCATCTTTTCCAAAACACTTGTAATTCTACCTTCAAAAACTGTTAGCAAAGATCTCTCATAACTTTTAAAAACAAGCCATAATAGGATAATACAAAAATCCCTGAGGGCTTGTTTCCATTGCGGTCCTATAAAGATAATAAAGGAAAACAAACGGGGACTGGACTGCCCACTGTACCTTTTATGAAATTAGAAAAAACAGTGCTACTTTTGTGAGTCAACATCTTAGTTTCCACATTGTAAAATCCTGAGTTTTAATTAACAGTGTGAACAAATGAAAAAAAAAATGACCCTTTATGGGTCCATTTTATTACATTTGTACACCGACAAAACATTCACAAACTCATTATACTATATATGTTACAGTGAAATTGGCATTCCAGGGAAATTGAAAGAGGAGCGCTTGTTTTTACCACCCACCCAGGCAATTCTGTATAACCAACACTAGAGGGCAATGAATGCACACTGAATCCACACTGAATCCACACGCATGCACATGCGTGTGTGCGTGTGCATGTGTGCGCATGCACACATGCACACACGCACACATGTGTGTCGTCGTGGACACTGGATAGTAACCATAGACTGTAACCCATGAAAATATATATTCTCCCCCTATCGGTTCACAACTCGGACGGCGCTGATTCGACTAGCAGACCTTCGGCCGGTCGGCGCGGGCCCTCGCGCCTGCTCCTCCTCGGCCTCAAGCTCTGCTGAGTCGGCGCGCCTCCGTCATGGACAATAACTATTATCACGTGTGCGTGTGAACGCGTGTTCAGCGTTCCCCTAGCGTAGCTTCCTGGTTGCTATGTGGGGGGGAACAACAAAAGCCAGGTCGGCCTCGCATCAAAGCCCCGCCTCGCGCCTCCTCCTCCTCCTCACGCCGCCTCGTATCAAAGCCCCGCTTCGCGCCGAAGCCCCGCGCCTAAAAGCGAGCGCTCCTCTTTCAATTTCCATGGAATGCCAATTTCCCTGTGACATATACACACAATGTACACACACAATATACACACACAATATACACACACAATATACACACACATATACACACACAATATACATACACACACATACACACACACACACACACACACACACACACACACACACACACACACACACACACACACACACACACACACACACACAAATACTGTATACACGTAAATACACTTTCACCTGAGGTTCAATACACTACACACGCTCGACACACACACACACACACACACACACACACACACACACACACACACACACACACACACACACACAAACAAACACCCACATGCACACACGCGTGTGTGCACACACACACACACACACACACACACACACACACACACACACACACACACACACACACACACACACACACACACACACACACACACACACACACACACACACAGCGCTCCTAGTTGTTATAGGATGGGTAAATGCAGAGGAAGAATTTCACGTATGTGCATATATACATATACATACAGTGACAAAAAACACCCCAACAAATTCTATTCTATTCTACACACATTCTCACTTTACAAACATTATCTACTCTTCTGTCCCAGTTTAACACAACGCCTTGCGATGCAACACCTGTGGATCAGCTTTTTTCCGAGGTTCTGTTTGTTGTCATTTTGGGGGATTTTGTTGTGTGCAGAAATGTTTAGAAAATTTTGAGTGGGAAGCATTTTGTGTGGGAAGCAGTGATGGTGTATTCAGTCTTAAAACCTTGTTAGGACAAAATGCCACATTTGTTCAGTCAGAATGTGATAAAATATTTCTTTTGATGTGTAGTTTGAATTGTGGGTTGGCGATTCAGCAGAATAAAGAAATATGTCTTAAAACCTATTTTTCAGTCATGGAAAACATTCTGCTGCCTATTGCAGTTTGGAGTATTCAATACTTCGATTTCAAATACACATTGGGATTCATATTGTATCACTACCCCCATTAGCAATTTATTTATAAAAAATCCAGCCTGATCTCCAGAGATTACCGTAACATTGCACGGAACGAGTGCACTTCATTCCGTGGATAGTCGCCTCGGAACTCCCAAATTGCGTGCATATGTACGGCGAGTCCCACGGTGGGCGTAACCAGTCGCAACACGGAAAAACCCGGAAGCAGAGCAGTCCCCACAATAAAATTTACGATTCTGTGCCTATCGGTACATAACTCAAACGGCGCTGAGTAGGCACAGGCGAATGTCCCACCGTTCAGGACGGCAACTCGTCGCCTTAGCTCCCTCGGTGGTCCTTCACGGGGTGACAATTCGCCTGTGACTGCGCGCCTCCGAAATGGTTTTGTCACAAGGCAGCGCCGTACCATATGCACGCAATTCGGGAGTTCCGAGGCGGCTATCCACGGAATGAAGTGCACTCGTTCCGTGCAATGTTACGGTAATCTCTGGAGATCGGGTTGAAAAAATCACACCCAGTGTGAAGTGGGCGGTGTGGTCACAGTGGTCATCACAGTGATGGAAGTTCACTTAAAGAAAAGTAATATTGTGGACCAACCATTGTACACCCCTAACTTAAAAAAAACCATAAATGTGTTTTTTTTAAGTGCATAGTCCTATTTATAGGGCTATGCACATGTGTCATGTTTCACTAGCCAATCACAGTCCTGAATAGACTGTGATTGGCCAATCACGGTGCAGGGTTAGGGGGGTACACTGGTGGCCAATCACAGCGCAGGGTTGGGGGGGTGCAATTTCCAAACCTCACATATAGGGGCGGTTTCACCGCCAAAAAATCCAGTTTGATGACTGAGTCCATGGTTAGATATCTTATTTAGAAGGGTACTTTTTCATAGCGTAGGATAAGCATATTTTCACTCCTCCTTGCTCATCAGACAAACATCTCCTTGTTGACCCACATGAGGGTACGAGTGTCGTTGGGCTTGCATTCATACTCAATGCTGTTAAAGCTGTTCCCCCCCCGACAGTGGTCTCTCTTGTTGTAGTTGTAATATTTCACCTGCCACACTGTCTCAAACAGGCCCACTTCTGTGAACTGAAGAGAGAAACAGTTAATGTATATAGTGACATAAACATACATTCACAAAATGTAATGTTATTGCAACCTTATGCTCCAGAATGAACAGGATTAAGATAAATTCATAGACATGCTTCTGCTGTGTACACACACACACACACACACACACACACACACACACACACACACACACACACACACACACACACACACACACACACACACACACACACACACACAGAGGTCCAATGTTACGTGAGTAGAGAAATAGAGAGTGAATGTCTACATGTAATCAATAGACATCTGAGCAAACTCTCTGCCCACACAGTCAGGAAAGCCCAGCTGGACAACCATGTTATGTGCCAGCACAGTGAGTCGACAGTCATATTAATTGACTAAATTAAACTGATTACCAAATGCTATTTGTTGTGTTTGTGAAAAAATGGTATGGCTTTAAACTAATTATTGCCAGGCATTCATTGTTGAATTCAATATCCACCCCCCCCCCCCCACACACACAGAGCATGCCATTTCAAGAAGGCTCAAGGTGATTTAAAGTGGGAAACATGCAGAGGAGACAGATGGGTGAATATACACACAAAGGCACAAACACACACTCATGCAAACAGGCATACACACAACCCCACAGATGTGAGCAGACAGTAGGTCATTATTGTATTGCATGGTTATTGGTTATTGGTTATTGGTTATTATCTCTATACCTTCATTCTAAGTGTCATTAGAAATTGTGCACAGTTGTGGCCTACATTCCTCATTATGGATTGTGTTGTACAGTGCCCCTAGATTCATGGCAAATTAAGTCATATGAAGTCAAACATCTGATGGGACAGTAGATAACTAACTCACCTTATTACAACCTGTGATTGAGAATGTTTAGATAAAACATGTGGACCCCAAATAAACCCAGCTACTGTCATAAGAGTAGCAGATCTAGCAATATTATTTGGCATTTCCTCTTTTATTTATGATAGTGACAACAAGAGAGACCCAGTAAAGGCAGGAGAGAGAGGGGATGACATGCCGAAAAGAGCCTTTGATCAGATTCGAACCCAGGCCAGCTGTGGGAAGGACTATAGCCTTATGTGGTATGCATTCTTACCAGGTGAGCCAGCCGGGCGTCCATGAGGCAATATTTTAAACATGTTGCACAGAATCTTAATTCAGTTTCCTGACAATTTCTAATTAAGTCCTTGCTTTCATTTACTGTCTCTGCCTGTGTATTTTCAATGTGATTATCAGTCCAACTCGTCATACATCTGTTATCTTGTGACTTTAAAATAGCGAACTCCCACATGTAACATCATTGTGAGGTACAATCATAACATTGTTAGATTTAAACACTGAGAGGTGTGTGTGTGTGTGTGTGTGTGTGTGTGTGTGTGTGTGTGTGTGTGTGTGTGTGTGTGTGTGTGTGTGTGTGTGTGTGTGTGTGTGTGTGTGTGTGTGTGTGTGTGTGTGTTTGTGCTCATATGTGAGTGGGGGGTGTCTCAGCTTTTGTCTGATGTAAGGGGCGCTCCATGGATAAAAGGTTGGGAACCACTAATCTAAATAAACATCTAAACATCTAAACATTCCCAGAGTGGAACTAAGCACGTAGAATAGAAAACTTTAAACAGAGTATATTCTCATGTTGAGCCAAGTTCATGCATTACCTACCTGTATGCTGATTTGGACAGGTTGTCTCTCCCCACTCTTGGTGTGAGCGACTCCTTCGGTCTCATACTTTCCAGTGTACACAACGGACTGGGGGTCTTTGGACTGTTGCTCCAGGGGGAACGTCACCGCTCCCACACTCATGGACCTATATGGACAGAACACAGGGAAGAGGTTTATTACAAACGTGACGCTGTTAAGATTGTCACATTAACAATAATGTTTAAATGGACTGTAAAATGTGACACCCTGGTTCATAAAATGTGACACCTACTCTAAATGAGTCTTATTATAATCTGAGCCCACATTAACTGCATCGCCTGTAGGCATACATTGTTGTGCATAGAGTACTCCAGCAGCCAAGCTTGCCTAGGGCGCCACCTGCAGAGTGTATATCAAATAAATCTTGTTTTATAGTTAGATAGAGAACAGAAAGCAGTGGTGCAAGAAGTGAAGGTAAGTTCTATCTTGCACCTGCTCCTGATAGCAGAACAAGGGATGTGATCCAAGAAGCCACAACTGACCGGGGAGTTAACGGTTGGAGTCTGAGAAACCTGTGGAGCGCAATACACATACTGTAATTCCATTATTAACTTTGGCTTGGGGATATGAGAAGAGTGCATGATTCGCATTTAATTGGAACACATACTGTAGATGACATTTAACATCCTGACCTAAGTTATGAACAGAACACCTATCTAATCTAGACCTACTGTACGTGTATGAAGAATACTTACGAAAGAAGCACACAGATATCTTTATATGTTATTGACCTAGGCAAACTGTCAGATGATAAACAATGTTATATTGAGGGGTAAGGAGGAGTCATCAGAAGGTATAAAACTTTGGGACTTTGAGGTATATCTATCAGGTCAGAGGAGTTGAAGCAGGCCACAGCTCTAGTCCTAATCAGCATGGATTTGACACACAGCCAGTAGGGGTGTTATTATAATCTGGATGGGCCTTCTGTTCCTTTCTGTACCATCTTTCTCTGTACAACAACACCCTTAGAGAATACGCCACGAAGTGAAACTCATTCATGTAATTAATTAACGGTCTTCCTAACTTCGACCACTGATCATGACATTTAGAGCGAAAATATGTTGAAGCTATGTTAGGGTGCGCTGGCGTATTATGTTAGCCATGATACAAGACTGTTATATTATCTGACCAATGACCTTCTTCATCCAAAGCTATTTGTAAGACAAACAACAGCATGTAGCGCCTATTATTACAACTTTGCAAAGCAAATGTGTTTTTCGAGTTCTATTTATTCCCCTGCTTGAGAACGAGAAGTGGGGAAAAAAGCATTACTAAGATGTGGTGATAATTCACAGACATCTGAGAGGAGAAATCAGTCTACATACGTGGCTTCAGCCGCGCCGGGCTTCACGACCACATCGATTTTGTACTTGGAGCCCGTCAACATCTTTATTGTCCGCGTTTGGCCAAATCTCGCTCCATCCGACTTGAAAAACACGGCGCTGTTATGGGGCATCATCTTCATTGAAATCCCAATTTTAATAACCTGAAGACCGTCGCCCATTCTTTTTGATTATAGCCTAGATGTTTTCTGTGATGATTCCACTCAGATCCTCAAAATAGAGCAGGACGCAGGTGTGAATCAATGTCGCCTGATCACACAGATCCACCAACATGAAATGTCATGACGAGAGAGCGCAGACACATAGGCTATAGACACATAGTGGACAGCCTAGCAATGTTCAGTGTGTGCTGTGCTCTAATCCCACCTAGATGAACGTATATGCGGTCAAGACTAATCCTCCAGTCCCCCCCTACCTCCCCCCTCTCTCTCTGTCTCTAGGTGACAGTCAGACTGGCAGTAAATGCATCTGCTGTCCGCATGGAAGTTGTTTTGTCGCTGTCCGTGGTGCTGAACAGATGCCAAGCATTCTGCAGTTCCTTTGATACTAGAGTTTCTGAGCAGACTTTTACATTTCTCTTCTTTGTTTTCTTAATGGAAGATGGGAATGTAATGACAAATTCGCGTGTCAGCCCATTCGAAAAACTGGAGTAGCCTAAAAAAAAAATTCAATGTTATTTGACAGGAGGAACCAGATTGTACAACTAATAATGACCTAACATCAAGATCTGGTAAATATGTCATATTATGGTTAGCCTACATCAGGGGTCTTCAACCTTTTCAGGCCAGGGACCCCCAAACTGATGGAGAGATGGAGCAGGGACCCCCTACCTCGTTGGGTAGGGGGGTTACCACATATATTGTGTATACAATTGAAGCTGTGATTGGCCAGTATAGTCACTTTGATTGGCAGCTGTGCCTTGTTAGTGTTTGTGGGAGACTTCTAAGTTCTGCCACCATCTCGGCCAGTCAGGTGCGCAGAGAGAGAGAGCTTGCGACACTGAAGGTGTGCATTTCTGGATGAAGGATAACAACTTCTGCCTCCATGTATCTGTTTGCTAAAATATGGTCGATTCATGTTATGTTTAAAGACAAATTGACAGTTTTGAAGAAAAAAAAAGAAGTTTTAAAACAAAAATATTGTTTAATCAAACTTTCGCGGACCCCCTGCAGTACCTTCGCGGGCCCGCTAGGGGTCGTGGACCCCCTGTTGAAGACCTCTGGCCTACATATTATGGGAACTGGTTAGGCCTACATGGCAGTCAAGCGGCTAGCCTACACATACAAATCTTCAGTCTCAGCTTTAACTCTGACTGCTCAGAATGTAACTAACACTGAGCTTTCTGTTGTTGTTGTGGTCATTCTAATCACTAGCAGACCGGAGATAGATGTGAAGCTTGCCTAAAATTGATGTAGCCATGGATTTGGCTAATGAGTGAATAGTATCTCATTCATGGATTGTAGCCTACTCTCATCGTTCTGTGATAGACGGCGGTCTAACCATATTTTGCCGATAGATGGCGTAAGTTAACCACAAGAAAAAAGGAGGCTGTGCGCCATCTCTATGTCCTCACTTTGGATGGGCAGAAGAAATAACAGTTTTTGAGCTGATCTCCTATAGCTCTCTTTTCCCGGTACAAACCCCCTTGAAGCATGATGCTTCACACAGACAATCTGAGATCAAATACAGTTTTGTTTGAGTGGATATTTGCCCTACATAATAATACACCATACAACAATAATAATAATAATAATAATAATAATAATAATAATAATAATAATAATAAATCAATCCCCAACATATACTGTAAAATACATTGCAATGTAGGCTATAGCCCAATGAAAGCGTATGCCAATCTGTATAGCCAAGGCCTAATAAATCGGCATATGTGTTTTTAGTGCCGTCTGTTTTTCATGGATATAGCATCTGAATTATCTTATCTCCTTTCATATGAGATGGCTACCACTTGATTGATTGATTGATTGTTTGATGTACTTTATTTAGTAAGACATGAGAACAACAGTACATGAAAGTACAAATTCACAATACAAGGTCTACTAAACTGGAAGACTCATAAAGCACTAAGCTTGTTTAAAATGAGATGCCCACGCACACAAATCATGATGACATATAAGAGACTGACATATATACACACTACTATACAGAACGTCATACTAATCAGTGACGTCAGTAATCAGTAACCACCAAATCAGTAATTGTCATAGATAGGCTATTTGTTTCAAAAATGATAGATGGTGGTATATTTGTCGTGTGTGTTCACTTCGGATCACATTGGTCCTTTAACACAGAACCCCATCTTGCCTCTGTACAGCGATTTGGGAAATTGCCAAACAGGGTATTGAAACGGGAAAATGTTGCCAATATCATTATGAGATCCTAATGGGCCAACACATGGGCGCATTAACCACAAAGGATAAAGTTGTGGCTACGCGGAGTTTATTGCGTCTATATTGCGTCTCTTTATTTATTTTGTTTTGTAAGTCATGAATGCTAAGATAACACGTTTTTTTTCCCAAAGCCTGAATGCAAATTCCTCACAAAGTACCTTGATAACTAAACTGCATTCATTGGCTTTTGGAAAATATTTTAGAATCACAAATCACCGTAGAAGCACCATTTATAAACGCTCCTCTCCTCTGCCTTTTGTTGTTGTGACATGTATGATAAAGTAAGCCTACCTGCCTATATATATAGCCTAAAGTCATAGACCAAATCACTTGGAACCACAGGCACTCACTCCCTAACGCCGTGGTTCTAAACCTTTCAGGCCGTGACCTCCCAAAATAATCATTATTGTAACTGCCCCCCACCCTGATAAGCACTTGGAATGTAGGAGTTGAGGCATTACATTTTGTTTGACTGCAGTTCAACTTCCACAGATAAATATGTGGGGACCCCCCTGGGGGTCTCGACCCACAGGTTGAGAACCACCGACTTATGGAAGTCACTCCAATTTGACCTACAGAAGGGAGAGAGAGGGAGAGAGACAGAGCAGACCGGGTAGTAGTAGTAAAGTGAGAGTAGGTAGGACGTAGGAGGGAGAAGGAGTGAGTGTGCCCTCCCCTCCCCTCGCCAAACGTCTGCCCGGGTAGACGGTTCACTCCTTCATAACCCAACTCTTCCCGCGCCAGGCGCAGATGGCCAAAGCACCGCGAGCACCGAGGCATGCTACGGTACCCCAAACTGTCTGGCATGATGGTCTTATAGTTGCTCACATTTCATTCACATAGCTGCGCGTGTTTTACGCACGTGTGTGATAATTATTATTTGAGTTTATATTGTTGTAGGCTAAAGTCTCACAACTGAAAAAAAGATTGTGTCGCGAAGAAGAACACACAAGACTACATGTGAGTGTTCACCGGACTTCCAGCGGACACCTTGCCGGGCGCAGGTGATGCGATGCCCCGCAATCATACGGGCGATGAGACCGGCGGTGGCGGCGGCGGCGGCACTACGGGGCTCTGGATGAAGACCTCACCGGGTCGCCGGGTTGTTCATGACTACGGACCGAAGGATGTGGAGTCCGGGCGGAGCGCGATGAACAACGCCGCGGTACGACTCGGCGACGGGCTTCTCTCGCCGGGAACAACAGGTGGTGCAGCTGCTGGAGCGGAGAGGAGAAAGCAGGGCGCCCGGCTCAGTCTGCTCGGAAAGCCGCTGACCTACAGCGCGCAGAGCGGGCGCAGGAACGCACGGTACCGGCGCTTCCAGAACTGCCTGTACAACGTGTTGGAGAGACCGCGGGAATGGGCGTTCATCTACCATGCCTTTGTGTGAGTAGCCAATGCATTGAACACTTTAACAGTGTAACTTATCACCTGTTGCTCTGAAGTTGGGGCTCGTGCCTCGTGCACAAACTACAGCTACACATTGCAGTACGCAAACGATGTTTCTGTATAAGTTACATCCATCTATCTATCTATCTATCTGTCTGTCTGTCTGTCTGTCTGTCTGTCTGTCTGTCTGTCTGTCTCAGGGGTCATCGCCATGCTGGCTTGTGGTGGACATTTTTGTCAAAATTCTATTTTTGCCATGGACATACAATTGAGTGGACAATAATATTACCAGAAACATATAAGAGCTAATAGCCTTTACAGGTCTGTAACTCTGATAGTGCAAACTCAGAGTTCTGGGGGTCCTTGGAAATAGAAAAGTTTGAAAACCACTGTACTAGTTGGCTTGGCTCCTAATGTGCCATAGTGTCCTAGTAAATCAGTGTCATACATATTCTGAAGAAAACCTGGAGACTGACATGCAGTAATTGGGTCTAATGATCAAAATGACAACATTAAAATGTTTATATGTTAAAAACTAAAATTTTGCCATGGACATTGCCAAGTCTTGCCACGGACAAATCTGTACGTGTATGGACACATTGATGACCCCTGATCTGTCTGTCTGTCTGTCTGTCATCAATCAATCCATCCATCCATCCATCCATCCATCCATCCAGCCATTTAGACCTGAGGCCAATTCTAAAAACGTCTTCTAAATCCTAACCTAAGTTTTCTGATAAACTAAAATCATGTTGCTATATTTATAGCAACAACTAAAATGACACGGATACAGTCCCGGATTGAAAGGTATAATTGTTTGAGGTTGCTTGTGGAGAAACGGTGTCCGAGGACAGGAGATTGTCCGTGTTCGATTGATTGCAGTTACTTCAGAGCACAAACTTATGAGGTATGCTGGATATATTCAGTCCACAATCTGAAATAGATTTGTTGTTGATTGATTTTTAATTGTACTGGTATCTAACTGTCTGTTGGTCGGTCAGGTCGGTCGGTCGGTCGATCAATCAATCAATCAATCTATCAACACATCATGCATGAGTCATAAATATTTGAAATATGTGTTGGGGTGTTTCTTTTGTTTCACACACACACACACACACACACACACACACACACACACACACACACACACACACACACACACACACACACACACACACACACACACACACACACACACACACACACATAAACACACACACACACACACACACACACACACACACACACACACACACACACACACACACACACACACACACACACACACACACACACACACACTGTAGTATGGTTGTACTACGTCAGAGAGGAGAGGAGGTCTGGGAGAAGAGGAAGCATAGCTGACAGCGGAATGGAGAGGCTGCATGTGTGTCTGTGTGTCTGTGTGTGTGTGTGTGTGTGTGTGTGTGTGTGTGTGTGTGTGTGTGTGTGTGTGTGTGTGTGTGTGTGTGTGTGTGTGTGTGTGTGTGTAAAGAGTCAGTGAAAATCTCTTGTGTGTCAAGAGGGTGATAATCTGCATGTGTGTTTTTGTTTGTGTGTACGCACGCTACTGAGTATCTACGTAACAGAGATGAAGAGAGAGCGATATTGTGGATGTGTGTGTGTGTGTGTGTGTGTGTGTGTGTGTGTGTGTGTGTGTGACAGAGAAAGAGGAAAAGGGAAGAGAGAGAAGTTTGTATGTGTCTCTATGTGATAAAGAGAGGAAAAGAGGATATGTGCATGCGCGAGCACGCGCAGGAGAGATGGAGAGTGGCTGTGAAGCAGGATGTTGATGTTTTATTTGCTCAGGAGGGACAGCTGTGGTTGACAGGGGTTAAGTCCTTACATCTGCACAGAGAAAGCCTCCCACATTGCACAGACCTCAGAAGAGTGGAGCCGGACTGCAGAGATCCAGCCTCACTCACTACACTGACCTCAGAACAGTGGAGCTGGACAACACACAGAGACGCAGCCTCCCACACTACACTGACCCCAGGGCAGCATGTGTGGGTGTGTGTGTGTGTGTGTGTGTGTGTGTGTGTGTGTGTGTGTGTGTGTGTGTGTGTGTGTGTGTGTGTGTGTGTGTGTGTGTGTGTGTGTGTGTGTGTTAATGAACAATTATTATTATTATTTTAAATAGTGAAAATACCACAATGTTTGTATACCATCAAGTATAGTCGATTATGAAAAATCTATTAGAATTGCGGTTAGGGTTAATTATTTGGTCATGCATGGTTGCCTCCACTGTCGGTGTGTGAACTATGAGATGAAGCTGAATTGTGTTAGTTCATGCAGGATCTCAACGGGCCTGAAAATTAAAACCCGAACCGACCCAAGTGATTTGAAGTGTGAGCCCTACATGAGCCCGATCATAACATAGAATAATGAGCCCAGCCCGACTCATAACCTGAAAATAAATAAATAAATAATAAAACTAGAAAAGTCCACTCCTCTGAGCACAGATGTCCGCCACGGCCGTGGCCATGGGCAGTGCCTATATGGGGAGTTGCGTCATGATCCAAGGAATCGAGGGGGGAAATATTCATTGTACGACCTCATTGTACGGTTCAAGAGTTAAGGGACGTTCACACCAAGCATGATAACTATAACTATAACGATAATTATGTGAGCATCCACACTGATGAACGATAACGTTCTGTAAACAGTGGCACTAAACAGTAACACACACTGCGCTGTCCAACTGTGTCA
This sequence comes from Gymnoscopelus braueri, assembly GCF_963280865.1. Lineage (NCBI taxonomy): Eukaryota > Metazoa > Chordata > Actinopteri > Myctophiformes > Myctophidae > Gymnoscopelus > Gymnoscopelus braueri. The sequence continues at coordinate 22,226,801 of NC_137619.1, forward strand.
AAGCCCACTTAGAGGGGGAGAGAGAGTGATCTCTGTGGTGCTGAAAGATGCAGGCAATAGGATATATGGATAATCTGACTCTGATTATGAATTAAGGAGGCAAGATAGTTTTAGCTTACCTGAGTTAATGCCAGCTAGCCTACCATACCAGGTAGAGGAAAGAATTCATAATCGTCTCCTCATCTCCGTTAACAACAAAACTTTCAGAGCATTAATGAAACGGAATGCATCCCAGATGTCCTTCTGATGGATTTTGATTAGCTGTTAATGCTGCTCTCATTCATAAAATCGCTATGAAAGTGATCCAAACGATATTGTTTAAAACGTGAATCAGCGTGTTATTGTGCCACCATGAGGTTGATTTGAAAATTTGGGTGAGAGGTTCTCCCATGGCCTACTGGGAATGAGCATGCAAAGTGTCACGCAGGTCTGTCGGACTGAAATTGAGAACTCGAGCATAGCATTCCCTGATTTAGTTTAGCATGCTGCTTGGCTAAAATTAGGGAACATCCCGACTGCTGTTCGCGTCCCGACTGTACCTATTGCAACTTGTGATGGTACGTGTGAATGGATGGATGTGAAGTACATTGTAAATTGCATTTAAGTCGTCAGAAAGACGTAAATGAGTAAATGCAGTCCATTTACCATTTATGTGTAAGCAAAAACGCAACCTGTCCTTAATGTAATTCAAACCTCATTCACCCTCACACTACACAGTATCATCCTTAGTGTTGTTAATTTAACTCAAAGAGGGTATAAATGCAGCCAAATGGACTCATTCATTTGTAAAGTTACAAATAGATAAATGAATACTGAGGATTTTACTGTTTATATAGTAGTACACGATGTAGCCAATTAACATATGTATAGTAGTACATGTAGCCATTTAAAATATGTGTGTGTGTGTGTGTGTGTGTGTGTGTGTGTGTGTGTGTGTGTGTGTGTGTGTGTGTGTGCGTGTGTGCGTGTGCGTGTCTGTGTGTCTGTATGTTTTTATGTGTCAGCTTATTGGTGAGTTGCAGTAGATTGGTTCAGGCCATTAGTGGGCCACACACACACACACACACACACACACACACACACACACACACACACACACACACACACACACACACACACACACACACACACACACACACACACACACACACACACACACACACAATACAACAGATGTGGCTGGCAGAATGGTGTCCGAACCAAATTCCTGCTTTGATTGTTTCATTAGTATGCAGTGCTGTTAAACCAGATGCTGTGTGCATTCTATTGACGATCTACATGAGTGGTTGTCAAACCTTTTAGTTTCAAGGACCCCCATAACTTTGAGATGGACCCATAAGGGTCCATTTGGTTGCATTTGTACACTTTCTGAGTTACAGCCCTGTAGCAGTCCATTTTAAGGAACCCTGGCTGTCCCCTGACCCCGCTTTTAGAACCACTGCTCTACAGGATTCAAGGGCTTTATGCGTGTGTGTGTGTGTGTGTGTGTGTGTGTGTGTGTGTGTGTGTGTGTGTGTGTGTGTGTGTGCGTGCGTGCGTGCGTGCGTGCGTGCGTGCGTGCGTGCGTGCGTGCGTGCGTGCGTGCGTGCGTGCGTGCGTGCGTGCGTGCGTGCGTGCGTGCGTGCGTGCGTGCGTGCGTGCGTGCGTGCGTGCGTGCGATCGTGCGTGCGTGCGTGCGTGCGTGAGTGCGTGCGTGCGTGCGTGCGTGCGTGCGTGTGTGTGTACATGCATAAATCCAGGCTCCTGCTTGTTCATGTCAGTCAGTTTACATACTGTAATTGGAATATCTAATCTTGCATCATGCATCTTACTGCATCATCTGTAGATCTTTGATGTTTGCATCTAATCCATCTAAGACAGTTGACTTGCAGACACTTTCTGATGTGCCTCTAATCAACAAAAGGGACTGATAAGCTTATCATTGTGCCTTTTGCAAAATAGTGCTCGCCTATTGAATAAGCGGTAACCTTAAGATTCAATCACTTAATGTGATGGCGTATGTGTCCGGCTAATCACATTTAGACAGATGAGTTCCAACCCCAATCTGCATCATGTGCTCTACTTTGTGGCCAAAGATGCTTTGTGGCCAAAGATGTGTGTGTGTGTGTGTGTGTGTGTGTGTGTGTGTGTGTGTGTGTGTGTGTGTGTGTGTGTGTGTGTGTGTGTGTGTGTGTGTGTGTGCGTGCGTGCGTGCGCGCGTGCGTGTGTGTGTGCGTGCGCGCGCGCAGTGGCTATTAGTGTGGATGTCTGTGCGCACACGCGCATCCATGCCAAGTGTAGTGAATGAGACATTTCACACAAAGACCTTCCTGTCCCTGTGCAGATGACATTAAGCAAATGTCCATTCCTACTTATGCTGACGTGCATGTGAGTGTGTCGGACAGTCACATGGCTCTTTGTGCGTCAGACATTGATTCCAGCCAGTCTGGTGCATCGACAAGTAACATATCAGCCCAGCAGACATTGCACTTTGGCAACACTTGCCAACCTCATCTAAATGTTCAACCTCCGTCCGGATTTAATCCTTAAACCACACACTGATTTCACCAGGTCATGAGATGCACTAACAAGCTGCCACAGTTAATAGCCTGTGCAGTCTGCGTATGTTCAGCTTGCTTTGAAGACTAGAGATTCGGGCCGCCACGCAGCCCTCACATCCACATCACACCACTGATCCGACCGATATGCCCATATATGGGCACATCAGAGGCCCCCAGGGGCCTCATGCACAAATCATCATTGCTAGGCAGCGGTTTCTGTTGCGTCTGACATCAGTGAATGTTACCACTGTCCACCATACCAGTCTCCATAATGATGACGTAGTTTTTTTGTCTAGCAGAGCGCGCTCTGACTCCATTACTCTCAATAGCCTGTGCAGTCTGCGTATGTTCAGCTTGTTTTGAAGACGTGGGTGATGTGGTGTCATCAGAGGTAAAACTTACGTTGTGATGTTAGCTGCCTCTGGGGCTGGTGGAGAAATCCATCTTTCTGAATGATGAAAATAGTTGAATGTACGGAGACATTTCCATCATCATAATCCTCATTTGTTAAGGTTCGCTGCTGTTCTGTCTTTTGATGTAGCGTGTCCTGTTTTTAGCAACACTTTGCTCTGTTAAATGCTAAATCCCCCTTGATCGCATGATGTTCAGTTAATCCATGGTGACGGTCAATTATTCCACCTCTGTACTCCTTCGACTGCCAGTGCCAACCACTTCTGGATTTAAAATATGAACATTAAACTTAAACAGGCTTCCCACAGTACCCGTGGAATCCATGATTTCTTTCTATTTACTGTACTCAGATTTGGTCTACAGCCCGCCTACTGTATCCGGTAATTTGCAGACACACATTCATACATGAATGTACATAAACCGTTTCTGTATCCTTTAATAACAATAACCCAATGTCTGAAACATTTAATTGATATCCAAATGTCAATATAAGGAATGGACATTCGGAGTCAATCCTAGTTGAGTGTTGATTTAATGGTATATTACGCAGTTGGAGCGATGAAATACGCATATTACGTCGCCCCGGAAGGGAAAACAGCCCGCCTCGTCCTGTGAAAGGGGGGAAGGGGACGGGCATGAATGAAAGTCTGAACGTAACAGTTTCAGGAAGTGCACTGACTGAATTTTCCTTTCTTGCTAAGAAATTGGGCTTACTTACTTTCATTACTTCAGCGTGGACATAAAGGCATGCGATATGCCTTTTCAGAGAGATCGTATAAATCGCGATACAGCGAGTGTGTGTGTGATGTGTCGGGTCTAGGCAGAGATCGAGTCACAGGAACACAGAGCTGGTATTTTCGGCGAATGCCTTTCTTTTGTGTGTGTGTGTGTTTGTGGGTTACTTCATCGCGCGTGTGTGTGTGTGTTTGTGATCGCGCGTAAAATATTCATGTGCACGGCCAGTCAGACAATGTGTGTGTGTGTGTGTGTGTGTGTGTGTGTGTGTGTGTGTGTGTGTGTGTGTGTGTGTGTGTGTGTGTGTGTGTGTGTGTGTGTGTGTGTGTGTGTGTGTGTGTGTGTGTGTGTGTGTGTGTGTGTGTGTGTCAGACAAAACTCCATCACAGCTCCATCACAGCCCCCGGCCTACTGCCGGATCTCCATAGATGCTTATATATGGGCATATTGGTCGGATTGGTGGTTCTGGACAACCGCCACTCCCTCGGGTCCTTGGCAATAGGCACGACGAGTTTGAAGTCGAACTTGTGATATCATAGAGCGATGTCAGAGTATGACATCATCAGTGACATCATCATATCGGTGACAAAAGTTTCATATCGGTCTGGCCCTGCTGTACCTGTCAAATAAAGGCTTGGAAAAGCCTTTTTATGTGTTTAATGACAATTCCTAGTCACTTGCCGCCAGAAATACTATTCTAATCACTGCACTCAATGCAAGTCCACACGGCAAAATCCTCCGTGTTAATCTTACTCCAAGAGTGTCATTTTACATTTTTACTCTCCGAGTTAAATTAACGCTGAGAATTCTACTGTGCAGAGGATAATCTGGATAATGGTATCAGCCGGATGGCTTAAATGGAAATGCACAACTAAATGGATGGGTTTGGCCTCTCCAAGTGCGTACCTGGGTGGAATGTACAGGTCCCTTCTCAGAAGGCTGCTCATTATTTCTGAGAAGGTGCTAACATTTGAGACACCCGGAGAGCATGAAAAGAGCCTCTGTGTTTAGGTTCACCAGCAGGTAGCGAGGTTGGCAGGAACCCAATGGAAAATGCTGGAAAAGGCTAAGAGAAAGAAAAGACCTCGTTAGATAGGACTGATCTCTCTGTGTGTGTGTGTGTGTGTGTGTGTGTGTGTGTGTGTGTGTGTGTGTGTGTGCGTGTGCGCGTGTGTGCGTGTGCGTGTGTGTGTGTGTGTGAGTGTGCGTGCGTGTGCGCGCGTGTGCGTGTGTGCGTGTTTGTGTGTGTGCGTGCGTGTGTGTGTGTGTGTGTGTGTGTGTGTGCGCGCATAAACACTGTCATGGCGAGTTCCGGTGTGTGTACGGATGGGTACAGGACACAGTAACACAGTACAGACACAGCATGGGTTCTGTTGGCACACTCTCGTCAGAGTCCAAACACACTGGAGGATGAGGAGAGAAGGAAAGGTGGACAGAGAGAATGACAAGGGAGAGAGAGCGAGAGGGGAGGAGGGCAGCAGAGAAGGAGTGTCAGCATCCATAAAGATGAGAATTGGGGAAAGTTGAGAGCAGGTGAAGCAGAAGAAAGAGAAGTTGAGAGAAGGTGACGCAGAAAGAGAGAAAAAGAGGGAGCTAACGAGTATGGTCAGTGTACGTACCAGCAAATGACAAGATCAACATGATCTCCATATATTTGTTGTAGGGCTAATGGTCCATTCGCAGCCATAACACTGAGCAGTCTTCTGTCTATGAAACGCTGAAAAGTTTACACCCATGAGGTCACTGGAGTAAATTCTGTGTACATGGAAACTATTACTCTTACTCCCTTTTTAGCCGCTAAGCTTGGTGGCCAAAACATGTCTTTTTATGCTGTGTTTTATGCAAAATAACAATCAGGTACATGTAATGATGTAATAATGTTAAAATTATAGCAATACTAGAGGTTCACATCTAATGTTTCAACACCTATGTCGCACCCCGATCCGACCAATATGGAGCTGACTGATTTGTTTGCGCCTGATGCCATGATGACACATTGAGGTTAGACAACACACTCCATATGTGGGCGTAGCTGTATTGGGAACTCCTTATATGTTATGTCAGAGTGACATGGCCGTGGTCCACTGGCTGGTAGTAGCCAATTGAAATATAGGATAAATTGTATAGGCATCCTAGACTGGATTGTTTTCGATGCTCCTGAGTCGGTTTTATTAAGTGTACAATGTTTCATGTCTCGCTAGGCCGGGGTCGGCCGCGGAGGAGTGCGGAGGACAGGCCACCGAGGCCTCTCCGCACGTGGTCCCTCCGCGCCTGGTCGGGCCCGCAGGCTGCAAGCAGCGTCCACCGAAGCACACGAGGTGCCGGCGGGGCCCTTGCAAGAGGCGGGCTACGAGTGCCTATCGGTCAGGGAAAAGCAGCGGGTTCCACGGCCCTTGCGGGCGGCATGGTTCCCGTGGATCACAGTGCACGACTAGAGTGGCCACCGTGGCCGACGGCGGGCCCTGCATTCGGGCAGGCCTGCCGTCCGTGTCCCCAGCGTCCGCACGCTGGTCCATATATCCGGGCTGGACCATATGGACCACCATCAAGGTACCTAAACTAGAACATGTGAAGGGGTGGGGGTGTATATACAGGTCCCATGGTCATTAGAGAGGATAGGTAACACCTGAAACAATTTCAGTACTGTCATTGACATTCAGAAGACATCACAATATCATTCAGGTAATAAGGCCATAGTTTATAGCCCCAAATTATGACAACAAATTTACCAGACTAGTGCTTCGAGTGTATGTATGCGTGTGCAATCCGTGTGTGCGTGAAGATATAGGGAAGGAGTCAAGGGGAGTTTGTGCTGATCAAATTACACGTGTGTGTGTGTGTGTGTGTGTGTGTGTGTGTGTGTGTGTGTGTGTGTGTGTGTGTGTGTGTGTGTGTGTGTGTGTGTGTGTGTGTGTGTGTGTGTGTGTGTGTGTGTGTGTGTGTGTGTGTAAATCATTAGTCATACGGTCATCCATACGTCAGGAGCGGTGCCGGCTGGTTTAGCAGACTGCTGCTTGATTGATGGAGACAAACCGTGCTGGCAGTGCACCCTGCTCACACAGTGCATGTAGTGGGCTGGTGCTACGTAGGCCTGTCACAATTACATTATTGCCTAATTGCAATTATTTTGCATAATAATCGTATATGGTTTCCACATTAAGATATTCTCATGCATTTTCTAATATTTAGAAAAAAATGCTGAATGAGCCGATCTACTTACAGCTCCTAGATCGGCTATTTTACGTTTTTTTATTTAAGTATGAAGTATAAAAGACGTATAAATGGTAAATGGTGCATTTATATAGCGCTTTACATAGATTGTGCATTACATTCACCCATTCACACTAGGCCTGTCCCCGACTAAGGATTTGTTTAGTCGACTCTAATTGGCGACTAATTGCCAATAGTCGACTGGCAGTCGACTAGTATTAAAAAAAAAAAAAAAAAAAATTATTTACTAATTATTTTCACACATGCTTTGCCATGGAAATAAAGCCCCATTGAATTGAATTGAATTGAGAGAGAGTGAGAGCGAGACAGGAAACAAGGTACTGAAAAGTTCATGTAGGGTGATGGAGAGAGATAGAGAGATGGTGAAAAGAAGAGGTGTTGTGAGGTACTGAGGGTAATATGAAATTGAGACAGGTGTTAGACTGGAGAGTGAGAGAGAGTAAGAGAGAGGGAGGGAGGGAGGGCCGAAGGAATAAAAAAGGGTGAAGGAGGAGTAGAGGAATGCAGCGAGAGAGGTACAGAGAGACATGAGAGAAGAGGAGCATTGGTATAGGTTTGGGAGAGAGAGGTATGGGAGCAAAGTATCAGTGAAGAGGAGAGGAATGCAGAGAGAGATGGGGAGAGAGAGGGATGGGGCATTAGAGGTTAGATAATGTTGGAGGTATGTGGAGGTCGACAGAGGGGGGATTGTGTGTGTTCCAGACAGGGTGATCTCTCCGTCATAGCACCCAGACTTATGCTATTACCATATGGACACCTCCTCCACACACACACACACACACGCACACGCACGAGCACGCGCACGCGCACGCACACGCAAACACACACACACACACACACACACACACACACACACACACACACACACACACACACACACACACACACACATAGACCATACAGCACTACTAGACTACAAAATCATACATACAGTACACAGGCAGGCACAGCAACACATTTTGAAATATTACAAACCTTTCTCCCATAAACCTTTACTTAATTAAGTAAAACATCTGAGTATTTCTTCACCTACTGCCTGCCCTGCTTTCACACAATTTCCATGTGGCTTGTACAGTTAGCTAACCGATGGCTAATGCTTAACCACCTAAACACCAGCATCCGTTTTGTGGGGAAAGCTTTTGCAGAAAATAGCAGATCGACGACCTTGTTGCGACGCGTTGTGAGCTTAAGTTGTCAGTTGGCTATTTTCAGCGAAAGCTATCCCCACTGTAACAGAAAACAGAGTTTTCAACTTTTTCAACTAGGGTTGAGCATTAAGGGACTCCGGTCAACCATCCGACGGTAACAGAAAACAGAAAAGACACTAGAGCAGGTCCACTTTGTTTTTAATTTAGACAAAGGTGCGAAGAAGAAAAGAAGGAAGAGACAGAACTGAATATTGAATAGTTAAAGGATCTACACCATGAATTTAAAAAATATATTTGATATTTAATATCATATGGTGTATGTCCCTCAAACCTTTTTCAAAAGGTTTGAGCCTAAATCATCACTCAGATATACTCATCCCAAGTCAATTGTCTCTGGCTTATACAGCACTTTCAGCTGCAATACCAAAACGTGCTTTTGGGCAGGGGGGGGGCTACTGAGCAATTCTGTCTGGCCATCATCAATGCAATGGCATTCTGAAATGGCCTGTTCAGACACGCCCATTCTGAAAATCTCTTAAATGAGAATGAATGACTGAATGTTAAAAAAAAATATTTTTTGGGGTACAAGAGACACTGGGGAGCCCAAAAATACCCCCCCCCCCCAAAAAAAAATGAAATTCATGGTGTGGCACCTTTAAAGAATGAGACAGAGAGAGAGAGAGAGAGAGAGAGAGAGAGAGAGAGAGAGAGAGAGAGAGAGAGAGAGAGAGAAACCCCACAAAGGACCTATATCTACGTACAAGACAATTAATCAGAATAAACAACAAGTAGTCATCACAAATAAACACACGCCACACTGGTTCCCATTTTGTTCAAACCCAGAAGAAAGTCATTCAGATAAATTCAGTTCAGTTTATCAAACAAAAATATAGCCCACAGTTCAATGAACAAAACTCCACCTTGGGGTTTACCCATAACTCCACCAATGAAAACAAGGATATAAATCAAAATGAACAGTTTAGTACAAATAACTGAAACAAACCATGGAACGATACTTTTTTCTTTTATTGAAATGACAGGATATTGAATGAAAATGCAAATGAACAACAACTGCATAAACTTGAAACATAGGCCTAAATTTGCCTTGTATCAGTACTAAATATACTATTACTTATAGACCTCTCTCTAAATATGAAATGCAAGTCAAACACCAGAAAACTTTTAAAAGCAACATGACCACAGAAAGCTTATCTCTGTTTACTGGCCAACACAAGCTGTTTGACAGTGCCTTGAGTGCCTTGTGACATTTCCTACTACATGAATGCATGTTCAGCCACTCAACTGAAGACAATGTGACTGCTTGTAAGTACCGATGTGGAGCAATGTGTTCTCTAAATCACATTGAAAAGATAAGTAGCTACAGTCTAACACAGACCTCACATGTGGTAAAAACAAAACAAAACAAAACAAACCAAGTGGCACCATTCCGACCAGAATCTAGAATCCAAATCCCAATCCAAAGAATGGAAATATCTGAAGCATTTGGCTCAGCCCTACAGTATATTAGAGATTGTGTGGTCATCGCTCATCCATCCATAGAAATGACATTTCTGATTAAATTCACTCATTTTGATTGAATATAACATGATGCATTCGTACATACATTTTATTCTCCAGAGATAGAAATCCAGAGTTGATATACAAACCCCTGTTGCCTATATATCAAATCCTGCCTGAGCCTTTTCTCCCATGTCTCCCTTACAGTTTATCTCCCTCTGAGCTTTACTGCTGTCTATCTTAATACAGGATAACACATGAAGCTAGCTGAGTGCACTCAGTAAACTCTTAGAGGTTACATTTTTCTGTGCACTTTTCTTTTTCGAAGAAGAAAAAGACCCATTTAGCTCAAAGGGTTTGAACGAGGACATGAAGTGTAATCAAGGGTCGTCTAGTCAGAGTTGGAACTGCCGCTGAAATTGGAACCAGGAGAGTTAACAAGGAAGCATCCTTTGAGATTAAACTGGAATCAGTCCCAATACTCTTCTTTTATTTTTCTTCAAGTAGAGTGGGTAGTTATTAATTCACCTCAGTATTCTTTATCATGGTGAAAGACAGTACAATGTTTAACCCTACAGGTACATTCTGCTCAGAGAGTATAGAAATTGAACCTGGATCCATCTGGTTAGTGTTTGGTTTGATTCCATTTCGTATAACATTTGAGTTTACAAATGGAACCGAATCGGGTGTATTTGGTTCACTCTCAGAGTTAAATGAACCCTCAGCATTTTACTGTGGAGGACAGATGAGAGGCCAGCTCTCTTTAGCAGTCGGGAGACACAGCAGAGAAGACTCTGTGGGATGTATCCTATCCACAAGTTTCCTAGGCTGTGTGGGCATCACTTCCTGTCCATTTGATCCAATGAAATCCAATGAAATCCAATGATATCCAATGAAATCGACAGGAAGTGATGCCCACAGCCTAGGAAACTTGTGGAGCCGGGTGTTTGAGACCAGAGGCATCACTTCAGAAAAAACTAGAGGGCGGCAAAAACTTTGCTGCCCTCTTTCAAAAATAGCGAAGATAGCTTACCTACAAGCTCACAACACGTCATGTAGCTGATATAGGTATGGTTGATGACAAGAAAACATCCGGTCTAAAATCAGCTAAATCTGCAAAAAAGGTGAAGAAAATATGCATACAAGAACTGAATTTGGCGAATGAATGAATGAGTGAATGAATGACACCTTTGTTTGAGACCTACACATTTCTGACTCCGGATTGCAGTGTACAGGAATGTATCTCACACACACAGTCAGTTAGTTGTTCTTTTGGCTCCAGAAGGCTTACACTGTGAAAACACAACCTCATTCTGCATTAGCAATGGACTGCAAAGGACTAGGACCAAAGGCTGCACACACACACACACACACACACACACACACACACACACACACACACACACACACACACACACACACACACACACACACACACACACACACACACACACACACACACACACACACACACACACACACACACACACACACACACACACACACACACACACACACCGCTGGAGAAACCGCGAGAGAAACAAATCTGTGTGTTAAGGCAACTCCGCACCAAACAGACTCGTCCAGGCTATTGCAGACTACTCCAGACTGCAACAGACTGGTATTCGGTTGGCAAAAGTTACCATTTAAGTCTGTCAGCCGACTGGCCATTCATGTGCTAATTTGACTTTTAGCGTGCCAGCGTTGCCAGGTCTGCTTATTATAAGCGACTTTGGGCTTGTTTCCCTGCAAAGCCACTTAGGGATGTTCCCAGCGTTTTTTCTTCACTGACGTGCAGTGGTGTAAAGTAACTAGTACATTTACTCAAGTACTGTACTTAAGTACAATTTTGAGGTACTTTTACTTTACTGGAGTATTTCCAATTGTCTATACTTGTACTCCACAACAATTATTTGAAATGTTTAGTTACTAGTTACTTTGCAGATATAAATCATTATGAAACATACATTAACCACTTTAGCCCTATTTTGTACCTATAAGCTATTTGAAAATAGCAGATCTACAAGCTCACAACGTGTTGCGATGCACGCGTTCTGAGCTTGTAGATCTGCTATTTTCAAACATTTTTGTACTTTTACTTTTGGTACTTTAAGTACATTTTTATACCAATACTTTAGTACTTTTACTCAAGTAAATGTTGAATTCCGGACTTTTACTTGTAACAGACTCAGAGTACATCTATTGCATTCAAGCCTGGAATTTCGTCATTTTAGGGGCAAGGCCACTTGGCCTTTGGTGTTGTAATTTTTTGGAGGGCACAAAGGCCCTGCCCGGCCTTCCTGCCAGGGCAGGAAGGCCATCCAAAAAAATAATAACGATTTTTAAGTCCAAAAATGATTTTTAAGCCCACGGAAATAATGCATTTAACTTGAAGGTTAAGGATGATTGTATTTTAATATATTATAAGAATAGTATAACTATCTGTGAAATATTACCCATTTATTTCACAAAATAATGTGTTGGCAAATGACCAATATTTAGTTATATAGGTCTCAATATGTCACATTCAGCCCTGGACTTCACTGACTGAAGTAGGGGTCACATTAATCACATTAGATTCACAGAATGTATTTTGCCCACAAGTTATTTTCATTCAAATGAAATGTGAATGAACTTGCACTAATAATGACTTTAGTTGATTTTTCACTCTTTAAAATATAGTATTTCTTAATTATTAATAATTACTGCTTGTAGATTGGCTATTTTCACGATTTTAAATTGTTTTTAAATAATAATAAAAAAGGAACATACAAGATTTCCACCCGACAGCCATAATATATAGCCAATATGGTTCTGTATCAGTATATGAGTCCGTTTTTGAAGATTTCATTCTAATTGGCTACTATGCCTGAATATGAATTTCATGAGCCTGGGTAGGTCACCCTGGCTTGGCGGAGATATGCCCTGTAGCACACTCCGCACAGCAGCAGCAGCAGCAGGTGAAAGCAATTCACTTAATTGCTCGTTCTCTCTCCCTCTTTCCGTCTCCTCAATCTCTCGCTCGCTCTTTCTCTCTCAATCTTTCACTCTCCCTCTCTCTTTCTTTCCTTCTCTCTCTGCCGCTTTTTACCCTCTCTCTCTCTCTCTCTCTCTCTCTCTCTCTCTCTCTCTCTCTCTCGCTCTCTCTCTCTGCTTTACGAGCCTATTCATGCAATGCTTGAACTCCCACTCAGAAGGACATGTTTACATACTTGCGCATTACATATTTATACATAAACACGGATGCATGTGACTCCGTCACTGGACAAATTTACACACCTGCTCCCAATCACCACAGCGCAAAAGTAGGGCAAATCAATCAATCTCTCTCTCTCTGGGAGCAACAACAAGAAACAGTGAATGTAGGTTTTCATAGACATGGTCGCTTGTTTCTCTCACATAATCTGGCAACACCGACAGCCCTCTGTTGTCACTGCCACTGCGCTACCAGTCGGCTAAAAAGCTGAACATGTTCGGTCGGCTCTGGGTCGGCCGAAAAGGTCCCGACGGACCCCCCGACGGACCCCTAACCGACTGGCCGACGCTTCCCGAAGCCAATTCGGCCCAAAATCGGGCCGACTCAGATTGGTCTGGAGAGGGCTTTAGAGAAAGACAAATATATAGGAGAGAGAGAGAGAGGAGAAGTTTTTATAAATTGTGGAATATTTGTACTGAACAGGATAAACAGGAGAGACACTTCATCAATGACATTATTAAACACACACGCAGGCCCCCCCCCCCCACACACACACGCACACACACACTTTCCAGGCTTAAACATTGCAATCTTTGTCGTCACACTCCTCATTCCCATCATAATCCTTGTTCTCGTTATTATCGTTGTCATCATCATCACCAGTACATCGCGTTCTCCCTTCCTTCATCCTCCTGCTCTCCTTCTCATACCACCTCCTTATCATCATCATCATAATCATAATCATTATTTCTACTCATCTGTTTCATACTAAATTTTTCCATCTGACTCACGTGACACACAGCGAGTCATCATCTCCTCACGCACGCACGCACACACACACACACACGCACACGCACACGCACACGCACACGCACACGCACACGCACACGCACACGCACACGCACAGCGCACAGCGCACAGTATTTTGGTGAAACAGATGACACACTGTCAAATCCTCAGTGTTATTGGTCCATTTGGTTCCACTTGGTACACTGTCAGAGTTAAATGAACAGTGAGGGTTTTTACTGCGCAGACTGAGCTCAGGTTACCAGGGGGAGTGATATCTGTGTGGCACACATGGTGGCACCGCTCCTGATGGCCTTTCGCACAACAAATG
>NC_137619.1:22243196-22253196 GCF_963280865.1 Gymnoscopelus braueri
GTAGTCAATGGACTAAGCATGACAGGCCACCTGTATGGTCCTTTAAAATTAAATTAACACTCAGGACTGTGATGGGATTCGCACAATAAAAATAGTACAAAAGTAACATTATTAAAACATCACAGAAATACGTGTAGATTTGCTCCTATTCCAGCTAACCTGGTCTTTGATTCCCGTGTCAAAGGGGAGGGAGCTAATAGCACCCACCCGGTGTACTCCTATTGGTCTGTTGAGTTGTCAGGCAAAATGTCAACAGGAAGTGCACAGGTGGTTTTCATTGAGTTTGTTCAATTGATTCAGTGAATATCAATATATTGTGTCTTATTACAATGGCACCAGAGTTTAAGAGGAGACTGAAATCCCAGAGACTGAAATCTTCAGCTTATTCAAGAACATTGTCGAGCCCGTTAATTTATCCATTTGCAACTCAAAGAGTGTACACATGTAGCCTAACCAACTCCACTTGACTGGAACCTGGCAGTTCGATGAATTCAGGCCTTGACTGTCTGAAATGACAGATGAGAAGGAGGGATGCACATTGGAACTGAGACGCCCCCGCTGGACTGTGTGACGTTACAGATGAGAATGAGGGATGCACGTTGGAATTGAAACGCCCCTGCTGGACATTATAGAGGAGAAGGAGGAAACATGTGATATTGATGTGGCCAGGGAGAAAGAGGAGAGAACAGAGAGGTCGGGATGTGTGTGTGTGTGTGTGTGTGTGTGTGTGTGTGTGTGTGTGTGTGTGTGTGTGTGTGTGTGTGTGTGTGTGTGTGTGTGTGTGTGTGTGTGTGTGTGTGTGTGTGTGTGTGTGTGTGTGTGTGTGAGAAGGTAGGACACAAGCTGCACAGAGTTACACAAAGATAAATGACATGTCCTGATTCAACAGGGAAAGTCATATTCAATAGTATGATATTCTTCACATCTATTATGAAATATTCTTCACATCTATTATGAAATGAGATTAAGGAAATGGAAAATGGAGTGGGTAGGTGGGTGACTGTGCGAACTTATTTGGCGGGTGGCGGATTCAAGGGCTAAGGTATGGTATTTTTGTGGAGCAGAAAGGAATTATGTGGTTTGAGAAGGTGGAAGTGGATGGAGGCAAAGTAGTGCAAGAGGGGTGTGCGCAGATTGTTTTAGTAAACTGAGCTGGGCATACTTTGGCAGGACAACAGTGTGACACTTCTCACTAGCAGTGTGGTAGTACAGTACTTGGTGGCGAGTGAGTGATAGAATAAAAATCTCTTCTCCAGAACTTTCGTCATAGTCAATTAGTGGCTGTCGTACACTTGCCTGTTGTACAGGTCAGAGCCATAGAGAGAGAGAGTTCCGTCACGATTTGATCTCGCCGCAAAGCGAGCTGCTATGGGCTGTAGTTCCAAACATTGGAACTTTCTCATTGAGATAGACAGAGCATTTCCGCATTCCATTCTTACAATGGGAGTCTAGTGTCGTCACTCTTATACTAGATCACGCTGGTACAGGTTAATGTTCAGAATGACCCATTCACTTGTTGTTGAGACTTGAGTGGTGAGGTCAGAAATTACTGGGTGAGGTGTTTTGTGCCAACTATAATGTCTAAGTGCCAGTTTGGTGGTGTAGATGAATATAGGTCTTCTCTGTGCTCAGAATGGGTGTGGAATGGATGTGTTTGGGTGGTCCTGCTAAGCCTTCTGGAGGTATCGCACACCTAATGCCCCAAATGTCGCGATAGGACCCTGTTGCCACTCCCAGACACCCCGCTGACTCTACACCCCTTTTTGCAAACACCCAAGCCTGGTTTGTACATATCAATCACCCTTAATAGCAGAAGGAGCCAATGCATTAGAGCCTGTGTATTGGTGAACCACCCCAACCACTAGAGATGTATCAGTATAAAACTATAAAACAACAACAATAATAATAGTCAAATGTACTTATAAAGCACTTATCAAAACAAAGTTACAAATTGCTTTACATAAAAATAAATAACAGGCAAAAGAATAATAACATGATGACCTAAAATATAAATTGCAGTGAGAAATAACATTAAAGGAATCGAACAATAAAATGATGTTATTGGCTGATAGCGTGATAACTAATATTTCTGAAAATCATTGGCTTATACAAATTATTTTCCATTTACTGTAAATGTTTTACTCTCTGTTTTATTTGACTTTATTATAAGTCAGAAATGTATTTTCTCTTAAGATTTCTCCAAATTGAAGTGCATGTCTGCCTTTCTTCAGAACTGTAATGTGTCGATTAAAAGGGCTTTTTAGTTGAGACTAATATCAAGGGACAATTTATCTTTGTTTTGGCTCGACTCAAGAGTGGTGGAAAAGGACTGTTTGTCCCTGGCGAGGGATGGAAAACCCTCCATAATTCACTAAGCGAACCAACTATTGTTTTCTGAGTGATTAACACAGAAGGTTTGATCTGCCATCTCTTAAGCCCCTTTCCAACTGGACAAAAAAAAAACACCAACACCCACTAACATCTGGCTTTTGTTTTTAGTAGCTAAGGTTACAATCGGCACTCATGACTCTGGAGCAGTCACAGGTATTTATGGTCTCCAGCTTTGATTGGCAGTAATGGAAACATGACACCTGGGTAGTGGGTAAACATGCTTATTTTTGCTCCTTTTCAAGCGTGATAACGTAACATGAACATTCAAAAAGCGGTATTCATATTTGTTGCAATATTATATTACTATTTGTCAAATGAATTTGAAAATGAGAGCTACCAAACTCATATTTATTTAGTTTCTTGCTTAGTTGAACTTCGTTGGTTATAGCAGCCATTGTGGAAACACAATTACTTCCTCCCAAGCTTTAACAGTAACCATAGAACAGAATATAGTGTTCCACCAAAATTAGCTATCTAATCATCTAATACTGAGACTCTCAGCATTCGTATCCTTATCCAATGGCTTTGTTTACAATTTCTATGGGGAGACAACATTATTATTTGTGACCTTTGGCTGTAATTACTCCAAACAACCACATAATGTTTCAGCATGCAATATGTTGATGACAAATTTGATACCACACAGATTTCAACGTACAAAATGATGACTATTTCCCCTTGTGTTCACTCCACGAGTGAACACAATACAAAGTAATGTATTCTATTCTAACATGTTTTGTCTTTAGCACCGACAATTATATTAAGCTCCCTACCCTTCTTTTTCTATGACCTCTCGGGCTCTACAAGCTAATTGTCCCCTGTCCATAATGTCAAACGTGACAAAAAACAACAAACAGAAAGGCATGTTCATCTACTGGATATGTGAAAGGAGTCAGTTATTTTTTATTAGCGCCTAATTAGGAACTAATCAAGACCTGGATCACCAGGTGAAGGTCATTAATTATAAATTAGAATAGAACATTTGCAAGAGTCAGAGTCCTCACGGCTGAAGTTAAGAACCACAGGTATATGTGTATCAGAGCCCTCATCAGCATGGTTTTGCAGTTGGTTAAAGACACTATTCAGACAGGGTTTGCTTTACAGAGGGAGCAGGTGTAATGTAGCTATTACATTATTATCTATTCTGTCCAAATCGAACATATCAGTCGTTTTTATGGTCTGGCTGAAGTGCATGCAGTATTCTGCAGTCTTTTACTTCCTGGTAATTGCCCAGTACAAGGACAAGCACTCCCACACAAATGGCATTGTTCATGGCAGTGGGGGAGGGATCATGTCCTTGTCTCTGCAGTAGCGACTCCTACTGATTGTTTGGGGGGGCCTTTTCTGTGAAGAAGGGATGTAGCGTGCTTGCGGTGGACACTCTATCACAAGGCCATTGAACTTCTTGTGTTGTGTGCTACCAGTGAAACTCGTCACTGTCAGGTGTAACGACGAGGCTAATAAATCCATTCGGAGGAAGCATATGGTCTACTCCAGGCCTGGATTAACACAGTGTGGTACCCCAGGGTGACCACAATTAAAGTGCGGCCCTCCTCCCACTTTACATGTAAAAAAGCATAATTTATTATGGCAATAAACATTATGGAATTACATGAACGTATAGCTTAAGTACAGGCTCACCACACATATGACACCATAGAATGACATGGACCTACAAATACTGTAGCATACTGGCCCTTACTCTAATACTCAAATGTGAATGCAACTCACATCAAAAAAATAATTTCACACATTTTCTCTCTATCGCTCTCTCTTTCTCTCTCTCTCTCCCTACCCTTGCCACTCGCCACACATCTGTGGTGCTGAATGGTGTACTTTGTCATTTAGCAGTAGTTACTGAATGACACACAATACAGTAAAACATACACACTTTAAAAGCATTACTAGCTGAACATCCAATTAAAAGAGAAAGCTGTTCCACTTAATGTCAAGTCGACCACAGAGTAAGATTATAATAAGAGTATAAGCCTTGCCTTTACATCTGTCTCGACTTTGTGCATGAAAAGTCACAGATCCCCTCATTAAAGAAGGAAAAGGACCCTTACTAGTCTTTTCTCCTGGTCTTTCATAAGCATAGAGGCGCTCAAGGAAGCCTTCTTTACTCTTCTGTTCTAGTCCAGCCTTGACAGTTGTTCGTCAATTGCGGAAACTATAAGTGACGTGTGGTACCTTTTTGGCGTGATGACAATGTGTAAATGGTGTAGACATTCCCATCTCCGTAATTTTAGAGACTGATTACAGGGCTGATTGCATATTGGACTCTTAACAGCATATATTAACATCATATATTATGTCCTAGAAATTACATTATATGCAACAATTAAGAAAAAAAACTAAAACAAAAAAATTGTGTGTGGGCAAAACGTACTCGTCCCTGCATCAGACCTTAAAATAATAATATTGTATTATTGTCTCCGCCAGGCCGATGTTTTCGCCCCTGTCCGTCCGTCCTTGCGTAACACATTTTGTTCAAACATCACACTAATCGGTACACATTATCTCTATAGTCATGACTCATCGTGATCAAGACGTATCGGTCAGATTTTTCATATTCCATCCTGATTGGCTAAGAAGTTTGCAGGAGTGGTCAGTTTTGAACAAAATGCCTCAAATCATGAACACAGCATCCTATTGCCGTGAAACTTTGCACCGACATTCCCGACAGGCCGAGGAAGAAATGCCACTTTTTTTTTTTTTTTTTTTTTTTAATTCTAATTTTTTATCCCACGATTTTGTAACCCTATTTTTTACACCCAGTGCCAATTGTCTATGTAATCCTGGGCACTACCTTCCCTCTGCCAACCTTGGGAGGCCAGGGCCGAGCTCATGCCTCCTTCAATGCATGAGAGCCAACTGACCTTCTTATCACCTGACAGGGGGGAGTTTCCCTGGTTGGACGTAGCGTGTGGAAGGAATACGTTATTCCAACCAGTTCCTTTCGCCTCCATCAGGCGCCCCGGCTGGCCAGGGGGAGGCAGTATAGTGACCAGGATTACTGCATGTTTTTGTGAGGGTATTAACTACCCTAGGAGACACGGGGAGAACATGCAAACTCCACACAGAAAGGCCCTTTCGCCAACCCCACCTAGGGTATGGGCACTGATGACGCGGAGGAGAGAACACGCCCCCAGTGCCCACAGCGTCCCCTGCGGCAATCGAACCCAGGACCTTCTAGCTGTGAGGCGACAGCGCTACCGACTGCGCCACCGTGCCCCACCCTTTTCACATTGTCCTGTTATAGGGCCACCAGGAGGCCAATTTTTGCAAATCAAATTGTTTGATATTACTCCTACTGATTTTGTCCAAACATCACGCAAATCGGTACACATTATCTCTATAGTCATGTGATCAATACGGGTCTGTCCGATTTTTCATATTCCATCCTGATTGAATAAGATTGCCATCTAAAGTTTGCAGGAGTGACTCGTTTTGAACAAAATGCCTCAAATCATGAACGCAGCGTCCGATTATCGTGAAACTTCACATTGGCCTGTTATAGTGCCACCAGGAGGCAAATCTACAAGCTCAAGGTGTCGCATTGCGACACATTTTGAGCTTGTAGATATGCGTTGTCAGTTTTTGAAGAAGAAAATGGCCAATTTTTGATACGGCATGATAATGTGCCCAAAATAAGGTTGCCAGTTTGAAAGTGGCTTTAATATCGGTCTCACTGTGACATACTTTTGTTTACTCATTTATTCTAGACTTGATTCATTTCATAGAATTTATTAAGTTACTTACTACTTATTAAGCTAGCAGCATCAGTTACCCTGCTGCATATAGTGTATGCAAGCACTGGAATAGACTCAGACATGTAATGATAGGCACACAAACAGACATTCAGAGAGACGCACAAACACAACCACACAAGTTCAAAGATTCACTGGCCGGCATGAGCTCATCTTCAGTCAACATCCTCAATAGATTTTCCACACACACACACACACACTAGGGATGCCACAATCTGACCTTGAGCCAATTCGAATATTCGACAGCCCTGGCGAATATTATTCGATTATTCGACGGCACCGTAACCCCCCCCCCAATGATTAAAAAAAATATATATATATTTTGATTGAAACTAAGGCATAAAAAACTTTTTAAAAATTTTAAAAAATTTTAAAAAATTAATTTAAAAAAAAAAATATATATAATTAAAATCGAATTTTAAAAATCATATTCGATTATGGAGACTGTAACGAATATTCGAAAATTCGAATAATCGGTGGCATCCCTAACACACACACACACGCACGCGCACGCACACGCACACACACACACACACACACACACACACACACACACACACACACACACACACACACACACACACACACACACACACACACACATACACACTCACCTACACATCAATCCATGATGGAGTGTGTGGTTCCATGAGCGTGACAAACGTCTCCTCTCTCCTCCCTCTCCTGTCCTTGTTAAGTAAAGAAGGCAGGAGAGGAGGAGGGTGAATGAGTCTAGTTTTGGCATTAAGAGAAATGGGTGACGTATACATTAAGGTTAGTGGGACACGGTGCATCAAGAACAAGCTTTTGGAAAAGAATATAAGGCACACATCAGAGCCATTAGATCGGACACTACGTGATTAGTGCTTCTGAGACAGACACACTCCTAAACATACTCGGAAGATGTACAAAATTGACCTGTAACACTGCATTTTTACTGTGGGGTAATTTGTATACTTTTCAGAGTTACAGTTATTTACACTGTGGGCAGGAGCTTTGAAGAAGCTCTTTTCTTCTTCCTTATGGCAACTTTCTTTTCATGCTGTCTTTGAGAGGTTGAGACTCCAATTAGTGTTGAGAGAAAAAAATCTGGCTCATTTTAGATGTCTCTTGGGCCTAAATGAGGAGACATTACAGGAGGAAGGCATGACCAGTGGCACACCCACTGCCGCTGGTCCACCTCTCGTTTCCATTAGTTTTTTCGGTGAAAAGAGAGCTTGTTTTTTTCCCCAAAACAGCTCAAAACAGCCGGCTGGGTTGTCTTTGTACAACCCCCACACCAGCGGCATGCCACCTTTTCTTCTGCTCATGTAACAGATTCCTAACCTTGCAGACTATTCCCAACCTGTTGTTTAAATGAAAGTGTGTAAACACTGGGGCGGAAAGCCAAAATATTTTTTCTTAAAGTTTGAGATATTTGAGACATATAAAGAAGGGGTAGGACCTGATAAGTTTTCACAAAACTTCTTCCTACTCCTTTTTCGAACATGGACTATAATTCAAGGATGTTAAAATAATTTTGGCGCTGTTTTTTTTTAAAATTAATTTGTTCTTCTTTTTTTTCTCCTTTGTCTTTTCTCATTTATACATTTTTTAATATGTTCGAAATAAATAAATAAATTAAATAAAAATGAAATGAAGGCACAGTGGACGAGGAGAGACTGCATCATTGAAATATAGAAATAGAAAGAGAGAACAAAAAGAGAATGCCTGGTGAGCCATAGGTCTGGAGATTGGCTATTCAGGTGAGGAATCAAGTTGCGTGGAATACTCTGACATCCTGTTGGTGCTATGGGCGGCAGTTCACACCTGTCAATGAAATGCGTAAACAGATTGTTGTTTGTAGTTTGTATTACCACTCCGTGTCGGGCTCTTAAGGCAACTCCGCACCAAACAGACTCGTCCAGACTATTGCAGACTACTCCAGACTGCAACAGACTGGTATTCGGTTGGCAAAGGTTGCCATTTAAGTCTGTCAGCCGACTGGCCATTCATGTGCTAATTTGACTTTTAGCGTGCCAGCGTTGCCAGGTCTGCTTATTATAAGCGACTTTGGGCTTGTTTCCCTGCAAAGCCACTTAGGGATGTTCCCAGCGTTTTTTCTTCACTGACGTGCAGTGGTGTAAAGTAACTAGTACATTTACTCAAGTACTGTACTTAAGTACAATTTTGAGGTACTTTTACTTTACTGGAGTATTTCCAATTGTCTATACTTGTACTCCACAACAATTATTTGAAATGTTTAGTTACTAGTTACTTTGCAGATATAAATCATTATGAAACATACATTAACCACTTTAGCCCTATTTTATACCTATAAGCTATTTGAAAATAGCAGATCTACAAGCTCACAACGTGTTGCGATGCACGCGTTCTGAGCTTGTAGATCTGCTATTTTCAAACATTTTTGTACTTTTACTTTTGGTACTTTAAGTACATTTTTATACCAATACTTTAGTACTTTTACTCAAGTAAATGTTGAATTCCGGACTTTTACTTGTAACAGACTCAGAGTACATCTATTGCTTTCAAGCCTGGAATTTCGTCATTTTAGGGGCAAGGCCACTTGGCCTTTGGTGTTGTAATTTTTTGGAGGGCACAAAGGCCCTGCCCAAAAAAATAATAAAGATTTTTAAGTCCAAAAATGATTTTTAAGTCCACGGAAATAATGCATTTAACTTGAAGGTTAAGGATGATTGTATTTTAATATATTATAAGAATAGTATAACTATCTGTGAAATATTACCCATTTATTTCACAAAATAATGTGTTGGCAAATGACCAATATTTAGTTATATAGGTCTCAATATGTCACATTCAGCCCTGGACTTCACTGACTGAAGTAGGGGTCACATTAATCACATTAGATTCACAGAATGTATTTTACCCACAAGTTATTTTCATTCAAATGAAATGTGAATGAACTTGCACTAATAATGACTTTAGTTGATTTTTCACTCTTTAAAATATAGTATTTCTTAATTATTAATAATTACAGCTTGTAGATTGGCTATTTTCACAATTTTAAATGGTTTTTAAATAATAATAAAAAAGGAACATACAAGATTTCCACCCGACAGCCATAATATATAGCCAATATATGGTTCTGTATCAGTATATGAGTCCATTTTTGCAGATTTCATTCTAATTGGCTACTATGCCTGAATATGAATTTCATGAGCCTGGGTAGGTCACCCTGGCTTGGCGGAGATATGCCCTGTAGCACACTCCGCACAGCAGCAGCAGGTGAAAGCAATTCACTTAATTGCTCGTTCTCTCTCTCCCTCTTTCCGTCTCCTCAATCTCTCGCTCGCTCTTTCTCTCTCAATCTTTCACTCTCCCTCTGTCTCTCCCTCTCTCTTTCTTTCGTTCTCTCTCTGCCGCTTTTTACCTCCCTCTTTCTCCCTCCCTCCGTTTCTCTCTCCGTCTCTCTCCCTTTCTTTCTCCCTCCCGCTTTCTCCGTTCCTCTCTCTCCCTCGCTCCTGGTATCTCCCTCTCTCTCACCCACTTTCTCCCACCCTCTTTCTCTCTGTCTTCCTCCCCTCTCTCTTTCTCTTTCTCTCCCCTCTCTCCCTTCCTCTATCTCTTTCCCTCTCTCTCTCTCTCTTTCTCCCCCCTCTTTCTCTCCCCCTCTCCCTCACGAGAAACAGTGAATGTAGGTTTTCTTAGACATGGTCGCTTGTTTCTCTCACATAATCTGGCAACACCGACAGCCCTCTGTTGTCACTGCCACTGCGCTACCAGTCGGCTAAAAAGCTGAACATGTTCGGTCGGCTCTGGGTCGGCCGAAAAGGTCCCGACGGACCCCCCGACGG
Organism: Gymnoscopelus braueri; assembly: GCF_963280865.1. Lineage (NCBI taxonomy): Eukaryota > Metazoa > Chordata > Actinopteri > Myctophiformes > Myctophidae > Gymnoscopelus > Gymnoscopelus braueri. The sequence continues at coordinate 22,253,173 of NC_137619.1, forward strand.
ACCCCTAACCGACTGGCCGACGCT
>NC_137619.1:22258196-22268196 GCF_963280865.1 Gymnoscopelus braueri
ATTTCACATATTCTTTATTCCACTTTTCACAGAACTTGCTTAAATACCTCCTGTTGCTGCTCTCCATTGAAACAACCCTATTTCCATTCTGTTATCAATATTCAGTCTTACGTTATCTACTTCTTACAGTATGTCATCTTGTCTTATATTGATGTATTGGCCATATACTCATATCAATCAATACAACAATACAATTCCAATAAAAGACCTAAGAGTAGAACATCCTGTAATTTAAAAAAATGCTTTATTCAGATAGGACACTGAACTGGCGAGGCAGGAAAGGTGGGAGAGAGGGGGGGATAACATGCGGTAGAGTGCCCTGGGTCAGATTCGAACTGGGATCAGCTGTAAGAAGGACTATATCTTTATTAGTCCATGAGCCAGAGCCCCAAAATTGAGCAATGATTATCGAAAGAGTGGGCAAAACCAAACCTATATTAAATTATTCATAGGGTCAATACGAGTAAATAAATATATGATAACCTTTCCACAGGAGCAGCTTTTTCATGGTTATCACACATTTTGTTATTTTCCCCATACGTACATGACAGGTGAAAAAATGACAAAATTTAAAAAAGAGTTATCATAATGAAACTTCCTGAGTTGATTACTTTCATGAAGACAATGATTTATCGTATTACAAGTTTTCTGAAATTGTATATTTAAATATGCAAATTAGGCATTAGAAAAATATGCCCAAATTTGCATAACTTTCCAGAATCAACATAGGAACATTGGACAAAGCCAGAGTCAACATACTTATTTAATTTAGTTAAGATGTTGGAGTCAAAGGTTTTTAACGAGGGAATATTCAATATCTGGCTCAATTATGGGGCTCTGGCTCATGGACTAAATGCCTAATTTGCATATCTAAATATACAATTTCAGAAAACTTGTAATACGATAAATCATTGTCTTCATGTAAGTAATCAACTCAGGAAGTTTCATTATGATAACTCTTTTTTAAATTTTGTCATTTCTTTCACCTGTCATGTACGTATGGGGAAAATAACAAAATGTGTGATAACCATGAAAAAGCTGCTCCTGTGGAGAGGTTATCATATATTTATTTACTCGTATTGACCCTATGAACAATTTAATATAGGTTTGGTTTTGCCCACTCTTTCGATAATGAAATCTTGTCTGGCTCATGGACTATATGTAGAAGCTGCTCGGGCCGTTCACATCCAGCATTATAACTATAACGATAACTATATTGATCACCATTGTCTTTGTTATAGTTGTGATGTGGACTCTGCCATCCACTTGAGTTTGTATGAAAACTATATCTTTATAATTATAGTTATAGCGCTTGTTGTGGCCTTATCATTGCGTTTTAATGTATTTTAAAGTATGGATTGGTTTGAAAAGTCTTGACGTATTAATGATGTTTAACCAACAGGTAAAGTCAACAAAGTCTGATGACTTTGGGGAAAATGTAAACAATCGCAAAATCTAAAGCCATTAACAGTTTACTGTATATATATATATATATATGACCAAAGCTGTGAATAGACAATGGCATACTGATGCCGTTAAGTATTGCCTCAACACAACTCATTAGGAAATGAAAAACCACACACACACACACACACACACACACGCACACACACACGCGCACACACACACACACACACACACACACACACACACACACACACACACACACACACACACACACACACACACACACACACACACACACACACACACACACACACACACACACACACACACACACACACCTACAGCACAGAGCTCTATAATGTTTACATGTCAAAAAGCTGTCAAAGCTTTTTTCCCTCATGCTTTGCCACGCTTTGACCACAATAATCCCCACAATATCAGAGAGGGGATTTAAACAAAATGCATGGTTTGATTCCCTGCTGCTCCCACACAGTTCAGACCTCCAGTCGTTCACAGATTTTTTCATCAAATCATTTTATATATTTATTTATTCCTGGAGAAAAAAGGTATGAAGCCTAAGCTTATTACGACCCTTTTGTTACCATTTTGTTATATATAACCTGACATATATAATGTCAGGTTATATATAATGTCGACCTGACATATAATAATAATAGCACACACACACACACACACACACACACACACCGCGCACGCGCGTGTGTGTGTGTGTGTGTGTGTGTGTGTGTGTGTGTGTGTGTGTGTACAATATGTGTACGTTTTACTGTGTTTTTGTTTTGTTTTGTGCGATGAGTGAAAGGAGAGATTGCAATGATCTGCTAATAATGCACAACAATCACTTCATTGTGAGACCAATGAATCCAAATCAACACTTTAAAAAGAGGAAATGAGCAGTTCATCCACCTTTTGTGTGTTTTTGTTTGTGAAACAGATGGTTGAAAAGCTGAGAGGTATAATTTTAGCAGTATATAGCAGTGGTTCTCAACCTTTTCTGGGTCAGGGCCCACACTAGTGTTCGCAGTCCACGCATCTGACCACTTAACACGGCAGCCTTTCGGCGGTCTTTCGGCTGCTGTGTTAAGTGGTCAGATGAGTGAGCTGCGTGCATTTTATTTTAATTATCAATCAATCGATTGTGTTGCGGCTTCGATCAAAACTAATTCTTACATGTTTTAAAGAAAAAATACAATTACATTAAAAAAAAAAAATTGTATCAATGTTACATTATCATTACAATCTTAGTGTTTTGTCAATTATTTGGTATTGGCGGCCCACTTGCAATATCCTCATGGCCCACCAGTGGACCCCAGCGCACAGGTTGAGAACCACTGGTATATAGTATTAATTTGTCATTAGTATGGCTACTGTAGAAAATCCCCTCCTGCTCAGTCCCAGGTGGGAGGAGCTATAGACTGGGTAATCACACTGTACACCTGATTGTGATTACAATTAGCACCACGGCACCTAATTGCAGTCACTTGACTGCAGTTAGAGAGAGCAATGTTGTGGGTTGATTGTGTTTTCCTTCGTTTCCATTATAATTTAAAACCATCACATCATTCATCATCACTGTTTCACCACCTCCATGCTCAATCACTGCCATTATGCTTGAAATGTTCTGCTAAAATAAATATCCTGCTTTTATCTATCCATCTGGTCCACAGGTCATACTGTTACGGGTATCCTGATGCCTGAGTATTATTACACCACAAACTGAGTTAGCCGATTTTACATCGTAAGCAATCCCATCAGTATAGTGTTTCATTGCACATATTATCTTATTTCCGCCAGGAGATCTTGCATTCACCCCTGGCCCTGTCTGTATGTCTCTGTGTGTCTGTCTGTCTGCAGCTAATCTGGCTACTGGCCTGGTCAGAGGCTCACGGTAGGCCAACTATTATAGAATATTTTTTCAAATCCATCGATGACAGCTATGTCGCTTTTGTGAAATATTACTAGAGTGAGCAATTTATTGATAATGATTATTTATGTTATGGTTTATCATTTTTGAATGCCGTTGTTGCCCTTGTGTAATTATTTTGGTCAAAATGTGATATGGTTGACATACTATATAATAGTATAGAATTGTATCTGTAATTTTATTGTTCCATTGTGAGCCTGGTGGATGGGGAGATGGGTTGCAACGATGTTCTAGTTATTACTAATCCTTGTGTACTGGTGGGAAGATGAGGGCAAAAGCATCCCCAAAATGGGCCAAACCGCGATTATCTTTCAGTTCAAAACAGTCGGACCAATAATAATAATAATAATAATAACCTACAGGTCATATCACATCCCGTCAAAAGGATATATGTGTGTGTGTGCCTTTTTGTGCCTTTTTTCCATTTTTCTTTGTACGTGACTGCACATATTTTGATTCCCGATTTCTACCCGTTTATATTATGTTTTTGCATAGTAGTGTAGATTTGTCTGTCATTAAATGTTTCGATGAATTGAGTACATAGGACCCCAATGGAAACAAGCCATAGTGCTTTCTTGGGTTTAAAATCCTCTTACAGTAACAGACCTTTTATTGAACTGTACTTTCCTGTGCTTGTCTTTACAAAATGTTAATAAAGTATTCAATCAATCAATTGCTACAGTTGAAATAATAAATTGCTGAAATAATTGCCAAATTTCACGATTATATACTGTGTAGTAATTGTCACACCTAAAATCACGATGTTCGATTATTTCATGTTAATTTTGCGGCCCTACTTTCAATCAATTGCACACGCAACAAAAGTTGGTGTCAGCTGGCAAACAATGTTGTGTCAGTTAAAGGTAGGGTAAGTGATTTTCTTTGGCTAAAATAAGTGTTAAATAGCTCTATATTCTGATAGTACTCATTGCTATAGAGTGTTTGTTCAGTAAAAGCAGTCTCCTTGTCTCTCCAGTTATAAAACAGAAAATGCATTTTCGTTTCAGTTTCAGTTTCATTTCCAATTTTATCCAATCAGGATAGAGAACTCAATCAGGATATAGATTAAACAAGTTAAATTGGAAGAGATGACACTAAGAAATGAGCAGGCAAACTGGAACTGGAACACTATAAAAATGAAGCTTAAAAATGGGTACTTTCTCCTGATTGGCTGAGATTTTGACACCTACCAGAAAATGTATTTTCTGTTTATTAAAGAGCTGGAGAGATGAGGAGACTCCTGTTACTTAACAAACACTCTATAGCAATGATTACTATCAGAATATAGTGCTTTAACCTTTTAACAAAATACTTTTTGTTTTAACCCAAAAATATCACTTACCCTACCTTTTATTGTCTTGTATAAATACTACATTGGGTTGGGTCACAACAAGCATGCATCAATATTTCTGAGTCATTGCTGAGAAAGTGTGTGCACCCCTGCTTTAAGGCAACACTGGCAACAAATACAAATATTTTGACTTTGTGCTTCTGTTTACAGTCCGTGAGGGTAGAGATACAGGTAAATCTCCTACCCAGTGACTACCTACTCTACAGTACCTGTTCTTATATCCTGTGTGAGATCAGTGTGCCGCGTAAATCAGAAATGGGTCATGTGCTGCTTGACTGGTGAAGCCATAAATTGAAAAGGCCCCTGCCCTTAATTGACCAGAGGTGTGTGTCATAGATGAAGTAGAGTCCAGACTCATGATGTGTAGTGGCTTATCAGTCACATAGATAAATATAGAGAGAGGCATGGAGACAGTGAGAGAGAAATAAATAACAGATAGAAAGAGGAGAGAGGCAGTAGAGTTGGAGAGAGACAGACAGAGAGAAAGGGCCATTGGGTGCGAGAGCCATGTTTTCAGATTCATTTCAGTGGATTTCCTCTGCTAACCTGAAAATAATAGTTTTGCCAACACTTCTCATCCATGGTCACCTGCTACCCTCTATAAATTACCACTACACACAGTGAAATCCTCATCCTCATGTGAGTGTAGTGTACACATTTGTACCCTCTCAGAGTTACCATTATTTTACATTGTACAGTCATTTAGACCAAAGAATCAACAGTGTATCACTAATACTGGGCTCTCATACAGACTGTTGAGGGACAGAAGAGATAATGGAGAGAAAAGGTACATTGAATGGAGCTAAAGATACATAGAATGTAAGAGACAGAGTGAGAGAGAGAGAGAGAGAAAGAGAGAAAGAGAGAGAGATGAATATAAAGAGAAAGGGGAGGTGGGCTGTATATTCTTTGGCTAACACGTGCGTTTACTTTGAGCGCAATGTAGTTTACAGTTAAAGGAGCCACCCCCCCCCCCCCAAAAAAAAAATAAGGTTATTGGAGAGTGTAATAGAGAGATTGAATTAGTAGGAACAGAGGAACAAAATGCTGCCGCATGAAGCCTGGAGTGAAGTGTTTTGGCTGGTGGGACATGTGGCTATCACACTGAAGAGAGTGTGTAATTCCCTTGAGCTCAAAGTAGTGTGACCGACTGATGCGACTTATGAGAAGAGAGAGAGGGATGGAGAGAGAGAGAGAAAGAAGGAAAAAGAAAGAAGCAGAGACAGAGGAAATAATATTAAGTATAGAGAAGGTTACAAGAAGTACTAGATTGTAAAATTTGTAATGTCACAATGTACAGTAGAGGTAAAAGTCCTGTATTTAAAAATGTAAAAAGCCAAAAGTGAGTTCACCTATTTGTCTTTTTGCGCATGCGGTCAATGACTGTACACTTGTTGGTGGAAAAAAAGATGCAGTATATATATGTGGCCGACGAGGCACAAATGGTGAAGCGAACTTTGCTCAAGTTGGGATATTTCAATATTACAAAAATATCTCAAGTTGGGATATTTCATTATTACAAAAATATCTCAAGTTGGGATATTTCAACTTGAGCGAATAGGATTGCATCATAGGTCACACTTTTTTCTTATTCTTTTTTTTTTACATCCTTTTTCGGGAAAAACAAACTAGGACAGATTCAGACTCTTGCCAACACCTGGCAGGTAATCAATCACAATGAACATAATCTACCTACAGTATCAACCTGATAACCAAGCATTGACATGGTTCAGATTCAATAAATATTGTCCAATGGCATCATTTGTGGCATAGAGTCAAACTGTTCTGCTTTGTACCCATTTTAGTAAAAGACATCACAGGGTCTAATACCGACGTGGCTTCCCTATGGCTCTCTGAAGCCATGCGGTATATGATGTCAGTCATCTAATGACGTCAGTTCTATGAGGTCAGTTATATCCATTTTGGGGGAAGTTTCAGCCCAATACTTGTGAGGACAAGTATAGTAGAATTTGAGAAATATGCATTGTGAGCACAATTGTCCTGGTCCTCACAAGATACATTGTTGTTTTTATGGTTTATTATTGTTGTCTTACATTTAGTTTTTAGGATATTTTTTTTTGGACGCCTTTATTTGGATAGGACAGTAGGTTGACATGAATTTGGGGAGGGGACTCGAACTCGGGATCGGGACTCGAACCCGCGATACGCTGTCAGGCTATATTGTAGCCTGACAGGCCTACATTTAGGTTTAGGAATAGACATTAAGAGTTTAGGTTTAGGGGTTGAAGTTGAAGTTATTCCTGATTTATACAGTACTGCAACGGTGTCACTCGCCGAAAATAGCAGATCTACAGTACAAGCTTGTTTGTAGCAAGCATGCTTGTAGATCTGCTGTTTTCAGCTTTAGGGTTAGGGTTGGCCAAAAAGAAAAGTGTACAATGTACAAATGTTGATGTCTTCACAATTACAGTAATACATGTGCTATACATGTGCATACTTTGCATCTATGTGTCTGTCTGCACCTGTGCATCTTTACATGTGTATGACGCATACAGTATTAGTGTGTGTGTGTGTGTGTGTGTGTGTGTGTGTGTGTGTGTGTGTGTGTGTGTGTGTGTGTGTGTGTGTGTGTGTGTGTGTGTGTGTGTGTGCGTGCGTGCGTGCGTGCGTGCGTGTCATAGATGAAGTAGAGTCCAGACTCATGATGTGTAGTGTCTGTCTGTCTGACCTGAGCAGTGTAAATGTTAATTACACATTGGACATCTGTTGCTGTTTAGAAAAGCTCTTGGCTACCTCACATAGCCCCGGGTTTACAATTCATCTGGATTATGTCCCTGATACTGTATATTACAGCAACCAGATTGCTTTCATTTTATTGAGACATATTCTTGTAGCAAGTATTAATGGTGCTTATTTTAATGTGTGTGTGTGTGTGTGTGTGTGTGTGTGTGTGTGTGTGTGTGTGTGTGTGTGTGTGTGCGTGCGTGCGTGCGTGCGCGCGTGTGTGTGTGCGTGTGTGTGTTCATGATGTCCATTTAAAATTTCAGATGACCTAGTTGTGTATGTACACATTGGTGGACATCTGTGCGTGTTTTCCATGAAAATGTTTGGTCAAATGCTTCAGTATATGCAAATGCCTCACCTGATTGACTTTCATCACATTTGTTCCTTTGTTTACATGTTGGAACATCAATGATGAGTACCAGGTATGCGGCTTCAGATCTCGTTTGTTCTCAGTGTTTGCGTGTATGCATGATGGCAGCTCAGTCAATATTAGTGGAATCCAAACTACGGCATAAGTTCCGAAGTTTCCAAGGCAGAAACGTTTTCTTCTGAAAGACATGAGAGGTGGCTTATTTCGGATCGTAGTGCATATCGAACCGAAAGCCTCGAACCGAAAGGTTCAATACGAATGTGTGTTTCGTTACACCCCTACTATCTATGCTGCTGCATACTGTACATCTTTCTTCACTGGTCTGTGTTTCATCTGTAGGTCAGCCTCTGAAATATATGTTCCAATCCAATCCAATCCAATCCACTTTATTTATAGAGCACATTTAAAAACAACAGTGTTGAACCAAAGTGCTGTACACTCAGTAACATACTAAAATAAACAAGAGAACACACACAATGAACAAGACAACGATTGACACAATGCCTGGGGGAAGCAGCAGCATCTCAATTTGAATTTTCAAACGCCAAGGAGAACAAGTGAGTTTTCAAACGTGATTTAAACACAGGCAGGGTTTGAGACACTCTAACATGGGGTGGCAGCTTGTTCCACAGTGTGGGCGGCGGGCGCTATGGAGGAAAATGATCTATCTCCCCGTGTTTTCAACTTAGTTGCTGGGACCTTAAGGAGTGACTGGTCAGTAGACCTCAAGACCCTTGTACCATTATTGGGAGGTAGAAGTTCCAAAATGTATAATGATGCCAGCCCATTTAAAGACTTAAAGACAAACATTAAAGTCTTAAACTGAATCCTGTAACGAACAGGGAGCCAGTGTAGGGAGGCAAGAATGGGGGAGATGTGATCATATTTCCGTGCCCCTGTTAAGAGGCGAGCGGCCGCGTTTTGGACTAACTGTAGTCGTGACAAGCAGGCTTGGCTAATGCCAACATAAAGTCCATTACAGTAGTCGAGTCGGGTTGAGATAAAAGCATGGATAAGACGTTCAAAAACAGAGAGGGTTACAGCAGACTTGACTTTGGCTAAGAGCCTCAGCTGATAAAAGCTGGATTTAACAACAGAGTTGATCTGTTTGTCAAACTTAAAATCACTGTCCAATTTGACACCAAGGCTAGTGACCACTGGTTTTAGAAAGGGCTGCAGGGGGCCCAGATCCAGAGAGGAGGTGTCGCAGGCGGTGCTGGGTCTGAACACCATGACCTCTGTTTTACTTTCATTAAAGTTAAGGAAATTCAGGGCCATCCATGCTTTTATGTCCTTCAGACAGTCCATCAGTGTCCATTCAGGGAGGAGGCGTAATTTTTTTTCAGGGGCATATAGATCCTATGTTATATATATCCCACTTGTTCCCAGGGGTCTGGTGTTAGCGTATGTTTGTCAGATATGAGCAGAGGAACATGAACAGGTCTCCCTCTGGAAGATTTACAGTAGGGATTTTTTCTTTTAGATCTGTTTCAAACTGTTGTTGTGGGGCCCTCCTCACCCACACTGCACTAAAAAATAAAATCATTATTGTTGTGTTCAAGGACTTCAAGCATTTCCCTTGTGAGTTTGTGAATCGTGCACTTCTGTTGTGCATATAGGATTACGAAAGTGCTTTTATGTCATATGTATCATGTAATATGACTGTGACTAAGCAGTTTGTGCATGAGATTCTCTGGTTTGTATGCAATGCAAACTTACAGAGATAAATGAAACACACTTAGTAACTCACCAGCTAGCGTGTTGTTTGCAAAACAGTACATTTTGTCAGATGGCTGAATTTTCTCTTTGTCGTGCAGGTGAATCACCAGTGCTGTGGACTCGCTGGAGGCAGTCTAACTAATGGTTGATCATAGGGAGTTGTAATGAATGAGTTTATGAAAATATTATGAATATAGTTATTTTTAAATGAATAATTTAATTGTTTATTGAGATTAATTACGGGACTCCCTCTGCCACACACACACACACACACACACACACACACACACACACACACACACACACACACACCACACACACACACACACACACACACACACACACACACACACACACACACACACACACACACACACACACACACACACACACACACACAACAGACAGACAGACAGACAGACAGACAGACAGACAGACAGACAGAGACGCACGCACACACACGCAT
>NC_137619.1:22270696-22273196 GCF_963280865.1 Gymnoscopelus braueri
TGTAGTGTGTTAACATTCTCTCAGCCTTGTAAAGCTCTTTTAGTGGCATTTAACAGCTCTTCAAACTAACTGGCTAGCTGTCTGTTGCTAGATTGGAGTGTAAAGGCCGGTGAGTCATGCGATGGTAATGAAATGTAGTGTATTATAGCATGCAGACATACAGTTACTTACACACCTTAAACGTGCATGTTAATCAAATATAAATGATAAGATAAGCTGACGACGCAGTGGCACTTTTAAAGGAGAATTCCAGTCATTTTAGATGTTTGCTTTGATGTGTCGCTAATCACTCACCAACATACAAAGGGCCGTTGAATTTTTCCAGAGAAGCCCCTGTTGTCCATTGTGGAGACCCCTTCCACTGGCATAATGGAGTAATGCGGATAAACAAAAATCGCCTATTTTAGCACCTCCAAAGTTCGTTTTTTTTCCACTAATCCTCATTATGCAGTGTACTGACACTCAAACATGCACTGAATGTCCCTTATGAGCTGCCGTTCATGCAGAACGACATGGAGCTGGTTGCTTGTTTCTCTCACAGAATCTGGCAACACAGAGGACTAGCTTATTAAAATAGGCGATTTTTGTTAATCTGCATTACTCCATTATGCCAGTGGAAGGGGTCTCCACAATGGACAACAGGGGCTTCTCTGGAAAAACTTTGTATGTTGGTGAGTGACTAGCGACACATAAAATCAAACATCTAAAATGACTGGAATTCTCCTTTAAGTGTAGATTTCATGTCACTTGCTGTCAGTGGAAATGGCAAATCTCTGTTAAGTTGTCGATAACCACTAATGACTCTTTTACAGTACTAGAACTAAGCAAACTGTGCCGTGCAATGTAACATATTTCACGGAGGTAGTAACAGAACTCAGAACTCAGAACTTATAATGTCAAAACTGTTCAAGCTCAACTTGTCGCATTGCGACGCGTCGTGAGCTTTTAGGTCGGCTATTTTACAGTACTTGTGGGGACATTCATCACTCACAAATATGGTAATACAATTATATAAACACACACACACACACACACACGCACGCACGCACGCACGCACGCACACACACACACACACACACACACACACACACACACACACACACACACACACACACACACACACACACACACACACACACACACACACACACACACACACACACACACACACACACACACACACACACACACACACACACACACACACACACATTAACAACATGGGGTCTCCCAGACAGGATTAGAGTGTGTGAATGAGCAGGGTTTTGGTGTCTGTGTGGTGTGGTTACTGGCTGATAGAGACACCTAATCCTTTATTAGCCCCCCGGACACCACCTGTCACATAGCATCTCTCACGCACACGCACACACACACACACACACACACACACACACACACACACACACACACACACACACACACACACACACACACACACACACACACACACACACAGTAGTGTGGATCAGCTTTTATTAGTTGCAAGTGCAACTATCAATTATTTTCTTAGTGAGTATTCTATCGATTACTTGATTGATCGAGTAATAGAAGAGCACTTTTTTGTATGCTTATAAAAAAAAAAAAAGGGATTATTTATAATCGATTAAATCGATTAGTTCGATTAACTGTTCCATATTTTTACATTGCACAAATCCGCTTATATGTACTTCAATAATCATAAATCATATACCTGCCAGCTGACCCGGTCTGGCGATTCCGTCCAATTTAGAAACCCTTTATCCACTTAAAAACGTTATTTCTTGCCATCTGGGTGGAGGTAATAAGCGTGAATCTCACACTCCAGCACGTGAATCATCATGGTGGTGAACAGTTTCGCTAAATCTCTCCCACAGTGCACCTTTCTGACCATGTGTCTTTTCTCTGCTCTTATCTCTCCTTTTCTTGTTTATATTTGACAGATCCCTTCTGCCTGCCTGTGACATTCCTGTTATATTAGCTGCAAGTGCACAATAAAAGCCTCAGAGTTAAATTAACTCTCAGGATTTTACAGTTTACTCGCTATATAGGCCTACTGTATATGACTTGACCCCACACTTGGCGCATGATGACAATGCAGTGCCTGTGTGTGCCAGACAAAAAAAAACTTCTGCAACGCAATCAGATATTTACATTTAATCTAAAAGAACGTCCTGGATTTAGCTAATTAGTTTCTGATCCGAAATTGCCCATGGGTAATCCACGTGTTCCACGTGGTCCATAGATTGCAAGTCAACGCACGCATTACTGAAACACACACACACACACACACACACACACACACACACACACACACACACACACACACACACACACACACACACACACACACACACACACACACACACACACACACACACACACACACACACACTAGCGCATGACATATCGGGGACATTAATATTCTTGATATTTTTGGATGCATTACATTTTTGTGTTTTACTGTATTTATTCAGACTTGAGTGGTTGGACCTTCTCTTCTGTTGATTGTGCATTCAGAAGG
>NC_137619.1:22275696-22285696 GCF_963280865.1 Gymnoscopelus braueri
TGTGTGTGTGTGTGTGTGTGTGTGTGTGTGTGTGTGTGTGTGTGGGGGTGGGTGTGTGTGTGTGTGTGTGTGTGTGTGTGTGTGTGTGTGTGTGTGTGTGTGTACGCTCTCTAATGTAATAGCTGTTGACATATTGAATATGGCCTCCTAGAGGAGAAGTGCTCTTTCATTTCCCAGAGAGGTGAACTGCAGCTGTCTGACAAAACACATTATGGGTTATTATACACATTGATCCACAAGGAGATTATCCTGCACACACACACACACACACAGACACACACACACACACACACACACACACACACACACACACACACACACACACACACACACACACGCGCGCGCACACACACACACACACACACACACACACACACACACACACACACACACACACACACACACACACACACACACACACACACTTACACACATACACACACACACTTACACACATACACACACGCGCGCGCGCCCGCTTATGTATGCATTAATATCTTTGTGGGACATTAAAAGCTTTTTTTCATTAAAGATGATACTTAACCTGTCAACCTAACGCGATTAACCACAAACTCACCTTCCCTATTTCTAAACCTAGCCTTAACCCCCAAATCCCTAATCCTAATCCTAAAACTAACTGTAACTGAAACCCTCACCCTATCCCTAAACCTAACCCCTAAATTCCTGATCCTAATCCTAACCTGAATTTTTTTTTAACTGTAACCAACTCTAAAAAAAAAAACATTCTCTGTCCTTGTGGGGATTTCCAACGAGGATAATAATAAATGCCTCCATGTTTGTGTGTGTGTACATTCACACCCTCTCCATGTATGTGTATAATTTACATCCATGCATGCATGTATCTGACTGCATCTATGGTACATTCATAGTGGTGGAGAGTAACTAAGTACATTTATGAACACTCATGAACTTTCTTCTGGACTTTCATGACTACATTTATAGAAATATTGTACTTTTGACTCTGCTACATTTCTAGGAAGGGACTCTTGGGACCCAAACTTACAAAAATATATTATGAATGAACCACTTACCGTAATCCTTAACCCATTAAGACCTGAGGCGATTCTTAAAAATGGTTTCTAAATTCTAAGTTTTTTGAAAAAAAATCTGAAAAATATTTTTTCACGATTTTTCAAAAATAGCAGATCTACAAGTTCATAGCGCGGCACTCGGTGCCGCGCTATGAGCTTGTATATCTGCTATTTTTGAATAGCCAAATACATCTAAAGTGACACAGATGCGTTCCAGGTATCAATGGGTTAATAGTGAAATTAGCCGATCTACAAGCTCACAACGCACCGCACGCATTTTCACTTTTTCTCCCCACTATTCTTGAACATTTCTGATTTTCTTTTTCAATACAGCAATGCATTGATATTAAAAAGAAAATATACTTTGTAATTTGCACTGTTGAATACTGTACTTGAGTATATTTACGTGAGTATATACTTTGTCCACCACTGATTCATTCTCTCTGCGTGTATGTGTACTGCATGTAACTATGCATGCAGTTTTGGGGCTGCATCTACATTCATACTCTCTCCCCATCATTCCTCAGTGATGGATGTTTGAGTGTCGGCAGCAGCTGGTGCTTGTAGGGCCTCTGCGAACGACTCAGTCAACCAATAGAAAGTTGTTCATAGCCGGCATAGCTACAGGCTCACAGGGACGGCTGGAGGGAAATAGCAGCCTATAAATTCTTACCCGCAAGCAAGGCTAATTATATGACAGATGATTTATCGACCCATCCGACAATCTCTGCTGGGCTTTTCTTTTCAAACGCTCTGACCCGACACACACTTTTTGTCATGCACGTTGCAGCCCATGCAGGGAGTTGTATTTCAGAAGTTGTGTTAAATTAATTACGTTAAATACGTGAAAAAAATAATAATGCTTACTATTAAATAACCAATGGCAAGAAAGTGGTACAGTATGTGTTACATAATCATTGCTATTTATTTTTACTCATGTATGTTGTAAGTAATGCATAGGTATTGATTATGTGTCATCTTAAGGCTCATCAGTGGTTGGTTAGTAAGTCCTGCTCCTCCGGATCCACATCGATCCACAGCCCTTCACTGCTTCCCACTCAGCTAATCTATTGAAGAAAACTCTCTACTTAAAACAAAAACAAACCCAGTTTCAATGAGAAATCTAGAAGTGTAATCACTTTCACCCTGGCGTCCATATATTGGGGCATGTCATTATACTGTAGGTGACATTTTAAAACACATTGTAAAAATCTTCAAATATATAGATAAAATCTATTTATAAATATGTGTATAAATATTTACCAGCTCACAGCGTGTTGCATCACTACATGTTGTGAACTTGTATATCTGCTATTTTTTTTATCCCATTTAGACCTGAGGCCAATTCTAAAAATGCCTTCTAAATCCTAAACTTTTTAAGAATTCACATAGCTAAAAACTAAAATGCCACAGATTCTTTCCCAGAATGAAATGTATAACAACGTATAGGGCATAGCAGTGGCGGCCATTTTCTGGTTCCACTTCAAAATAGTCAATGCATTTTTCCCATTGACATTTCCAAAAATATTTATATCAATTATTTTAAGCCTAGAATCAAGCCATCCAGGGTCCTGGTGAATCAGGACCATAAAACGTTTGATTCTTTGAAAAAACTTTTTTGAAAACGGCAAAACAAAGGGTATTTATTAAATATAGTATATCATATAATTAAAATTAAAATTAAAGAAAATCACAGAGAAAAATGTTTTATGGTCATGATTCACCAGGACCCTGGGTGGCTTGATTCTAGGCTTAAATGAATTGATATAAATATTTTTGGAAATGTCAATGGGAAAAATGCATTGACTATTTTGAAGTGGAACCAGAAAATAGCCGTCACTGCTATGCCCTATATAGGCTTGGTCTAAATGGGTTAAATAGCAGAAGTATAACTCAAGCTTAAGTGGTTAAGATTAACATGAACCCCAGTCGCATGCGTTTCCCCTGCTGTTGCTGCTGAGCAGCTGATTGGCTGATGTGTGGTTGGCCGTTTTCTCTGCTGTTGTCTCCAAGACATTTACAAGATGGAGTCAAGCAATTCTGACACTGACTTGATAAATGTCTTGGCGACTACACCTGAAGGTTCAGTGTCACCATAACGGAGCACATAGATCATATACCTTCAACAATTCTTCATTCTTTTATTTTTGTATCACATAATTTCATTGTGGACCAACGCCTAGTTTCTCTTATACGCTTTAATTGGTTCTGACCAAATTTAGTCGGACATCATGGCCATAAACAGGCATAACTGCCCTTTCTGCCCAGAACCCATGATTTCAACAAACGCCTACACAGAAGTGCTACCAGCCACTAGGACAGCGAGTGGCTTCTTGAACCTCAAACAACCCTGTCTGTTTCTTTCACTAGTATATATGGGTTGGGTAATGGCTTCTACCAGGCCCTCCTCCAGCTCTGAAACAGTGCAAACACAGTATAATGATCTGGGTAGCCAGATGTGACTAACTCGTCACAAAGCCCAGGGTGAAATGAGGAACACAACACAAGGACAGCACCAAGAACAGTAGCTTTTATTGCTACGGGGATGAACACAGGCTCTTGGCTCACTGGCAAATAATAAATTGGTCTCCGAGTGACACTAACGCAGTCTCAATGCACACAGAGTAACTGTAGACACGATGTACACATAGCGAGCTTTTCCTGTGCTCCCAGAGCATGTGGACCTGTCTCTGGACCCAGTTGTCTGTATCACTCTCTGTCTCTGTATGTATCTCTTTAACTTTGTCCCCACAAACGTAGACCAGTCACCTCAGCTCACGCAGCTACATTCAAACTGCAAACCACCAGTGTTTCCAGAATTCGCGAGAGAAACAAGCAACCAGGTCTATGAAAACAAGCCCGAAAGAAGCGACTAGGCTACATGAGCACTTTAAACCTACAGTACTAACAACAACATTACATGTTTAAGGCAGTATAGTGCTGACAGATTCAGCTGTTAGCTAAATCTGTCTTGAGAGATTAAAGGTTTCATGACGTTCAGTTTTACCACACATTAAAAGTCTTTGTCATGGTCCTTCAAAAGTGTATAGAAAGTTTTTACAAAAGCATCCACTCCATTGATCCATGGCAGGTGTTTTTCTCTCACATTTCTAAAGCCTTTTCAACTGCAATGAAAAAAGAAATATTTGCCTGCGGGTATCGCTAGTGAGGGATTTTGCCTGTCAATCATCGCCTCTGCTCCGCCCCCCCCAAAGGAAAGTATAGGGGAGGGGAGGGGCGCGTAGGGGAGGGGCGCGTAGGAGAGTGGGCGGGATTAATCGTCTGTGACCTCACTGCCGAAGGGCCAAGCTCAGATTACTTTTCAGCCTAATTATTCAGAAAACCCCAGACCACAGAAAATCCACTGAATGTTCAAAGTTCAGATTTTTTGGGTGTAATTGAGGTCATAAAACCCCCCAAAAAACATACAAAATAAAAAAGTGAAAATGAATGTCATAGAACCTTTAAGGTCTAATTGACTGGACTGTCTCCCGGCATGCTAAGGTGCGTCTCTGCTTATTGTACAACTGTCCCAGACTGTAATTAGTTGTTCTTTTTCATTATCTTCATTTGTATATCAAAACAAAACAATTGGGATAGTAAACTGGGATGAGTTTTAAGCCAAAATGTTCCATGTACTGCAGGTTGTTGATACTCTGTAATTATAAAGCTATTCTTTGTAGTGAGATGCACCCAATTGTAGATATAGAATATTATTTGTAGCGGGAATCAAAACAGTTAGATGACTGCATATTCATGTGGCTGTCTGAAAGCCTTTTTAATTGCAAGGCACGCCGTTAGAGTCAGTCAGTGTCTTGTTCTCTATTTGCTCTAGTCGATTACCAGCTTTTTATTTATTGTCATTATTGTAGTTTGAGTACTTTGGGACTGAAAATATATTTGCAGAAGACCTTGGAGAGAGATGCATAGATTGTTATTGTGTGGGTTTGATTGCATTATTATTGTTTATTTCCTTTATATACTTGTATTTATGTAGACATATGTACATACATTTGTGAAATATGCATTTGTGCCTGTGTGTGTGTGTGTGTGTGTGTGTGTGTGTGTGTGTGTGTGTGTGTGTGTGTGTGTGTGTGTGTGTGTGTGTGTGTGTGTGTGTGTGCATGTGAGTGTCATGCACAGACAAGCAACACACACACACACACACACACACACACACACACACACACACACACACACACACACACACACACACACACACACACACACACACACACACACACACACACACACACACACACACACACACACACACACACACACACACCCTCTGTGTGTCTCGCTGTCATTCGCATACAGTACACACAGACAAACACATTTGATTCACTTGATGTTCTCTGTTGAAGTCAGTGGGGATTGATTGTGTGTGTGTCCTGCAAGTTACTATCACACTCTGTATAATACTGAAAAAATAAGAGTTCTAATCCGATATAATCCATTGTCAAATCTAGTCTGACTCTGAAATATCCCACAAGCCCTTGTTGCCTCACTTGGAGCAACATGCCGTATGGGGGAGCACCGGAGCAGCATTAAAAGCAGTCATTAAAATCCTCAGTATTCATTTGACTTTAATAAGAGTGCACAAATTGTAATTACATCTGTGCACTCTTGTGAGTTACAAATTGATAAATAAACAAAGCATAAGCATAAGGTGGGAACTCCAAAAATAGCAGAATGTATTACTGTACATGTGATGTGTGTTTGGAAATGGCTTAGTAACAGCTTAGTAGTTGCTTAATGTTGCTTAAAGGTTGTGGTGTGAAGAAATTAAAAATCGATTCATGTGCATCTTGGGATCCACATGGGACCAACATGCCTACCATGTGGATCTGGGACTTCATGTGGCCAGCAGTGACGTCAGTTGTCTATGCCGTATATATGATATATTTCGAAAAGTATAAAACTAGTTAAAAACAAATGCAATCTTGATGCTTTTTGGTGGTTTGATGGTGATCGATCCAGCAGTTTGCAAGATTATCTCCCGACATAGACACAAACACAAGCACGCACACACGCACACGCACATGCTCGCACACGCACACGCACATGCACACGCACACGCACTCCAGCCTTCTTATAGACGCCTAGCGTCCTGCAGAGCCATGACGTAAAAAGTGGTATTTGGAACCATCTTCTCATCTTGTCATTCACTGATAACCATGCAGGGTCTTACAGGGACAGTTGTGGTATTTTCTTAAATGTTTCAGTACTGTGTGCACGTTGCCTCTGCCTGCAGGGCTTACTCCTTCCTCGTGACAAAACAGTGGATGACCTGAAACTGGCTGACTCATTTCAGGTTTCAGTCAGTTCTCTAAGGATATCCTCAGCAGTCTGGTTGGCTGTGCTGTTGCGAAAAAAAAAAGAAGCATAATTCCTTGTTGAAATACCACCGGCAGCATCCTTCACAAGGAAGCCCATTATATCTACAGCCTCGTAAAATGACTCACGCTTTGATTTTTCCCCCAACTAACATTACGGCCCTGACTTCAAATTCAAATCGTCAGAAGCCAGGCAGCCTCTCCAGTCGTAATAATAATCATAATAATAATAATTATTTCTGTGTCGCATAGCCGTTCCACAGACTCAGAGAGAGAGAGTATTTGGGGTGATCGTCTCGTATAGCCGCAAGCTGTCTCCCAGTGAGCGACATAATTTGTTCTGCAGTTTATATCTGGTTTCTGCTGTCTGTTTTGGTGTGAAAAGCAAGCACACCTCAAGACACCGCTTCTACACAGCCAAAACCTTTAATTTAACACTTATGGATTCATCATTATTACACTTTCACAGTTGAATTAGCACTTTGGATTTTGCCAGTTTTAAGTCAAATATTTTTTTTAGGCAAGGGGCTTATTCTTGTAGCGTTTAATTTTAGTTTTCTGTTCGCTCATTGAGTTACATATACTGAGTTTATCTTCTATGTTGAGCATCATTTATCATGGATGAACCTGCTCTATCTCTGCAATCGGTCCCTTCCTCTGTCTTGCTCTTTCTTCCTTCATCCTCCTTCCCCTTCTCCCTTCCTCTCCCTTTTACATCCTTTCTCCTCCCTCTTTACTCAGCAGCAGACTCCTCATTCCGTTCCCCTCCCGGCAAGCGTTAAAGTTTAATGACCCAAATCCGGAGATACGGACCAAACAAGCGGTCTTGTTGACAAGACGAAGCTTTGCATTTAGCGCTCGCCTCCTCCCCACTCTCTCCCCTCTCTAGGGGTTGTGCTGAGGTCAACGCTGAGGCCCCAACAAGAAACTAGACAAAAATAGGAACCTTGACAAGCCCTAACAGGGCTTGATGCCTACTTTTATAATTGGTAACCAGCCAAGAGCTTTAGATTGCTACAATATTGCTGCCATGGTTTAAAAGACATATATTTGGAGAATTGAATATCTTATGTAACTATACCACACAATAAGATAAGACAAGATAAGATAAAGAATTACATTTGCGTACACTTGTGTCTTTGTTTTACAGCAATGTAATCAAGAGTTTTAACTTAAACACGTCATACACAGGGTGTGTAATTGATAGAAAAAAAGTCATTTTGGCCGTGAACAATCCCTTTAAGCATTGCAATCCTCTAATCAATTTAACATGTCAGCAGTGCAATCCTTGAATCCTGGTTTAAAGTACATATACCACCAGTAGTGCCTAGAGTGTATGTCCCCCCAGTTACAAGTATGTACAGTTTGGAGAGGATACAGTAACTAGTAACTAAAATATTCTTGCTGTCTGCTGTGGGTGGGATAAGGCAGTAGACCGCTGCTGCCCCTAGTGGCACAGAGTGGAAATAGCACATGTCCTGCGTGACACGTGTGAGATGCCAAAAGAAAAACGACAAACTCATTAGGCACCAACTGTACATCAATATCATCCACTTTTAAAAACAACCTCCAGTCTGTCTTGATTCTGTTCAGACAACTGAATCCTCTCTCACATGAAGAAGCTGGGAGAACCAGCACCGCAGCACCAGAATGTTCTTGCAAGCCATTGCTATGAGCCTCCATTACATACACTTTGAGATAGAACACCATTTTGCAATGACAACACATGCCCTCAGTTGCATTCTCTCTGCCAATGCAATTTGCTAATTTATAGCCGGTTTGAGTTTCTGCAGCAATTGTTGGAAGTGACTCCATATTTCATTTTCATTTATTTATTTATTTTGAACATATTTACAAATAAATGAGAAAACATCATCATTAAATCATATTCCTTGTTTGAAAAAGGAGTAGGAAGAAGTTTTGTGAAAACTGTATCTCAAAATACCTCAAACCTGCAGATAAATATTTTAGCTTTCCGCCCCAGTGTTTACACACTCACATTGGAAAAGAACAAACAAACAATCAAGCAAACAAGACAGTCGAAATGATGTTCCAAATCTAAACCTACATCGGTTGTACATATAACTAGCTATTCTATCATATATCTATTTAGTATGTCCATTTTAAACATTTGTTTAAACGTATTCCATGTCACACTTTGTTTCAATTCGTTTCTGCATGTGATCCACAGAGTAACCCCTTTAACAGAGGTTGATATGCTTGATGTCATTGTCTCCATTATGATGCAAGCTCTGCTTTCTCCCGTGGCCACTCTTTCACGCCAAAGACCCCGGTTGCTCTCACGACAGGTGTTGACACACTGTGACGTTTTCGATCATTTCAGTGTATGTGTTGATGTTGTCACCCTGACACTGCGACATGAGTCACTTCAACACCTCTGTAAGCGGTTTTAAGGCTAGTTGGTTGTTGCTGTAGAGCAGCAGTGAATCCTGCCAACTTGTTACCACTTTCTGTTTCAGTGCATTGAGCTCCATGACCATGCCACAGTCCAGTTTTCCCTCTAAAAAACAAGACTGAGATTTGAGATGACATGCATCAGTTCTCTGAGGACACGGAGACAGCGTACAATTCCACAATCTCTCAGGTCGTCTCTCTGGTGGTCTCTCGGGAATACTGCTCTTCCACAAACTTCAGATGGCCACCTGGCCTGGCAACTGGCTTCTGTCACATTCTCAAAATGGGCCAGAAGTGCCTCATATAATGTGGCAAAGACTTCCAAAGCACGTTGCATAATAGGAGTCCAGCATCCACCCTATTTCGTTTTAAGATGTTTGTCTCCAGTGAAGTGGCATCTTTTGTCTCCAGTGCAGGCCTAACGTAATCATTAGTATCGTTTCCATTCATCTGTTTAAAAACAGCTGGATGAAAGGAACAGAAATGTCATATTTCCATCATTATTTCCATGTCATTGTTCATGCACTTTTAACACTTGAACCCTACAGTCCCTATTCTGGGCATGTCCCATACTGTAGTTGTTCTGCACATATACTTTTACAGCTCCTACAGTAGTATTGATGATTTCTTGTATAGTATTGTATGTCTTGATGAATTGAATACACAGGACCACAATGGAAACAAGGCCTTTCAGCATTATTAACTGTTCATCTGTACTTTTTACAAACTGTTAATAAAGTATTCAATCAATCAATCAAACAAAATAGGCAAACATTCAGTGAAATTAACATATCTTCAAGGTCACAACGTGTCGCATAACTGTAGATATGCTATTTTCTCTTTATTTATTTATTTATTTATTCATCTATCTCTTACAGGAGATTCAAGTGATGAGCTAGTAATGTTTGTGGATCTACCTCAGGATGTCTTTCATCTCTTCCAGAAGACAGTTGTCTTTGATGGTCTGAATAACTCCCAGGGCTTTTCTTTAATTCAGGTGGTCACACTATCTTTCCGTTCTAATGTAGGTTTACTACTGCTCCATCACAGGCCATTCGCACAGGCTTATCTATCCAGTCATAAATGTTGTGGTCCATGAAGGCCTGTTCTATTGCTACGTGAAGGAGGCTGAAGCACACCGTGTCCCCATCACCAACATATCTTATCTACCACCTGGACACTGTTATCTGGTGA
>NC_137619.1:22288196-22290696 GCF_963280865.1 Gymnoscopelus braueri
CATTAATGAGTATTTTACTTTGTTATAAGTACATCTTGATGCCAGTACTTTTGTACTTTTACAGAGTAAAGGACTTTTTTATTTATAATTTTTGTTATCCAGCGATTTTGTAACCCCATTTTTTCACCCACTGCCAATTGTCTAAGTAACCCTGGGCGCTACACTCCCTCTGACAACCTAGGGAGAGCCCAGAGCTGAACTCATGCCTCCTTCAATGCATGAGGGCTAACAAGCCTTCTTATCAACCGACGGAGGGGAGTTTCCCCGGTTGGACGTAGCGCGCGGAAGGAACACGTTATTCCAACCAGTTCCTTTCCCCTGTGTGGAGAACATGTAAACTCCACACTTTCCCCAAACCCACCTATATGGGCACTGATGACGCGGAGGAGAGGACACGCCACCAGCGCCCACAGCATCCTCTGCGGGAATCGAACCCAGGACCTTCTAGCTGTGAGGCGACAGCACTACCGACTGCGCCACCATGCCCCCAGAATACAGGACTTTTACTTGTAATAGATTATTTCTACATTGTGGTATTGAGTATGGGTGTGTGCCTGTGGACCAGGGGAATCTGGGCCAGTTCAAATGGGAGGTCGTATCCCTTACAGCAGCGCTCCCTGTCTCATCCATCCTCACTGAAGAGATGAGGATACTCTATCTGTTGGCATGCTACTCAAGAGACAAGTTAGCCCTGAGACATATATAAATAGGTGGCTATGGCATTTTCACACTCATGCACATGCACATGCGCGCGCACACACACACACACACACACACACACACACACACACACACACACACACACACACACACACACACACACACACACACACACACACACACACACACACACACACACACACACTATGACTGTAATTTGGTTGGCGTAAACATTGAAGCCTTTACATCTTAACAAGTCAAAGTCAACAAAGAAACCATTACTTTAGAAATATTTACCCTGTGAATTAGCTTTAATTTACTTTTAATAGACAGCCAGACACATACAATAAATAGATAAATAGACAGACATACAGTAACTGAACTTGATCGGCGTATGCATCACCACATTATGGCCCAGTCCCAAACAAATTCAAAACACTGTTTATCGTGTGAAGGCCATTGCTTGTTGCTATGCGTAGCATGGAAATATTTACCTTGTGACATAGCTTTACTTTGCTTTTAATAGACAGTTAGACAGATACAGTAAAGATAAAACAAGTGACCCCGTTCGGCCTATAGACATCACCACATTATGGCAGAGACCCAACAAATGCTTAACATCACAACACTGTCTACCCTGTTAAGGTTACTGCTTTTGTTACTATGTGTAGCAACAGTCCAAGAGAGGACATTGTTTAAGTCATGTTCATGGCTCACTGACCTGAGAATCTCAGGCTGAGATCAGTGTTGAGGCAGAAACAAGCACTGCTGTTGTGACATTGATGTTGAGAAAATGTTTCTTTTTTTTTCTCACATAAACACAACAAGGTTAGTGGACTAGTAGTCCGTCACGTGTGTGTGTGTGTGTGTGTGTGTGTGTGTGTGTGTGTGTGTGTGTGTGTGTGTGTGTGTGTGTGTGTGTGTGTGTGTGTGTGTGTGTGTGTGTGTGTGTGTGTGTGTGTGTGTGTATTGTGTATGTTTGTGTGTTAGAGTAGCTGTCTTCAAAGAAGGGTTCAGGGAAATGGGGGGGGGGATCCTTGTGTAGATTTGAGACGGTCTTCACTCAGTGTGAGGAATAATTAAATTTCACGACTGTCTCTTTCATTACAAGCTAGCACAATGACAGAATTTAGTATTTGAATGACTGTTCTGATTAGGGCTGTCACTATTATCTTATCTCCCTCAGATAGTCTAGACAGGTACTTATTTCTATGCTAAATCATATCTAGAAATATACATTTTGCTTCGTCTAACGCAAAGTGGCAAGACCACTTTGGTAGAGGTTTGGGTTGTGTAGTTACCTTGCCATGATGTAACTCCTTAAGGTGGACAATAAATCAAAAATAATTGCTCCATTGATTAGAAATTGATCATTCAAAATATGCTCCTCATTGACTTACATTGTACGGTAAAACAGATCTCAAAGTCACTCTTTTAGCATGTAAACAATCGCAAAAAAAGTTGATTCAGACAATATAGAACATCACCAAACCCAGTAGTGTTTGTTTTTTTAATAAAAATGTTAACTTCCTGTTGATTTTGCTATTTTATAAGAAAAGCCGGACTGGATTCGCGGATCCGGATCCGGATCTTCAAATAGTAAAATCAGCAGGAAGTTAACATTTTTATTTAAAAAAAAAACAGTACTGGGTTTGGTGATGTTCTATACTGTCTGAATCAGCTTTGTTCGTGTTCGTTTATGTGCTTAAAGAGTGACTTTGAGAGCTGTTTTACGGTACAATGTAAGTCAATGAGGAGCAAATTTAGAATTATCAATTTCCAATCAATGGAACAATTATTTTTGATTTCTTGTCCACCTTTGGAGTTACATCATGGCAAG
>NC_137619.1:22293196-22295696 GCF_963280865.1 Gymnoscopelus braueri
GCTTTTAAATGTTGAATATTTGTGCAAATCTTTGAATACATATATTGCCTTGTATTCAGTGTTTTTTGTATTCACTAAAACCCTGCTCAAGAACACTCCGGCACTAACCCAGGGGGAGCTTGGGATCGAACTGGGAACTTTCCGCTTCCCATGTGGGCGCTCTTCCCAGCCAATTTGCCTCGCTCGGAGGCACCAAAAACATACATCGTTTTCATTCTCAGAAATGGCAGATAAGCAGTTTTTCAAGCACTATTCATTATTTCTATTAATAAGAAGGTCACCAATTAAGAATGTGTCATGAATAATAACAATAAGAAGAATGTTTGAAGGGAGTGGTGAGGGGAAAGAGAGGGAGAGAAAAAGTTCAAATTAATTTTATGAACGCATAGACTCCTGGCTTTCTTTATCTGTTTCTGCTCAACATGCCCCAGTAACAGCTCATCATCAAATTCAGGGCTCTTGATGCACGGAGCACGCTGCAGTATGTCATGCTTCAAAAGCAGGTTTAAAGTTATCATGGTGATATGTCAAAATATTACGGATGTCTCTTGGACATGAATGAGAACACATTACAGGAGGAAGGCGTGATGCTGTCCATCAGCGCGGCCACTGCGGGTGGTCTACCTCACGTTTCCATTTGTTGTTTCGCCCCGCTTCTTGACATCAGTGTACAGTATATCACATTATTAATGCTGCTCCCGGACGATTAGATCCATTTCCTCAGCAGGAAATCGTTTGTTTCTCCTCCAATTTACCGAATCCATCATATAAATAACAATGTGCCATGCATGTACAGGTGCACATAGATCTTAAAGGCTATGGCAAACAACACTCTAATTGGTCTAATTCATGGTATGCATAAAGAGATTAAATTCCATTTTAAACCCTAAGCAAACCACTTTGCGTATTGTGTCTTAAATTGCACCCAGATAACGCTCTGTATAACTTGCGAAATTGGAGCTGAACCTTTTTGTGACCTGCGTTTTAGACGATGCGTCACCTTGTGACTTACGTCGTCTCAATAGGGCACTGAGGATTTTATTGTGTCGCATGCACGGACGCGTGAGTTCAATATCAAACATGAATGTTGAATACAAAAAACTGAGGTTTGTCTGGAGGCAACTTTACGTAGTCAAAAGATGTGAAATGGAGAAATGTAATGTTGAGTTGTACCCTGTTCTA
Source organism: Gymnoscopelus braueri (assembly GCF_963280865.1). NCBI lineage: Eukaryota > Metazoa > Chordata > Actinopteri > Myctophiformes > Myctophidae > Gymnoscopelus > Gymnoscopelus braueri. The sequence goes on from NC_137619.1 coordinate 22,294,379, forward strand.
AATAACCATCCCATGCCTAATTCGCACATTTAAAGTGTAGTGAAATGAGATTTATTAATTAATTCTTCTTTTTCTCTTTTTTTGTTCCGTATGTTCCTCCTGAATATCCTACCTGGGCTGCCTCGAGTAGGTGAGTACCGTTCACTCAGTTATATGTAATCAAGTACGGTTATGATTAGTTGTACTGTTATTTGAAGCAAGATCACTTTCACACTCATGTCGTACTTCAGTAATGAAGTCTTTCCTGTCTTTCCTGCCTCACATGGGGCTCAAGTCCACTTCTGACAGTGTGCATGCATTGTTTTAACCCATTAAGACTTATGACAAATGTCTTCTAAATCTTAAAAGTTTTCTGAAAAACTTATGTTGCTCAGTGGTTCTAAAACGCTTTCATGTCCAGGACCCCCAAAAATGTATTTGACCGCCGACCCCCCCCCCCCCCCCTCAAAATATTTTGTTCCAGGGACCGCCAGAAGCAAAGATTTTAGTTAAAAATGTTCGCTTTGAATAATTATAGATATTCAAAGATTTGCACACATTTTCACGATTTTTCAGAAATAGCAGAAGTGATGCGCTATGAGCTTGTATATCTGCTATTTTTTTATAGACTAAGTATGGGTTAAAATGTCAACCTACTATGAGTTGGGAGTGAGAATGTCTGCATTCCATTGTCAGTCATGTGACACTGGACTAGCAGGAATGTTGAAAACAACACGACAGTGGAGCTTGTCACCATATTATGACCCAGGAGTGAGAATGTACTAATAAACCTATTATTGAGTAAACCTATATTAATAAAACCTATAATTGTTGCGTCTGGTCCTGGGAAACCGGAGGAATCCTGGTTTTAATTCTAGCTGCCTAATATAGGACTAATTTAACACCGGGACACCGGTTGAGTACTGCTACGAAAGAAAACTATCAGTTATCCGGATTAGGACTAGCTACAAAGATTGTTGTAGCTAACGATTGTTTTGTTAATCAATTAACTTGCTGATTATGTTTTGATTATTCCTTTAATCTAAGCAAGACCATAGAATTATGTTAAAATAAGGTAACAAAGAATACTATTATAGTAAACAGTCTTCAAGTTATGTGAACCCAAACAGATATCTTGAAATTGCTGAATTTTTACAGTCAAAGAGGTAACCTTTAATTTGCAACATAGTGAAGCATTCCAATATTGGTGAAATTGTAAATAGGACGTATTCATTCATGAAAATGAAGTTGATCGATAGAATTACTTTATGATTTATGAATGGTTTACAGCTGAGCAAATCCAACTATACTTTTAGTAATTAAATGTAATATAATGTGT
>NC_137619.1:22313196-22350696 GCF_963280865.1 Gymnoscopelus braueri
GGGCCCCTGGAGATTTTAGACACACACTCTGACAGATCCGTAGCGTTCAGCAGGATGGCGTTGGTACCTGTGGAGCAGGGCTGCCATATGATCATGCTGCTGGGAGAATCTTTATTCATGCATTTATTGTGTGTTGTATACTGTAGATGTTGATACAGAGTGGAAATGTTAGTTCTTATATGGCATACATGGTAATCCGTGAAGTAGGAAGAGATATATATATATATACTGTACCTACGAATTGAGTACGTGAGGACTCCATTTGAAACAAGCCATTGCGGCTTTTCTGGGCTTTTTCAATCCTATTTAGTTGACCTTGTATTGTGAACTGTACTTCCATGTGCTTTTTCTCTTCAAACTTCTAAATAAAGTATTCAATCAATTATTCAATAAAACACAAACTATATATATTGGTGGTGATGGTTAGATAAATACTATCTATCCATCTATTCTACTTATCTTTCTTCTTCAGAAGAGTAGTTCATGTAGAACAGGCATGTACAGCATGTGTGCATGGACACATAAAGCCCTGGCCTACACACGTCCGCGCACACAGACATTTTCACACACATTTTCACTTTCACAGAAGACCAATACGCACAGACACAAGATCTCACACAGGACCACATGTATGCACTCTCATTCTCTGTTACACACACTGCACACCGTTATCAGCGCTCGCCGTCCATCTCTCCGGGTGATGGTGACTGATCGAGATTCTAATCTGCCCAGATATTGATCAATGTAACGGCCCGTGTCATTGATCCCCATGTGTGTCATCACTACGGTGATCAGATTGCGCTGTTATCCATCATGTTCAACAGTCACTGAATAATGACATCATCAAGGGAGAGAATAGCCTGGTAAACGATCCCGGTCACGTGAATTCACATTATCATCATGTGTCTTCTGCAGACCGGTCTGGTCCCAAGTGCTGGATGGCCGTTTTGCAGAAGCCAAAAAGTGGAAGAGCCAATCAGCGCTTCCACTTTTTGGTTTCTGCAAAACGACCATCCAGCACTTGGGACCAGAACGGTCTGCAGAAGACACATAATAATCTGAATTCACGCAACCGGGATGGTTTACCAGGCTAGGGAGAGACAAGACTGTAAGGCAAGCTAAATCTATGCAAGTCTATGCAAGTAGAATAGAAGAGTGTTCTTATTTGATTTAAAGTGTTTAAAGGGTTGTATAACTAAATGTCGGTGTTGGTTGATGCGGCTGTGTACGTACCAAAAGCTGCTGATCTTTCAACATCTGTGCACAAGCCTTTCATGCATGGAAATGAGGTTGCTACATAGGAAAATCCCCAGTGTTAATACTTAATACTAAGGATTTTGCTGTGTACGTGTGCAGGAGGTTTTTGCATGCCTGGCCTCATTAATATTTATGGTGACAGCAGGTAGGGCCACAAAGGAAATAGAGAATATTTCACATCATGTCATATTGTTGTTACTTCTGAGGAAATAAAAGATGACTTACCACCATTTATTATAGTTGACTGAAACTAAACTAAAAACATTTTTAGTTACTGTAACTGAAATAAAAATAAACTAGAAAAGTGTGATCCTCGGAGAACAGTTCTCCACCAGGCTGGGTTGCCTACTGTACCCAAGACCCAAAACTGTGGTCATAGCCACTTGGAATGGGATCAGAAAAATGAAACTCATACATCTTGATCAAATGACCCCATATATAATGTGTACCAATTTGTGTGAATTCTGGACACAATCTGTAGGAGTAGTAGCATGAAGTATGTTTTGAAGAAAACGTAAAGAATTTAATCTGGTTTCCAGCCGATCAGTTCAGCAGTGCTTGTAGTGTGCAAAACGGGCCACTCCTGCAAACTTGGAAGCCAATCTTGAAGGATGAATCCAAAATCCAAAAAAAGCTACGAGGAAATAGCTGCACAGTTTCAGCTGAAGAAAGGAACGATGTTTCTGATGCCTTGTTGCTGGGCAGAGGCCCCGAAATATGTGATGCAAATTTGGGGTCAGTCAGAGAACGTGTTCATGATTTTTGGTGGTTTTTATAAAACAGGTCCCTCACAAGCTTTGGAAGGCAAAATGTGTAGGAAGAGTAGCAAAATGTGTGTTTGGCCAAATGGCTGAAAACCTTTTTTAGTTGGAATCAGAGTCCGCAGTCCTGACTGAGGTCATTCCACAGCTTGGTTGGGACTTGGGAGTCAGGAAGGAGAAGAGTCTAGGATGCTTGGAGCAATGGCCAGAGTGTCGTAGGGAAGGGACGTATTTACACCAGACTCGTACTTGGAATGTAGGTCTGACAGCCACTAGAAGTGAATTTTCTAAGAAATGCTATTATTCACTTCAAGGACCTGTATAGGTATTTGAATTAAAATGCAAGAGAAAACAAGCACCGTTTAAGATCTCTGGAAGACCTTGGACGTTTGAGTCTCCTATGAGTTCATTAACTAAAAACGTATATTATATTTTTGTTTACAGTGAATACAGTGAAAAGCCCACAAACCTATATACAGTACACACACATACAGGCATACAATAACACACCTGCACATCTAAGCACGTACAGTATATGCTAAACACGTACCTAATGCTGTGCAGGTATGCACAGCTCTGCTCACATAAACATACTGTACATACTGTACACGCAATCACATACACATCACACACACACACACACACACACACACACACACACACACACACACATCACACACACACACACACACACACACACACACACACACACACACACACACACACACACACACACACACACACACACACACACACACACATCCAGACACAGTACACCGCTATGCACAGAGTTACTAAATCTGCCGTCCATGCCTTCTGTGTGTCTGTCTGGATGACAGTAAAGACCTATTAGTGAGCAAGCCACGATCAGATCCAGATGTGAGCTGGAAGTCAGAGATCCAAGCAGGCCTCCGCCATAACTCAGAGCCAGGTAGAGGCCTGTCAGCCAGGCTAGACAGTACCCCAGTAAACCATGCACCCCCACCCATCCCCATCATATTTCATATAGATCCCATGGAAAATAAATGGTGGCATCAATCAAAAGTGGATTGGCTGTGGCCAGGAGAGAAAGAGAGAGCAAGACAGAGATAGGGAGAGACGGAGAGAGAGAGAAACATAAAGGAGACAAGAAGATTAAAAGAAAAATAGTACACGTGTGTTTGAAAGGAGAATGAGAGTGTGTGTGTGTGTGTGTGTGTGTGTGTGTGTGGGTGGGTGGGTGGGTGGGTGCGTGCGTGCGTGTGTCTGAAGGAAAGAGAGAATACCAAGATGAAATGAGAGGCAATAAGGCAACGTTATATGGGAAGAAGACTGATATAAATATTAATAGAGAACAAGACTAGAGTCTAATAAATACTGTTATCAATATTTAGGTAACTGAAGTAAGTAGATGTGCAGTTTCAGAATAAAACTGCTCTGGTATTAAACATTAATATAGACACCATTTAAATGGGTAAGCCGGATATCTCCCTTTGACATAACATACATTTAGCCTAAAATGATTCTACTCATTCAGTTGTTGCCCAACTTGCCCAGCTGTTGTTAGATTTCAGTTCCAGTGGGACATAAACAGCCAACAATGAAAACTAAAAGGAAAACCACAATGCATCTGAAAATATCTGAAAGTATTCTCCAACAAGATATTAATGTATGTTTTCTTGAAATACATGGTCTAAGATTATTGTGATTGCCATTTGGGACTTCGGTACTCTCACTTTGGAAAGGCATGTGCGCGTGTGTGCATGCGGGATATGGGAATGTAACAGTAACATGTGCGACAGTTAAATAGAAAAATGTCTGCGATGTAGTGGTGGAGAACTTTAAGCCCTGGACACATACAAGTGTCTGGATAATAAATACAGCAATGTGAAAAATAATATGGTGATACTGTACTCAGCTGTGGCAAAAGAAATGTGCACAACCATTGCCTGCTGAGTAGTGTGGTGTGGTCTAAATAGTAATCTACAGTTTACTATACTGTAAAAACTCCTCCAAAAAGGTTCGGAATCTTAACTTCGGTTGATTATTTCTCCCCTTCAATAATACCAATTGGTATTCTATTTCATATCGTTGTTATTGTTGATCAGTCACCTTTACAACGAGGTATAACTTGTTTGGATCGTGCAATCGTGGAATGAGCAACACAGCTAAACACCAGCTTCCACTTGCCCTATTGCAAAACTAAAGTTAGATTGTATATCTTTTGTGAGTGGCAAATGTTTACTCCCATTCCCGCGAAAATGACGTCATCCGGCCAGAAAACGAAAACGGAAATGCACCGGTTTCCTGTTTGGCCAGGAACTACCGCACCGGTTTCCTGTTTGGCCAGGAACTACCGCGCTAATAACAAAAAGGAATCTCACGCTGTTTTTAAGAGATTGTAGGATTTGAAGATCGAAAAACAACAGAAAAAGAAAACACAGCTCACGGTAACTAAAGCTCCACTGGCTAAGAGAAACGATCCACAGATAGTATAAAACAATTAAAAGAACGCTTTTTGAAACGCTTCCGTCTTCCGGTGAAAACAAATGGAATTCTGGGTAACGCAGGAATAAACGAACGGCCTGCAGTGATGGTAATGACCAGGAGAGGCTGCTAAAAATCTTTATTTGTGGACCTGCATTGTATTACTTTAACAAAGTTGCAGGACCCATGCTCAGGTGCCAGTCACACACCTGCCAGCTGGTGTGTTGCTCATTCCACAATTGCACGATCCTTACAAGTTATGCCGAGAGACAGCGTGATCCCAAATCGACGTTGGAGAATAGTTTCAGAACTTTTTGTATGGAGTTTTACAGTTTTACACCAATAAAAACGTGCTTCACAAGACTTCATTTATGTGTGTTTTTTTTAACTACTTTACAGATTTTTGCCTACAACTCAACTTTCACACTCTTCTTAACTTTAACTTTAACTCCACCGGCTTACTGAGTCTATCATGGACTGAAGTGCTTCTGTTTGTTACGCACATACTTTAGCAGCATGAGCTGTGATTGGTTTGAGGGGACAGACATACAGTAGTATACATACAGTGCAGACAATCTCTGTTAAAGACGACCTGGCCTACAGCCATGCCATAAAATACAGTAGTAAGGAAACAGTCAGACAGTGATACAAATAGAAGTGTGTGTACAGCACATGAATCTGTGTGTGTACACCTGTGTGTGTGTGTTTCTACTGTGCTACTGTATATGATCTATTTTTTAATTAATTATTAAGAAGTGTATTGTGATGTATTGCAATGTAATGTTGTCCTTTGTGTGTGTGTGTGTGTGTGTGTGTGTGTGTGTGTGTGTGTGTGTGTGTGTGTGTGTGCGTGCGTGCGTGCGTGCGTGCGTGCGTGCGTGCGTGCGTGCGTGCGTGCGTGCGTGCGTGCGTGCGTGCGTGCGTGCGTGCGTGCGTGCGTGCGTGCGTGCGTGTGTGTGTGTGTGTCTGTGTGTGTGTGTGTGTGTGTGTGTGTGTGTCTCCTACAGGTTCGTTTTGGTGTTTGGGTGTCTGGTTCTCTCAGTGTTCTCAACCATCCCTGCTCACCAGGACATCTCCTCACACTGTCTGCTTATTCTGGTAGTGGTACACATGCACACGTACACGCACAAGCATACGTACACTGTAACGAATTGGACTGTAGAATTTACAGTTAATAGCTGGCAGCAAAGTTGCCAATAAAGTACTGTAATAGCTACTGTAGTTACTGTAAAAAAGAACTACAGTAAATCAGAGTATAAGTGTTTTGCAGTTTGTTACTGTAAAAAAGAATTACAGTAAATTACAGTATACATTTTTACAGTTTGTTGCTGTAATTTAAATTACAACAAGTTATTGTAAAATCCATTTACAGCTACTTACTGGCAACTTTTGCTGCCAGTAATAGCTGTAATACTTATATACAATATATTATTGTAGATTTGTTTTACAGTTATTTCATTGTTAAATGCAAATTAGTGTTTAATCCAATTAATCAGTGCATTAAATTATCTTCAACAGTTAGATAAAAGCCAGAGTCAGATCTGCAATAAAACATTTATTAAAACTTTTTACATTAAGATTGTTTACCTGTAAAACCAACAATATTAAGACAAGTGCAAACTTATTTTTTTCCCCTGTCAGGGGTCAGTCATGATTCTCTTAATTGCATGCTTCTGTAGAAGGCCCGTAGGACATATCCATGTAACCATACAAACAGACATACACGTACCGTATACATGCAGACATGGATTATGGCACTGTCTCACACATCATGCACTGTATATACAGTGTCACATCATGTGACATTTCTGTCTGCATTACAATAATCACATATCCAGAGGCCATACTGGCACGCCTAACACCCCCCACCACGTACACACGCACAGACACGCATATGGCTTTAGCAAGCTGGAGATGAGTAATCTGGCTGAGGGGATGTCTGTGGACCATCAGCTGAGTCACTGTAGCTCAGCCGCACACACATACACTCAACCCCTCTAGACACACTCACAGATACACGGACACCCACACGCTCTCTCGGCGTCACTCTAACTCTCCCTGTTCTGTCTCACACTAACACCTGTAAAACCAACAATATTAAGACTCTAGTGCAAACTTTTTTTTTTCTCATCAGGGGGCCCTGACCCAGAAAAGGTTGAGAACCACTGAGATTTTAAACATGAACCTCCCCAGCCAATCGAGTCAGCGGCAGGCAAGCCAGATCCAGACAGAGCATTGACAGTGCTGTTAGCCACTGTCAATGCTGTGTACTGGCACCCACAATCTAGCTCACCCACCGCTAGCCCGACCAGCTGAAAAGGTTGAGAACCACTGAAAACATGAACAGCAAAATGTCACATGTCAGATACATTGTGCAAAGATAAAAGTGCAAAGATAAAAGTGCAAACTTTTGCAAACTTTGTGCAAACATCCATCCAGGAGAAATGGACGTGGAACCAAAAACATGGAGGTAGTCTTGAGGCATCAAACAAAGGCAAAAAAGTCTGTTAAGGAGATGACATATGTCAAAATCCATTCAGGCAGGAGGTCTAAACCAGCAGGAATCCATGGAACACAAGGTTGGAAATCAGCAACATCTGTTAGGGCACAAAAAAGAACAAGAAAGAACAATATAAGTATTGAAAGCTGATTAGGAGGTGCAGGTGGGAAACAAGCAGAGAAGCTCCAGTGACATCCAGAAACTGCCCTGTGATCCTTTCTTCTTACATTAGTTGACTTTCCCTTTTCTGAACAACACCTAGTAGGTATTCCTTTTGCACAACTACTTACACAGGAGATGACAGCCAAATAAGTCAATAAGTGGGCCTGCACACCATATTCACTTACTAAAGATTTATTTGAAGAAACATGTTTCGTATGTTAACTATGAAGGTCAGCTAATTGAAACCTTTCTTAAAGAAATAAATACAAAAAAATGTAACTGAAGACAGTGTTCTAGACCACTTTTCTTCTGAACAACTCCTAAAATCAGAGCATAAATTATAAAACTGTACTGCTTTATTATGTATAAAATATGACCTAAGATGGCAAAGCAACATATTAAGAATTTCATTCATATAGTGGGCAAGAGAATGGTCCAAATTCTTTTCACATGACTTACACTCAAAGCCAATTGAAGTCCATCAGTCGCTTCAGGAGGGAGGCGACGGGAGGACAGACCGAATTGTTCCTCTTCTCTCTCACCTTCCCACTTTTTTGGCCGAGCAGCTTGGTTGTTTTGGTGCCACTGCCAGTGGTTGGGTTGATCCCAATGAAACATCTGCAATGACAAATCACATACTCTTTATGTAAAAGGTGCACTCACAGCTGCTCTACCAGAGAGCACATCTTTCGAGTTACACATGATGGTTCTACTTCAAGCAGAAAGTTACCTTTGTATGAACTCCAGAGTGTAGCAGGCGTGCTCCTGGTACACCAGATTTAAATTGTAATAGCTGGAAAATAGAGCTGCCATTCCAGCCAGGAAGTTGGTTTGTGGAGCCACAACGACCTGCCCCTCAATGCTCAGCATCCACTCAGTAGCTGTGAGAACATCACCTAAACATAATTAGACATATGGTTTGCATGTTAACAGTGTTTGTCTGTTGCTTTCCACATACTAAAACATGTCCTCCATTAGTATCCGTATCTGCAATGCTTTAAAACATATTAGAAACTGTATACACTACCTAGGACAATTAGACGCGGAGAGTCTGGAAGGTTCATTGTCCTTTCGACATCTGCTGCTGTCGCCAACACCTAAAAGACAGAAAAAAATATATGTAGTCAGGGTAACAGCTTCAACTTGGGCATAACACAAGTTTACAGGTGTACAAGAGTGAAATTATCTTTTGTACAAGCTAGCCACACATTTTGCATTAATTGTATTAATAGGGGGAAAAAAGCCAAACAACAAAACAGAATTCAAGTATCAAATGAAACTAAAAGATATACCAAAATTAAATACAAAATAAAGACATTGTGCATCTACAGTATAGTCACATAAAATGACAGTGCTGCTGCGAGGGCACGGTGGCGCAGTCGGTAGCGCTGTCGCCTCACAGCTAGAAGGTCCTGGCCTCGATTCCCACCGGGGACGCTGTGGGCGCTGGGGGCGTGTCTTCTCATCAGCGCCCATACCCTAGGTGGGATTGGTGAAAGGGCCTACTCTGTGTGGAGTTTGCATGTTCTCCCCGTGTCTCTCAGGGTAGTTAATAATACCCTCACAAAAACATGTGGTCGCTATACCGCCTCCCCCATGACAGCCGGGGCGCCTGATGGAGGGGAAAGGAACTGGTTGGGATAACGTGTTCCTTCCACACTCTACGTCCAACCAGGGAAACTCTCCCCTGTCAGGTGACAAGAAGGTCAGTTGGCTCTCATGCATTGAAGGAGGCATGAGCTCGGCCCTGGCCTCCCTAGGCTGGTGAGAGGAGTGTAGCAACCAGGATCACTTAGAAAATTGGCACCAGGTGGAAAATAAGGGTTACAAATTCGTGGGATAAATATTTAAGTTAAAAACATTTTTGACAGTGCTGTGCCAGTATAAAATGACACAGCATCTAAAGGCTGGTTTATACTTAGTTGCACGTCAGTGTCATGCACCGAAAATAGCAGATCTACAAGCTCAGAATGCATCACAATGCACACGTTCTGAGCTTATAGATCAGCTATTTTCAGCGTTCAATACTGACATGCAACTAAGTATAACTGAGACGTAAGCAGGGGCTCAGCACCTGTTCAGCAGCCTGACGACCTTGCTGTGGAAACTGTCCCTGAAGGTCAGTTAATTCAGAATTTAATGCTGCGATATCGCCTGCCTGACTGTAGCAGAGTGGGCTGATTGTAAAATACACAATATAAATGTCAAAAGCTTTAAACTATAATAATTTCATACTCACATCTGCCTGCAAAATGAGTCCATCTAGGTCTTCCTTGAAGTGTGCCATCAGCAGTAGGATCACACATGGTGATGGGTCACAGTTTTCTTCATGGTCGTACTTCACCAGGATGCGCTTGACCTCATCAGCATTAGACTTCCGCTGGAAAAACCGAAGGATCAGCTTCCCTTTTTCGTGCATAGCCTGCTCCATTTTATCCAGGATGCCAATGTCTGTGAGTAATTGGAAATGGCTGTACAGCAACTTTGGTGTGAACAGATATGGCCACTCATTCTTCAGCTCAGAAATCGAAGGAGATGGGCTGGCATTGATGTTTTTTCTTTGTAGGTAGTAGGTTTCTTGCATTAACTGAGTCAAATGTCCTCTCTCTGCCCCATTTGGCCCCTCGGTGCTGTACAGGTCTTTCATTTCCCTCTGCTTCTCTTTGAGACTCTCTTCAGTTTCATCTGGTGGACAGTCAGGCTGCCATCTCACACAGCCATATTGGTCAGCTGGTCCTTTTGCCATGTCTGCAAGTGAATTTGAGCTCTTCCTTTTCGGCGCCCTTCGTCTGGACAGAGTATTTCCACGATTAAGATGATTTGCTCTAAAAGTTATTTGAGCTGCTAGACTTTCATAGCCATTACCAAATCTTGTGTTGTCTCCTGGTATGACATCAGCAAAGCTGCTGTAATGCTGGTTTACAATCCTTTTGGCCACCATCTTGCACTGAGATAGTTTGGGATTCTCAGTCAGCCTCATTTCATCAACGATAATTCGTACCATTGCCTTGCGGTCTTTTTCGGATGGACGACATCCCTGTGCAATGGCAGTTGTGATACCAAGAGGCATTCTGTGCCAAGGCACACTGAAGTTCTCAATCCAGTCATCTAAATGGACAGTCATTCTGGAGCCATTACTGTGAGCCTGACTTGGAGTGCTGGGGGGTGAAAATGTAGACTGAGCAGCCTCTGTAGGGGTCCTGGGGGGTGAAAATGTAGACTGAGCAGCCTCTGTAGGGGTCATGTAGTCTGAGGGTTCTACAGGAGTCAGTGTTATCGTTTGCTCTAAAAAGGGAAACATATACGAATGTAATGGGATAGCTCAATAACTACAAATAATACAATCATATGACACTTCACAGTACTTTTCAGTACAATTAGGACCATAACATAATCTAAGACATACCGTCAACTTTCCATGCATTAAGAAGCTTCCTACACTGGATAAGTGATAGGTTGCCAATGGCTTTGAGATCATCCTCGCCAACTAAATGCAGGTCAGCTCGGGATTCCACTCCCATGTCTGCCAACTTGACCAGGAGGGACTCTAGTTTATCCTCTGGTAGGCTAGGTAATACTGCCAACACAGCTTGTTTAATTCCTTCCTCAAGTGTCGCCATGTCAGTATCTGGGAGAGAGGGAGGACACATGTTAGTATCAGGGAGAGAATGACACATGTCAGTATCTGGGAGGGAGTGATGCAATATAATCACTGATGTGCCATTCAGCTTGTATCCCATTAGTGGATGATAATCAAGGAGGTCTTCTTGCTTAACACACATGTAGTTTGCTTCCTGATCTACTTCTGTGAGACTGTAAACACCCAAATCAGCCATCTCCACAGCCTGCTGCCTCCCTACAACAAAGTAGACCAAATCGCTACGATGGATCAAGATCAGCCTAATCTCACCCATGTTAAGGCCCTCATCATCTTGTCCTAGAATTACATGCATCCCTTTCTTGTACTTTGTGCCTTTGAAAGTGACAGCATTAGTGGCTATAGTGTCATGTGTGAAGTTAAGTGGTGCTGTTGCTTCTTTGATGCTTTTGTTATAGTCCTCAATATAGAATTCAGTTCCTTTTTCAACCTGGATTACAGGAGGGAAAAGACTGCCAACACTTAGGTATGTTTGAAGGAGCTGGTGTCGCTCTGCAAGAGTAGCACACAGGTTCTTAAAGTTGTGCAGTTTTCTGGCACACTGTTTGAAGAATGTATGTTTGCTCTCAAATCTCAAAGTCCAAAGACGGATGAGAGGTCCGAAGTGTAGAATAAGCTGAGGATAGTGACTGAGATAATGATGCTTTGGTTTGATGGTATTCTGTGGAAACAACTCCACTCTGGACTGTATATATTCCTCAATGAGGACATGCAAGTATTCAATCTGAAAAGTGGTAATTGCTGGTGCACATATGTAAGCAACCATCTCTCTCATGAGCAAAATTAACTTCCAAACAGCATTGTCAGATGGATTCTTGATCCTGTCTCCAATTAAAAGAGGAAGCAATCTCAACAGGCACCAATTCTGGACAGCATGGCCACTTAACTTCTCACTATCTGGGTTGAAATCAGGGGGTTTGTCATTTGCTTCATTTCCAAGGTAGGTAAAGTTACTTATACTTCTGTTCAAATCTGTATAGGTGAACTGTTTTTCCTTGTTTACCAAGTGGTTGATACACAATGCCAGGTCAACAGAAACAATGCCCTCAAAAAGGTCATGTCCGAGACATGGTGGCAGACCAGGCTGACAAACATGAAAGTAAGATAACTGGTTGAACATGGAGTCAAATTTTATGCCATGCACTGAGTCTCTGCCACCTGCTCCTACTTCTTCTACATGCTGCTGATATAAATGTTTTGTTCTCTTTAAACCAATGGACAAGGGACTCTTGTCCCATGTTTTTCTCTCTATTTCACAAAACCTACAAAAAAAGTGACTCCTGCTGAAATTTTCTACAAAGCCTCCAATACAATGAGAACCAAGATTATCTCCAGCTATAGCACATACAGAACCTCGAATAACTTTGCCGTCCCTCAAAACAATACCACTGTCCTCTAGATCCTTGAGATCTTTTATCAGTGGACTGAAAACCTTTTCTTGTTCGAAAAACTTGAAGTCTTGTTCCCTGCAGAGAAGAACAAGCTGCATGTGATCAATATTTGATCTATTGTACGGCAAAATGTTACCAAGTGTCAGATACACTGCCAGTATCTTGTGTTTTTTTCGGCCTGATCCTAGTGGATTGGCGACCTCAAAAGCATCTTGATAAAGGATCAAGGCTAACGATGATGTTTCACTTTTAAATAAGACATTGTCTGTAGTATTCTGTCCATCCCATACATCCATGAACACATCACGAGTAGAGAGGCGAGAATGGGCCTTTTCATACTGCTGTTTGAAACCCTCGTTTTCAAACAGGGACGTTAGAGTTTCTTTTATTGGCACATATTGTGCAAAGCATTCTTTTCCTGACAAATTTGTACCTAGATACAAGGGGAGAGGTTGAACATAATTGAAGCTGTTTTTAAACACTGACTTACGACGCTGATCTGTACGCAAAATGTTGTTGCCCTTTTTTAATATGTCATCTTTTGCAAGCTCTTCAATTACATCTGTAATCGTCATGTCAGGCACCCCAAGCACGGACAATTTCTCTTTAAGCTTTGAAAAGAGATGTGACTGAACAACATCATGAATGTCTTGGACCTCTTCAATTATAGTCTGAATAACTGACGCAGGTAAAAGTAGCTTAGCCTGAAGCTTCAAATAAAACAAAGACAAGTTCTTTAAAAAGAGGTCTTTATCTACACTATCATAAAGTTCACCGGTCTCAGGCTGTTCATCAATCTCAGTGAGAGAGGTGGAGGGCTGACTCTCAGTTTGGGATGGGTTTTCAAACTGTGCTAGTTGGGATGGGTGTTGAAACATTGCCTCATCATGTAGATGCTCAGCTGAACTGTTTTTGTGTGTCCTCGAAACATGAGATGAAAATGTGGATTTCACACCAAATGTTTTCTCACAACCCCTAAAAGGACATGTTATTTTCCTGCCCTCTTGTATATGGCCTTTCAAATGATTAAGGAAATTCTTAAGATTTGTAAATGTGATCTGACAAAATTCAATCTGACAAATCAGTGTTGTGCCAATGTGTTGGTCTGTAACACTCCTCCTGTGAGACTGCTTATGATCTCTGTATAGGTGAGACTTGAAGGCTGCAAACTTTCTGAATGCACGGGTACAATCAGGTACACCACAGGTAAAAAGGAAGTTTGGCGCATTACTGTGAAGAGTCATATGACGAGTAAAACCTACTATGGTTTTACTCTCATGGGCACACTGTTTGCAGAGATACATTTCTGGGCTCTGAAGAGATTTGTTTTTTCCTAGTGATTTCACCTTTTCACTTCTTCTTCTTGACCAGTCTTTGCACTGCGCACTTTCAGCATCTGTAACAGACAGTAGAAAGTAACAACATTATAAGACATTATTTGTGCCATCGACAGTAAATTAAAATGTAATATTAACTCATCAGATTGCTCATAATTCATTCAGTTCTTCTGATGAACTCAATGCAGAACTGACTAATGAACTCATGTTATACATCAGTGGTTCTTAAAGTAATACTAGGTAACGTTTTCAACAAAACTAAAGTTAAATTGTATATCTTTTGCGAGTGGCAAAAGTTTCACAACACCCACTCCGTGAATTTCACCCCCGGAAGCCTTTTATTTATATATTTTCTATTGAAAGTGGACTGGGGGGACATTCCCGGGGAAATGACGTTCCTGGCCAACGTCATGACGTCGTGGCCGACGTCCCCAGGAACTACCGCAACGGTTTCCTGTTTGGCCAGGAACTACCGCGCTATAACAAAAAGGAACCTCACGCTGATGTTAAGATAATGTAGGATTGGAAGATCGAAAAAGAACAGAAAAAGAAAGCACAGCTCATGGTAACTAATGCTCCACTGGCTAAGAGAAACGATCCGTAGATAGTATAAAACAATTAAAAGATCGCTTTTTGAAACGCTTCCGGCTTCCGGTGAAAACGAATGGAATTCTGGGTAATCGAGGATTACGGAAATTGTATGCAGTGACGGTAGTGACCAGCAGAGGTTGCTAAAAATCGTTATTTGGGATTCTGCATTGTATTACTTTAAACATTTTCGTGTCAAGGACTCAAGATTTGTGTTACAAAAATGTTCAACAAATATTCCACACTTTTTTCACATTTTGTTCACTTGGTTTAACAGCTGATCTATGCTCACAACACAACACATGCAATGCACTGTGAGCTTGTAGATCTGCTATTTTCAAAAAAGCAAATTTATAGGGTTTAAGTGGTTAAACTGATTTTGATGCTCTTTGCTAATGTAGCTGGGGACCACCTGGACCCCTCCCCACCACCTGGGGGTCCCTAGTTCCCACTTTGAGAACCACTTTTATGCATTTCCTGCTTTTGTTAGCTACTGTGTGCAAAGCAAAACAAAGTAACAAACTAAAAAAAACGGATTACCAAATTTGTCTGCACACTAAAGTCCTCAATGATAATATAATTCTCCTTAAGGATCCATTGGTACCATTTGTACTCTCTCTTAATTAAATTATTTTACTTTGTACTGTAGGCTCAAAACAAGATTCATAAATTAAAAAAAAAAAAGGGATATGTGGCCAACATTAGCTCTCCTTTAAGAGCTAATGTTACAACTAACAAGTTGAATCACATTTTAACGTTTTAGGATGCCTGATCACATTGTAACATCATCCATTTATATTAAATCGTGCAAACACATTGCTTTCTATTGATATACCGTTAGTCCTGAAACATGACCGTCATATCGACGTTTTCTACATTTACAACCCGTACATCTACATCAACGTTCAGATTTCAAATATAAAGCGCTTACCCCAGGGCCACGGATGTTACAATTTGAATCGGGCGGGTTTAAGTATCCGTACCTTTTGTATTGTTCAATAAAAATCATTTTAATCCTATCGGTGGCCATTTTCTCCGAGTTTTCTGCACGCTTTCAACTACGCGACCATCGGTTGGGGGGTGTATTACATTATAGACATGCATTATAACTATGAGAAAATGGCCACCGATCGGATTAAAATGTTTTTTATTGAACAATACGGAAGATACGGGTACTTAGACACACCCGATTAAAATTGTAACATCCGTGGCCGTGGGTTAAGCACTTTATAGTTGAAGTATGAACATTTATGTTGATGTACGGGTTGAAAGTGCAAAAAACAGGTTGAAGTTCCGGCCATGAGGCTCGTGAAAGGACGAGCGTCGTGTGAACCATGGCTAAAACACGGTCGTGCACGGTTACATGAACGTGTTAGTTCATGTAACCGTGCACGACCGTGTTTGGATAACATTTTAATTCCATAAACTAATTAAACTTACCTGTTATCTAGTACAGAAAGCACCCCGGTTTGAAAAACAAATCTCTCAGCCGACAGCCGTTTATCTGCCTCCCGGGGTCTGTGGCTTCAAAGCTACCAAGCTCCGCCTTGTCTGTGGTTCTCAACCTGTGGGTCGAGACCCCCAGGAGGGTCCCCACATATTTTGGTGGGGGTCTCCAGATGACAGTGAAGTCATCGATCCAGTTTAGAGGACCTTGTATTGTGAATTGTACTTCCATGTACTTTTACCATGTCTTTCTAAATAAAGTATTCAATCAATCAATCAAAGTGACATTTTAAGTAACCATTTTAATACCTTAAAAAATCTAAAGAAAAAAAATCAAAGAAAAAGACCATTACTGCATTACAAGTAATCAACAAACTATACTATAAAAACTGGTCAAACATTGTCCAAATTGTCAAATAATATAAGAAAGAGAAGAAAAAAAAGAAAATAGCCGATCTGCAATAAGAAGTTATAGATTTTTGAAATAGTTCAAAGTTTAGCTTTTCTCAAAAACATTTTAATATTTTATTTTTAAATTAAAAAACACTTTTTCAGACTCAGAAAGGGACGCTGAATTGAATGGAATAGGTCTCAATTTTCTAGGACCTTGGGAAATACAAAAGCTCACCAAAAAGATTGGTTGACCTTTGCCACAAAATTTAGCACAAAATCTGTAACTAATCGCTCCAGATATTTTTTTTAAATCTAAAACTTCTCTCCATCCATATTGAGAGTAAGCCGGATATTTTGGCACCAGCCCTGATTTTTTTTGACACTGATAAAGCTCAAAGTTCAGCGAAAAGACTGCAAATGTCAACCCTTGTTACATTTTTAGAAATTGTATTTTTCTTCAAGACTCTGATTTATGACTAATGTGATGACGCTGATTCCAAATATGTACATTTTATTTTTCTCGGAAAACAGGAAGTGCCTCAAAAGGCCACTTCCTGGTTGGTTTTAGGGTGTTCCAGGCCCGTGATTTCCCCGATATATATTTTTTCCAAATCTACACGTAAAATAATGCTAAAATTTGAAATCATCAAACCCTGATATCAAATCATGATTTAATTATCCTTTAATTGGCTATGGTTACGGCTTCGCTATCTTGCTCGATATCTCGAATACGATAAGGACTTAGGGTCCACTTTTTGGATATGTTGTAGAGCTGGCTGAGACGCACGCGTGGATGTCTTGTTTGTCCCGGTATGGCACTTTTTTTTTTCTGACTTTGTCCTTTGGTATGGTCTTAAGGTTTAAGACTCTATGTGCCTTCCGAAAGTATAGAAGGTCAACTTAGGAGTGTCGTACCGTGACAAACAAGACATCCACGTGTGCGCCTTAGCAAGCTGTACAACATATCCAAAAGGCGGATTCTAAACATGTATCGTTATTGAGATATATTGCTTTATTGCACGTAATAACTTCACATTGGACCCTAGCCAATTAAGGAGAACGGTACGGCCTTGTGTGAGGAGAGTTATATGTTCGCGTTCGGGGCGACGCGCTGACCCAGAATTTGGTGTCCAATTTAGTTTTTACTCCTTTCAAACAGTTTTTCAGTCATTTTGAGGCATAAACAAGAAGTTGAAGGATAAAATTAATTATGATGATAATAACTGATAATGATGATGATGTTCACATCATGTAAAGCACTTTGTGATTTCCAAAAATGTAAAGTGTGGTATAAATGAAATATATTATTATTATTATGAATATGTATACTTTACATATTACTGTAAAACTACGTTCTACAGTTAGAATATAACCTGACTGTAATTCTTACAATATGTTACTGTGGAAAAATGCAGTAAGTTTCTGTAATGATTTTTTTTCCCATGATGCATTGCAAAATACAGTTAAACATTGTAAAATGACAGAACAGTAAATTACTGTAACATTTTACTGTAGAAATTAACCTGACTGTAATTTCTACATTATGTTACTGTGGAAAAATGCAGTAACTTTCTGTAATGATTTTTTTCCCATGATGCATTGCAAAATGCAGTTAAACATTGTAAATTGACAGAACAATAAGTTACTGTAAATTTTTACTGTAGAAATTACAGAAATTCGTTACAGTGTACACGCACAAGCACACGCACACGCACACACACACACACACACACACACACACACACACACACACGCGCACACACACACACACACACACACACACACACACACACACACACACACACACACACACACACACACACACACACACACACACACACACACACACACACACACACACACACACACACACACACACACACACACACACACAGTACTTAATGATGTGTGACCATGAGAGCTTACACAGTCCATGCTGTTCATATTCCTCTGTATTGATGGAGTTCAGATGTATGTGTGTGCGCGCACGTGTGTATGTATGTGTGTGCATGTGCATGTGCATGTGCATGTGCACGTGTGTCTGTCTGTCTGTCTATCTGTCTGTCTGTGTGTCTGTGTGTGTGTGTGTGTGTGTGTGACCATTTTAATCTCGGAGGTCCGCTTTGTATTTTCTGTGTAAGTATAGTGAATGAGGGAGTGAGTGAGTGAGTGAGTCGGTGTGTGTGTGTGTGTGTGTGTGTGTGTGTGTGTGTGTGTGTGTGTGTGTGTGTGTGTGTGCGCGCGCGCGCGCGTGTGTGTGTGTGTGTGTGTGTGTGTGTGTGTGTGTGTGTGTGTGTGTGTGTGTGTGTGTGTGTGTGTGGCTATGAGCATTGCTATATCATCAGAAATACCACTTCGGCATCTTCCACATAAATTCAAAACTCCTAACAGCTGTCCTACTACATTAGCTAAATGAGTTGGTCCCTGGCTAACAGCTGGTCCCTGACCTCCAGATTGACATGCTGCATTGAATAACTTCAACCTGCATCCCTATTCTGGGGAGAACATTCGGTTAAAATATATAATATATCGGTTATAATAGCAGATCTAGTATAGAACCCTGGTTGTTAACAACTTAAACCCGGTTAACTAAGTATATAGGGTCTTAAGTGGTTAACATCTACTTCAGTTGAGCACATATTTTCCAACTGATGTTACAAAGCAGAAACTATCGACACATTGAGTATAATGTGTATATATGTATGTGTGTGTGTGTGTGTGTGTGTGTGTGTGTGTGTGTGTGTGTGTGTGTGTGTGTGTGTGTGTGTGTGTGTGTGTGTGTGTGTGTGTGTGTGTGTGTGTGTGTGTGCATGCATGCATTTGCTAATCTGTGCGTGTGTGTGTGTGTCCTACAGGAGTTTGTGATGATCGTTGTGTTTGGTCTGGAGTACATCATCAGGATCTGGAGTGCTGGCTGCTGCTGTCGCTACCGAGGATGGCAGGGACGCCTCCGATTCGCCAGGAAACCCTTCTGTGTCATAGGTAACTGAAGTCCAACCGGGGATGTTATGTTATTGACTCACTCAGCTACGGACATGCCACTAAATGAGAGTTTATATTTTGTGTTTATATCTACAAGAACATTCGCTGTACAAATGTACGTTGTACTTTGTTGGTATAGTGTTGACAGTAACACGGTACTTAGTTATATTACTGTAATGTTATTACTTTCCCCACTAACAAGTAGTGTAATATATTCCTTTTGCCAAAACAGTAATACTTCATATTACTGATCCAACTGACGTAATGTTACTCGTTACAATGAACACAATTTGATTTAGTTTCTGACTGAGATAAAAACGGTTTGTCCTCGCTGTATCGGTGTGTTTGTTTGTCACACGTGCAAAAAGGACAAATCTAGAAGCTATCAACACTTTGAGATGCGACGTATTGTTCGCATGTTCTTTTTAAGCATGCGCCATACGTTATGGCGTAGCCTATGTGTAGGTCTGGGGCAGGTCCGTGCTCTTCTGAACATGGCTCAAAAACGAAGCCACTGCCACACATAGTACACGTGTACTACTGGCATACCTTCACTACTTGGTATTGCCATTACTTATAGTTTGTGTCAGTCAAAGATACAACATTGCTGTCCATTGTCAAATTTGTCTGGGCAACAAATTGTCTTCAACCGCGATGTTTTCAAATTTGTTGAAGCATCTGCAACGTCAGGTTTGACTGCTCCTGTAAGGATAATTATTGTTCCAAAATATGGAATATGCAGAAAAACTGTAAAAGTAATATGCAAAATGATATGTAATATAAAATATTACTCTTGATACCAAGTAATACGTAATATATAATATAATGTTATTACTTTTTAAAGAAATAACACATTATTCTTCCTGAGTAATATGCTCAACACTGGGTACGTATGTGCTTTGGCAAATTTCTTAAAGGCCAATTCTCCAGGGTAAACATGAAAGAGAAGGAGGTGAGAAACTATCTTAACACCTTTTGAAGCAAAAATAAAATGGCTCAAGGTCTTCAGATCGATCATGTTTTCAACAGATTATGTTCCTGTTCTTAACTGTGATGATAGCTCCAGGCTGGTTACCTAGCAGGCTGTGATAGACATAATATTATCCTGGCATAGCTCTGGGCCTCTCCACCAGTCAAAGCAAGTCAGTAAAGGCAAACTTAATTTCTGCAACTCATTTCGTATGCAGGACATACTCGAAATGTTTAGAGAAACAGTTCCAATATCCATACAAATGAAAGGATTTGCAACATACAGTATGCAAAAGGTAAGGGGTGCAGTGTTTCAACTGTGAAGGCCTGAATCTAGAACAAATATTTCATTATTTCCTTTAAATATTAAATTCTTTGGAATTTGCATACTTTATTTCAGTAAGGAAACTATAGAGACAGGAAAGCTAGGGCAGAGAGAGGATAGTCATACCAGACAAAATCCGTGTTGGAATCGAACCTGGGTCCTCGCGCTCAGGAGTATTATGGTCTGTGCACTAACTGGCTGAACCACCAGGCACCCCTTTCTTTCATTCATTCTTTCTTTCATCTCCTCCCTTGTTCCATAGATGTAAACTAATGTCTTCTGCTTGAATGAAATCACATTACTATAGTAATTTACCAGATCACAGTGCCCCTGACCAAGTAAATCGTATCATTTACTGGAGATGGGGTCACTGTTAAGAAACCAATACATAACCCCTGAATCCCACCAAAGCCTCCGCTCCGCCTTCTCCCTATCAACTTTCCAACTAAACTGTTTCAACAAAGAAAAGCACATCGTGGAGGGTATTATCTGCCCTGCTCTCCTTTAAAAATATATCACAAGTCTGCTCTCCCAACCAGTAATGGAATACCTTTTGTATGATGACAGGCACACACACACGCGCGCGCACACGCACACGCACACACACACACACACACACACACACACACACACACACACACACACACACACACACACACGCTACAGTATCTCACAGGTATTTTGCTAGCCATTACCAGGGGGTTCTGACAACACCCCTTTTGGAGGCCCCATGACTCTTTGGTGTTCCTTATATAGACAACTCCTGCAGAGACTGAGGGATTTTAGCTGGTGGGAAAGAGAAGGGCATATAAGCCCTGCTGCCTCAAAAATGTAATGCACTACCATGAGGCCGGTTCAGGTCTCAAATCCCACTCATGAGCTGGGCATCATGCCGCATGCTCTTTCGGCGGATGTGGCTACACATTCTATATCAGGGGTGGGTAACTTTGATGATGGAGAGGGCCACTATATTTCCACACTCGCTCCAGAGGGCCACATTGAATATACTGTACAGAAACCTCTTATGTCCGTATTTTAACTTTTTTTCGTAAAATAATACCATACTTCGCCATTCTATGTCACACAAAAGTAACATGTGACATAGAACAACAGGGTAAATAGTTACCTATGTTAGTCTATGTGCAGTGTTGGTAAATATGCACGTCAGTTTTTTTTATGTTTGTTATCCCCGCCATGAGGCCGGATCGGCCGAAGGCAAGGGATTATGTTTTCACTCCTGTGTCTGTCTGTCTGTCCGTCTGTCCGTCCGTCCGTCCGTCCGTCCGTCTGTCTGTGAACAGCTAATCTCACCGATCAGCATGAAACTTTGCACGCACACTCCCAGTAGGCCAAGGAACAGAATATACTGCAATGTTAGCAGTTTAAAAATATATATATTTAATTAAGGAATATACGTACAAGTGTGCATTGTTGAGTCACATACTGTAGCTTTTATAGTTTATTTTGGCATTTTCAGCATTCTCTGGTGTACACATTTTTGGACAGTGACATACATTCATAAATATACACACAGACTCATGCTTCACACAGCTGGTGCAAGGCAATGCATGTTGATTTCAAGCACATTTCAACAATTTCAAAGTCCTTTACACAACATTAATATTATTAAGACAAAAGAAACATATAAATGTAATACAATCTTAATACAATTAAAAAACGTATTAAAGATTTAAAATAATAGAAAACAAGAATACGTTACAAATATTACAGTGCAGCACAGCACAAGAATCAAAAAGTACAGCTTTGATTTAGTTGTTGCAGCCTTGCAGTTTTCTGGGAGTATGTGTCGCGCATAAAAAACGAATATAAACACTACTTCTCCACGTGTGTGTGTGTGTGTGTGTGTGTGTGTGTGTGTGTGTGTGTGTGTGTGTGTGTGTGTGTGTGTGTGTGTGTGTGTGTGTGTGTGTGTGTGTGTGTGTGTGTGTGTGTGTGTGCGTGCGTGTGCGCGCGTGTGTGTGCAGTCATGGATCAGTGTGTATGGATAGATGAAAGGATGGATGAATGGCTTAATGGATGGATTGATAGGACTAATGGATATTGAATACATCAGTGAACCATAGCTCCTGTTACTAATATTGTCTACTGCTGACCTTTAAATGTCTGCTGTCGTCATTATACACAACGATGCCGGGCGAGGATGAGGACAGAATTGCAGATCATGGGTTACTGATTAGCTGGATTATAAGATAGGAAAACATTAGATAAAGTTAACTATGGTATGGTGAGGAGGGATGAGGTAAGGTAAGATAACACAGTAAAAGTTGTACATACATTTTGTATGCACTCGGAGGCACAAGTGAAGAGGATAAATTAACACTCTTTATCACTCTCTCACACCTATCTATCTATCTATCTATCTATCTATCTATCTATCTACTGTATCTATCTACTGTATCTATCTATCTATCTATCTATCTATCTATCTATCTATCTATCTATCTATCTATCTATCTATCTATCTATCTCATTGGTTCTCAAAGTGGGGTCCGGGGACCCCCAGGGGTCCTTGAGGGAGTTCCAGGGGGACCCCAGCTAAATTATAGATTAGGAACCAAATGGACCCTTATGGGTCTGTAACTCTGAGAGTGTACAAATGGAACCAAATGGACCCTGACGGGTCCATTTTGTTCCATTTGTACACTCTCAGAGTTAAATAAACATACATTTTACAATATAAATTGGGGTCCAAGAGATAGACATGCCATTAAATGGGGGTCCGTAGCCCTAATGCATGTCAAACTGGGGGTCCTTGAAATTAAAATCGTTGAAAATCAATGCTAGAGCTGTAAAAAATCTTCTCTTATGGGGGTCCTTGGCATATCTTTTCAAATGGGAAAATCTATCTATCTATCTACGTATCTATCTATCTCTTTTCATCTGGCCTTTTCCCTCTCTCTTCCTCTCTCCTCTCCCACCAGACATCATCGTCCTCATTGCCTCGGTTGCCGTGGTATCGGCTGGTAGCCAGGGCAACATATTTGCCACCTCGGCGCTGCGCAGCCTGCGCTTCCTGCAGATCCTGCGCATGGTGCGCATGGACCGGCGGGGCGGCACCTGGAAGCTACTGGGATCTGTAGTCTATGCTCACAGTAAAGTAAGACATGAGATCAAATGCATCCACAAAGCTTCACGTGACTGTCGAAAATTGCCACTTAGAAACGATTGCTGGAAATGTTTTCATTGATTTTAAAGGAGTAGTTAACCCAAATAATTACACACTGTGTGTGTGTGTGTGTGTGTGTGTGTGTGTGTGTGTGTGTGTGTGTGTGTGTGTGTGTGTGTGTGTGTGTGTGTGTGTGTGTGTGTGTGTGTGTGTGTGTGTGTGTGTGTGTGTGTGTGTTGCAGGAGCTAGTAACTGCCTGGTACATTGGTTTCCTGGTGCTAATCTTCTCGTCCTTCCTGGTTTACCTGGTGGAGAAGGAGTTCAACAAGGACTTTGCCACTTACGCAGATGCACTGTGGTGGGGCACGGTAAGAAAACACACGCGCACGTGCGCACGCACGCACGCACGCACGCACGCACACACGCACGCACGCACACGCACACGCACACACACACACACACACACACACACACACACACACACACACACACACCCACCCACACACACAGGATTGCAATGCAGGCACTCACATATGCAGTATGCACAGGCACGTGCATACACTCTTGTGCTATATCTACAGGCATGAAAACGTAGCCCAAACCCGGCATGTAACCCTAGATCTGATAGATATACTGTATATTTATACTGGTATCCTATAGCACCACGGTTCTCAAAGTGGGGTCCCGCGACGCATAGCCAGGGGGTCCGCGAAATAATTCACAGATTTAAAGACTAATAATAATATTTTTTGATCAACATTTTTTTTTGATTAAAAATATGTTTTTATTATTTTTAATTTTTTTATGGGGGGGGGGTAGTAAAAGTTGCATAAGTTCTTACTGTATGATGTGTGTGATATGAAATGTGAGCTTACCATAATCACAGTAATCCTTAATTCCATCATATTCAAGCCCAGCAAGCACAATGACGTCATGATGACGTTATGATGACGCCCGGTCATCACCCCGGTGACGTTCAGGACTAGGCCAGATCACAGCCCATATGGGGATGATCTTTACGTCATTTACAGGACGTCATCACCGGGACATCATATGGACATTTGGACAGCAAGTTTGGGTGATGAGAAATGTGTTTAGATGACGTCCTGGAAGTGACGTTTTTGTGGTCAGGATTAATTTTGGTTGAAATCAGGTGATATTCTGGGCCAGATCTGACTTGTCTTGGTTTGACTTGATCTAGCCCCAATCGAGACGTCACTGATTGGTCAGGGTCCTGACTGTGCTTGCTGGGAGGGCTTTTGCAGAGAAATGAGACAGACTCCAGTCACTTTCAAATTAGAGCACTGCAGAGGGCAGGTGTGTGTGTCTGTTTCCAGCTGACGCTCGTTAATGTTATAGGCATCAGAGGCAATTATGCTTTTGCACTGTCAAATAGGCCTACATCTAATCTAAGATTAGTGGGACTCATTCAAATGACCACCAGTGAGTCCCGGGACTAAATTCATTGAAAACCTAACATCACTGTATACATATTAGATGTATTAGATATTACATTGATATTATAGCTATTTTTTTTTATTAGATATGTGATGTTACCTGACAATTAGTTGTCTTTTGGTGAAAGGATATGGTACCCCATATATCGGTATCGGTTCATATCGGAATCGGAAATGAAGAGTTGGACAATATTGGAATATCGGATATTGGCAAAAAAGTCAATATCGAATATCCCTAGCAATAAGTTTATTATTTTTTTAAAGTTTACTAAAAGTCAATTTAGACTGGTCATTTACATGTCTTTTTTATCAGGACTATAGAAGTGTTCATTTTCTGAAGTCTGAACCATTAGGATCAGTTACTTGAAAAGTGTGCCGTCAGGTTTTGCACAAAAGCAATTTGAATAAAATGACTATTGGCACATTCATATAGTAGTGCTTTCTGTTTATGACTATGAAATGGGTCTGAATGATTTTGATTGAAACGTTTTTTAATACAAATAGTTCCAATGGCATTTAAATGTACACATGTGGTTGCTGCGACGTCACAGGCTCTGAAAAGGTGGGGGGGGTGGACTTTCGGTGGACGCATGATCAGTCGTGTGTGCGCGTGCGGGTTAGGTTAGGGTTATGTTATTTAATTCTTATTTTTGCTTGATTTTACCAATTTATTATAAATAAAATAAAATAAAATCTTTTTTTTCCCCAAAAAAAGTGGGGGGTATGAAATCACGGATCTGTGAGAGTGAGGGTGTCGCGTCGTAAGCACAGTGAAGTGGTTCTAAGTATATGCTTATCGGTGCTGCGAGGATGAGGGGGTACCTGGAAAAATGTCTCCCCTCCAAGGGGTACCTGGGCCAAAAAAGTTTGAGAACCCCTGCTATAGCAGACCTACTTACCTTCGTTAGTTTGTGATAGATGCCTGAGGCCGATTCTACAAATGCCTTCTAAATCAGTAGTTCTCAAACTATTTTGTGATTCAAAATTATTGTTTATCTGCTACTTGTGAATAGCCAATTATGAACTCGCTAAGCCTACAGAAGCACTGTTCCCATTTTTTGAATCATTTGG
Organism: Gymnoscopelus braueri; assembly: GCF_963280865.1. Classification (NCBI taxonomy): domain Eukaryota; kingdom Metazoa; phylum Chordata; class Actinopteri; order Myctophiformes; family Myctophidae; genus Gymnoscopelus; species Gymnoscopelus braueri. The sequence continues at coordinate 22,339,087 of NC_137619.1, forward strand.
GATTTTGAGAAGCTTTCTTTTTGTCAGTTTTAGTTTTATTAAATCCACCTGGCATTGCATGAATCATCGTCACTTCTATCACATAGAGACAGACAAAATGTTTTAATTATAACTCAAACCTCGCTCAAAGCAGCACATGAAAAAAGTCTGCAACCGGCATGAAACCAGTCCAGTACATTGTCGGGACGCATCAGGATCAGGTCGTGTAGCAGAGCTCTAACACGTAAACAGTCCCTACCCTGGGACTACTGTCAAACATTTCTATTTGCAGCTTGCTATGACATTATGACACCTGCATTGTCAAAGCAGCAGGACAGTCACAGCTGGCTGGATCAACACATTCTCCCATGTCTACATCAACCATCGGACATTCAAGAGCAGACACACACACACACACACACACACACACACACACACACACACACACACACACACACACACACACACACATACACACACACACACACACACACACACACACAGACACACAGACACACACACAAAACAAGAAGAAAGAGAAGAATCAATAAAAGTAATTTCCTCTCCTCACCGGCTGTGACCAGGTACTTAAACTTGTGAGGGAGGAGAGTGTAAACACAGGAAAGAAATCCATTATGTGGATTGCTACAATGGAAAAAATAGAATAAAATTCTATTTACAACCCCAAAATTCAAGCAAGGCTGAACCAAAGTGATGTGTTCTGTCTATCTCCTCTGCTCCATTCAGCACCAGACATTGGGGACAGCACCCGCGGACACACATACTCACACTTCGACAACAATTTCATTTTGGTTAATTTATTGTTTGTTTATTCTCTTGACTCCTATCTGTATTGATAGCTAGGTAGAGAGCGCAATAATGAATGAAAACAAATGTTCCCATGGCATGGCGTCCTTTGGCGTGCGTGCGTGTATGCGTGTGTGTGTCCATCCGTGCGTGTGTGAGTGTGTGTGCTTGTGCGTGGCAAACCAGCAACCAGCATGTTATCACTAAGGGACCAGTCGAAATTTACATAAGGGGGGGCATGGAGGAAAATAGGGGAGGGTCATGCCTTTCTAATTTTGGTCCAAGGGAGGGTCAGCTAATTTTACTTTGAATCCAAGGGAGGGTCATGCAATTTTGAATTGATAAAATAGTCCGTTTTTTATATACCTTTTTAGTACAGCAGAACAGTGGTCAATGACCCCTCTCCATTTCAAAGGATACAAAGAATTCAAATCAAGTAACACCTTGTCTATTTAGAATCAATGACGGTCGTTAACAAGCCATCAACGCACAGCGAGTGTGAACGACCCAGTCAAATCTATTCAGCGTCTTAACGATGGTGGTTGAACAATTAAGCAAAACTTCAACAGGCGTTATTGGAGAGATGCATTATAAATAGGCCTACTATAACTGGATATTCATAATCATTTGAAGTAATTCTGTGCATGTGATTAATGTGGATCTATATGGACAGTTGTGTATAGATGCCTAGCTCCACAAGTAAAACCAGAAGCATCAGGCCATAATTGATAGCCTAATTTGTTTTATGTAGGCAACAGTGTAGTTGTAGTCACTGTAGTTGATAATTAAAAGGGCAGAGTGACAAAAGTTTTAAACTACTGGTTACCAAATATTCAACTTTCTTCAATCTGACCAGGATTCAATGGGTTTCCCACATGTAAGATGAGAACACTATCCATTCTGCTACCACTACTACAGATACACTGTGCATTTAGCAAGACTGACTACACTACAGCAATGTTCTAATCAATGTGGAAAGCAAAACATTGGACATATCAGTTTTAAATGTCATGTTGTATTTGATGGGGAGGGTTAGGGGTGTCAAGAATTTCACAATACGATACATGATGTTGGGCATGATATCGATATGATATATTATTAATGTTCTTTTCTCATGTATCATCAACATTGGCCATCATCTTATAAATAACGTTATAAAGCAAGTTAGAAACAATTACTTGTGCTTTGTACACACAAATAAATACATTTGTGCAAGCTTAATGGAGAAGTGAAGTTCTCACTAACTATAAACCCATTGTTTCAGAGGACAGATAGACACTAATATAACAAATATAATATAATATAAGACTGCATAACTATAAATTCCACAAACCTCATATTTTTGTCATCTGGACTTTACCAACCAAGTGCAGCCTAGTTATTTCCAACAGCTAAAAAAAATCTATAATACCAGATACAGTATAATACAATCTTAGATTAGATGTAGGCCTATTTGAGAGTGCAGATGTCAGAGAGCATGTCACATTAACGAGCGTCAACGAGCATCAGCTGACACACAACACCTCCCCTCTGCAGTGCTTTAAACTGAAAGTGACTGACTGGAGTCTGTTTCATTTCTCTCCAAAATACCTTGAAGATGATGGAGGACATGATTAATAATTACTATGATTATGATAAGCTTTACATTTCATATCATACAGTAAAAACTCATAACTTTCACCGGCAAAAAAAAAGAAAGTGTTTTTTTTGTATTAAAAAAACAATACAAAAAATATTACGATACAGTATGACATCATGACAATACCTATCATCACATTTTAATACCACGATAGGCTATATCGTGACACAATATATCGTGACACTTCTAGGCGGGGAGGGTTACTCTTTTTTTTGTAATCACTTGGGGAGGGTCATTGATTTTTTTTTTTGTCAAAGGGAGGGTCATGGCATTTTAGATCAGGGCACATACATTTCCTCCATGCCCCCCCTTATGTAAATTTCGACTGGTCCCTAATAGACTAAACATTTGGCTTATGCCCTTATATGTCCAAAGCAATGTAGACTAAAGCCTGATATTTGTATCGACATTGCTGTTACATTAATGAAGGAAATTAAAAATTCCATTGTTTCATTTATAGGTTTGGTATTTAGCGTAGACTTTTAAACATGAAAGTGAACCAATGTAATAACCAATATTAAGTCCAGTTACTATGGTGACATGCAAGCAACACACTGAACACACTGCAACTATCATTCACTCTCAAACTTTGATATCTGCTGTGTGATTTATTTGCCCAAGAGACTGAGGAACTTTTATATTTGTTTTGAGATGTGATATTTTTGTACTCCTATTCTTATTCTTATTCAAAGTGATGCAATGACTGCAATCTGTGGGTAGCCTGCACTAAAGAATTTCACCCACTCTCTTACAACTTCTGATGTGATAGTACTTGAGTTAGTTTAACTGAAGTTGTAATAACTAAATGTTTCATGAAATGACAAAAAACCTAACAGCAACTGCTATCATTACAGTTTGTAGTTTGTATTGTAAATATCTTTTTTTTCTTCAGTCAAGCATACTAGCTAGTGTAAGTCTCACTCGTACTTCTCCCAAAACTCCTTGAAAAGTCATGCAAAGCAACGCTTAGACATGACCTCAGTGTCCTCAAGAGTGTTAATTTAATTACTTTCAGTTTTATACTCTTGAAGTTACATGAAATCCTCGCGTGTTCATTTAATACATTTCAGTGTTATACTCTTGAAGTTAAATTAAAACTATTTAGCAAATGGGACCAGTCGAACCACTGTAGATGCTGTGGCCAGTTCAATGAGCATAGGACAGCACTGTCAGGGGTTCGAACATGGTGCTGTCATAGCCAGGGCCATGGGTTCGAGCATGGCGCTATCATAGCCAGGATCAGGGTTTCTGTTCCTATGTATTTTGACAGCTTCCCGGCTGATTTCCTGGCTTACAGTACCGGCTGTTGACATTTTACCTCTCAGATCACCTTGACAACCATCGGCTATGGTGACAAGACGCCTCAGACGTGGACGGGACGTCTGCTGTCAGCCGGCTTCGCTCTGCTGGGGATCTCCTTCTTTGCCCTGCCCGCTGTGAGTCTCACACACACACACAGTTGGGGTCCCCTTCTGTTAATACACAGTCAAATAGTGTTAATTCGTCCATTTGTAACTCAAAGACACTCTCAGAGCAGTGGTGGAAAAATAGTCAATTGTTTTACTTAAGTAAAATACTGCAATGTAGAAAAACTCTATTACAAGTAAAAGTCCGGAATTCAAAATGTACTCGAGTAAAAGTACAAAAGTATTGGTATCCAAAGTAGAATGTATTCATTATGCAGAATGTCCCATTTCACAAGTTTTCAAATGTATAAAACTAGAAGTTCTGCCCTCTACGCGGGCAGAACGTCTAGTACCCCCCCCCTACCCCCCCCCCCCCTAACCCCCCCAAAGAAAATATCGTTTGGGGGTACAAAATCATGGGATAAAATTTTTTTTTTAAAACCCAGAGGGTCCGCCCCCCCCCCCCCCCCTTAGGGGTCCCTGGAGACCCTGGGGTACAGGAAAACTGTAAAGCCACAGCCACACATGCAAGATGTTGCACATGAACTCTGCAGCCGCACTGAGGCGCTCCAACACAAACACTCTGACATTAAGCTGCACACAACAAACATCAGCAGCACACACAACATTCACCACAATGACAAACAAATTACGTCCGCGCAAAAATAAGCGAGGGCTCGCTTATTTTGGGGTTAAAAAATCGTGGGATAAAAAAAAAATCCCCCAAAAAAGTTTTAAAATTTTTTAAAATAATTTTACTCCCCCTGGGAGTCTTGGGGACCCCCACGAAACATCGCGGACCCCCGTGAAACATCGCGGACCCCATCGGCTGGTTTTTTTTGCACTACAAAGCCTTGACTACAGCACAACAGATCTGTGTGTGTGTGTGTGTGTGTGTGTGTGTACCAACATACACTGGTGGGTGAGTGTTAGGGGTGGGACGATATATCGATATATCGATATATCGCGATACTTTCTCCCGCGATAAATAATCGATATCCTCCCAAAAAATATCGATATTAAAAAATATATATATATATATATATTTTTTTTTTTGTGATACGTTGTTTTTCCTACTCTGTATTTGTGTAATGATGATTTTGAACTGTTTGGTGCTATTTTATGTGTTTATGAATTGAATACAAGGACTATCGTGATATATCATTGGTGAATTTTCATGCAATATATCGTGATATCGCAATATATCGATATTTTCAGATATCGTGATATATCGTTGGTGAAATTTCTTGCAATATATATCGAATATCGTGATATCGCAATATATCGAACATCGTCGAATATCGTGATATATATTGTTATCGTGGGCCTAATATCGTGATATATATCGTATCGTGAGGTACCCATATCGTCCCACCCCTAGTGAGTGTGAGTGCACCGTTTTTCCCCTTCATCCAATTGCAGTGCATTTTTGCCACCTCCGCGACTAATGTGACGCAACAGGACTTTTGAGATGGCCATGCCCAAAATAGGTTGCCTTATTCGGATACATGCGTGTGACTGGCCGCCCCTGCCGGTTCTCTGAATTTTTATTTTTAAATAGGCTCTGTCATGATTAATTGACCACATATATGAAGTGAAACAACTCAATTCTATCCAAACGATATCTTATAAGTAAATTCCGTGCCTCAAAGAAGAAGTTTGAGAGCTTTTAGAAGTTCTAAAACATAGGAGAGAAGTGCGGAGAAAACTGCCCAGGGAAACAATGGCTGCCGTTCGTGTTTGGTCGGCTGCACTCGGAGCCATTCGGGCTCACTCGAACTCGCCACCTGATTGGCCAACTTTTGCTGTCAATCACAGAACGATGAGCGACGACGGTGACAGAACGATGCGCGACGACGCTGATAGGCTCGGAGAGTGAGGTTGGGTTGCCATGTCCAGGTGTTGTAAGCGTGAAGTGGGTGTAAATTGGTTAGAGAAAGTGCGTCGACGCATGCGCAGTGCGCAGTGCGCAGCTTTGTGTTTTTTCATGAAGCTGGTTGCTTGTTGCTCGCGCACGATCTGGCAACAGCGGTGAAAGACGTGACCAAACCAAACCAGTGACAAATCAGTGACAAATCTCGCGCATGCGCCTCAACTCGAATTGTAGTATAGATGTATACAAATCTTTTGAAAATAGCAGATCTAGCTTTGTGAGCTTGTAGATCGGCTATTTTCAAATGGTCGAAATGTATATAGGGCTGAAGTACTGAAAATACTCCAGTAAAGTAAAAAATACCTCAGAATTGTACTAACTGTAAGTACAGTACTTGAGTAAATGTACTTAGTTACTTTACACCACTGTCTCAGAGTTAATTTAACACAAACTGACACTGTCTTTGATGGATATGTTTTTTTTATGTACGATATGGTCTTTCTCTTTAGATGATGCTTGGACTGTTGGATATTTGTTTATGAGAAAATGTTAGCTATTTAAAAACAAACGTTGACATTGACTACAGAATTAATTTAACACTGGTGATTTTACTGTGTAGTGCTTTTATGTTCAATATGGAGAGTGTGTGATGTTTTTCCAGATATGCACATGATGAATAAAGCAGGAGGAGCGAGATCGAACAGGCTTCCAAAATTGCTTGTTACTGTTAAGCTTGGCTGACAGCCTGCGGTTTGTGCCAGCCGATACACAGTCTATTTAAAGCAAACGTAACTAGATTAAGCTGTGTTTAAACCTCCCATTAGCTTTACTGGTGGAAACAGAGAGATTAAGGAGAGGAGTTGATTCAGACACTGTAGGGAAGAACTGAACGTTCTTATCCACACAATGCACACTGAGCAAACATTGCATATTGTAAAACCACAAGTGTGGGATACAGTATGCAACATGACGTGTTTGTGTGTGTGTGTGTGTGTGCGTGTGCGTGTGCGTGTGCGTGTGCGTGTGCGTGTGCGTGTGCGTGTGTAGGGCATCCTAGGGTCAGGTTTTGCTCTGAAAGTCCAGGAGCAGCATAGACAGAAGCACTTTGAGAAGAGGAGAAATCCAGCGGCCAGTCTTATACAGGTAACGTGAACATACACACACACATGCATTCATAGAGTGAGTGAGTGAGTGTGAGTGAGTGAGTGAGTGTGTGTGTGTGTGTGTGTGTGTGTGTGTGTGTGTGTGTGTGTGTGTGTGTGTGTGTGTGTGTGTGTGTGTGTGTGTGTGTGTGTGTGTGTGTGTGTGTGTGTGTGTGTGTGTGTGTGTGTGTGTGTGTGTGTGTGTGTGTGAGTGTGTAAGAGTGTGAGTGAGTGTGTGAGTGTGTGAGTGTGTAAGAGTGAGTGTGAGTGTGAGTGTGAGTGTGTGTGTGTGTGTGTGTGTGTGTGTGTGTGTGTGTGTGTGTGTGTGTGTGTGTGTGTGTGTGTATGTGTGTGTGAGTGTGAGTGTGTGTGTGTGTGTGCGCGCGCGCGCGTGCATGCGTGCACAGTGTGAGTTTGTGAGACTGTGTCCTCTCGTAGGGCCAATAGCAACACATGCTGTGGATTTATGAGTCGTTGCCATGCCAATTATTCTCAGAGTGTGCTCACCTCCATCATAACTCATTCTAACTGACAATACCTGAGTCATCCTTCACTAAATACCTGCTCCACATCTGTCCGTGTGTTTGTTTGTGTGTGTGTATGTGTGCATGCATGAGTGTATGTGTGCATGCTTGAGTGCGCGTGTCTGTTTGTCCGTGCACATGAGTTTTTGTGTGCATGTGTCTATCCTTACGCCTTACTTGGTCGCATTTACTAAATATTTGCGCTGGTGCTGCTGATCTATCAATCTTTTTTTTCTCCGGTATATGAGCTGACATGAAATAATAAGCTGCACAATGGGCAGCCTACTCAAAATGGGCATGCAAATCTCCCTTACCTTTGCATAGAATTTCAACTTGAAAACATAGGTCATGCACACACATCCATTCTGGCGAATCTTTTATTGTACATGTTGCCACCGGTAATCGGTACAAAGCAGGACAGGTCAAACTTTGTGCATTTGCCCCACTTGGCATGGTGACTATAGCGTTATGTTCCAATTATCCAATACATGTAGCAGTAGCATGGTAGTTTAGACCAGAGTGGCTAAACAACACCTGATGATAGGGATGGTTTAGGCTTGCTGAAAATAACAGATCTACAAGCCAACAATGCATTACGTGACACGTTTCAGTATGGAATGTCAAATTACTCATATATCTGTCATATTAAGTTTAACAAATGCCATCCCAGAGAGACCTAGAATTAATGCCGAGTACGAGGCCCATTCATCACAGAGGATTTTACTATGCAGATGTATCAACTATAATTCATAAAGATTAACGAAATAATCCCGGCTGCGGTTGCAGCCAATAGCAGTTGTTTCTGGTAGCTTTTCGGGACCGGATGTTCAAAGATAACGGATTTCCATTCACCGAAAAAGTGGCCTCAAAGCCGCCTCAAAGCGTTCTGTAGAAACCAATGGCTTCGCTTTGTCCATTCTTTTTACAGTCTATGCGCGAGACGTGGCGCAAAGCGGTGAATTTTGAGCTTGTAGATCTGCTACTTTTGCTTGAATCCTTAAAAGTAACAGTTTTGGACATATGAGGTTTCCACCCGAAAGAGACGATTTGTTTTTTGCTGACCAATCAGCTTGAATTTCCTGCTTGTGAGAAGAAAATTGTAATTCCTTCTTATTACTTCAGAGTGTGGTCCAAAAGTGCAATACACACCAATTGTAACACGTTTATACAACTCTCAGAGTTTAATTAACAGTTAGGATTCTATTGTGAATGGATCCCTTATTAGCCATATTACTACTCTCTGCCATTCTAAATGGAAAATTGTGTTTGACATTATTTGAATTGCAGGTCATAGTAAATTAGTTGCATAATTGGAGCCAGCTTAAATTTGAGCACATGATAAATATTTAACACACTCGTTAGTGGATTAGTGTGTGTGTGTGTGTGTGTGTGTGTGTGTGTGTGTGTGTGTGTGTGTGTGTGTGTGTGTGTGTGTGTGTGTGTGTGTGTGTGTGTGTGTGTGTGTGTGCACTTTTGCTGTTTACAATCCACCATCTCCTTCTTATAGAGATTGTCAAATAAAACTGATATATTCCTGTCATTGACAAACAGTGGAGAATTAGGTATGAACAATGAACATTACTATTGTATCATTACACTATATCTATTGCATTTTGTATTTATCCTTTTGGGTACTATTCTTCTTGTTGCTGCAATGTTTACTCTCTTAAAAAGCATGTAACAAAAACATAATCTTGAATCTTGTGTCATTTACTCATCAACTCTTAATCCATTTCTCCTCTGCTTTTGTTGTTGCCTCCTGTCTGATGCCATACGATTTTGAAAACATACTGTTCTCTTAACAGCATACCCTGCATTACGATGGATTACCGACATCATCGCTATGCTTAATGATACTTGACTGAAACAACGAGCTTGAATTTGACTCGATTCAAATGCAATTGATATCTCGGCCAGGCCGGAAAGCCAGGAGGTGGAAACTCACAATCACATAAATCACCACACGTTATCTCTGGAGTCATGTGATGAACATGTATCACACAGATGTTTCATACTTCATTCCGATTGGCTCATTGCCTTAAAATCCTCAGTGTTCATTTCACTTTAAGAGTGTACAAATGTAACCAAATGTACATGTGAGGGTGCATTTGGTACACACTTGCAAATAGATACATTACACAGTGTATAAGTAAACAATAATAATGAATGAATTTGATCTTTTGGCAATGTGTGTCAAGAAGACCAAATACATACTGGGAATGATCCTCCTTGCAGTGCTTGACCTTGCTCAACCATGCATTGCACTATAAACCAGCATCATCCAGATCTGAAAAAAAGCCTTATACTAATAAAGTTATTAATTCAAATGATGATTAAATAGACAAATAATACCTCATTTGCTGTTTTGGGGACACTGTTCTTAATTTGATTTAATTTTAATATTTTACTTAGCAACATTAGGAGAGGAGCCTGGGTCAAATTGGGTCAAATGTTGCTGAGGAGAAATAAATTAACCCAATGAGCTTGGATGTTTCTTTTGTCCATTCTGTCCACTGTCTTTGTTCTGTCCACCGTCTTTGTTCTGCCCATCATGTGTGTTCTTCACTGTGTGTGTTCTGTACAATTTTGTCTGTTCTCCGCTGTCTCTCCTCTTGTTTCCTTCAACAGGTGGACAGACATATGGATGAAGCTTGCTGTGTTTAATAACAACCTGTATCACACACACACACACACACACACACACACACACACACACACACACACATGCACACGCACATGCACACGCACACGCACACGTGTGTGTGTGTGTGTGTGTGTGTGTGCGTGCGCGCGCGTGTGTGTGTGTGTGTGTGTGTGCGTGTGTGCGTGCGTGCGCGCACGTGACTGCTTGCACATGTGTACGGTGTATTTGTTGTGTGTCTTTGTGTGTGCATGTCTACAAGTATATCAGACATTCACCATGTGAACATATGGCCCCTTTTCCCTCACTATCTTTGTGCCATTGCTCCTCTGTCTGTCTGTCTGTCTGTCTGTCTGTCTGTCTGTCTGTCTGTCTGTCTGTCTGTCTGTCTGTCTGTCTGTCTGTCTGTCTGTCTGTCTGTCTGTCTGTCTGTCTGTCTGTCCGTCCATATGTCTGCCTGTCCATGTCGGGCTCCCCTCTCCCTTCCCCAGGCAGCTTGGCGTCTCTACTCCACAGAAGGAGCCCGTCCGTACCTCAGAGCCACCTGGCATCACTACCAAAGCGCCCTCCCTCCCCTCAGGCATGTATCCCCCCCTCCTCCACCACCACCACCACCACCGACCACCCTCCACCTTCCTCCCTGAACGCCCCCCCCCCCCTCCCCCCTCCCCCCGATGTCTCAACACCACCGAAGTACTAATCCTCCTCTTTTTGTTTTTATTTTTCTTTCCTCCTCTCATTTCTCACCTTTGACCCTTGACACTTTGTTTTCGGTTTGCTCTCTCTCTCTATTTCTCCCCCCTCTCTTCTTTCCTCTATCCACCCCCCCCCCTCCCACCCCCCCTCATTCCTCTTATATTTTTACTTTACATTTGTTTCCCTCCACCTCATCTATTATTCATCCTGTCGACTCTGCACGTAGTGTGTCTGGCGTAGTTATGCTGCTGATGAGAACTCGGTTTCCATAGCAACCTGGAAGCCTCATTTGAAGGCGTTGCATACCTGCAGCCCCGCCAAGTAGGTAACAAGAGAAACTCACCAACATGGCCGCTTAGCGCTACATCAGCCCCTACTCCCCTTCCTCCTCTTTCCTGCGCCCCTTCAGCCTGTTCGTCGGTAGTGGCTGCAACGTTTCCGTCTCCTGTGAATGTGATTGTCGTGGTTACTGGACTTGTTTGATATTCTTCTGGCCTTCCTTCTTTTAATATCTATGCATCGTGGTGGGATAGCATGTGCTTTCCCACAGCGTTTCCGTGCCGATTCACACTGATGCAATGTAGTTACACACGTTTGAAACTGCACCACAGAAATCCTGAGCATTCATTTAACTCAGAAAGTGTAAACGCTGACCTGTAAGGGTCAGAGTTAAAGCTCAGGATTTGACTGTTTGGGAGCAACCTTAGTACAACCGCTTTCTTCTCCCACCACTGAGCAGCTTCCCTGGAGCAAGTTGACGGTGCACAAGGGCACAACGATGGCACCGGTGCACCACCATTCACTTTATTATTAGTCCAATATTCCCTCTAAGCTACAGGGGGACATGAAAAAAACACACAAAAATAATTCTACCGGTACATTTAGAACATCCTGTCGTCCATC
>NC_137619.1:22355696-22528196 GCF_963280865.1 Gymnoscopelus braueri
GGTCTGCTGCATTGGATGTTTATCTACTTGCATCATGGTGACATAAATGACATCAAATCGGTCTCTTTTACTGATGTGATCAATCACAACTACACATTGGAAACTGGAAATAGAATTCATACAAGAGTCAAAACTAGAGTTTGAATTTGAGTTTTCCCTTATTCTGCAAGGCTATTTATAGTGGATATCCCCGAGTGAGTGTCATCTTTAAAAATTTGTTCTCCAGATAGTACTTTGAAACCTAGTTTTAAAAAGTGCTTTATGAATAAACTACGAAGCACATTATATAATATAATAAATAATATCTAGCTCCAGGGAATTAAATACACTTTCATCCACCAAATAAACATTCCTGTTTTCATCATTAGTCCAGCATTATTTTGCATATTTAGTTAACGTATTAATTAATTAATATTTAATTAATGTATAACCTCATTCCTGGATAGCTTTACTAATTAGTTTATAGCCCATTTTCCCATTGAATTTATCAAGCGCTAATCAGGCTATATCATTGATCTTGCAATGCAAACTTGAGATTTGTGCACAACATTGTCATGCTAAATCCACCACTGTATTTATGTATATCTGTATTCTGCAACCCAATGTCTCTCACAGATTAAGTTACCTTACGTTACCTCTACCTCTAGATTGACCAGCATGCAGTGTTGGCCTCTCCAGTCTAAAGCCTAATGCATGCTTCGGTGAAAAACGGCGTCACAGCAAAAAACTATGTATTTTCGACTTCGTTTTGTTTTCATCATGTGAAATTTTCGCGCCAAAGCATACAGTAAATAAGGCTCTAAGCGGTGTTTGCGTGGTGGCTGGCGTTACAGAAATTGTCTGTCCTGGTTGGAATAGAAGAGTGAAGTGCTGCTGCTGGGTCGCGGGGCCGTCTGCCTGTGTTATTTGAGTTTTGGAGCATGACAGATGGATGGATGATGTTTGGGCTGAAGGAAAAAGCAGAGAGTTGTGTCTGTGCACTGAACTCTTCACCCTCTCTGAGGGGAAATAGGTGTTGACAACCTCTTTCTTCCTTTAACTCTCTCTCTTTCTTTGTTTTGTCTCCATCTCTACCAACCCCATCCTAACCCCTCCTCTGTCTCTTTCAACCTCTTCCTGCTCTCTTCATTTCTTATTTATTCCTTATTCTTTCTTCATTTGTCTCTCTGTGATCTCTCTCTCTCTCTCTGTCCCTCTCCCTGCATGTGTCTGTCTGTTCTGTCCTGACATGACCACCATTCTACACTCCCTACCTTCTTTTGCTCTCTTTGCTTCGCATCTTCTCTCTCTTCTGTCCTGCACTCTCTCCTCTTGTGTCTCCCATTCTTCCTCGCCCACTCTCCCTATCCCGGTCTCTCTTCCTCTCTCTTCTCTCTTGCTCCTCAATCTGTCCTTTCTTCCACCTCTCCACCACTCTTTTTGCCTCTCTGTCGATTCCCTCCTCTCCTCCTCTGTCTCTCTTTCTCCCTGCACTGTCTGTCTCTCTGTCTCTCTGTCTGTCTGTCTGTCTCTCTCCCTCCAGTCAGAAGCTCAGCTTTAAGGAGCGCGTGCGCATGGCAAGCCCGCGCGGTCAGAGCATGAAGAGCCGGCAGACTTCCGTCAACGACCGCCAGCCCCGCTGTTCCCCTGGCAACGAAGCCGGGGGCGGCATGGGGTCAGGTGGGGGTGGGGCCGATGTGACCACAGGTGGGGGCCCCGCCAAGGTGCAGAAGAGCTGGAGCTTCAACGACCGCACACGCTTCAGGCCCTCGCTGCGCCTGAAGAGCCAAACCCGCGCCGCCCCCGACGGTGAGCTGCAGTGTTGTGCGTGCGTGCGTGCGTGCGTGCGTGCGTGCGTGCGTGCGTGCGTGCGTGCGTGCGTGCGTGCGTGCGTGCGTGCGTGCGTGCGTGCGTGCGTGCGTGCGTGCGTGCGTGCGTGCGTGCTGTTATTGTCCATGTCAGTGTTCATGTCATGTTCTCCAGCCCGCTACATGAGAAGTGGATCAGACCACGGCATGAACAATGCTTTCTCCTCTCTTTCGCTCTGTCGCACTCTCTTTCCGTCATATTATCTCTGTCTCTGTCTGTCTGACATAATTCATTTTAATCTCTCTCTCTCTCTCTCTCTCTCTCTCTCTCTCTCTCTCTCTCTCTCTCTCTCTCTCTGAGGATGTATGCTCTGCTCTCTCACCCTCAACAGAATCCAGATGGCCCTTGTTTTGAAAAACATTTAAAATTATTGAAAATAGCAGATCTACAAGCTCACAACCTGTCGCTGAAGATCGGCTATTTTTACTATTTTAAAACGTTTAAAAAAAAAGATGAGTCATACGGCATAAGACACCGCGCAAAATAGGGCCCAGAGCGCTCATTAAACTCTTAAACAAACAGGGCCAAAGCTCCAGATTACAGTGTGTGAGCTGGCCTGGCAGAACCTTACCCATTCCTCAAGACAACTGTCCAAAGCTGTCCAAAGCGGCACATAAATTCTCACACCTTAAAAGCCAAAAATGTATCACTTTTAAAACATTCTCAGAGATTCCTGCCGAGAAATGGCTACACACTGTACGCAAAATGTGTTTTATGTCTTTCGAGACTGCAAGTGATTTTCTGCAGGGGGGGGGGGGCACATTTGTTAACGCGTCACTTGCCCTGTCTGTCTCCCAGCGGACACAGCCATGACCACGGAGGATTCCTTTGATGAGAGAGGTTGCCATTGTGATGTCACCGTGGAAGACCTTTCAAATTCTCTCAAGGGGGTCATCAGAGCTGTCAGGTGAGTGTGACGTTTGAGGACTGTCTTGGAGAGTAGCTTGTCCTTGGTTATAGGGGAACTGCTGCCATGTTGGAATAGTAGGGGGGGGGGGGGAGTGTGACATTGAAATGCTGTTACCTCTTCCTCCACAATTTTGACATGGGGGTGGGATATGAGCTTATGGCGGTATGGGGGGTGGGTGTTTGGGGATATGGGGGGTCGTTATGGTATGGGGGTGGGGGGCTGGATGCCCGTTGTGGTATGGGGGGTGGGGTGGGGGCATGGAGGTGCTTTCAGGTAGGACAGGGCCAAATGCCTGGAGAGCACCTGTTTCCAGTCAATAGAATGTGCAGAGTTCTACATATTCCACCTATGCACTCTTGTACACACTTTAAGCTGGCCTAATGCTTGATTTATACACTCGTAACGCGTCACATTACAATGCTATTTCCGGCGAGTATAAATTAGGCATAAGGCCTGTCTCGAGACACTCCATAAAACACCAGGCTCTGTGTCTTTTCATTCATCTGCTGTACATTCTGCTATTCCTATCAGCCTAGTACACGCACGCACGCACGCACGCACGCACGCACGCACGCACGCACGCACGCACGCACGCACGCACGCACGCACGCACGCACGCACGCACGCACGCACGCACGCACGCACGCACGCACGCACGCACGCACGCACGCACGCACGCACGCACGCACGCACGCACGCACGCACGCACGCACGCACACACACACACACACACACACACACACACACACACACACACTCTCTCTCTCTCTCTCTCGCTCGCTCGCACGCACGCTCGCACGCACGCACGCACGCACGCACACACACACACACACACACACACACACACACACACGGTACACAGTGGAGAATGGCTTGAAAGACCATGGGGAAATGGTACAACATGTCAGTGTCATAGCGGGGATATTGTAAACTTATGGCAGGAAGCCTTCTGCTTACGTATTTGATGCACGTATACATCGCATGCATATGTTGTACGCCAGGGATGTACAGTATTCTCTCATGCGTTCAAGTACATTCTTTACTTGTGAAACACCCCCGTGTTTGTTGGTGGTTTTTGAGACATGTTAACAACTTAAACCCCTGCATCCGTATTTACAGAAAATAGTTTGTCTATTTGTTTTTTTCAGCTAAGATATTTAATGTACAGCGAAAACAGAACATTCACTAGCACAGAGCCCTGAGGGACTCCGCTCAACAACATATGTGGTTAAAATGATCTTCCCCTCCCGCTGGCAGAGGTGTTCTTTTCACGCAGAGATAGTATGATGTTAAAGAGTCAATACCAGATCAGATCCCCCCGCTGTGACGGACATGGGTTTAGTTTGAGAAATACATGAAGAAGAAACATTGAAAAGGAATCAGTGGGACCCAGAAAACACACACACACACAGCAGACCCCTTGCTGAAAACGCTTAAGGCATGACTCTTAAATAGTCTAAACCCTCACAGCAGTAGAGCATGGAAATAAGGAAAGAAAGATGAACACCCGCACACGCCACACACACCATGTGAACCATGCTACACATGATATATGTGTGTTGTGCGTGCGTGCAGGGTGTTTTACATCACTGGCTTCTCAACTGGTTATTATGCCAGCTTATTTCAATCATGTGAGAACCTGTGTCCAAACCATCTTGGTTTCCTAACCCCCTCAAATAACATCAACACACATTGCAAACTAGAACACTAAAACTACTTGCCAAATAATCATTATTTGAACCCTGGAAGTCTATTTTTAATATGTTTTTGCCAATAAAAATACAACTTCTCCATTAAGCTGTAATGTGGGTTTTTTTAACACGTCAATATGTCTTTCTGTATGGGACGCAACAATAATAATCTCACCCTGACCTCAGCCCTGCCTATTTAACCCCTAAAGGCCACTTCACCCAGCATTCCCTATGGCTGTTGCTTCCTCTCTCCTCCCCCAGTAAGCCTAGCCAGTGTGCCCACCCAGCAGGCCTCCTCCCTGGGCAAGCAGGAGCCCCCATGGGTGCCCCTGCCTTTCCCAGGGTGTCGGGTTTGATTCCCCGGCCGGGGACTGTTATTGCATCGGCTCATCTGTCCGCTGTTGTTTCCACGTAGACAGTGAGGAAATCGGGCAACTGGAGCAGGGCGGGAGCCATTAGGGAGCCGGAGTGAGCCTAACTGGGTGGATCCTCTTACCAGTATCAATATTATTCACCCCAGCGGTGGTTCTGTTTGTGCAGTACCGAGCCGGAGGGGTTCCAGGTGTAGTTGCTAAATAGTGGGTTTAAGGTTTGTTATTGTTTGGGTAAGAGGACTGTGGTCTCCCATAACATACCCCTTGAAGATGGTTAAATAATGATTGCTTTGAGTTTGATCTAAAAACACGTGCATAATTGATGTGCGTGTGTGTGCTTACTAGAGCCTTTATCTCCCTCTAGTGGTTGTTTCTAGTAATCACACACTCTGGCAAAAATGGTTTTAACAAGAGATTACTGTCTTCCTTCCCCTCTCTCTCTCTCTCTCTCTCTCTCTCTCTCTCTCTCTCTCTCTCTCTCTCTCTCTCTCTCTCTCTCTCTCTCTCTGTAGGATCATGAAGTTTCACGTTGCTAAGAAGAAGTTCAAAGAGACGTTGCGTCCGTATGATGTGAAGGATGTCATAGAGCAGTACTCAGCTGGACACCTGGACATGCTCTGTCGCATCAAGAGTCTTCAGACCAGGTTAGGACACACACACACACACACACACACACACACACACACACACACACACACACACACACACACACACACACACACACACACACACACACACACACACACACACACACACACACAGTGTCTACCATTTACCTTGCCCTCACAAGTGGCCATCATATAAAGTCAAATTTTTATGCATTTTTAGTCAACTATTACTTATTACTACAAAAATTCAAAAATGCTTTTCTTTTCAGCCATGGAATTCATTAATTTGTTCATTAATTATTGAATTTATTTTTATGGTAGCCTATAGCCTATATAAAGGAGACTCTTTGTGTCTCCTACCGGAACAGCTGCCGGTCATCAAATTATTGGCTTAGGAATGCGACAAAAACTAAAAGATATCCATTAATTCAAGTCTCCATGGGGTGACTAATCGATAGGAAAAAAGTCATTTTGGGGGTGAATATCCCTTTAATGTTTAGATTCTATTTTATATTGTTGTTGAGGTATGTTTGCAGTGCACTGTATACACTGTATTGTAATGTGATTGCATACGGTAATTAATTACTACAAAAAAGCTATACATAGGTCACATCCGCCTAGGCGGCCCAAGCGCTGATAAAGGCCTGAGTAGCCAAAACGTGTCTGTTTGTCAGTGACTGCTGCTGCGCTAAAAAAAAAAATCAAAGAAGAAATACCTTGTGAGGACTGTATCTATAGACTGTCTGCTGAGAGTCTGCACCCGCGTGTCCTTCTCTTTAGAGCACACTCAGCTCGGGAGTTTTGTCCCATAGTATTTGGATCATTAATTGTTAGCCACAAGTAATTCATTATTTTTCAGTTAATTCACAAGGAACTCAATGAAAACTGTAAACTATTCTCATTGGAAAACAGAGATTCATTTTTTATAAAGATGTCTACTGTGAAGCAGTTAATTGCCAATGTTTGTGCTGTATGTAGTATAGACACACCCCAACACACAGCGGGCTAACTTCTACAGTGGCTATACAGTATGCTGCAATTTGAACTCTGAGAGAGAGCAAATTCATTCATTCATTCATTCAAGATTTATTTATTCTCGAGTAATTAAACTCATTTGCAGTGTCGTCGAGTGCAAATTCAACAACATCACAGTTTAAAAATACATTACATCTGGGAATTTGGAAAAGAAAAAGGTATACAGTACATATACGAGATATAAAAAGTTACAAAAAGAAATCCAGACAGCATTTTTCAGAGTTCTAAAAACAATTACACATTGTGGTGACCTGTTTGGTCACCAGAGTTCTAAAACGACTGAAGGGTACTAGAATGTAACCAGCAGCGGGGTGGAAAAGGTCTCATCTATGGGTCCCTTACAGGTTAATTTAGTTACATTTGTACACTTTCAGAGTTAAAGTAACGCTGAGGATTTCACTGTGTGCGTGTCTCTCTCTCACTCAGTTTATGTGTGTCCTCTCTCTCTCAGACTGGACTCCATTGTGGGTCCTGCCCAGAGGCCCCTGATCAGCCGAGCCAAGACCTTTTCCTCCCCCTCCCTGCATTTATATTACAGCCAGGCCCGAAGGAAGCACTCCACACCGGGGTTAGACCCAACCCCATCCTGCTCCATCCGCCTGCTACCCCCTCCCAACTAACATAACAAAATGCACCTTGATAATGTAGCCTGACCTGGGTCAAACAGTATTTTTTGAAGGTGAATGTTGGTTTTATGCAGCACAGATACAATTGCTCTGCATTTTGTTAATTAACGCTGCGTCTCGCTTAACATGTTAACAGCCAACACCTATCTGGTAGCCTACTCCCAGCAGGTTAAAACAAAGCCAAAGATATTAGCAAAATACAGTTTGATCCAGGTTTGGCCGTAGCTAATTTCTATCTGCATAGTAGATGAGTCCTCAATGCTAATTTAACTCAGTGTAAAAATGGATCGGTAAAGGTCAGGTTAAATGAACACTGAGGATTGTACAGTATGCCACAACCCTGTCTAAAGGTCATTAAGGAGTTCAAAGCTATTTTGATTCATGGATGTGAACATGAAGGACAGTTCAGATCAAACTGCATTAACTTTTTGCGTTTACAATCATGTCTTTTGATTCTTTCGCAAGGATTCGTCAGTTCCATCGCATCTCATCACAGATATTTGGTTTGAACTGGACTTTGATGTGTCTCTGTTATGTGTAGTGCTATTTGGAAGTGTTTAAACGGATTTGTAGTATGTGTTAGAAAGTATTATAGCCTTTTATAACACATACATATTTTTAGTTTGCAAAATAATACAAACGTCTCTTTTCACAAAACCACATCCTGTTACAGCATGCATTATTGTATATCTGACCATGCTGTTGTGATGATTGGAAGTTCAAACTTCAAATCTGACAAATGCAAGAGCTTATAGTATAACAATGGCTATGTTTTTCATATGGTAAACTATATGACAGGCGTACATATGATCTCCTTAATGACCTCATTTGCTCTAGTTGGAATTTAGTCTGTTAACAAATTATATAGTGTAATTGTCTTACTATTGGCTTTCATTGTAGGTTACTGTGAAGTAGACTAAAGCCTAATTTATATTCCATAATACGATAGTGGCGCTTGCCGAAAAGTAAAGATTTTTAGGTAAGCTTGAAAATCAGTAGCAATGTGTCTCGTTGTTAGCTTGAAAACCTGTTATTTTCGTCAAGGTGCACCGTTGTACTACAGAGTACGACAGCCTGAAGCACTCGTGCTTACTAGTCATGAAAAGGGGGCGCTGTAAGGGGGAGCCCTGAATGATTCAGAGGACTGAGTGCTAGACTGGGGCCCTGAAACATGCCAGAGATACCATACTGTACTTTACTTTGGGTCAAAAGCCAGGTTTCTATTTATTGTGTAGACTCAGAGCCTGTAAGATAAAATGCAAACATTTGTATAAAATGCTTGTACTCATGTGTCAGTTGAACCAATATTATCAGACGGCCTGGGAGCCTAGGTGTCAGGGGGCCCAGGATTTCTAGCCATGCCCCTGATTGTAGCTTATTAATCAGTGATTAATTTAGACCTGGGACACCAAGTGAATGCAAGTTAACTAACTAGTAGCAATCTGTGTTCGCAGGACACGTTGGAACCCCACTGGAATTGAGTGTGATGGGCTAGATCAGTGGTATTTAACTAGATTAGGCAAGGGGCCACAATTGTAAAATGACTTGAAGTCGAGGGCCACAAGACCGTGTTTGTGGTTAATGTATGGCCGTTTGTTGTGTGCTATAGGACACAACAATGGTCATATTATGACCATTATGGTAACTTATTAGGGCCTGCTTCATACTGCATTTATACCTTTTGATGTTTGATAGAATCATTTCTGTGCCAGTTCTTTATAATGCACAGGCTTTGATTTTGATATTGAGAAAATAGGAAGTAGATATTTCAGTGTGTTTTGTGCAAGGGTCCCTGGCTGGCATGGAAGCATCTTTGTGAGAAGAGTGGTAGAGGCAGGCTGGCAAGATAAAAGTGTTTACATGTTCGTATGAAGGAAAGGTTTTTAAATTCTTTATGTTTTTGAGCACCCGGCTGATAAGAGCACAAGCTCTTATGATGTGTTTCAAGAACCATCAGTTGAGAGTGACCCATAAAAATGGGTCAGCCCAGGACGCTATTAATGACGAATGAAACATACTGTGTCAAATCTACAGAATATGTAGCAGATGGAAGATGGACACAATCTACTCAAAAGCTAATGGATGCAGAAGGAGAATTCTTTCTTTGGTGTAATGGACAACAGCTACTTAGCTCAGAAATAGCTACAAATGGATGGCATATTATGGATGATATGCACTCAAAACTGGGCCGCCAGTTGAATATCACTGGGCTAGACGGTGTATTGAATGTAAGCTATTTAGTCAGCATTCATAGTGGTTTCGGTCTCCTTCGAAGTTGTACCTGTAGCTGTCGGGAAGCTGTCAGTGATGCTAGCGTTGTGGATGCCGTGTTCGTAGTGCTGCCTGCGACCGAGCAGCGTGGAATAGGTTTAGTGTTCGCGTTTGAGTGTAATATGGAGAGAGTGCATATTATGTGTTCATTAAGGCCATGGGTTCATTTCATTTTGAGAGAAGCTACAGTACATGCACTTATAGTGTCGTGCACGTAATGTGTGTGTGACTGTATTTCTGTGTTATTAAAACTTCAGGCTGTCTTTGCGTGGTGTGCATTGCATTGCACATGCATAGACACCTACATTGTTGCCTTTCTGCATGGTCTGTTTGTTATGGTAGTATTTGTGTGTGTGTGTGTGTGTGTGTGTGTGTGTGTGTGTGTGTGTGTGTGTGTGTGTGTGTGTGTGTGTGTGTGTGTGCGTGTGTGCGTGTGTGTGTGTGTGTGTGTGTGTGTGTGTGTGTGTGTGTGTGTGTTATACCTGACGCAGTGTCTCTCCTACACAGAGCGGCCAGTGGAGTGGGCCCAGGGCCCAGCCTGAACGGCAGATCCAGGAACGCGTCTTCTCCTGCTCTGCAATATTATTACAACCACAACAACAGGAGGAAGCCCTCTTGCACTGGGTTATTTGGATTCCTTTCATTTAGACCAGTGATTCTCAACCCTGTGCACCGGGGCCCCATTGGTGGGCCGTGAGGATACTGCAAGTGGGACCCCCAAAAATTGGCAAAACATTACGATTTTAATGATAATATAAAATATAATATTTTAAAAAGGTATATGCAAAAGAATGTCACGGAGGCTTTGTTATTTCTTACCTTGTAAAAGTATCTTTCATTATTATACCAGCCAATAGGAATTTATACATAGACTGTATGTTAGTTCAATTCATCAAAGCCAGAACAATCAATTGATTGATCATTAAAATAAGCATGCTATGAAAATGCACACGGCCCGCGAACACTTTCAAGATTTTCAGGTGGGCCCTGATCCAGAAAAGGTTGAGAACCACTGATTTAGACCCCAGTTAGCCCCCCCCCCCCACCCCAGTTAGTAACTTTTACCCCGATTCCATTCTGTACCTGATATTTAGGGGGCTTTGGCTTTGCTCTTAGCAGAACTAACGGGTGTGCAGTAGAAGAGTTGTTTGCTGTGTGTGAGGTGATGGATAAAGCAAACATTATTGTGTGGTGGAAGGACTGTAGCTAAATAGTGAGCCTTTCTTGGAGGTCCGTTGCATGTTAGAGGTGGCATATCGGCTATAAAAAGAGCCATTGGGCCAGTGGCCTAAATCTAACACGGCATCTAGTCAAAGTGGAGACTGACAATATGGTATGCATGTCGATCCAATGTGACTGATTTGTGTGTGTGTGTGTGTGTGTGTGTGTGTGTGTGTGTGTGTGTGTGTGTGTGTGTGTGTGTGTGTGTGTGTGTGTGTGTGTGTGTGTGTGTGTGTGTGTGTGTGTGTGTGTGTGTGTGTGTGTGTGTGCGTGCGTGCGTGCGTGCGTGTGATTCATTTGATATGCTAACAACGTGCCATAGCTGTGGGTTAACAAGTAGTTCATTTTGCAGTACCTTTTTGTATATCACTGCTGTTTTAAACAAAACCTTGTAACTCCAGTATTGGTCAAGTTTTCTTGTATAGGATCATGGTACCTGCACGGTTGAGGGGGGTTTCATGAACGCTTTGCCCATGAACCCTCTCAAAACCTGTAACATATTTTTATATATATATATATATGTATTTACGTATGTAGAAAGTGAACTTGGTACATCAGGTAATGTGGGACAGTTAAGCTTTGCCATGGTTTTGTCTTGCTGTTGATATTATTATTACTGAGAAAATCAAAGACATTACTTATCAGATATACTAGAGAGTTGGAAAAGCATAATTTAAATGACAAAAGTTGTCCCAGATGACCAGTTGTATCCAAATCATATTTCCAAAATGCATCACCTCGCAATCATGGATATTATAGTATTTTTGGAGTTCCAGGGTTTCAACAGCAGTGGTATTAATTGTATTGTGTCTCACTAACCCTAACAGTAACATTATTTATCTAGCCTTAGGTCTGTTGTTACCTGGTTTGGAATACCCTCAAACCAACCTGGGGTTTCTGGACACAGTGTAATATAATTAGACGATGACACTGTATGTGTGTGTGTGTGTGTGTGTGTGTGTGTGTGTGTGTGTGTGTGTGTGTGTGTGTGTGTGTGTGTGTGTGTGTGTGTGTGTGTGTGTGTGTGTGTGTGTGTGTGTCTGTGTGTGTGTGTGTGTGTGTGTGTGTGTGTGTGTGTGTGTGTGTGTGTGTGCGCGTGCGTGCGTGCGCGTATGCACACACGTACGTGTGACTCAGGGTGGACCAGATCCTTGGTAAAGGACAGATTCCCACTGATAAGAAAATGAGGGACAAGCTCCAGTCTGACGGAGACGCACTTGAAGACATGAGCATGCTGGGACGAGTGTGTAAGGTAGAGAGACAGGTGAGTGGAATCCTACTATAAATCTGTAAAACCTCTGCATGCTTTCATACATTTGTGTGTACGTGTGTGTCACCAGCGTATCCCGAGAACCGCCCGACCGATCAACTGTGCGTATCGTCGAGGACCAGCGGGAGTGATGCACTGAGTGGGAAGTCGTGGCACCCCTAACAGAATATCCATGCCATGGCAAAACCACTGGCACTGGGAATCAATCACTATCCACTTGTCTCTGTGCATAGAGTTCCGTGATCTGGAGATCTAACCATCTCCATCTGGAGAAATGCCGACCCATTTTGCCAATTCAGTACTGCGTCCAAATCGTCCTCCTTTTTTGTTGTTTACTTGAGGAAAAACATTGACTGGCATACGTCACAGCTTCCACATCATACAAAGTGATAGTAGACTTAATTCAACCCGCAAAGTCTTACAAGGCAAATAATCACACATGTAATTAACATGTAATTAATGTGGCCAAAGCCGTACAGTCTACTCTGCAACCACCTTAAGATAGTCCTGTAATATAATAGCAGTTCTTGTCCGTCTCTACTCGCACATTCATGTTGACACCCCCTCCCTTCTCTCTCTTCTCCAGGTAACTTCGATAGAGTCAAAGTTGGACTCTTTGCTGGAGGTGTATCGCCAAGTCCTCCAGAAAGGCCCCTCAGCTCTCACTTTACCTCTGTTTGAGTATGATAACCACCACCAACACCGTAACTCTGACTACCAGACCTCCATCCTCTCCCCCCAACAAGGTGAGCCCATCGGGGGAGGAGGCCCCAGGGGTCTGCGTCTCATTCTGGCTTCCACCGACGATGACCTCCCCCCGGATTCTGCGCCCCCATCCTACCCTCCCTCCACGGCTTCCCTCACCCCATCACCCCTCCTCCCGCCCGATAGCCCGTACCCCACCCTGACAACCCCCAATAGCACCTCCAAGAGAGCTCACTTCCCCGACTTCCCTCCCCCACCTGCCTCCACGGGAGGGTTCACCCTCCAGCTGCCCCCGCTGATGCACCCTGGGCGTCCTCGTCGCCCCGGCTCGAACCCCAGCCTAGAGGATGCCGGGGCCGATGACGACGAAGGGGAGGAGGAGCGAGCCCTCTGCCCCTCCGTGGTGCTGGAGTCCAACGTTGATGACGACCAGGAATCGGGTGTCACTGAGACGAACCCTGCTCCAGGAACGGTGCTGCTGAGGGGAAGGGGGACACCTGACCTGAAAGACAAGAGTACGTGGCGGAGGCATCTGAGCCTGGAAGTCAACCCCATGCTGTTGCTCTCCTCCAGTCCAGAGTCGGACAAGAGTCCCTCGGACTGGGGATGCAATCGAGGTAAATCGCTTTCTGCGCACAACCTCAGCCTGCCTTCACCCGCCCATGTCCCGACCCTGTCCTCTGCGCTCAGTAACAGTGGCAGTAGCCAGGGCAGCGCCGGCCCCCGTGGCAACACTCACGATGACATCAACGACTGGGGCGAGGCGGAACTCTTCATCGGCGAGTGCAAGCTGGGACCACCGGACGAGCATTTCAGCTTCCTGAGCCAGGGAGCCAACTTCCTGTCTCTTCCCTCAGAGCCCTCCACAAGCTCCTCAGACCTCCTGCGGACAGAGGAAGAGGGATCCACAAGCAGTCAGCCCACTGCTGGAGGCAGTGTGGAGTCCCTCAGTCAACCTCCACACATTGAGTTGACATAGCCCTCTAAAATACACATACAGGTACACATTCTCATATTCACACAACACACACACACACACACACACACACACACACACACACACACACACACACACACACACACACACACACACACACACACGCGCGCGCACACGCGCACACGCACACACACACTCATACTTTTGCAAACAAAAAAAACACGCACATTCATGCAAACAATTACGAACCACAATCCATGACTGACCACTCTGTAAAGGACCTGCAGGACAGTCCCAGTCAAGACTGTGACACAAAATGACTTGCATGGTTTATTTGTTTTTCAAACAAACAAGTGCTTGTTTTCAGAGACATCCTTCACTTGAATGTTGAAGACATTTTGCTCACATAAATCGATGTCTGTAATCACTAAGACATTGTCATATATATCATTGCATGGACAACCCCCCCCCCCCCAAAAAAAAAGAGAGAGAGAGAGAAGAATATTGCATGAGACCTGATTGAAGGGTGAGGGAAGGGTGATCGAAGAAAGAAAAAAAGAAAGAAAAAAAGAACAAAGCAAAAGTTCTAACCCTTGCCATGCATTACAAGTCACCAGAATGCTCTGTGACCAGGGAAACTGGTCTGTTTTGATTTATACTTATATCCCTGTGTCGTGCACCAAAACATAGCAGATCTACAAGCTCACAATGCGTCGCCCTGCTAGTGGACAGAAATGGTTCCATCTTATAATGAGCATTATTGAGGACCAATTATATGGTTGAATATGGGTGAAGTCAGTGTTCCTTTAATGCTCAGAGTCTGTTACATTGGTGTGACACTGGTTCACAACAAATTATAATTCAGGCTTCAGTTGATGTTGGCTACACAGTTACCTCGTTCATCAACACACAACAATCACATACTTGCGTTGGTACATGGCAATTCAGCCAGCTGTCAGCTAGCCCGTCGGCCATTGGACAGTAGTGCAACAATGTGGTTGCTTGGTGGCAGCTTGAATGCAGAGTGAATGCAGAGTTACAGAAGGCATTTTGTACGCCAAGCATGAAACACACGCATGCCTAAGTGTGTTGCAGTATTTTAAGTTGAGTCAAAAGCAATCAAAGAATTGTCAGTGGCCACCCTGAATGTCTTTCTGCATGTAACCTCCAAAACTCTAAGTGGTGATTTGGAGATATGAACAAAACCTGCCCTACTGAACATGACTTTTATCTAATTAGAATTAATTCAATTCTAATTTAATCCATCTTTCTGTGTTTAAAATAAAATGACAAACCCTATCTATTTATTGGGTGCTATACGGGTCGAGTGCATTAAGCAAGTAAGGCTAATGGACTGATATCTTTCACTTCTTGCCTGTGTAACACACATCCAGCTTGGGACTATAAGGCCTAACAGAGTATAAATTCAGCTGTAATTCTTCTGCTGATTGTGTCCATCCATGTCAAAATGCTTTTTTCCCCATTCACAAATTGTTCATAACAATTAACTATGACAGACACTTTGGCAGAAGTTGTATAAGTTAGGAACATAAGTTTAGCATGCCAAAACGGTTGCAATAAAACATGTAAAAAGGCTTTTAATGTAAGCACCAGAGTGTCAATATCAAAGCAGAATTTCTGGGTGTGCCTTGCACTGGTTGACTGATCTGTAAAGTCTGATATG
This sequence comes from Gymnoscopelus braueri, assembly GCF_963280865.1. Lineage (NCBI taxonomy): Eukaryota > Metazoa > Chordata > Actinopteri > Myctophiformes > Myctophidae > Gymnoscopelus > Gymnoscopelus braueri. The sequence continues at coordinate 22,370,877 of NC_137619.1, forward strand.
AAGGATGTCAACCCACAAGGCTTATAGTGTTTATGCAAATGGTCCAATGTGTTAACACCGCAGCACAGAAAGTTTCTTTAAACAGAAGGGAGAAGGAACAGAAAAGAAAGAAGAGTATTATCCTCCCCGATTGCAAATTTGACTACACAAACTGTTGCAGTCTCTTTACGCAAGTATGCAAAGGCTCAACATGTTATAATCACTTAATGAAATCTCTTAATTTTGCATATTTTGCTATAGCTACAAATAGGATCAGCTCACCAAAGGGTTTAACCATGGAGATGTTAGTTTTGTACATGCACTTTCACTAGGTGGCTACAGTGTTCAACCATTGGGGGAGGAGAGAGTTTTTTTTTTGTAACTGTCCCATATTTTAATGTCAATTACCTGGTCCGGATTTTGGATGCATACTACCTCCTCCACCACTACCTATCAGAGGAGATATAGCCCATAGCAATGAACAAGGTAGTTTAATGTTATCAACATGGAAGGTTACAGTGTTTGTTTTTTATGTAAAGCAACAGGTCTGTTGAATGTTGTGAATGCCATCATGTGCATTATGCCACATGTGGTAGAAACACTTTTATTGCCACCTAGCTTGACCACAGACAGCTGCTCCTGAAATATGCACCAAACTGTGTCAACCATTTTATTGTTTATTTTCCTGCACATTGTTGTGCTTGAGGCTTTGGCCGTCACATTGGTCTTAAAATGTATTTTAACGTGTTAAAAATGAAAGTAGAAACAAATCCACTGAATTTATGTTCTTTTTTATTTTAAAAAGTGAATAACTGCGTTGCTTAACATGCTAGTATAGAGTATAACATGCATTATCCTTTAACAAATCACAATAAATCATAGATAGATTTTGCTATATCCCATGCACAAGCAGTGCTGATGATAACATTTTAACTTTATTAACACAGTTGTTTTGGTGACTTCGAGGAACCTGTAATTGTGAAATGTGTTTCCCAGCGGAATCAGCTTTGTTATAAGTTATAATAACATTTGGCTAAACATGCAATGGAACAAGGAAATGGCATAGGCCCACCAAGACCATTAATTACCATCAATTACCTTCTAGCTAAGTCACATAGTGCAAAATCCCTGTGCACAGTAAATTCCTCAGTGTTAGTTTATCCGTTTAACTGTACAACTGTACAAATGTAACCGAATGGTTACATTTGTACACTCTCCGAGTTAAATGAACACTCAGGATTTGACAGTGTACTGTGGTTGAAGACCGCGGTGTAGAAGTGCTGCTGGGTCTTTGTGGTGATCACATGAATACATCAGGTGTACTGTGTTTATTCAATCTTGTGAAGAGCTCATTGCATGTCTGGAATATGGTCTCAATCGAACGTGATGAAGTGCAAGTCTTCTTCAAAACCATCCAAAACACACTGTATACGCATTGTGCAAGCTTAAAATGCCTTTATTTTACATGGCGATATGATATTTATACAATATTATAGATTGATAAATATATCATATTTAGAATAAATGGAAAGGATTAGGTCAACCTTGACTTGATAGCCACATTAACCATTTAAACCCTCCCTCCATTGACTGGAGTCCCTCTGGGGTTTATCCTTGGCCCCCTCATGTTTTCCTTCTACACCAATTTTTTTCGCTGAATATAGGTTGTTACGGCCATTAAACCTGGCTCGAACACCAATGGCAATAACATAATGATAGGACAAAGTCAGGTCTCACTTGCAATGAATTTTTATTTTAATTTCAGATAAGCACGTTAAAGTGTTTTTTATTTGCACATAATAAGTCAGAGTACTAAAGTAGTACTCATAACATAAGTGATCTACAAGCTCACAACGCATCGCAACCTGCTGTGAGCTTGTAGACCGGCTATTTTTGCAGAATATTTGCCTATTATCACATGCCCAGCATAGACTAACATAGACTTGTCTTGGACACATGTGTACAGTTAAAATAAGAAGCATATCTATCTATCTATCTTTTAAACATACATACACACACACACACACGCACGCACGCACGCACGCACGCACGCACGCACGCACGCACGCACGCACGCACGCACGCACGCACGCACGCAAACACGCACGCACGCACACACACACACACACACACACACACACACACACACACACACACACACACACACACACACACACACACACACACACACACACACAGCCTGTCTTCTCTCTCCTTTCATTCCTCTTCCCTCCTTCCTACATTATATGCTTTGAGACCATAATTCCACCCATCCAATGAGCCCTTCACAAGATGGAATAATCACTATACTGTGTCTTTGAAAATCAATTATGGCAAAAAGATCTAGTATATTTTTGTCTCTGTTTAAACTAAAGGCCAGAGTTAGGTATACGTTATTCAGTGGGATAAAGGCTAGGATGTAAGTTGCTTACTTGTGCCTTTCTTGCAATTAAAGAAACAAGTATTTTTTTCCCCCATTGGGCTGACCTGGAATATATTGTAGCCTGCGGTTGGACTTCTGAGGAAAAAGTACTTTATTTTATATTTTAAATCTTCAGAATTGATTTAACTCTGAGATTGTACAAAATTGAATCAAATGGCTTAATTTGTACACAGAGTTAAATTAACGCTCAGGATTTTTCAGTGCACCCTTTAGTTTGAGTTCACTCTCATTGCTTTGGCCACAGACTTTGTATGGCTACGTACTTATAGCTTATGTTCTCTCTGCTCTTACAATAATTTATTACACAACGGGCCTTAATGTTAACGTTCTTATTTACTTCAGATTAATTTATTAAAGTGCACATATGTTCTCTGGATGAGAAATGCAAAAATTATTGTATTATTCATCAATAAACTATAACAAAACTAAATTGTCTTGTCTTCTACAATCATTATTTTCAATTACCTTCAACATCACTATGTCCTCTTATGTGCCATTGAGTCAAGCATTGCTGAAATCCATTAAAGCCTATTGGGCCCTATTGCAGTGGTTCTCAAACATTTTCATGTCATCAAGTACTCCAAAATTAATATTTGTCAACATGTCAATATTTGTCAACACTTTTTTTGAAAAAAATGCAAATCTACAAGCTCACAAGGTGTCGCAGTAAGCTTGTGAATCAGCCAAAAAAAATTAATAGGGCTAAAGTGTTTAAACTGTTCCTAATTTTGCATCACTTCAAGGACCCCTGGGGGTCTCCAGCTCTGGTCCAGAGCGTTAGCGAGTTCTCTTGCTAACGCTCTGGGCCAGAGCTAGGGGGTCCCAAGACTCCAGTGGGCTACATGGTCACTGTGTAGCAAATGAGACTCATGTCAGGTTGCACTGCAATGACAATTGAATTTCTCCTGCGGGATCAATAAAGGTCTTTATGAGTGGTGGCATGGCCAGGCTAGTTCTCTATAACAGGGATGGACCCACAATGGACCCACAATTACCCACCTAATTCTGAGAGGCCAGGCAAACGATACAGGAGCATTGGGAGCAGTATCACTAGACTTATGAACAGATTGTATCTAGCAGCAATTAGACTGCTGAATAAGAGTTAAGCCTGTGGCCACTGCACACTGAACTGAACTGTGTTTTTAATGCACAGACTGAACTGATCTGTGTTTTAAATGGACTCTCCTTTACATAGCCTATACATTCAGGACTCTTACATCATTTTGCACATTAGCCACTTTTTTTCGAATGCCCTTTATTTACTTATATTCTCTATCTATCTTTTAACTGCATTGATGGGCGTGCACAATTAAGAACTTCACCCATGTTACTTGTAATGTGATGTGATGAAGTTTGATTCTGATTCTGATTCCGAGAGTGAACACCCCCGGGGGGTTTACGAGGCTACCTTAAGGGTCCATTTGGTCCCATTTGTACACTCTCAGAGTTACCAACCTTTTACTAGGGACCTCCTGGAACCCCCTCAAGGACCCCACTTTAAGAACCACTATCTCTGAGATACAGTAAAAGGAACCAACACACCCATTTACGCAGATAGATATCTAAAGTGATGAGTGGTGTGTTGGTTCTATATACTTTCTACTTTAAGTACATTTTGACACCAATACTTTTGTACTTTTACTAAATTAAATTACATTTTGAATTCCAGACTTTTATTTGTAACAGAAACATTGCAGTATTGATGGAAAGTTGAAAGTGGAACAAAACAATCAAAACAAAACAATGTATGTACAAATACATATTGAATATAAATAGGAATAAAATAATAGTGTAAAACAGAGCTGTGTTACATTGCAACTTTGAGGGAAGACTATCTTAACGGGATAGTGACTTTTTTTAGGAGACTCAAAGTGAGACTCTTTCCACCTGTCATCAAATTATTGGCTTAGGAATGCGACAAAAACTAAAAAATATCCATGAATTCAAGGCTTCATGGGGTGTGTAATTGATAGAAAATAAGTAAACTAAACCTTTAAACTATGAAAATTGTGCATTGTCTCTCAGAAATAGTTATACATCCATATAGGAGAGGTTAGCTTGGTAAAGTTGACTGCAGTAGTTTAGTTTGGTGTTTTGCATTCACTTGGTATAAAACCTTTTTGCGACAAGTAGCATCAATTTATGTCTCTATCTGCCCAAATGTTGCTCGGCTCTGCGCATGCTCCGTCGGTACTCCATCACAACAAGGAGAAGCAGACAGTCTACAGTCAGCAGCAGTGACTAGAGGGTGAGTGGAACTCAGCTGTCCGTCCGTTGGCTTGTCTTTTTGGGAAAGAATGAGTTTAAACGTCTACACATTAAACCAGACCTCAGCCTATATCGCCTTTAAGCGTTAGTAATATTTTAGTGTGCAGGCGTTCCCTTTCATTAAATGTAACTTACTTACTTCCCGAGTTAAGCTAGGTGGCTAGCTTAGCTTTGGCGCAATGCTCAGTTATTCATTGGGGACACAGCTGTCAGACCACAATTACCCACATAACTCTGCGAGTTACCAACCTTTTGCTGGGGACCTCCTGGAACCCCCTCAAGGACTCCTGGCTGGGGGTCCCCGGACCCCACTTTTTAAGAACCACTGCTCTATACTGTATCTGATATAATGTACTGTATGTGTACTGTACACACACACATAGCAGAGGACCTATAGAAATGTACTGTATGCTTTTTCTCTCTCTCTCTCTCTCTCTCACACACACACAGACCTATAGAAATGTACTGTATGTGTCACACTCACACACACAGCAGAGGCCCTATAGAAATGTACTGTATGTGTGTTGATTGATTGATTGAATACTTTATTTAGAAGTTTGCAGGAAAAAAAATGAAAGTACAGTTTATAAATAACTAAATAGGATTAAAAAGCCCATGAAAGCCTAATGGCTTGTTTCAAAGGGGGTCCTTACTCAATTCATAGTGACATTAGATGACAGACAGATATACACTACTATGCAGAACATCATATAAACAGTTTACAAATTGAAAAATAAGAAAAACAAAAAATATGTACAGTAAAAAGTCAGAGAAACAAAAGGGGGTTGGGGGGTTAGGTTATGACTTTTACAGGGGCCAGTTTTGAATTGCAGCCACTGAAGGTACTCTTTTAGGGCAGTTTTGAAGAAGAGTAGGGTTTCACTCTCCTTCACTGCTTTTAGTAGTTAGTAGTTCAACCCCTTGTAGTTGTTTGTGCCAAATCTAGGTTGGACGTGATTAGTGGAGCTACCTCTGAGTCTGGTGTTGTGATTGTGGACTTCATTTACGTTTTTTGAAGTACTTTGACAGGTACATGGGTGTCTTAAGGTTGTAGTGTATCTTGTAGACCAGGCCCATTGCAAGTTGCTGTACTCTGTCCTCTACCCTGAGCCACCCGACCCTAGCAAAGTGAGCAGGGGTTAGATGAGTTGTAGATGTAAGGCCAAGGATTAGCCTTACCAGTTTGTTTCGGGATGTCTGGAGCCTTGTTTTTAAGGCCTTTTGTGGTGTTGTGGTACCATGAGGTGCATGCATAATCGAAGTGACCTTGGATGAGTGTCACACACAGCAGAGGACCAATAGAAATGTACTGTATGTGTCAATGTACTGTTTGTGTCACACACACAGCAGAGGACCTATAGATTCTATAGGTCCTCTGCTGTGTGTGTGACACATTCATTCATACAGTACATTTTTATACTATAGAAATGTACTGTATGTGTCACACACACAGCAGAGTAAATTGAATGTTGTGACTCCATAGAAAACTTTATTATGTGTTCTTCTCGGCTTCATGGTGTTGGTGTAGGCCAGTGTTTCTCAAACGGCAAGAAACCCCAAATTGATTTGTATTTGTTCAATCTGGGAACCCATCGCCAAATAAAAAGGAAAAACAGCGCCCTCTGCTGTTTTTTACTCTTTCACTTGGCTCTGGGCCAAGGAAAGCAGGTTTTTGGTCTGCCCTCAGCGCTCCACTTCCGGTGGTGCGCTTATGTTTTCATTCCCACTAACAATATTTCTACACGGAACACTAACACCACTTTTCCCAGAGAACATGGATCGTTTTGGTTATAAGCCCACTTGTTTCTATGATGAAAGAGCAAGTTAAAATGTGAATATCTTTCCGTGGTTTTGTCTGCTCCAAGGACGCTATTGTTAAATGAGTTTTGGTTTGTTTTCAGTGGGAACTTCTGGGAAGGGAGCGCGCAGACAGTAAATCCCGCCCACTACATTTGATTGGGTAAAGCGCGGCCTGCTTCCTGATCTGAAGGCACGCCCACTTGTTTGTTCCAGGGACCCCCAGAAGCAAAGAAAATTAGCAGATCTACAAGCTCGTAGCACTATTTTTAGCTCAATCTCTAAAATGACACTGACGCTTTCCCGGTTTTAATGGGTGAAAGGCCAAACAAAGATGAGCTGGTTACAGCAAGTCCCCTGAAACAATTTTGTTGTTGGCATGTATCAAGTTGTTGATCGCAGACAGTGATCCCACTCAACCACCTCAATTCTGATGCCACTTTTGGCAGATGGTGTCATCTTACTAAAAGGGCTTCTTGTCTTCATTGCCTTATGACGTGATGTGCTGACAATTATCCTCAGCAAGCAATACAGCATTATTCTTAATTATTCATTCAAATGCAAATACTTTTTTTTAAATCGATTGATACAATTTAACGTTTAAAGGTGAATTTAAACGTAGTGATACTTTTAATTATGTATGCTGTTGTGCACATTAAAATGTATTTCTCATATAAATCCTCGCTGATCTGTTTAAATCAGTGGTTCTCAACCTGTGGGCCACAAGATTTTTGGGGGGTCCCCATGATGACAGTCAAGTGACAATTTAAGGACTTTTAATACCTTTAAAAAAAAAATGAAATGGAAAAAAAGAGCAAGATACTTTAAAAGTAATCAACAAACAAAGAAACTATACTAGAAAAACTGGTCAGACTTTGGCCAAATTGTCAAATAATATAAGAAAGAGGCAAACATTTTGAAAATAGCTGATCTACAAGCTCACAACGCCTCAGCTATTTTCACAATATTTATCTGTGGAACCGAGTCAAACTAAATGCAATGCCTCAACTCCTATAATTCCAAGTGCTTCTCAGGGTGGGGGGTCCCCAGTTCAAATATGATTCTTTTGGGGGGTCGCAGCCTGAAAAGGTTGAGAATCACTGGTCTAAAAATTTGGTGTGTGTGACTGTGTCACATAATTCGATGCTGTGTCACATAAAACATGCTCTTGGCCCTGTGTTGCACCAGCGTGACGTGCCCCTTGCAGTCAGTTCATCTGCAAATTGCATTGCACCCCCCCCCCCCCCCACCTCCCCCCCGCTGTTCTGCTTGCCTGGCGGACTACAGTAAAATGAGAAATCCTCTGTGTATCCATTTGTAACTCTGCCTGGGAGTGTACAAATGGACAACCAAATGGTCCATTAAGATACTGTGAAAGCAGAATCTGTACTGGGTGCCCTAAAACATAAATACATAATGAGGCAAAGACAAGAATTCAGAATTCCAAGTATGAGAGATTTTACTCGAGTAAAAGGAGCAAACTTTACACAAAATCATCATGCAATGGAAATCCAGTTTGGCTCAAAGAAGACACTGTAAGGTCACAGGCTTTATACAAGTGACTTCAAACAATGCAAAGACCTCCTCTCTCACATGGAACAATCACTCGGCTCATCTTCAGACTTGTTAATTTGTCACTTTAGCATGTGAAGTGAAACAAAAGAATGCAAATGTCTCTGTTTGGAGACAGGATGTCTAGCAGGCAAAGAGTCCTGAAGCAAGGTGGAGCCAAGCAGGAGAACATCTTATCACATTAGTTAATTTTTAAATGTTTATCTTCAAATATCCTTGACATTTCCCCCATTTTAACATTTAAAAAACCCTTACACAACAATACTCATAGCATATCGCAGGAATAGGCGAAAAACCCATATTCAATTTCACAGGAAAATTCCTATCCAGCCCAGCTCAATTAGCCACGACCACCCTTCTGGCCAACGACATGTAGAAGTTCAACAAAACAAAAATGCACAGGGAGAAAGTCCATTCAAGTACAGAAAAATACAGTTACAAAATACAGGTACAGATCATAAAAGAAATAAAGCTCCGAAAAGGTCCTTCTTCATGGCCTCAAAGTACCATAGTCCATTGTTCCACCAAATCTTGTTTCACCAAAGTGATAGCAATGTCATTCTCCTGCCGTTATGGAATGGGCATCCACAAAAAGAGTGATGCTGTCAACTGTAGCAAACAACGTTAGGATCCGGACGGCGAATGTCCCGCGGTGTCCTCTCAGAATCCTGCGTAGCTCCTCGTTCCTCCATCCTCCCGTGGCGTTTGCCCCGTCCATGTGAAGCGTGGTTCCAGGTCGTTCCCAGTCCAGAAGCCGGTCCTCCTGTTCAGAGTGCTCTTTCCTCATCCACTCAGCCAGTCCATCCCCCGTTGTGAACACCAGGGCTGAAGACTCCATAGGATCCTTAGCAACACCATCATACGCCATTCTTGAAAAAGAAACACAAAACTTGTATAAATAATCTCATCAAGGGTTCAAAATGTAAAATCACAAAATTCATTAAAATCACATACAGCATACTTTCAAAATTTCGTCAACATCTATCATATACAGGAATACATAGGATTAGATGAAATCTTTTCAAATAGTGTAGCTATACACATAATGTACCTATATATATTTTTATATCATATGATATTTGACTCTGCATATGGAAAAACAAATATAGCAAACCACGATACTTAATACCACACAAGCCGTAGAGATATTTAGCACGTTGTCATCATCTCTTATTCCTCCTCTCTCAAAACAGTTCCACTGCAGTTCATAAGTGGACCTGAGAATAAACACTCACAACAACATTATTTAACACACCCTAACTAAACCACATGTATGGCATTTAGTCATGTATCGCCTTTAGAGGCACACCACTGGCTATAGTAAACTAATCTTACTTCATGTTTAGAAATCCATTCTCAAACCAATTATACTAGTTACCAATTACCATAAAATTCACTAGATTAATATTGCTATTTAGTGATGTGGTCCTGCAGTCCTGTGTCTGTGTCACTAAGAGAGAAGCAATCATTTACTACAAAAACATCTTAAAAATAAACAAATAAAACATGACATGAATTAGCATCATTCAATACAAATCTAAGCACACACAGAAACCATGTCATATGTTTACACAGCCCTTATGCTCAATTAATAAACAATTGTAACAATCAAAATCAGAATAAACACCATACATTACCCCCCGTGTTTCGGATTATTGGACAATCCAGTGTTCCCGGCTACCAGAAAAATTGAAAGTAATACATTCGACGACGCACGTCTCAATAGGTCAGTTATCAATTAGTTTGTTAGTTGTGCCATTAGTCACAAAATACACGTGGGATAAAACACACTCAGTACAACATGAAATCACATCAAAACATTATGTTAGCCTCCCATAGAACGACACCGATCCTAAAAGAAATTGGGAAGGAAACAACATTATCGAGAATAACTTTCCCACAAACCCAAAACTCAGAAAAGAAAACCCATACTGGTATTTGTCGGATTCCTGCTGCCATGGCGTCCCAATGGAGCAGAAATCCTCAACCCAGACCCTAAAATCACATTTTCAATCACTCATCCCTAAAAATAATGGCACTTCCATTGTAGTGTCAACATGTATGGTTAATCTAATCACCATAGTAGCCAAAAGTTCAGGGCTTAATTCAACAACACCTAATTCCAAGTGTCGACCACCTACTGCGAAGGAAAGAAGCTGAGACACTAAAACTCTTTTCATCTAGAAATTCCTACCTATTATTATTATATAATATTTAATTTTCATATCTATCTAAAACGATTTATCTATCTCCTGTTAACTATTTAACAGGCTACCATAACAAAAGGATTCAATACTCACTTTGAATTTTAAGCTACTCAGTACCCCTCCTTTTCAAGACAGCAGAATAGCGGTTTTCTCGAGGCCTCGGTCCGTCCCGACAGGCCTTTAAAAAAATCCATGTGCTTACAGATGCGGAACCTTAACCTTGATCAAAAGGTAATTGTGCTGTTCTTGTACACACAACATTACAATAAACAACACTCGCACACACACAACTCATACAAACCATTCATTCTGTGCTAGCTTTGTTGTAACTCTGTACAACCGGACCCGCAGGCCGGACAAAAGTCCCCCTGAACAGACAGCCGGCGACCGTTTGATTGATTGATTGAATAACTTCTATACAAATACATGCAAAAACTAAGAGAGTCACTGAACGCATTTACACAACCTTACTAAACATGACCTCCTAACGGTTTGAGTGTGTCGGCTTATGATTACTGCGTTTCCTCGACTGACGTTAATCGGCAACACTAAAAAACATTCCACCAAGAATACAAATTTAAAAGATTAAAACACGTCCACAGCCTCCATTTTTCCATATATTGTATCCTATGTATTCAAAAAATCAAGCAAAGTCCCTCTAATCTGCGTCATGCGCATGAAGGCGAGACATTTCAGTCTCCCTACATATAGGCCATCAAAAAGCCTATGGTGATCACAATTCATCACTAATACTTCAAAACTGAAACAATGTCTCCCACTAGTACACCCAAACAGATTCCCCACTAACAAGACACTTACTGCGGTGATTGGCTGAACAGCGAAAGACTGGTTGGGCCTCCAAAGCAAAGGATTCCCCTCCACTGGACTGCCAAACACCGACAGCAGCAAACCCAGTCCAAAAATCGTCGGCGTAGGACTTCCAAATGTGAAAGCAGAATCTGTACTGGGTGCCCTAAAACATAAATACATAATGAGGCAAAGACAAGAATTCAGAATTCCAAGTATGAGAGATTTTACTCGAGTAAAAGGAGCAAACTTTACACAAAATCATCATGCAATGGAAATCCAGTTTGGCTCAAAGAAGACACTGTAAGGTCACAGGCTTTATACAAGTGACTTCAAACAATGCAAAGACCTCCTCTCTCACATGGAACAATCACTCGGCTCATCTTCAGACTTGTTAATTTGTCACTTTAGCATGTGAAGTGAAACAAAAGAATGCAAATGTCTCTGTTTGGAGACAGGATGTCTAGCAGGCAAAGAGTCCTGAAGCAAGGTGGAGCCAAGCAGGAGAACATCTTATCACATTAGTTAATTTTTAAATGTTTATCTTCAAATATCCTTGACAATACACAGAGGATTATTCTGTGCACTTTAAAGTAACATTGTCGCCTGGCCATTGGCCAAGCCTGGTGAGCTCTGTTTGTGGTCCAGTTGTCTGGCGTTAGCTGATAAGGCAGAAGCGTTAGTTGAGATTTTTTGTTATCGGGTCCTGGCTTTGGTCCTGGCTTTGCAGTGTTCAGAAATCAGTGTCTAACCACCGCTATATATTGCTATATAGTCTAGACGGTGCTGCTGTTCTTGTCTCGTACTGACATTTGATTGGTTTTATGTCATAGATGGCATTTGGCAGGTATCATTTTTAGTTACTTATGTCAGTCCCAAACAATGCTATAGGTTAGATTTGATATTATTTGAATATTGCAGACAGTATCCTTCCTGTTACTGTTTGGTCTTGAGTTATCTCATCATGTGACATCTGATAGTAGGCTAAGCCTGCATGCTGATGTGGTAAACCCAGTATTCACTAAACAAGATGTCTATTTACTCAGACACTTTCTGAGTAAATAGATTCTACAAATGCCTTCTGAATTAGTAGTTCTTACACTTTCAAGCTTTTATATCTGCTATTTTTGAATAGCCAACGCAAAAATAAAAAAAACTGTAACCCGGCCTGGAACTTAAATATTGCATTGCAGTTCATTTGATACGTTGTTTCTCCATTCCTCACAGGAGCACTTTTTAACGGTTACAACATGGCGACTTCATGGAGCGACCGCTTACAGAACTATGCAGATCTTCCAGCCAACATGGACGGTGTAACGATGAAGAAATACAGACGAGAGGCTCACCACAGGTATATATATCAGGGTTCATAGACTGTGAGAACACTCTACTCCAAATAAATAAAACAAAACAAAGCCACTTAAATAGAGCAGTAGTCTTCCTGAGACAACCGTATGTATAATCATCTGTATGTGTGAGTGTGTCAAAAATGTACTGTATGTTGATTGCATTGTGTTATTTCTTTGTGTATGTGTGTTATCAGAACAAACACAAGGTGGAGCAGGGTTTTGGACTATAATGATCAAGTATCTTGGGAATGGGAATAAATGGTAACTCAAACAGTACATTTTGCCAAAGACATCTGCAAGAGATGTTAGAGCTGTCACTTTAACAAAATTCCTGTTAAATATTTGGAGCAGAAATGTGAGTTTGAATTTATTATTTATTTCAAGCTGAATAAACTAAATACACAGGTATAGGCCTGCCCAGTGGTTGGTTATTAGCTAGTTGTCCTAGAGGTATTTCCCTTTGTATGGAAAAGAGGGCAATCAGGGCATAAGCAGATAGTAATCTTATATACGTATATGACAGTATTATTTTAGAATAATTCATTAGTGAAACTATAATATATAATATCATACACATATATATGTATGTATTTTCTCAGAAGTTTTTGAAACAGTGATTGCTGTCACCATACAAAAAAGTAAACTTAAACTTGCCTTGTATTGCTTAACAAACATAGGCCTAAACTTAAAGGGACATTTCGCCGATTTTGCATCAAACCCCTATTTTTATCTAGGTCTAGGACCCATAAACATGATCCTGGTGTGTTTCTTGTGTTTTATCTGTATTTTTAGATTTGTATCCATATCCTCAGACTATGAGTCATTTGACTCATAGTCTCTTTATCTCACCTTATTTCCTGACTACAATGTAGACCACACCCCCACGCAGCCTCCCCTCCCCACAAGGAAGAGCAGTGCCCCAAAGCATTATGGTCATTGTAGTAATGCAGCAGTCCAGACACTTATTGGTTATACACTGACACTGAAGTATAGAGTAGTAGCAACCTCTGCTAGTTCCATGGTAATGCTTAATTTATGCCCCGTCGTACCGTACGCCGGTGTCACTCGCCGAGAAGAGCAGATCTGCACGCACACAGCACACACCGCGTCAACGCATTGTGAGCTTGCAGGTCGGCTGTTATCGCAGAACGACACTGTCACACAACGGAGTATGAATCAGGCTTAACGCTGTCATCATCATCACATGTATTCTCTATTGCAAAGCTTTCCAAGGGATCTGGCTCAAAACCATCCTGCGATGAGGTATGCCATCCTTTTGTTGTTATTGTTGGGAGGGGGTGTCGCCACTGACTCATGTGATGTGAACTGATTGACCATCCAATCTCCATGGAACTGCTGTTAAATCCATACTGATCCTGAGTGTGAGTTGGCCTGTGGATCCAAAGCAGCAGTAGGTTAATTGCTGCTCTTGAATCTGTTTCCTCAGTCATCCTGTGTCCTTTCATTTGATTTCCATTAATGCGTCCATCCTCATCCATCAGTTCAGTGTCACCGCACATCATCTGAATAGAAACTTCAGCCAGGATTGGGTCAGAATTTGATTACAGAACTATTAGATTTTTGATGTTTTTACAACCCTAGCGTCCCTATTCTGGGCGATCCTTCGGTGAATATAGCTGAACAAAAAAAAAGGATGCCTAGTATAATTCCATGGGGGACGCTGGTCCACTGGATATAGTGTTTAAGTGTTCTTAACAATAGATAATTGGCGGAGCTGTCTTCATTTGTACTCTTTCTTAATTTAGACCAGACAGCAGGAAAGCTGAGTTATGAGTTAAAGCCAGGGATCGAAGTTCAGAACCACTGCCAGCAAGGTTACATTACATGCAGTTCCACAAAATATATAGTACTGTACATGTATACTCCATAATCTGTGGAAACTGGAGACTCCATCATGAATGATCTATTGTAGAATTACAGTATAAGAACTACAGTAGGCTATATTATGATTATTCTAGATGCTAATTCTAAATGCTGATGCATGTTGATTTCATTTAAGGCATAACTCGAATCGATTATGCTTTCAATTTCATTTGGTCATTTTGGAATAGACTAGTGTTACACTTTGTAACATTTTTAAGTGACTTCACAAAGTGTTCCTTCAGCCTGATGATTTCCAATGTTTTTACGTAGGTTTGTTGATTAATGCAGAAAATGAAGTCTGTGGTTAGCATGAGAAGGTTTCATGTTTTGTTATTCGACTTGAATTTTGAAGACTTTTTGGGGTTTGAAATGTGTACAAATGTGTGTTGATGATTGGTGGAGATGGTCTTTACAGATGTGTTGATATCATAAGCCTTTTGTCTGCTATAGAGGTTAAAACCCATTGCAAAAATTTAATACAAAAGGAACACAGCAAGGAACACTACGATAGGCAGGTAGTCCTCTCCTCATAGCGAAAAGATGGGGCCAATGTGCACCTTTCTTTTTATTTGAGAATTATGATTTGGTGCTTGGCAAAGAAGTTTTTGGTTCAGATGCAGTGATCGGTTACTGCAATCAAAAAACTTGCATGCTTGTTGCTGTTGTTGTGGTTGCTTCATCTGTTTTTTTTTGTGTTTTTTTTTGTAACTCTTTAGAAGTTTCCTTAAAAAATAACTTCTCATTCCGCAACCATTGGTAAACCAAAGGGAAACTGACATGAGCCCTGTTTTGCCTTTGTTTTGGATTTTATTTAATTTTTTTATTAACTAGCTTTGCCTTTTATTTTCAAAGAAACATTGACAGAATGCCCCTTCAATGGGCTATTGTCAATTATTCTTTTGCGCTGGGCAATATATTGAGTTCTTTAATTATCTTTCAAAAAATTATATGAAAATGTCATTATAATTATATCAAGAATATTAGGGTAAATAATTTGCCAAACTGTGTGGGCTGTGTACAGTGGAGCAAGGCAACAAAAGTCAGACTTCACCTAATACAAATGCATAGGGTGGAAGTACTGTACATTGTTGAAATCTGTCATTATGGAGCTTTAAGCTACATCCACACTAATACATTTTAGTTTTAAAACGCAAACCCCTAAAATGGAGACTTGTGATAACGCTGCTGACCCCGTTTTAGTTTGTTATTGCTTTTAGATAACAGTTTCCAAATATTTCAAACCCAAAAATCATATACAATTTACAAGCAAAACAGTCTTTAATACCAATTTCATTACAAAAACTTTCCCCCAAGATCACATAGATGGATAGACAGACAGACAGTCTTGCGGAGGCGAACGGATCCTAGTAACGCATGTGAGAGAGCCACGTGCGTCGCAGTGGTGGAAAAAGTACATTTCACAAGTTTTCAAATGCATAAAATGTATAAAAATACCTTGCGTAAAAAAATAATAATCAAAACCTATGAAGTAACTAGTTACTAAAGTTTTCAAATAATTATAGTGGAGTAAAAAGTACAATATTTGCCTCTGAGATGTAGTGGAGTAGAAGTACAAGTACTGCATATTGGAAATACACCAGTAAATTAAAAAATACCTCAAAAGTGTACTTAAGTTGAGTACATGTACTTCGTTAGTTTACACCACTGGTCACAGAAGGGGGCGCTGCCAAGTTACGTAACTAGGATCCGGTGGGAACGGCCCGTTCGCCTTGCAGAGTCTTCGGTAACTACTTCAGACTCAGGGAGAGGTTGAAGAAGTGCTGGAACGCAGCTGCCAGCAGCCTGGCTAATCCCTTCTGGGACTGACGTTGTTTGCTTGTGGGGCTGTGCTGGAGCTGTGAACAGGATGGAGGGGTGGCAATGGACCAGCTACTGCTTTCTGGGGGAGGCGTGGGGTGGAGAGGGAGGTATGGGGGCAGACGAAGGGGTTGGGGTAGACCTCCCCAACGCCCACTGACCTAATCGTAGTTAAGCCTCCACGGATATCAAAGTTCACTTCACCTTGGCCTGCGTAGTGTACTATATGTGAATGGTCATGTGACATTTTCAGGCTAAATTAGGCTAGAGTAGATTATTTTCATTTTAAATAGCTGTGTTAAAATGAAAATGTATTAGTGTGGACTGTGGACATGGCCTTAGAGAAAACCTGGCAATATTGAGACATAATTCTAATGTTTGAGCCTATGTCTGTATATTTCCAATTGTGCAGTAGATTCATCATTTATAGTTTAAGGGTAACGTTAATAAAGGCTCCTGTGTTGCTGTCAGGCATTCTCTGTTGTAGCCTTTTATTCTGACATGTGCCCTTTGTCATCATGCATTTAAATGCCCACCATTGTTTTCCTTCTCCACAGAGTTTTTGTCAACAGAAGCCTGGCAATGGAGAAGATCAAATGTTTTGGTTTTGATATGGACTACACTCTGGCAGGTATGTACAGGTTCACAAATTATATAATCATATGCATAACCCACAAACTAATTGTGCAATGGTGACCACATGGATACCCAAGCAGATTCCTAACCAGTTTGGACCATAGGCTTTTTTGTGAGCCACAATACAAAACCTGAAATGGCTAATTTGTGGCATCCAATATGGGTCAAAGGTTCAGAAGAGTCCATGGTCCCTTAGTTGTTAGTGTCCCACGTACTTACTGTACCATGGTTTTAGATTTTATTGCTACACACACACACACACACACACACACACACACACACACACACACACACACACACACACACACTCACACGG
Organism: Gymnoscopelus braueri; assembly: GCF_963280865.1. Lineage (NCBI taxonomy): Eukaryota > Metazoa > Chordata > Actinopteri > Myctophiformes > Myctophidae > Gymnoscopelus > Gymnoscopelus braueri. The sequence continues at coordinate 22,387,953 of NC_137619.1, forward strand.
CAGCTCTAAACCTGGTAGATGGAGGTTATACAACCGGCATACAGCCTAAATTTCATCTTTGAAGCATGACTCAGCTCTACAACCTGACTCCATGTCTCGACTGTAACACACAGACTGCACCCTATCACTCTACTCCATTTCCTCTCTCTGCCATGTCTGCAGTCTCTCTGCCACCCCCGCTTCCTCTTCTCCAATCCCACCCTCACACTACTGCCCTGATTACTGGAGCTTACCATTGTAACTCAAGCTGCTCACATCTGGCTGTTTCTAGGGACCTGCCCAGCCTATGAGCAGACCGCAAATTAATTCCACACGCTACTGTGGCTGGTGATGGAGAGAGAAGAGTGGCAGGGGGCGTGGGGAAGGGGTTGATCTGGGTTAGTCACTGTGGACCAGAGCCAGGAGCTAAATGGGAGGCTATGACCTCAACTGATACAGGGCACCGTTGGGATAGTAGCTAAATAAATATCACTGTTTCCCGGTTTGTCGACGGGGGAATCTCTAGACCTGGGACAGGAAACAATTTGTCAGGGAGGAGATTGAAAAGCAAATGACACTGATCTCTGCTCTGTTCAACAACGGAGGATTGACAAGATTTCAAAGAACCTGGGTCTACAGGGGCCGTTAACAATGTAATTGTTAATTTTGTGGTCTAATCATGAGCTCTAACCAAAAGGTTACATGAGTGTGTAGATATTTGACTGTGGGAACATGAATGTCACGTAAACTTGTGTCCCTCTTTCTCCAGTGTACAAATCCCCAGAGTACGAGTCGCTGGGATTTGAGCTGACAGTGGAGCGCCTGGTGCATATTGGGTATCCACAAGAGCTTCTCAACTTCGTCTACGACCCTTCCTTCCCCACCAGGTTGGTGTAAAGAGCTCGTCCCTGTTCCCACAGAGTTCTCTGTTTATGCATAAAGTATCAAAAAGAACACTGAAGTCATAACACATCACATCACGTCTCTTTGTCTTGTCTTGCACACACTCCTATATCTCTCTTTTTCTTTCTCTTTTCTGTCTCCGTCTATCTCTCTGTCACATCTCTTATTATCATGTATCTCAATCTCTCTGTCACACACTCTCGCCCTCTCTCTGCTGGCTTTATTCACAGAGGTCTGGTGTTTGACGCAATGTATGGGAACCTGCTGAAGGTGGATGCGTACGGGAACGTCCTGGTGTGTGCACACGGCTTCAACTTCACCAGGGGGTGAGATCTGCTGCTCTCACTTTGTTTTCATTAAATGTCAAATAACGTTTAGTAGGTAGATTGTTCAAATATCAGAGAAAAAAAAACATCACCTGGGCTGAAGCGAATAAAATATGCCATGAGAAAGTAAAAAAAGAAAGCAATATGTCTGTTATGACAGGAAACTTCTTTACATCATTCTTTATTCAATAAAAGTTTTTCTAGTGCACTGTATCACACAATTTCATTTATCAGCATTTTTTCCCCCATCTCATGCAAACATGAAAAGGTTTTAAAGATATTTGAGGAATTGTTTTGAAACTGGGGGTTTCTATTTTGGGTTTTTGTGTCAAATGAAATACCAACTACGTTCAATTAAGATGTAACTGTTTATCATCAAACCATGCCCCCAGTAAACGGAAACAAAAGCATTGCAAACGATGGAGTTTTACGATGGTCATTCAATGCTCAGAAAAAGCTAATTTATGTTTATTCTGTCCCTTTACAGGCCTGAGATCAGGGAGGTGTACCCCAATAAGTTTATTCAGCGTGGAGACACAGACCGCTTCTACATCCTCAATACACTCTTTAACCTTCCTGGTAAGGAAATGCATACTTTACACGTTGAAAAACTAAGTCTAGCATTATTGTAACAATTTCAGGGTTTAGTTTGAAGGTATCATTATATATTAAAATCTGCAAAATGTACTGTAGAGCTACGATATTAGGTGCATCCACAACTTTATAGCAGGAGTAAGTTCTCAGCACTTTCCACTGGAAATTATGAGGAAAAATAAGTTGGCACAGACTGTATAAAGCAGTACAGAAACATTATATATTTATTCACCAATGTGCATTCACATGTAAAAGGAATTGTGTTGAGTTGGTGTTTGATACAGTATGTCAAAAAGTGAGCAGTGCATTATGAGGCTTTACCTATTCTAGTGTTTTACCATCTTCATCAGAAACGTACCTCTTCGCCTGCCTGGTTGACTTCTTCACCAACTGCCCTAATTACGCAAGGTATGTTTAAATTTTACAGTCAACATGCAGAAATATCAATCTGGTATGTAGTTTGACTGATTGTATTGCATCCTTGCATCCTTTATCTAATTAAGTTAAGTGAGCTGATTACAGTTTCTTAACTTAAAATAAGTTACTTTGTCATTGTGCAAGTCTGTACAAAATTCCAATGGATCATGCTCCCCCATGGATATTTATTATGGGAGAATAATTCAGTGTGACACTTTTTTCTGTTTCAACGTGTTTTTCTGTATATCAACATGGTATTTTATCGTTTGGATGCGTGTGCTTTTGTAAACTTTTTGCAAAGTCCAACACTCAACCATAAGAAACGGAGCCATTGCAGGTTACCAGCAGCAAGGAAAACATGCAACTCCACCACAGTTTGCAAAGAATCTGAATCAATCAATTATGTGGTTTAGAAATATAATGAAGACAGGAAGTGTACAGTATATTATGTCTGTGACTTTTCCCCCAGCTGTGAGACGGGCTTTAAGACTGGAGACCTCTTCATGTCCTTCAAGAGCATGTTTCAGGATGTCCGCGATGCCGTAGACTGGGTCCATTTGAAGGTCAAATCATCTCTTCATATTCCATCTTTCCTCCTACAATTATGCCTTGATCACACTTACTTCAATTGATCTCATTGTTGCTTAACCATTTGAACCCTACGTACAGTTAACATATATTTCATTGGCGGGGGTCCCACAGGGGTCTATAATTGGACCCCTCCTTTTTCCCTCTACACCAAATCTCGTCTGTTTTCGGCAAATATCCGCCTAATTCCGTCAAATGTTCGCCTATTATGACTTGCCCAGAATAGGGACGCTATGGTATAAGTGCTTAGCATCCCAATTCTGGGGGAACATCCGCCAAAAATAGACGATCTACAAGCTCACAACACGTGACACGTTCTGAGCTTTTAGATCAGCTATGTTCGGCGAAGAGATTTGGTGTAGAGGGGAAAAAGAGCAGACAGGTCCAGAGCCAACATACTGTTTCTGTATTAGTTTATTCGGTATAGAGGGTTTACGTGGTTAAATGTACTCAGTTGTATTCTGACGTTAGTGTTTTATTTTGGATTATTCATAGGGGTCTTTAAAAGAAAAGACAGTTGAAAACCTGGAGAAGTATGTGGTACGGGATGTAAGTAAACTCTGCTGTGTTACATCTCCCTAAACATACTGTACATTACCATGTGCTTTCAATAGCAAAGGCATTGGGGAAGTAATGTAAATTTGCTTTAACTACCGCTTTTCAGTTATTTTATATCATTCCTTTTATATCAAATTCTACTAGTTTCTAATTGTTTCACAGCCTCTGTTTCTCCCCATAGAGAGAACAAGCCGTTGAGTGTAGCACAGTTTTTACATACTCAGGTCTGATTGGCTGCCTGTTCTATTAAACCGTCCTTCCATCCATCCATCTTCTATTGCTTATCCGGAGTCCGGTCGCAGAGATAACAGTTCCAGCAGAGAATCCCAGACTTCCCTATCCTGGGCTACATTAGCTAACTCGTAACTGTGGGATCCTGAGGTGTACTCTAGCCAGCATGGAGGTATAATCCCACTATCTGGTCCTTGGTCTGCCCTATGGTCTCTTCCCAGCTGGGCGTGTCTCGAAGACCTCCCTGTGGAGGCATCCATATTTGATGGCAGAACCACCTCAAACTGGCTCCTTTCCATGTAAAGGAGCAGCGGCACTATTCCAAGTCTCTCCAGTACATTAAAATGCTACTATGCTTACTTATGGAAGGGCAATGGAAAATCAGTTTTTATATATCACTCCTTTAACATTGTTTAACACGGAGGTCATTGTTCTTTTGATGTGACATTTTTCACTATATGATTTGGATGTTCATACAACACATTTTACTGTACCATCTGCCTGCCTGTGTATCCCAATGCCTTTGCTATTGATTGTATTTCCGCATTGAATAGCATTCAAATAGCATGTTCTGGTGATGGCATACTGGTGAAGTCATTTCTCTGGAGACACGTTCTCAGACCAGATTCCATGTGAAGTTTCTCTCTCCTAGGTTTCCTCTTCACTGCACTTCATCTCAACTTTCTCACCCAAAAAAAAAGAGAAAGAAAAGGAAAAGAAATAGTTCTTTAACTTCTTGTCTCTCTTTTATCCATCTGTCCAGCCTAAGCTTGCTCTCCTCCTAAGTCGTATGAACGAAGTGGCTAAGGTCTTCCTGGCTACCAACAGTGATTACAAATACACAGAGGTGAGCTGTTCTGAGACGAACAGAATTGAATCAATCACACCTTTAACACTTCTCAGTGGTACATAGTATTCTTTTTTTTTTACTGTTTGGAAGCTCAGATTTGTAAAATGTACTGTTCTTTTCTTTCAGAAAATCATGACCTACCTGTTTGACTTTCCTCACGGGCCAAAGGTAAAACATTCAGAACACGTTAACAAAAGTTCTGTCTTGACCCTCATAGAACATTGGGTCAGATATTACTGGAGCATGAAGAAAGTGTGTGTGTGTGTGTGTGTGTGTGTGTGTGTGTGTGTGTGTGTGTGACACAGGCAGGTATGCCCCACAGACCTTGGAAGTCCTACTTTGACCTGATCCTGGTAGATGCCCGTAAACCACTTTTCTTTGGAGAAGGAACAGTACTGAGACAAGTAGATACGGTGAGTTGATCTGTTGACAGGTGTTATTGCTGTTATCATTGGTTTATGTGCAGTATGTAATATTTAAAATAAGCTGGACCCCACGCATCCCTGCAACCACCTCTTCATCAAACTACTATCTCAGAGTTGGTCCATCCATCGCCCCCCGGCATACACGACCCCATCCTACCCACACCGCCCCCCACCCCACCCCTTCCCTCCACCTCCCCTCCCACCACAATCATAGTACTGCTGAACTGTTCTGCACTGAATGGACGATTAATGCACGGAAATACAGCTTTTTGAAGGCAGTAGGCTACTCCAGCTATCTGTACAAACCCTAACAGGTCTGTAAACCCTGAGTGTAAAAATGGAACCAAATGGATGTTGTTAATAAAACAGTTTATTAACAACAAATGTTAACAAATCACAGCAAAACCATTGCAAATGACAGCAAATTGAGTTCAAATCACAGCAAATCCAGTGCTATATCTAGTCTACCGAAACATCATGCGTTACATGTCACCGGTTTGGCCCTGGTTGGATTGCCTCAGACCACTCCGTGGTACCAAAATAAGCCCACTTTGTCCCAGGTCCTTGTATATGGAAATGACAGCACAAGCAGGTGGTGTGGTGCGGTGCAGTGTGGGGATTGTTATCTGGAAACGCATTGAGCAGTCTTTGCATGCATGCAGAGTTGTTTTCAATATGCTCCCATGCTGATCTGCTACTGGTTGCTTGTGGGTGTTTTGGCTAGTGTTGTGTGGAAGTGACTTGTCCTCTTTGGCAACTATACTAGAATCTCGTTACAAATAATTCTCTCATAGATAAAAAGGTAACTTCATTTTATAAGCCATTACAGCACTCTGTATGAATTGGATGCATACATGACTCATGATGACAGGGTTCTCTTTCAGGCAACAGGCCGGCTGAAGATCGGTACTTACACAGGACCACTCCAGCATGGCATCGTGTACTCTGGAGGTAAATAAGGAGATTGCGAACCATTTCCCTGTCTTTTACTCTTAACATAGCAGATCTATCAGCTCACAACATGTGGCGTCTTGTGATGTGTTGTGAGCTTGTAGTTCAACTATTTTTGACCACTTATAAATCTGGCATTACTGTAGCATTATTCATCCCACGGCACTGCAGACTGCTGCCATGGGCACACAGTGGCAAATTGTGGTCACTCATACACTCAGTACAATCGGTATCACGATTATTGTCAAGTTCAACTTTTGCCTCGATTACAATGAATGCACGATTATATTTGTATGAATAGATTATTGATTAATTTTGAAATAGCTAGCCCTCAAATTCACAACTTAACTCTACATCCAGGAACCCAGTAAGGAAGAACACACGTGTGTGGTCCATCTGCCTCAAACCATAAAAAAAATGATAAACGCAGAAGTGTTGACAGCATTGCTGTCAGCAGCCTGTAATGTAACACCATGTACTGTAAGGTCTCAGTCCTGTGGGTTTTTACTAGAAGCCCATGCCATACTTGTTGCTCTGTCCTTGTGTGGCCCTGTAGAGCTCAATGGGTAAGGTGTGCTGCCAGAGTTAACATCTCTGTCCGCATATCCCATGGTGTGGTTTAAATCCTCAGACAAATCAACCACTATGTTCAATAAATGTATATGTCAATTACCCCCCCCCCCCCCCAACAAAAAAGGAGCTTTACCATACCTATTTTATTTCATCTATCTTTTCCATTATTTAGTATTCCCTATCCTATGAATTATGCATACATTTGATCCTCCAGAATTTGGGTAATCCAGAGAATGTACACCAAACACACCATTACCCAACAGCCATTCACTTCCACCTTGACGGCCACAACTTTGTGCGTGGGAGTCGCACGCCGAAAATAGCCAATCTACAAGGTTCTACTGCCTCCTGCTTGACGCGTTGTGAGATTGTAGATCTGCTATTTTCGGTGCGCAACACCAGAGTGTAACAAACTATATATAAATCAGGCATACCAGTGGCTTGCTGGTCAGGGCACCTGTTCAGTGGGGAGGTGAATTGGTAATGATGGCATGATCCTCCGCACACGTTATGCTTTCCCGGTGTCTACACCCTAACCCAGACCAAGTTTGACAGTGAGAGGGACTGCATTATATGACTGGCTTATGCACTAGAAGTACCACCATAGAATAAGCCTTAGCTCTGAGATCAGCCACAGTACAACCAACAACAGTATGTAAAGTAGTACAATGCCCAAACCAGTCAGGCTCCGAACAATGGTTCTATGGTGATTAATGATCAGATAATGTAAGACTAAAAAAACTAAACCATGTTGTCTGATGTCCCAGGTTCGTCGGACATTGTGTGTGACTTAGTGGGGGCCAAGGGGAAGGACATTGTGTACATTGGGGACCACATCTTTGGAGACATTCTCAAATCCAAGAAGCGTCAGGGCTGGAGGACCTTCCTGGTTATACCTGAACTGGCCCAGGAGCTGCATGTGTGGACAGACAAGAGCTGTGAGGCTGGACACGCACGCGCGCGCACACACACACACACACACACACACACACACACACACACACACACACACACACACACACACACACACACACACACACACACACACACACACACACACACAGTACACACAGTACACAGAGATACGTTACATTTAATCAATGACCCCATACGTTTACTGTGTACTGATGCGTGGAATCTCTTGCACTTTGTTCTGTTTTCTTTGCAGCCATATTTGAGGAGCTTCAGTCCCTGGACTGTTTATTGGCTGAGCTCTACAAGTGAGTCTTTAATTCCTGCTGACACACAGACACCAGCTTAAAGAAATGTGTGAATGTTTAGTTAACTTGTGACATCAGCTGTGTCGATCAATGCCAAACCGCTTTGATTACCAGAAGACTTCTTTTGTTACATTCTGAACATCGTGCTTTGCTGACTTTACTGATCTCAGAGGGGAGAATGGCTACAGTATTTAATACATCGCCACAGTGGCACACAGACAATCTGTGATGTGTTCTATTTGCTGCTGTGGCGGTACGGAGTGTTAGATTTACTGTTGCACCACGTATTGATCTTTATTGCTACGGATAAAGACGGGGAGGTATGGTTAAACTTGGTCCGTCCGTCAATCACAGATCAATCGGATCCATTTCGTTATATTGCTACTAATGTGCACATCCACCTCATGGCCAATGGGTAAAGATTAAATTGTTAATTGTTGTTGAACCCTACAAAACTTAAAAACTGGGTATTCATTATATGTATTTGTATGAGCGCCACTGTATATTCTGTAATTCTATATACTGTAGTGTAATAATACAGGATTTATAATAATAATAATGAGGAAATCCATGCTGTGTTAAGTAGAGATGTGTTTTGTCTCCAGGCACCTGGACAGCAGCAGCAATGAGAGGCCTGATATCAGCACTCTGCAGAGACGCATCAAGGTAGACAATCATGTTTCTTGACAAAGATAACTTGATTTTAAATTGAAAATCGTGTTCCATTGTGACACATTTTTCATTTCATCGAGTTTTTATTGAGCGACCTGGTCGTGCAACAAAATATTAATTGGCCTTTACCGTTCCTTCACCCTTTCTCTCTTTACTTTAGCCCTATTTTGGTTTGTTTTCCTGTGTTGTGCTCGCTCTCTCTCACACTCACACTCACTCACACACACACACACACACACACACACACACACACACACACACACACACTCACTCACTCACTCACTCACTCACTCACTCACTCACTCACTCACTCACTCACTCACTCACTCACTCACTCACTCACATCAAATGGATCTATAACCCATGTCAGCTATTCCTCCACTGACCTTCCTCTTTTTGTATTCAGAAAATCACTCATGACATGGACATGTGTTACGGCATGATGGGCAGCCTGTTCCGTAGCGGCTCCAGACAGACCCTGTTTGCCTCCCAGGTGATGCGTTACGCCGACCTGTATGCCGCCTCCTTCGTCAACCTGCTCTACTACCCGTTCAGCTACCTGTTCAGAGCCGCACATGTACTGGTGAGCCCTGACGTATACATTTTACACAGGGAACTCCTCAGTGGTAATTGAACTCATAAGACTGTACAAATAGACCCTTACTGTGTACAGTTACAATTGAGGCATTTGGGGGACGCATCCAGATAAATGTACAACATGCAAGGTCAGAGTACCCGCCATGAGCCTTAGATGATCAACAACACCGTAAGTGGTTTAGGAATTGGTACTAGCAACGATCTGTTATAAAGTAACTAGGATAACAAGTAAACAACATACCTACTGTGGCATGTATGGTTAATGAGAAGGTTATTATTAGAAGTTAATAAGAAAACCCTGTCTGGAAATATCTGTGTTATACAATACGTTGTCAGGTTGTAAACAATAAATGCCGCTGTCCTAACTATTTGTAACCGTTGCCTCGGGAAACTACATAAATCGTCGAGTTGGTTATCACCTTGAGTTAGCTAGTTGGCCTACAAAAGTGTGTGTAGTCTTGTCACTGCTGCCACAGACAAACCGACACACAGACCTACCCCCTTATAGACGGCTAGACACCTGCAGAGACACTTAATGTCAAAATGTGATAGTGTTATAAACAGCAGACAGGATGTCCTAGCAACAATAGAACGTTGAAATTGTCTCTAGGGAGTGTTCACTATTCCTTTGTCTTCCTCTATCCTTCCCCAGATGCCCCACGAATCAACAGTGGAGCACACGCACGTCAACAACATCAACGACACAGAGTCTCCGCTCGCCACTCGCAATCGTCAGGATGTAGACATCCACGAGTTCGAGCGGCACCAGCTGACACGCTCCATCAGTGAGATCCAGCCACCACACCTGTTCCCCCAAACGCCCCTGGAGATCACACACTGCCACGACGAGGATGATGATGAAGAGGAGGAGGAGGAGGAGGAGGAGGAGGAGGAGGAGTAGACGGGGAGAAGGAGAGAAGGTGAAGTGACAGGAAGGGACCCACAGACATGCAGAAGGAGAGGGGGAGAGGGCTGAGGAAGAGGTCCTCTACCCTTCTCTTCGCTTCCGTAGATGTCCTAGTTTCATTTTTCTCAACTATTGTAAGTGTTCTTTGAAGACAAGCAGTCAAGGAAGATAATGGAGAATACCATAGTTTCCTTTCAACCTAAAGGTTAGTCTATGAACAAGTCAACTCAATATAGATTAGAGTCAGGTGAGGAGGACAGGAACAGCTAGCCGCCATGGTCTCATTTACAACAGTTGTGAATTTACCTGTGGGATTGTTACATTTACAACAAATTACATTTACAGAATAACATGATGTGTAGATGGTTTCAGCCAAGTGGTGTAAAGTCAGAGTGGCGACAACTCCGTTCACTCCAATGGACCAATTCTTTTAACAGCAATTTCCGGATTTCCTGGAAGTTAGCAGCAAACACTAGAAACGAAGCAAAGTTTCAGCAGAATAGACCATTAAGTAATGCACATTTAAAAGGTAAGATAATCAAAGACTTAGAATGTATATTATCATCACATCTGATTCAATGTAACTGGAACTGTCTGAGGTCTACGTGGATCATGTGACGATCATGTATTTTGGACTTATGTTGTCGCCACTCTCTCTTTACATAACTCTGGGTTTCAGGCTGAAAACAACACCGCTCTCATGATTGATCAAGTGTTTGTGCACATCATGTTTGTAACCGTTGCCGTGAGAAATTATGTAAACTGTCAGAAAAACAACTGATTTAGCCAACTAGCCAACAAATGTGTTTTTGTTCAATATTAGTATTAATTGGGGCAATGCCCATTGGGAACGCATGCCCCTTGGGTTAAACAATACCTGTTGTCAGAGTACTTAGTGCAGTACCCTTTATCATGATATTTGGAGGCCAGTCTACAGTTTATATATGGGCATAAAAGGGACACAGATGGACGGACGGGCAGACGTATAGACAGATAGATAGATAGATACACAGACCTTCATATATGGGCATAAAAGGGACACAGACTGACAAAAATAGAGATTTGGGAATTTATAGATGTATCTGGACAACCACCGATCCGACAGACTTCTCACTCAGCATTGCACTCCCTCTGTCCTTGACGATACACACGCCTAGTTTTAAGTCGATCGGTCGGACAGTTCTCGTGATTTGCTGGGGACAGACCCTCATAGAGATTTCATGGATTTATACAGTAGGTAGACTGCAGATAGATAGTGCAGTAGAGCATTTGGCCAGTCTATGACATCAGTTCTATGATGTCAGAACTGTGGCATTTTTTGGCAAAAATTGGATTCCTGGAATGTATAGATAATTATTATTAGTAGTAGTATTGTTGTTTAAATGTTGCTAGTGGTGTAGACAGCTGATAGGATGTTGACAAGGATTTTCACACATCACCTAGCAACAACAGAATGTTGAAACCAGACCATAATTGTCTCCGCCAGGCCGAAAGGCATGGCGAGAGAGTATGTTTTAACCATAATTTATCCCGTCATACTCTGAACTGGTAGACCTTCCACTGTCTACAATTTGATTTATTTTCTTGTATACCTGGCGAGCCAAAATCTGCAAATGTGAGGCTAATTCATACGTCGTCCAACGACAACGAAGTGATGAATGACTAAAACGACCTGGTTTGAACTGAAAAAAACGTGACTTTATTCAGCATACGCCATTTTTTTCATTCAACATCGTATAATTGAGCTATTAGCACACAGAAACCAGTATGCATTTGTTCACTTATACTGTTATTCCCTGTTATCACTTATACTGTTCCCTTTGCACTGCTGTACCTGTTGGGCTTAAACATACTCAAGCTAAACTTGTACAGCTAATAATCCCATCCATGGAAGTTTGGACTGGAGCCAAACTCTGTACAGCCAAATAGAATAATAGAGCTGTGGTTCTCAGCTCCGGTCCTATGAAGCAACACAGCTGTTAGTTTTACATCCTGCCAAGTAGTTAACTTCATTCACCTGGTGTTGAGATGGCTGGAATGAAAACCATCAGCATACCGCAGGCATCCAGAACCAGAGCTGAGAATCCCTTGATTAGACTACACTTAATCTTAACTTGTCCTCATCCTAAACAGCCATAAAATGTTTTTTTTTCCTTGTTGAGCAGAAAGATTGTATGGGCTCTCATGTTGAGATCCAGCCAGTAGGAATGTGCCATGAGCTGTTACATAACACGTGTTCAGGCCTGCTAACTCTGCAAACCCCATGGAAACTTGCTCCAGAGCGCAATGACAGCTTCAGGTTACGAGCTCTGAGAATCATGCACACGCACACGCACACACACACACACACACCCTTCCCTGTTGTATTATTAAACTACCTTCACCAGTATTCCACAGCTCTGTCGGTCATCTCCGTGGAAGACTATAAGATTAGTAATGGTCAGACCAAGGTTCTGCTGTGCAAATACGTTTTTTTTGTTTTATTTAACATAGTCTAACTTTGCCATCTCTTTTTCATATTGACTGTATAAATTGAGGAAATGTGCCCAATTTTTTTATCTGATAATTTTCACAGACGGTTAAACTGCATTATTGTGGTATTTTATTCTGTTGTTTGTGTTACTGAGCTGACTCGGAAAGACCTGTGTTAAATCCTGATTATTAAAGGTAGTGATTTGCAAAGTTTCAAATAATTGCAAAATGGGTATATGTTCTGATAGTACTCGTTACTATAGGGTGTCCTGTCCATATAAAGAGTCTCCATGTCTCTCCAGCTCTTTATAAAACAGAAAATGTATTTTGTAGTTTTTTTTTTTTGTAGTTCTTTTCATTTCCAATTTTATCCAACCAGGACAGAGAACTCAATCAGGATACAGATTAAACAAGTGAAATTGGAAGTGATGACACTAAGAAATGAGCATGCAAAATTGGAACTGAAAACTATACAAATTAAGCTTAAAAATGGGTACTTTCTCCTGATTGGCTGAGATTTTGACACCTACCGAAAAATGTATTTTCTGTTTATTAAAGAGCTGGAGAGACGGGGAGACTCCTGTTACTGAACAAACACTCTATAGCAATGATTACGATCAGAATATAGTATTTTAACCTTTAAAAAAAATACTTTTTGTTTTAACCAAAAAATATCACTTACCCTACCTTTAACAGATTGGTCCAAAAGTATAATCTGCTGGAATGGTTATCATACAGTGAGTACTGGCTTCATACAAGAGGCAGATCAGATTTAAAAGTAATTAAAATGTACAAACTGAACAAGCACTGTAATTTTTTTCGTTATACTGTTATCCGTTTTGCCTTGTGGGTTGTGCACAGGAAGTGTTTATGGTATTCAGCACAGTGCATGTAGATGCACACGCTGCCTCATCACATTTCCCGTTAAGCAACTTATTTTTACTCCTGTACTCTGGGTCAAAGGTTGTTGAAATGTCTCTCAATGTGAGTGACGTGTTATTGCAGACCAGTTGTTTCATTTATGAATGTTTTGCTAGAAGGGTTGCAAAATGTCCTGTTACCTTACCTCGGTATGGGAGCAATTTTGTACTGTGTTACATCCATGTTGCTACGGTTAAACTAGGCCACGTTGCAATGTGGCACTTTTAGATTCTCCACAAAGAATGCAGCCAGTAACCCATACTGAAAGATAATATATTTCACAGAGATTTATAATTATTGTTTCAAAATATATATATATATATATATATATATATATATATATATATATATATATATATATTAGTTCTTTTTTCAGTTAGTTCCTCATACAGGTGGTTTTATAAGCAAGTAGTCTTCTTGTAGACGTCTGTAAATGATTAAGTTTATCAGCGGTTGGGTTTTCTGTACAGATCATGTCTGGGTGGAACATGGCAGCAAATCCTTTTGTTTTATTTCCCCAAGTAAAGTTCTTTTTTTTCCTGTGCATGTTCTGTAGTTGCCTTTACTTCCTCCCCTTTATAAGCAGGGATGCTCCATTTGGGATGCTTTGAGCCAATATTGACATTTTAACAAAATTGTACAGAATGATTTACATTACGGTAGGTGGACTGTGCTTTTAATTACCATCTATTAAACATAAGCATACAGTCTTCAGCAGACATCTTTTAAGCTGTGCATTTCAGTAACAAAGGACCTAAGATGATATACAAAAACTAACTCAAGATATTACTGTGTAGTAAGACCACTGAGGGTCATATCTATAGTAAACCGGTTAAGACTCCAGGCTGATCAGTTAGAGCATCCATATTGCATTATTGTGACTTGGCAATTTCACATTTTAAATAAAAACGATGAAACATTTGTAATTGGTAAGTCCCCTCATTGTCAGCTGAGACACTTACAACATTAAACCAGCAGAGGGTGCTGAACATCTTAAGTAACAAAGTTTTTTGTAAGTGGTGACTCTAGATTTGTGGTATGACACACTTAGGAGGTTGATCCACAAGGGAGCCAACACAGCACCATTCTTGCATCCAATTTATACTTTACTGCTTATCCAAAGTGAAGTGCTGTGGTTGTTCAATTAAGTAAAACCAGCCTTTTGGTCTCCTTAGTGTGCTTCTACACAAATCATTTCTTAAGTTTCAGAATGTTTTGTAGTTGCATATCTTTTATTTAAACAATTGTACAATTGAACTTGCGTCATACACACAGGACCGGAGAGGTTATGGTCTTATCAGTAGTTTTCAAGGATACAGATTTGTCCTACCAAAGCACAGGGCCTTGTACTGCCTTTGTAGTTTCAAATGAGTTGCGTGGGGAGCAAGGCAGGAGAGAGCAGAGCTCTACGTATTCAAAACCCAGACCATGGCCATCTGTCCTTTGGGGACCTTGGGCACCTGATATGGTGTCATTCTTCCCTGGAGGTAGAACGTTCGTTTGGCTCAAGGTTCCAAATATTGGCTTCAAACGCACACCCAACCTGCAGCCAATGCAGGTCTCACATTAGACCACAACAAGTGGGACCTTGCACATTCTGCAAGAACTAGCATTCAGCAGCCAGGAGGCATGTTCTGTCCCCCATACAGAGAATAACTAAAACATGTCCCTTAAACGGTGCATAACCTAAAACATGTCCCTTATACAGTGCATAAAACATGTCCCTTATACAGTGCATAACCTAAAACATGTCCCTTATATAGTGCATAACCTAAAACATGTCCCTTAAACGTGCATAACCTAAAACATGTCCCTTATACAGTGCTTAACCCAAGACGCACTCAATCCATCTGTGCTTTATTTGTTTAATTGTATGGTGATAAAACGCTATAAAGAAAAACGTAAATTAGAATTATGTAAAAGAGAAAACAAGATTGAATGCAAAATATAGCAATAAAGCCAAGACAACTGCATTGAATTACTGTGCAACGTTTGAAAGTATTGTATGCGACGTGTGCTGTATGAGCTCAGGCAATCTTTAGAGGAGTTCAGGGGCGCTCTCTAGGGTGGCCAGCTGCTTGTCCTTCAGACATACGCTGATGCCTGCAGCTTTCCATGCACCTCACTTTAAAAAAACAAAAAACTATTTTTTTCCTCAGCATGAACACTAACATGTGAGGGAAGAAAACTGTCAAAGTTCATTGTTTTACAATACATATGAATCGTAAGTTAGGCACTGTGCAGCTGTGCCAGCACAGAGGTTGCATTATTTTCACAGGTAGTCCACTATCCAGTCAAACATACACTGTAGAATCCTGTGTTAATTTAACTCGGTGTACAAATGTAACCAAAGGGACCCTTATGTCTTCTGCTGAATAAAAAAACAAATAAAAGATTCCAGTCCTGTTGAAAACAAACAGAAATAATGTGTAATGAAAATGTATGTGTCATTTGAGCAAATGTTTCAGCTGTTCCTGAAGGTTTTTTGAGTGCTCCACGCTGCAGGATGAAAAAAGAAAAGAACAATAACAATACAAGACAATCAGCATGGACATGTCATACAGTATCATGTTATGGCTTTCTGTGCAGAGTCCCTACCCCATCCCCCTAGACATAAACAGAACGTTAATGTTTAGACTTACTTTTTCTGAATGGCCTCTTGTCTGGGTGATAAGGGAGACATAATTATCATTTCAGTCATTTCATTTACATGTAAGCAAAATTAAAGGGTCTCCCTACATTCCAGCTGGGTAAATTCATATGAAAATCAACACTCAATCAATACTTACTGATATTGTAAATGTGTGGTGATGATGGACATTTTTCTCAGACTCTGCAAGGAAATAACAGGGCAATAATGTTGGACATCTCCTGACATCTTGTGGCTCAGAAGGAGTACTGCAAATAACACCCCATTCATACTAGCTAGAATAATATATTATTGTCATATACTTACATCTTCAGAGTGCAGAATTGCATCCTCCTGGATAACCATATTTCTGGCTGCTTGGCCAAGTAGCTGAGGGGGGGAAACATTTGGTAAATAAATAGTAGCCCTGATACAGGACTGTCATATATTATATGAGAGTCATGGATGAACTTCATAGTGTTAGCACTTTCTCACTTTTTGGCCCGTACATCTACATAAACGTTCAGATGTCAAATATAAAGTGCTCACCACATGGCCACGGATGTTACAATTATGTACGGACCCTCAGAAGTACCCATATCTTCCGTATTGTTCAATAAAAAGCATTTGAATCCGATCGGTGGCCATTTTCTCATAGACTTATAATGTATCAAGAGTGCAAAACACCTCCCAACCGATAGGGTCGCGTAGTTGAAAGCACATGAAAGAAATACGGAGAAAATGGCCATCGATCGGATTAAAATGCTTTTTATTGAACAATACGGAACATACGGGTACTTCTAAGGGCCCGTATACAATTGTTAAATCCGTGGCCATGGGGTAAGCACTTTATATTTGAAATCTGAAAGTTTATGTAGATGTACGGACCAGAAAGGGAGAAAGTGCAAACACTATGTTGAAGTTCATCCATGACCGTCTTGTGATCCTTGGCTAGGTAAATAGCTACCTAGATAGATAAAGAGGCTAACAATGAAGCTAGCTTGCAACTTCCTCTCTTATAGTCAATATTCTTCTAATTCCTATCCGTGCACTGGTGTCTTTGCAGAAGCAACAGCGTTACTTGAAATGCAAAAGAACAATGTGATCGTAATAAAGATCCATTCTTTCAGAGTACATCAGACCCACAGGAGATGCTAACTCTAGCATTAGCCATTCACTATGCGATTTCTCGTTGGAACACCGTCTAACCTCTTGACTCCTTGACCCCTTCAGCACCTGGCGGGTCAACGCAATGACGTCCCCGCTGCAAGAGCCCACTTTATCAGATAATAGACCTTTAACAGACTGGCCGAACCTCGGCTGGGACTCTGTTGACGCCATCTTTGCTGTTGTGTGTATACTACGGTACGTCTGCAGGGACATAATGAAGCAGTTTATCACTGACTGGATGTCAGGCTACTGCGCTATATTTTTAACCAAGCTATTCAGTCTGTAGCAGATATCTATCATATACAGCCTTTTTTGATTGATTGATTGAATACTTAACAGTTTGCAAAAAACTACAGTTCAATACAAAAGGATGCTAGAAGGGTGAAACCCAAGAAAGCACTATGGCTTGTTTCCATTGGGGTCCTGTGTATTCAATTCATTGAAACATTTAATGACAAACAATAATATACAAAAACATCATATAAACGAGTGATAAATACGAAGAAAAGGTGGAACAGGTACATGGGTGTCTTTGTGTTTGAGGTGTAGTGTATCTTGTAGACCAGGCCAATTGCAAGTTGCTGTACTCTGTCCTCTACCCTGAGCTATCCCACCCTAGTAAAATGAACAGGGGTTAGATGAGTTGTAGGTGTACGGCCAAGCAGTACCCTGACCAGTTTGTTTTGGGATGTCTGAAGCCTGGTTTTTAATGCCTTTGTGGTGCTATGGTACCATGAGGTGCATGCATAGTCAAAGTGACATTGGATGAGTGTGTTCCTGCTAGAGTCCTCTGACCAGAGAGGAGATCCTGTACAAAAATCTTGTTCTTTGGTTGACTTTTTTGATTACTTTAGTAAAAATACAACCCCGGTAGGTCATTTCCTCTTTTCTTGTGATAACATTGTCATCCACTTTGACTGTGAAGGCATCGCATTTGTCAGTGGAATGAGATGTTCTGGAGCCAGATTGGAATTCGTAAAAAATAATCACAGCAAGATACTATTGCTTCAGTTTAGTATTTCTCCTCTTCTTTTTACGTCACAAGTTGTTTGTTATTAATGCTATGGATTTATTATTACCTGCCTTATAGAAATTGCAGTGTTGGGAGTGTTGCAGTGTTGGAAATACAACAAAACCCGAGCTCCTTCAAAACCGCCATAAAGGAGCACCTGTCTGCAATTTGTAAATGGTCCTAAAAGCCTTAAGCTTAACACCATAAATGCCCCCCTCCCCCATGTTTACTGTACAAATACGTGCATTACTACTAGTGTTGATTATGTCTTGTTTATTATAGTATATTATTGTATGTCTTTAAATATCTTAATGAATTGAATACACAGGACCACAATGGAAACAAGCCCTATAGGGCTTTTTGTGTTATCCTTTTAACAATATTTGCAAACTGATAATAGAGTATTCAATCAATCAAAAGCAAAAACATTTGAATCATGTTTGGAAAGAAAGCGTTTTCTAATTACAACCATCCCCCTCCTTCCCCTCTCTCTCGTAGCATAATCGCATAAAATGTGACTTTGTTTTATTGCCAACTCCCACAGACAGACAGATACCACAGCAAGAGATGTTGTTGAACTTGAGGGGTCAAGGAGATTGCACTGAAGGAGGCGCATAAAACTCGCCTGCTGCTCGACTGTTTTGCAGTCGCGTCTGTGGTGCTTGACCTCCTCCTTTGCACGCCAGACTATACTCCCACAAGACCATGGATTGGTGTTTGTGCGCTCTGGTGATCTTGGCAGTCCTGTTGGCTTTACTGCTGGTGTTGAAGGCATGGAGGGCGTCCCTGGGGGGCCCTGGAGGCCCTCCTCGCCTGCCCGCGCTCCCCATCATCGGCAGTCTGCTGAGTCTGCGTAGCGAGCGTCAGCCACATGTGCTTTTCCAGGACCTGCAGCAGAAATACGGAGACACTTATTCCCTCATGATGGGCTCCCACAATGTCATCATTGTCAACCACCACTTACACGCGAAAGAAGTGCTGCTGAAGAAAGGAAAAATCTTTGCAGGAAGACCCAGAACCGTGGGTGGTGATCTGATTATATTATTAGCCTTTTTATTATTATTATTATCATTATAATAATAATAATAATAATAATAATTATTATTATTATTATATTATGTAGTAGCCCATCATTTGCAGATGCAGTGCTATTGCTAATAGCCCAGTCTGGGCTAATTACACATAATAGAATAGAATAGAATAGAATAGAAATAGGCTTCTTTATTCATCCCCCAGGGGGAATTTGAAACCACAGCTGCATCAGCAATGCTTAGCCTGGCAATATCTTTTTCACTGGGTGGTTTTAATTCTCGAAAAATGGATTGCGATGAAATTACTAATTTGCGCGTGTTTAATCCAGGTAACCACAGATTTGCTCACCAGAGATGGAAAAGACATCGCCTTTGGAGATTACAGCCCTGTTTGGAGATTCCACCGCAAGATGGTACATGAAGCCCTGTGCATGTATGGAGAAGGCTCAGCATCCATAGAGAAGATCGGTGAGTAGGCCTTCATTCGTGTGTGTGTGTGTGTGTGTGTGTGTGTGTGTGTGTGTGTGCGTGTGTGTGTGTGTGTGTCTTGACTAATTATGTTTTAATAAAAAAAATGCTTTGCTTAAATATAACATATTAATACTCAACATCTACTTTTATTGAACATTACAATGTTTCTTTAAAGCCAAATAAAAAAAGTTAGGTAACCATGTGTGTTCAAAAGGTTGAGAATTAGCTACCAGTAAGAAATAATAAAGTCTGCACTCTGAACATTTTAAAAGAAGCTTCCAGTCAAGGCTTTATTAACGTTTCGACACAATAAGCCCCATCTACCCCCCCCCCCCCCCCAAACACATTTTGCTCTGATTTTACTCATAGCCTATCTGCAACACATCACACAACAAAGAAATACGTTTTTTTTTTACATATTGTGTAAGTGCAGTGTAAAAACAGAAAAGTATCAACCTTATTCAACCTGGCGTACCTATTTTGGGTATGTCATTAAAGGTGAAATCTTTCACCTTTTAGCTTACATACCGTATTTTCTACTAACTGGTTCTTGCGACTCTTATCCCCGTAGACAAAGGACGAATTACAATGTGACACTTTTACTAGTGTCCCTGCACCTCCTTTTGTCCTGGCTGTGTTTTCATCATCTATTCTTTGTGTCTTGTATGACTGCTGTAACTGCGTGGGCGACTACACTTCCCTCACAGGATCAATAAATGCCTATTTATCTCTATCTAACAGAAGTAGTAGTCATAATAAAGCATTAAAATACACATGCACCCCTCCCCCAGTCTGCCATGAGGCCCAGTCTCTGTGTGACACCCTGTCTGAGGCGGCGTGTTGTGACCAGGCGTTGGACATGTCCCCAGAGCTCACCCGGGCCGTCACCAATGTCATCTGCGCCCTGTGCTTCAACTCCTCCTATCGCCGTGGAGATCCTGAGTTTGAGTCCATGCTGCTCTATAGCCAGGGTATCATTGATACGGTGGCCAAGGACAGCCTGGTCGACATCTTCCCCTGGTTACAGGTACGTAAAACCAGAAGTTCTGTCATACAGAAAAAAAATACTGTTTAACCCACTAAGACCTGAGGCCGATTTTAAAAATGCCTTCTCAATCTGTAGTTCTCACACTTTAAAGATTTTTCAAAAATGGTCAAAAATAGCAGATATACAAGCTCGCAGTACGGCACGATTGTATATCTGCTATTTTTGAATAGCCTATGTTAAAATATATCTATACATTTTAATGGGTTAACCTCCTGCCTATTTGCCTGTTTAACAAACTAATGTACCCATCTTTCTTATTTCTCTCTGTTGCTCTCAGGTGTTTCCCAATGCGGACCTGCGCCTCTTGAAGCAGTGTGTGTCAGTCAGAGACTGTCTGCTTCAGAAGAAATATGATGAACACAAGGTAGGATTCCTTAAGACAGTAGTTAGGCAACAGGCGAAGTGGTGGTGGGCCAGAAGAACTGGCCTGCCATCTGGTATTATTTGGTAAATAATTAGCAATATTTGACATGCTGTCTCACATACAGTATTATAGGTTATAATGTCCAAATGGACAGTCTATACCCCCACTTGAAGAATATTTATTATACTTTTATCCATGCTGAGAATGAATGACAGGCACATCCAGGTAGGATGTGGACAGATAATATACACAATGGCTTTGCATTGATGATTAAAAGCAAAACTTTAAAATTAAAAGCAAAACTTCAGACCTCTCAGAACAAACTGATCAGGTTACTACTAAACCTCACACCTAGGACGCACCTAACCCCTGCTCATTATGCTAGGTTGGTATGGCTCAGGGTAGAGGACAGAGTACAGAAACGTGCAATGGGCCTGGTCTTCAAGATACTCAAAGGACCGGTGCTCATGCACACACAGACACAACACCAGAGGGAGCTCCACTGATCTGGTTCAACCCAGATTCAGAAACTCTGGGTTGGGAAAATCTCACAAACATGGGGTTAAATTCGTTCTACTGTTCATTGTATAATCTTACCACTGTACTTTTTGCTAATAGTATTCAATCAATGTATTCAAGCAATCAATCAAAAATGAAACTGCAGTTTCACTGTATAAGCCGTTTGTACTTTAATCTTTGAGACAAGTGCATGAACGCATAGTTCTCTTTCCATTCTTCTTTGAATGTTCTGTTTTCACTGCCAGCTTTACTCCTTAGACTTTTGGATAAATAAAAACAGTTCCACATGCTTTACACAATACATGGTTTCTCTCAGTAACTAAGAAGAGACCTTGAACAATGAAAGAGCTCTTGTTTTTGATTTGCTAAATATCCTCTAAATACCACATTCAAGGACGGGGCCTGGCCATGGTAAAAATTATTACACAATCTGCGCCTGTTACATTTGATTGCACATGCACTTCTGTGAGTATACAGTTGTACCAGACATCTTTATTTATTAACTTTTATAGCAATATAGTTGTATCTAAGGTGGTCTGTCGCATGTTCCAGTTCTTAAATTAGCCATTGATTGTGTTCTTACTTGCCGACTTGAATAATCTTCTTAAAGCAACAGGTTTCTCTGAGGACGGGAGGTTGCCTGTGCCAAATGAATGATGAAGTGTTTTAATGGTTTTCAGCAACTGTAGATGTGATTGGAGGTTTTCCATCCCTGCCAGTCATTATTTGCCTACTGCATGATTAAATACTCAAGAATTCAAAAGTGCAAATTATGAAGTACATTTACTTTTTAATATATCATATATATATATATTTTTTTTTAAAGATATCAGATTTTTTTAATAGTGAAAATAGCAGATCTACAACCTGAACCTCATGACACATCGCACAGCGACACGTCGCTGTAGATCAGCTATTTGTAGCTGAGTGAAAGTCATGTGCTTGCAATGAAAATAAATAATAAAAAAATATTTTTTGGTTAAAACAAAACGTTTTTTGTTAAAAGGTAAAAGCACTATATTCTGATAGTAATCATTGCTATAGAGTGTTTGCTCAGTAACAGGGGTCTCTGCGTCTCTCCAGCTCTTTAATAAACAGAAAATAAAATTCAGGGAGGTGACAAAATCTCAGCCAATCAGGAGAGAGTACCCATTTATCAGCTTAATTTTTTATAATGTTCCAGTTCCAATTGTGTCTGCTCATTTCTTAATGTCGTCACTTCCAAATTCACTTGTTTAATCCGTATCCTGACTGAGTTCTCTATCCTGATTGGATCAAATTGGTATCCCGACTTGAAAATGCATTTTCTGTTTAATAAAGAGCTGGAGAGACATGGAGACTCCTGTTGCTGAACAAACACTCTATAGCAATGAGTACTATCAGAATATAGAGCTATTTAACACTTATTTTAACCAAAGAAAATCACTTACCCTACCCTTTTAAGTACAGTACTCAATTAAGTAAATGTACTTAGTTACCGTCCACCACTGGTGTGCATGTAGGCAGACTACAGCGACCATGTGCAGCGGGATCTGCTGGACGTTCTGCTGAGAGCCAAACGCAGCGCTGAGAACCAGAACACGGCAGAGTTCAGTGCAGAGACGGTGGGCCTCAGTGATGACCACCTCCTGATGACGGTAGGAGACATCTTTGGAGCCGGGGTGGAGACCACCACCACCGTGCTCAAATGGGCCATCGCCTACCTCATCCACCATCCACAGGTACCATATGAACGAGACATGGACGAGATAAATACTGTAAAACAGAGGTTCTCAAACATTTTCATGTCAAGGACCCCCAAAAAGATTTTCACGGCTTTTCAAATATAGCAGATCTAGTAGCTCATATAGCGAGGCACGAAGTGACGCGTTATAAGATTGTATTATGTGCTATTTTTGAGTAGTATGAAATATGGTTAAAGTGGTTAAAATGAAATGAAAAAAAATGAATGAATGAATGAAAAAGTGACGGTATATTAACTAATTTTGCTGGGGACCCCCTGGTACCACCTCAAGGACCCCCGGGGGCCCCCAGACCCCACTTTGAGAACCAATGCTGTAAAAGGTTCCGGCTCCAAAGATGTCTCCCACCGGTCCTTTGCAGTATACCAGCAGAGCTTTGACACACACACACACACACACGCGCACACACACACACACACACACACACACACACACACACACACACACACACACACACACACACACACACACACACACACACACACACACACACACACACACACACACACACACTATCTTAACGCAGATAGCGGGTGGGTTTTTGACAAACTTTAGACTAGATTTTCTTACCTTAATAAAAATAGTCATAAATACTATATGCTTCTCCTTTCAATCATCATGATATGCGTTTTGGTAAACTATGGTCCCATTTATTTTAAAAATTGACGATAGTAGGTTATGGTCTAGGAGGGGCGGGATGATTTGATTGACAAGCTACACAACCAATAGCATTCATTCCCCGCCCCCGCTTTTGATTGACAAGCTACCCAACCAATAATGGTCTGGTGTCATTCTGCAGGATATGACGCGATATTGAAAGATGGCGGATTTGACATTTCTGAACAATCGGCTTCATTTACGGTCTGGAGAGTCTAGGGCCGTAACGCTGTCCATTCTTTTTATACAGACTATGGTTTCACAGCGAAAACTCATTTTCAAGGTTTTAAGGAAAAACATGCCATGTCATGTTTTCTTACACATCATTGTATATGAATGTTATTTTACCATTAAAATCTTAGTGTTTTGTCAATTATTTGGGGGCCCACTTGCAATCCCCTCACGGCCCACCAGTGGTCCCCAGCCCACAGGTTGAGAATCACTGCTGTATTCTTTCTTCCCAAGGTCTTTCTATTATATTGATAGGAATGAACATAACAAGCATTATTCACAAAGGAATAAAACATTTCAGTTGAATCTGACTTGACTTCTGTGTGCTCTCAGGTGCAGAGTCGTATCCAGGAGGAGTTGGACCTTAATGTGGGGGCAGACAGGACCCCCCAGCTCAGTGACAGGGGCAGACTACCCTACCTGCAGGCTACCATCAGGGAGGTGTTACGCATCCGCCCTGTGGCTCCACTTCTTATCCCCCACGTAGCCCTCGCAGACACCAGGTACTGCTGGTACACACACACACACACACACACACACACACACACACACACACACACACACACACACACACACACACACACACACACACACACACACACACACACACCCCTTGCTGTCTTTGTCATAGTGGTAAGGCCTACTCATAAACCTGCAATGCGCAAGTTAGCTACTGTATGTAGCTAATCTCAATCGGTCAATTTTCATTTACTGTAGCCTATATGTCCTTACTTTATTCTATCTAATTTTGACTGGCAAAATTAGGCTACTCGATTCGACATGTTAACACAACGACATAAACTGGATACTAATTACGGGATACAGTTTTGGAGTAGACTGTCTCTAGACCAGGGTTATTGTAGTTAATTAAACTAACGCAAACTACAATTGGAAAAATATTAGTTGACTGAAATAAAAATAAAAACGAGGCTTTACAAAAAACAAACAATGAAATATGCAAAACTATATCAACCTTGCTCTAGATATGGATATGCACAGTGAATAGGAACCGCAGAGAATCTGGTGACACCAGGTAGCACAACTAGTTGGTAAATCAGACTCTTGCAGATCTTGCCTTTGCCAGGCTTTGGCCCCCATAAGGCTGAGAATACAACATAGACATTCATTTTCAAATCTTGCTAAATGTTATCACATTTCCCCTCAAAGATAATCAGACCGTTATTTGATATAACCATTGTATATGATCTCATCTATCTGACTCTCTGTCTAGCATTGGGGAGTACACAGTGAGGAAAGGAGCTCGGGTCATCATCAACCTGTGGTCACTGCACCACGACGAGAAGGAGTGGAAGAACCCAGAGCTCTTTGACCCTGGTGAGAATAATGTCATAATAATCATGATGATTTGATCAGCATGGTTCCTGCCACATCCTGAGCTATAACTCAGAGTCGGACAGTTTAACCACAGAACCACTTAACTATACATTCAAAATTATTTTGAGAATAGCCAACCTAGCCTACAAGCTCACAACATGTCGTGCTGAGACGCGGTGTGAGCTTGTAGATTTGATATACAAAATAAATAAAAATTATTTTCACCTATCGAGAAAGTAAATGTGATGTCACACTGCTGAAAGTAATAGAGGCAGTCCTCTCATGATGGCGGCCCCCTCCATTGAGCTCAGTGGATGAGGGCTGACTTTTTGAGAGGAAGTTACCTTCTCTATAATGACATGCCCAAAATTGGGACGCCAGAGTCAAAGTGGCAAAAAATACACTGTAAGGGTCATTCCAGGTACATTTTTAGGTTCAGAGTTAAATTAACATACAGAATTTGGTTACTGCATGAGCAAGTGTGTTACTTACTTGTATTATTTTCATGAAGTTCTAAGTTGAATAGCCAGACTGGCATAAAAACAAACCGTTATAACAGCCTGATCCTTTCTTTCCTGAAGGGCGTTTTTTGGACGAGGACGGTACCGGCCTGGTTATCCCCTCACCCAGCTATGTGCCGTTCGGTGCGGGGGTCAGGGTGTGTTTGGGGGAGGCCTTGGCCAAGATGGAGCTCTTCCTGTTCCTCTCCTGGATGTTACAGCGTTTCACCTTCACTGTGCCCGCGGGCCACTCGCTGCCCAGTCTGGAGGGGAAGTTCGGGGTGGTTCTGCAGCCAGTGAAGTTCCAGGTGAACGCCACGATCAGGCCAGGCTGGGAGAAGATCAGCAAGTCCCAAGTGTGTTGTTGAAATTGGCCAATGACGGTTCCTCCAAAAACAGACTGCGATTTTCCTGTGTATGAATCTGTCCACTTACTGTAAGACATTTACGAGACTGCAACATTCACAGAAGAACGAAGAATTGGCCACCGATGGTGTGAGTGGCAAGACTGAGTTACACATTCCCCTTATTTGGCCTGGTTGGGATCAAAGCGTTACTACCATCTTTCCCAGGGCCCCCCACCTGCTAACATGCAAAAGCATTCCGGTGCCACAGCCAGAACCAGCCTGCATACGTTGAATGTACACTCCACACAACTGCCTGTCTATTCAAATGTACAGGAAGCCAGCCACATGTAATATTCATAATTTATATAATTAATGGTTAAGTAGATGGCACCTCTGACAGGATTTGGGATGGGAATAAGAAAATACACGCTTCGCATTCAGTCATGATCACACGCACTTAGTTTATGCTTGGCAGTGGTATGCGTTCCAAGGCTAACTTTTCTCAACTTGCGTCAATGCCATTCAGTGTATGACCTCAACTTGCCTCTGTCCTTAACTTGCTTGTTTTGACATCAAGTTCATCCAAAGAACAATTGGAAGGTACTTGGAGTAGAATGTAAGTCTGTGGCTTGATGGTTAGGGTGCATTTTTTAACATCTTGACATTGAGTAACATAACGCACTACACATGCTCCTTCAGCATACACCTGGTTCTAAGGCTTCAGTCTCTTTCTTTCATGGTACTTTACAGGCTCATGTGGTGGTGTCCAATGCCAAATTGAAATCCGAGGTAGTGTGGGAGGCTATCCTTGATAATATTCCCTGTAGTACTATAAATGCCAATTTGGTTCAAGTCAAAGTACTGTAGTTCACACTTCACAGTCTGCAATATTCAAAAGTCAGGCTTCAAACCATTTATCCCAACACCTGTTCTTTATGTGGTAAGTGTAAACAGGAGACCAGATTACTATACTTACCCATCAGTTCTGGTCCTGCCCCAAGCTAAGCCCTTTTCAAACCTTTATTTTTGATTATTTCAAAGGCTTTTAGCAAACATATTGCACCTGATTCATTACTTCAGTAGATCAGTGGAAGTTAAACCCTCCAATTATACATTTGAAGGTCAAGCCATTTCCCTCAAACTGTTGGCCAAAGCCTAATCCTACAACAGTGGAAGTCAGCAGCTAACCATCTATTACAGCGGTTGCTTAGGGACTTGGGATATGTGGAGAGATTTCGCTACAAGTTCATCAACAGAGTTAATATCTTCCTGAAAATATGCACCCTCTGTCTCATAAATGGTCTCCTGTGATGAGATTCGCTCGGGTGGCACCCCATGGACTTGAGAACAGATGACTCAATAAATATTGAATCACCTTGTATATCACAATATGCCTTATTAAAATAAATAACAATACCTTTATGCTGTGTGCTTAAGTACAGACATGGGAAGCTTCTGGTAGGGGTGTGCTGAAGTTGAGGTTACAGGAACTGAATACAAGACGTCAGGATGGCCAAGGCCAAAACAACAAACCAAAGACCACACTAAATAATAAATAAATACACTAATCTGCACCAAGTCAAATTACAATTCTATTCTAGTTCGACTAGAAATGTAATTTGACTTGGTGCAGATTAGTGTATTTATTTATTATTTAGTACTCCGAGTAGCCGAAACGCATCCGTTTGTCATTGCTGCTGCAGTAAATTAGAAGAAAATCCAACAAAAACCATACCTGCCAACCTCAGACCGTCCGATAACAGGAGATCTTTTCCCAAATTTTAACAGAGTAGATGTCATTTACAGTATTCTGGTGGATTTTGGGAGTTTGACACTTTTATCAGGCTTTACTTACATAGGATCCATTAAAAAGTTAAAAATAGCAATAAAATAGTATTTAATAATGACATTTTGCTAGTTTCTCAAACGGTGTTGTATTATAACCACAGTTCCTCTTTGATTAGCTGATTTAAGTTTGAGAAAATACCACTGTACGCTCATGGGATGCAGCACATCAAATCAGTGATTAATAACAGGCAGAGCCCCACTTGTAAATTGCAATATTTTTTTTGTGCTAATCTAGTGACTCGGATAACAAATTAAGTAAACTGAACCCAACCACTTCCATTTTATGTAGCAATGAAGATCAATTAATTAATTCATTGCAAAAACAGATCACAATTTAGGCTTACAGGATCAAAGTATCAGCCTATGACATAATGTATGACTCTTTATTAACAACAATACTATATGACATTTCTTTTTTTTTTTACTACAGTATTGTATATGACTTAATTTTTCCTGACATGATATGGTTTGACTTTAACTACCATTCCCATGTTAATGTAGGAACTGAACTAAAATAAGCTGAATTACTTTTTGCATCAACTCCTCCGAGGAACAGGCCATGTGATGTAGTTGGCAGGATTTTACTGAAGAAAAGGTGAAAACAGACAATTAGACAAATAAGCATACGTGAAATTAATAATCATAATCTTTACAAGAAACCAAGTTAAGTATACATGATTATGTTTTATCTTACAGGTGTATGGTACAGTAAATAGGTGTATGTACATTTTTTCTCATGCTTTTGTAACGGGAGTTATTTTACATTTATTTTATTTGATGAAGTTCGTCAAAATGTAGCTAATTGACAACAGAATGTACCCTAGATATTGTAGTTCATGCTATTTTCTCAATAATATGTTGTCTGAACAACACCGCCCTCCTCTGGTGGAACTGAATTTCACTGTGGTAAAATGTACGCACATGACGTTGCTCTTTCTTCCGCTGATGGATTCAATGAGCAACAGTATGCTGTTTACAACTCCGCTCCATTTCTATCATATAAATAAAGTCTTATATTCCTATATTAGATGTAATCTGTACACACGGTTAAACATATGACCAAAGACCAAAAATAAATATTCACAGGGACTAAGTTTCAAACCCACAACCTTTGATTGATTGATTGATTGATTGATTGATTGATGTACTTTATTTAGTAAGACATGTGAACAGTACATGACAGTACATAACAGTACATGGAAGTACAAAATCACAATACAAGGTCTACTAAACTGGAAATCTCATTAAGCACTAAGCTTGTTTAAGATGAGAACCCCATGCACACAAATCATGATGACATATAAGAGACAGACAGATATACACACTACTATACAGAATGTCATACAATCAGTTTACAGGTTACTGGTATGAAAAGTGAAAAATATGTACAAAAGAAGAAAGAGAGAGGGGGGGAGGTAGGGGGGTAGGTTAGGACTTGGACAGGGGCCATTTTTGAATTGCAGCCTCCTGAAGGTGTATCTTTAGGGCAGTTTTGAAAGTGAGTAGGGTTTTACACTCCTTTACTCCTTTTGGTAGGGCATTCCACATTTTTGATGAATAGCATGAGAACGAGTTCATTCCCTTTGTTGAGCCAAATCTGGGTTGAACATGATTTGTGGAGCTGCCTCTGGTGTTATGATCATGGACTTCATTAACATTTTGGAAGTATTTTGACAAATACAGGGGGATCCCAATGTTGTGGTGTATCTTGAAGACCAGGCCCATAGCAAGTTGCTGTACTCTGTCCTCAACCCTAAGACATCCAATCCTAGCAAAATGAGCAGGGGTTAGATGGGTTTTGTGATTGAGGCCAAGAAGTAGCCTTACAAGTTTGTTTTGGGATGTTTGGAGCCTTGTTTTTAAGGCCTTGGAGGAGTTGTGAAACCATGAAGTGCATGCATAAAGTTACTGTCTGAAGTGGGATTCGAACCCACGCCTCCAGGGGAGACTGCGACCTGAACGCAGCGCCTTAGACCGCTCGGCCATCCAGACTGTATTAGGTGAAACTTCAGCTTTACTCTTAGACCACCAGTCATTTCTAATAGTCTAAATGTTTGAACAATACACGTCTCACCTTGACAGGTTGACTGACAAATACATCCACTAACTAATTTCTTAGTTTTATGACCAAAACTATAGCAGTTTTAATCAACCACAACTATACTAGTTTTTTGTAATCAAGTACAGTGGCTGTTATTGTCACTTTGGAAACATTTGGTGGCTATAGAGTTTTCAACTAGTTTCTCAAACAGTGTTGTATTTAAATAGTTTAGAAACATTTTAAAAACACAAATCTTGTATGGGGGTCCACATCCACGGCCAAATACATTACTTTGGGGGTCCTTGACATAAAACAATGCATTGATTTTTTTCAGCCAGCAGGTGTCGTGGCAACAACTTACTGAGGTCTGACCTGGACGTCGTGTAGACGTCGTAGGCATGGCGTATCGGCGTTGTATAAGAAGTCTGGTTGGTTTTAGTTTTTTTTGGTGGTTACTGAGGTCTGACCTGGACGTCGTATGAACGGCGTATGAACGTCGTGTCGACGTTGTTGTATGGATGTCTTTTTGATGGTTACAGTGGAACGTCATATCAACGTCGTCTGACTCGGACGTCAGTGTTGCCATATTTTGTGACAGAAATAAGCAATCAGGTCTAGGAAAACAAGACCACAATTATAAGCAACCTACCTGCATATGCATCGCCTATTATCTACAAGCTCACAACGCGTCGCTTGTAGGTAGATCTGCTATTTTCAAACACTCTTGCAATAAAATGTACAATATAATATTGAACTTTTTACTTTGACCAAAAATAAATATTCATCTGGACCAGGATTCAAACCCACAATCTTCTGATTGAGCAACCTCAGCTTTTCTCTTGCACCATCAGGCATTTCTGATACAATAGATGTTTGAAGTTATTACCTCTCAACTTGACAGAATGATTGAATTTGCAAATACATCCACTCATGATCAGGGTTCATTATGAGGGTTCATTATTTTGGAATCCCTTGAAAACCAGATGCTGCATGATCTCAAGGGGCTTACCCATACCTGCCAACCTCAGACCGTCCGATAGCAGGAGATTTTTTCCCAGGGGGGGGGGGATTTTTAACAGAGTAGATGTAATTTCCAGTATTCTGGTGGATTTTGGGAGTTTGACACTTTTATCAGGCTTTACTTACATAGGATCCATTAAAAAGTTAAAAGTAGCAATAAAAGAGCCATATTTAATAATAACATTTTGCTGGGGACCCCCTGGAACCCCCCCAAGGACCCCTGGGGGTCCCCAGACCCCACTTTGAGAACCAATGCTTAACGCTTTTTGAAAGTCCTGAAAAAAATGCATAGTCTCGCATCTCGCGTAGCTATCTGCGTGAAGTGGGCGGACGCCTATTTAAGAGACCGGAAGTAGGTTGGCGTCTGCTCACTTCACGCAGATAGCTACGCGAGACGCGAGACTATGCAGATACGGGAAGTAAACCGGAGATGGTGTGTCTTGCCAAATTATCTTGCGCGAGGCTTGTTTTTTTTTGTCGATCTGCTGTTTTTGCTATTTTAGAATGTTTATGCTGAAAAGTAACAGTTTTGGCCATAATGAGTATTCTTCATTTTACGTATGGTCCAGTATATTATTAATTCATATCAGTCACTGTATTCCAGTGGGGCAAGGCAGCCTACTGTAAGTCTTAAACAAAATATATAAAACATAACCCTAACCATCTGAGCAATCTGGCTCCCACGGGTCTACTATCTTTTTTCGCCTTTATCATAAAGGTTGCTGGACAATATATGAGGATGAAATGCATAATTTATTAAATAATATAAAGGTAATATCAAATACATTGTAAAAAATGAGACATGTCACATGACGCTTTATTAGCAAGACAGTCTTTTATTATATTATTCCTCATTTTGCTGGTTTCCCCTGAAACCCCTTTACTGTTACAGAGTAGAACTGTGTTAGAATCTCTGCTGATGATGTGGCCATAGCTGAATGGTTAGAGAGCCTGCCTGGCAAGCCATGAATCCCAGGCTCGATCCTAGGCCTCAGCAATGTGTCAAAGTGTCCCTGAACAAGACACTTATAAGAATAATTCACCCAAAAATTACTTATTTTCTATCAATTACACACTCCATGAAGCCTTGAATTCATGGAGATTTTTTTTTTTTGACACATTCCTGAGCACAGACTCAGACATATTGGTTGGATCGGCGGTGCCACGTAGGTGTGAGGGTAGAGTAGCGGCCAGAACCTGAGTCTAGTAGAACATAATCACGAATCAAAGAACCACTTTTAGCACTATTTAGCACTATTTTGGTTTAGTGTGACATATGATCTACAGCATGTAGATCATGTGTTTACCTGTAGACAACAGGTAAACACATTTGAACATGAAGTTGATGATCAAAGTGACAGCTTCTGTATCCTTGAAAAACACGAGTGATAACACGTGTTATAGAGGCTATTTTGTACTGATATGAATACCGGTAACTTGCCCTTAGGTGTGCCTTTGGCACAAAAAGTTTGAAAACCACTTGCGGAGACAAAATTATGCAGTGCCATATATAGGCCTCCCTACATGCTCAAATATTTGTTGGCCTCATTGCGCTCCTACAGTACATGCAAGACAATGTGCCCTCATGGGCTGCCTCTATATTGGAAAATGGCCTCCTCTGTTACTGTTTTTGTTTGTATATGGTATATGCCCTATATATGCCCAATATTTTGTAGCATCATTTTCATTCCTGTTTGGAGCCAGTAAGTGCAACAGTTTTTAGCATGTATTAGTTCAATGAAGTCTTTAGGAAGAAAATGTGCTTATTTGTTCCTGGCGTAAAAATGAGGTAGCGCTTTATTTTTGGTACAAAATCCTCACTTACATGTCTGTGTCAGTGGGTTTTATTACAGTCTGAGCTGTAACCTTGACATCCTACTACAGTGTTTGCGGTACGTTACATAGCAATATATTATTCTGAGATTCAAGGGGAATGATGACAGCTTAAATGTGGCTATCCTATCAGGTCTTCACTGCCTTACCATCTGAAGTCACTGGAAAGGCACGACAGATGATAGGCCCATCTGTGACGGAATGAACCGGTGTCATGTAGGCTGTCAAAACAATGTATGGAGAAAAAAGCAAGATCTATAGTCGCCAAGAGCCCAATAGCTAGTCGACTATGAGGCCAGCCTTTTTTCATTTTTTAAGCAAAAACAAATGCCACAACAAATGAGCAGGTTATCCTCCACATGATTTAATAACCTTTTTTTCATCAGGTTTGATACAAAATGTGACCACAAAAAACAAAAGAAAAAACAGAAAAATATAATTTCATTTAGCAGGT
The DNA here is from genome assembly GCF_963280865.1 of Gymnoscopelus braueri. Classification (NCBI taxonomy): domain Eukaryota; kingdom Metazoa; phylum Chordata; class Actinopteri; order Myctophiformes; family Myctophidae; genus Gymnoscopelus; species Gymnoscopelus braueri. Next base: position 22,421,389 of record NC_137619.1, read on the forward strand.
AATAAAGAGAGCATACTGTATATACATAACGTAGTAGAACCAGAGGCTTAAAGTCCAACTTGCAGGTTATGTCGTAAAGTGATAGCATTTCATTCCATTATTTTACATGCCACTCAAAATTCTATTTAAATTGGAGTTAAAACACCCAATCAAAAAAGAAGAAATCAAAGGTGACTGAGTTGTCAGAGCTGTATTGTAGCGCAAATAAAATGGATGCAATAGATCAAGTGTTTAAAGTCATACTCTGCAGGATATTTCCATTTAAAAGTTATTCTCTGGCATATTTTTCACAACAACTGCCACTAAATTCCCACCAAATACTCAAATATAGTGCTTACACAGGAAATAAGGCACATCCAATGCTGGTGACTAATGGCTAGGCTAGCAACAGACAGACAGTAACACACCTAAACAAACCAATATGAGTTGAATTGAATCTTTAGGCAGTATTCAACATAGAGACAAGCTTGAGGAGTTGTTTCCGAAGTCTGCGGCATCTGGATTGCATTGAGGAATGTCTGAAAGTGGACTTCATCACTGATGCCACAGAAAACGTCTAGTTAAGTCTGTCAAGGAAAATCCAGCGAGAATACTGGAGAACCTTGCAGCCATCAAAGCCAAACAGTTAAAAGAGTCAAAGAGATTGCTGCTGATTTTTCTTAACCCATGTGTTGTCTTCGGGTTAAAAATGACCGACAGCATGCTTAACAGCAGAAAACAAAACCATAAAATTATCTTTTTTTCTACTTGATATTTTCTGCCTTTGCCTTAAGTGACCAAAACATTAGAAGAAGTGAAACATTGCCTTTATTCATATTACCATGAAGGCTGTACACCAGGTACAAAGATTGTCTTCGGGACATCTTTGACCCAGCAGTTAAAATCACAGTCAAATAGTCAGTTACACACTTACAACCCACCAAGACTACACAAGGGTTAAGGAAGTTTGTTTTGGGGCACTAGTTGAAAGCCAACAGCGTGGGCACTGTTAAACTGTAAATGTAAAAAATATCATGGGCATCTATCTAAACCACATTGATAGTTTTATTCCAAACATAATCCAATGGCAGCTAGAAAGAAAATGAGCTCAAATGTGTGCTACTGCTACTAGCTTATAAGGCGCTGACTGGAATGGAACTCATGGATTCGTATTATTAAAATGCACTTGATGTGACCACTAGTCACCGCATGTTGTCAAACCACCGAACATCAAATCCTACAGAGTATGACTTTAACCCATGAGACAGGAGAGCGCTGCGTGGGGACGTTTTATTCATTCTCACCCCCACATGATTTCTGACCATTCCCACAGAGATTCTGATCATTCTCAAACGCAACACTGTTATCTATCTATAATTGCGCAAAATCTATGTGTAAGCGTGCATCTAATTGGTACGGTGACGGTCTGATCACCGTCTCTCTACCGTCTCTCTAAAGATATCTATAAATCCCCATATAAGGAGATCCCTGATGTCATCAATATTACATCATAGACTGGCCTCCAAGTACTCTGACAATGGCCATCATATGGAGATCACTGATGTCATCGATATGACATACTGTAATAGATTGGCCTCAAAGTACTATGATAATGTGTACTGCACCAAGTACCCTGACAACGGGTACAATGGGTTTTCAGTAAAAAATATTTCTCCATACCACATTTGAATTGGGTTCTGTGGAAAGTAAACCCAATCCTCTAGTCTACACAACACTACACTACACTTATCATTTTGAATCAGGTTGACGACAAAGGAAGCACTTTCTTATTCTTATGCAGAAAGCAACCTCACTGGGAGATGGAACTATGATCCCAGTGGAAAGTTGGTGAGATATGTGTCAAGTTGGATAGTATCTGAGTCGAACTGTTAATCAACATGTTCTCTATTTGTTACATACAGTACAAGCCTTGCTTAATAGACACAATCAACTTTGTTTTGTTTCTTCCAAGTAGGCCTTACCCAGCATTAATTGTATTGTAGAAATAGGCCCAAGGGATATTTATAAGCTGTTTAATATAGTATTTGGCCTACATTATCACAAATGAGAGAACGTTACATTATAAACAATGCTCAAGCTCCAAGATTACTTGAATACTGCGATTGATTTTAGATTAAATCCTCAATGTTGATTTAACTCACAAGTATATAAATGTAACCAAATGGACTATTTGGTTACATTTTTACAGTGTAGCCTAAAATTGTTAATAAATGCAAACAATTGTTTAGATTGGCAGCTGTAACGGTTTAAATATTGTGCCTGTCAGCATGAAAATATACAAAAATATATACTGTACATAAACCATACTTTGGCCATGGTAAATTCAGAATATAGTGAGTACTTTGTCCTACGTTATCTGTTGGATAAAGAGACAATCCGCTTCTTACAAGCACGTGCCACCTCTAACCTCTGAAGTGGTTGATTATACTGCTCTAACTGGCTCACTTTTCTTTATTTCTTCCACTTTATAAGTATCACTTACGATCCGCATCATTACTGAACAAAATTAACAACCTGCCAGATGGACTGTAAGACTGCTGGTCAATGCTACATGTAGAAAAAGTGCTGAACCGACATGTGTTTTTACGCTCGACTGTTACTGGAGAATGTTTGCATTTGTTTGGGCGTTTTTGTTTAGTTTACTTTTCTTTATTTCACTGGCAGCATTCCAACTCGTTTTGTCCATTTACAGATGGAGTGTATACTTGAGTCGGGTTGGTTGTTTTTCCAGAAACTCGCCAGGCATTCCCTTTTGTATTAGGGTGTTTTAGGAGAAAAACAGCTGCTTGCCAAGAACCTACATTCAACGGCCTGTGATAGAAAAACATATGGTTGTTCTGCTGGGTAGGTTAACTCTTCGACATTGAAATAGTCCCTGAAGGAAACAATCTTTGAAACTAACCTGGGACAAATTTAAATGCTGCAAAGTGTTGTCAAACCTGCTCGGTAAACGAGCATGAAAAAAAAAAGAAAAGGCATGTAAACTGCTCTCACTTTTAGTTTGGGCTTAAAATATAATAAATATTATGTTATCATTTTCCCTTGGATTTAAACCCAACTGTTATCAGTGCAGTTTCTTTTTTTTTGCAAACAAAAAGAAAGCCCCAATCTTGCATAGCTCCATAAAAATATGAGAGTCAACATGTGTTGGTTTATGGTTAGAACTAGAAGACATTGATAAATGCCTGTGTACTGAAAAGGTTACTTTGCTAGTCTACTGGATGTTACACCTCACTATTATTTTCAAATAAGAAAAGAAATAGAAGCTACAAGATGCTACTAGTTATGGCACCGTGGCATCACAGAGGAATGCCCACTGTGACTGGCTTTCCAGGGAAATGGAAGATACAGTACAGGCAGAGATAAGAGTACTGACTGAGACACGATCACCAACAGGCGCATCAAAATCACTCATCCATATTTTTTGCCCTTTTATGATTTATCATCCCTTTTTTACACATTGCACTATGAACCGTAAATGCCCGTAAATGCTGCTCATAAGAGATGAGTTAGAGTGAAGAACTCAACCAAAGCATCAGTTGTTAGATAACTGGTCCTGCTGTGGTACAGTCTTTGTGTACACTACAATGGTGTACATGAGTGCTGCTGGTGGTGTTTTTATAAACGATTCATTCGCGCTTTTTTCTTTTTATTAAAGCTACAATCCAGGACTTATTTTAATGAAGAATTTCAACAAATGAAAAAAAACAAAAAACATTTGAACCAATCTGCATGGTAGAGTATGCTATAACTAGCACATCTGCAGTGGTTGGAGGTTGTCTCCTTACCCTACTGGTTGGTTGACAGCGTCATTACCATCTTTATTATAGTTCGGACATCGTTGCAATTTCCTCTCTGCATCGGGACAGAGTGACAACGGGGGAAAAAAAACAACAACAACGCTATGGATTGTAGCTTTAAGTCTGCGAAAATCTTAACCCTTTTTTTCCACTTGTTTTTGTACTTTTGTACAACAAATCTGTGCACGAACACCTGCCATACATACACACACAGGGGCGTGCGTTAACCAGTAACCATGTATAATAAACCCAAACCCCTGAGCAACAAAGTTACATCAATGCATTTGACTATGCAGCTATGAGGGAGTCTAGTGGATTACCTCTGAGACTGTATCTGTCTTCATATCTGTGTGTGTGTCTGTGTCATTGTGCATGTGTGTGTCTGTGTGTGTAACGCGTGTGTGAGCTGTGGCCTGGGCTCCACAGCTTTCGCACTGCTCCTCCTCTTCCTCCTCTCTCCCCAGAAAGCCTTGCTGTTCCCACAATTCATGGCCGTCACACACCTCTATTCCAGAGTCACCAGTGAACCGCCGGTACCGGCCCGGCGTGGAGTCTTTGTCGTCCAGGCAACCGTCGTGAGGCGGGGCCTGTGAGGGCTCTGGAGCTGTGCCGAGTGGGGCGGCCGTGTCTAGGGACGAAGCGCCGTCGGGCTGGAGGGGCGGAGTTAAAGGAGCGTTCTCTGGTGTGTCAGCGGGTGGAGTCACAGACTGGAGAGGGCTGTAGGGAGGTGGGGGTGTGGCTGGGCGGTCAAATACCTCCTCATAGGCTGGAAGCAGGTATTCTGGAAGGAATCCTGATGAATGAGAGTGAGGGAATGAAATGGCTTGTTATTGTTTTTATATATTTGTTTGTTATTGCACATTCCAGGTTCTGGTCATTTTTTGCCGATTTTATATCGGCACTATAGTTTCACTACAGTTGGCATTTTGTTGCCTTGGAATATCAAACCCAAACATAAAAACCTGCACTATCACTTGAATGGACTGGTTGCCCTGAATACAGAGATGCAAACCATTTCAATATACCATGGTTTAACTTGTGTGTGAATGTATGTGCAAGTATGCATGCTACCCCAGGGTGACTGTGTGTTCTAAGTTATGTTTAAGACATTTGTGGACCATTTTAATACCAGAATGAAACGTAAGACTAAATTCACCCGTAAATAAGCATGCATGAAAAATGACAATACTCAGTCTGGTGGATTTAAAATTCAGGTTATGGCCTAGCCCTAGAAATTAAGACATTTTAAGACTTTGCCAAGACCTGCAGGCACGCTGCACAGGGCTACTTATGCTTAAATATTATGTGAGGCTGTCAAGTCTTTGAGTCAATGCCAGTATGCCTTAACAACGTTACTCCATCATACGCTATCTGCCTCTGATTTTGACTGTAAAAGGTGTTTGGCATCATGGTGGTTCAACCAGTTAATACAAGACATGAGGTACAGACTTGAACACATCATGGTTATGTTCTCATGGCCTCTATAGCAAGTCATTTTCAGTCTCTCTTCACCAATCACCATACCGTAAAGCCCAATTTATACTTTGAGCAACAAGAGTCAACCGACACGTTACACACGCTGTGAATGATCCCAAGATCACCGAAGAAAAATACACCCAGAAATCACGTGATCATAACAAAATGAAGCTGGTTTCGTGTAGTAAAATCACATTCAACTGGCCCATGTTGAATATTCAACTATGGAATGGATTACCGCGACCGAACAATTTTTTTTCGCCCGATTCTACGAGACCCCTGTGCGTGTAATGAGGCGATCACTGTGAGGAGTGGACGGTGATCACAAAAAAATATTCCATTATTTTTCAAAGGTACAGTAAAATCGCTCGTTTTTGCTTGCAGGGGGGTGACACTATTACACTATTTACTCTGGCAGTTAAAGAGTTAAGGTAGTTTAGACGCCACTTTCGTTGTGCGATATGTCGTTCAACACTTGTATGTCCAAGCAAAAAATTTGATTTACCGCAGGAGAAAACGCCTGATGAAATCATTATTTGAAAAGTGTTGGAAGGGTCACTCACGGAGATAGAGCGGCAGCTGGTTGTTGTTGTGGGCTTCTCTGTAGGCTATGAGGTTGATCTCGTTCTGTCTTCGCTGCTGCTGGAAGCGCTGTTTGGAGCGTCGGTGCTGACATACACAGCAACACGTCAGAATGATGATCAGAGTCCAAACCAACCAGAACCCTATGGGGATCGAGACAAGATGACAGTTAGTCTCTTAACTCATTCCCTGCCTAGAACGACTAAAACGACTTTTGTCCTTAAAGCCCCCTCTGCCAAGAACGACTAAAACGACTTTTAATTAAAAAAAAAATAAAAAAAATCTTTTTTTTCTTTTTTCTTATTTATTTATTTAATTTTTAACCTAAAGACCAAGGAGATATGATTTGTTGAAGATCTAGACTCCCATCCACTTCCTTGTTAACTTAAAACTTAAACATTTTGTATCTTGGCTCCTGAGTACTTTCTTTTTTCTATGAAAAATCTCTGACAGTTTGTCAAACGCAAAAATAAAAAAGTTCTGGCAGTGAATGAGTTAAAGAAGACTCACTGTGATAATAGACGTTTTTCTTTTTCATTTCATATCATTAGGATGTGGTCTTTTTTTGTTATTCTTAATAATAATACATTAAGCATTTTATAAAGACTTACTGTATACGGTCAAGTATCATAACACTTCGTAATTGCTGGTCACTCAGATTTCTTTTGGCCAAGATAATATATGTATTGTATTATAATTCTCATAGTTTTAATACATTATATTTTTTATAATGCATTACTAAATGATAATGTATGACTGTGAGAAATGTTATGCACTATGATCTTTGCTACCACTTGACCTTATACTTCATTATGAAATGCTTTGTGTTATGATTGTAGTTATAAAGCATTATGAGTGCTTTATAACTAGACTTATAAAGCGTTATAAGCTGATTATAATGCATCCAAGTATGTTTATATTGCATTATAGACATGGGCTTCATATCAGTAATTGTATGTAAATGTTACAATACTAATAAGTAGTATTGTAACATTTACATACAACTACTTTTAGAGTTTCGGTTATACACAAAGACAATGTTCTTCAAAGCAAAATACTTGTTTTTGATAGGGCATAGTATGAAAAGAACAAAAGAAAATTATACTGTGAAATATCGTACACTGTGGTATTTTTGTTTGTGGTCTTGTTCTTGTAGTGATATGCAGTTGGTTGCAACAGCAGCACAGCATATCACTGCCTTATGTGTAGTCTTAGTCTACTGTACTGTACTACACTAAATATAAGAGATATACAATATGTCACAGCCACAAGCTATAAGACATGCCCACAAAATCCCAATCTCATGGCCTCTAGAACTGTAATGTGACAGTGGCCAATAATTGAGGATCTTGTGAGCACAACATATACAGTATAGTATCTTGTGGCCATGACATACAGTAACTAACTGAACCGCATGGAAAATCTTGTGGCCAGAAGATTTAAGATGTGCCCACAATATATCCCAAGCCACTACAACTTTAAGTTGTCCCCTTAGATGAGGATCCCGTGGGCACATAACTAACTGAACCACACCATGTCACTGTGGTAGGGGTGGATATAGATGGGAGTGGTGTTAAGGAGTAGTTCACCCAAAAAAATACTTATTTTCTATCAATTACACACCCAATAAGCCTTGAATTCATGGAGATTTTTTTGTTTTCGTCGCATTCCTAAGCCAATTATTTGAATAAATTATCAAATTATTGGCTTAGGAATGGCTTATTTCCAAGTGTAAGAGTTTTGCCAATAAAGCATTAGTGCTTTATACTCACAGTAAAATCCTCTGTGTACATTTAGCTCTTAAGAGTATACAAATGTATACTATAGTACATTTGTACACCATCAAATTTACAAACGGATAGATTTACACTGAGGCATTTGCTGGTAGAAGTGATTCTGTTAGTCACCTGTCCTCTTCTGTACTTATGTATGAATTCTACTTTGTAGAAAACTTTCACTAAACATGCAATCATCATATAAAAGCCATAATACACTGCAAGATGTTGTTTACAGTGTTTAGCAACGCTGACAGAACTCCGCTGTGCCCTGTACCCACTGAATCACTGTCACCCATAATAATAGTAAGTGACATCTTCACAGACATGATTATTGCCATGATAGGACACGTACACCTAATGCTAACTAATTTACACATTGCAATTACAAATCTACACACGCACACACACACGTTTTCTACTCCTTAATTCGAATACAATTATTGGATCTCTGCCACCTTCCACTGGTCAGCATGGATGCTCCATTCAGCAGACAAAAAGCTAGACAGTGAGTCATGAAATGCTCCCTCGACCTTAAAAAGGACCAAGGAGCAGTCTGGGGGGTCTGTGAAGTGCTTATTAAAATGGAACGGGGACGCCCGGGCCGTAACATGAGAAACAGCCTGGCTGCCAACTACCAGCAGTGTAACCAGTAAACAAGTCCAGTCATCCTGTGACATTCAACACACAGGGATGGCCTTTCTGCAGTTTTACTAAACTTTTAGTCAACAAGTTATTTCTAGACCAGGTTTGAATATTATGGTCAACATGTAATATGTAGGGTTAGTACAGGATTTCTATAGTGAAATAAGTACATTACAAGATCACTGGCTATCGCACAAGTTCACAGTAAAGTAAAGCTCAAGTAGCAGATCTACTTCATATCCAAATGAGTGAGTGGTCTAGCAGTCATTAGAGAAAACCAAGTTTTTGTCCACGGCAACAGTGGCTTATGGATTTTAAGTTAACTAGCCACTTCCACTACTTTACAAGCCAAATAGGGGACAAATAGGGCCCTTGAATGATGACTGCTTACCTGTCAAAGTGGCCAATGAAAAAAAGACAGATCAGAAGTGGAGGTGTAGGGCTGTGACTTTAGATATGCTCAAAGACTAATCATATAGAATATATTCAATTCTGAAACATTACATTTTATTTCCAATGCCTGCTGTGGCTTAAATTGGCAAATGCATTCCTGATATACTATAAGTGAAGGTGCAAGTGAAAAAATCAAATCAAATCAAATCAAAAATCATTGAGACAATGAGAAATTAATCATTGTGATAAATAACCATGACAGCACCAAAAAAACAATGGGGCTAATTATATCAGCTTAACAGCTGTCGTAATGGAGGGAGGCAAGGAAAGTGCAAGTAACTTACACCATAGTTCATAGTAGTAGCTGCAGCACTGCGTCTCTCCGCAGCAGTGGCCCGACTCACACACATAGCTCTGGTTATTAGCTCCCTGGCACAACAGCTTACTCTGGAAAAACAAAGCATAGTCAAACAGTAAGTCGCATATTAGGCTCAATGAAATTAATATCATATTCTATGGAGTAGACCCTATAGAGTAGGGGAATCCTGACATCAAAGCCACGCCCCCTGGGTCATAAAGAGATTTTCCCATTCAAATATACTGTTAACTTTTTTTTTAATCACTTAAGAACTATGTTCTAAAAATAAACTAAACTAGTCGAGGTGTTTTACTCGTGCCACAACCAAAATTAATTGGAAAAGAAAAAGTGCTTAGGAGCCGAGATACAGCCTTTTTCAGTAAAAAGTTAAACAAGAAGTGAATGGAGCAGCAAATCTTCAAATCATTATCTTGGGTTCTGAACATGTTTTTCAAAATTTGATGACGTATTTGATGTCTTGTGGCACACGGGGCGTCAGGCCTCATGACGTATTTGACGTCTTGTGGCACTGAAAGAGTTAACAAGCACAAAATGATGCCAGAAAAGTACCAATTTAGCCAAAGAGGCTGAAATCCAAGTCTGTCTACAAATCACATACTGTATCAAATACTGTATAACTAAATATCATGGGTGGGGGAGCACAATTCTTAGTATTATAAGTACTCATTTGTTTGGGAGAATTTCTTTATGACCCACGGGTGTTTTAACATCAGACTTTGATATATTCTATATCACCTCAATTTCTTTTTAATCTGTCATAATGTACATCGTCTGTACTCACTGACCCATTTAAAAAAAGAGAAAACTCACACATTTCAGGTGTGTGATGCAAATGATAAGTGCTTGCCTTGCAAGAGTATGGCATTTAAAGGTCAGAAACATCCGATTCTACAGACATCACATGTAGCCAAAGTCATTTAAAAATATGCAGAATATCCTTTTCAAGTTATTATACTATAGGCTATATACACCGTATTTTCTTAGCCTGTTTTATTAAGCAGTTAGCCTGTTTCATTAAGCAGTTAGCCAGTTATTGCAAATATAATTATACAGTAAAGGCAGCAGCGTGGGCAATTTTGGGAAGTGGTGAGAATAATTCTTAAAATGTTGCACATACTGTACTATAGTATAAACTATATGTGCAGCCCTAATCACCCATGCATTAACGGACACCTATCAATGAGTCCCGGTGAGACCAGATGGCAGATGCCACACGTTGTTTCAGGTTACCTGTCCGACGCCCATTAAGAAAGACATGACCTCATCGGTAAGACAATCCACCCCCAAATAACAAACCAAAGAGGAAGAGGAGGGTGAAAAAGGTTTAGGTGCTGTTGCACTGCTTGCTGAGAAAGATTCCAGCAACGGAGTGAGCTCAGCAGACCATGCGCTGCCTGGGTTCAACTTAGCAGACCTCTTGATGGAATTGGACCCCCAACAAGTTGCCAAGGAATGCAAGTAAACAACCCCCGGCATGCATGCACATACACACATATATATACCCTTTCCTTCGATGTTCTTTGGCACACACAGAGACACACCCAGCACTTTCTAGTTTGACACCATTACAGGCTTCAAACACTTTCTCCTCCCCAGCCTACACACATGTGCAGACATATACAAAAAATGCACACACATATTCAGGCAACAAATTAGGAAAAAACCTGAATAACTAAGTGGAGTGCATCTGATCCATACAGCTCTATATAAACACAATTAAGCAATTTACATCCTCTGTGGCGCCGTGTATACAATGCTGAACAGGCCACGTTGACATCGATTTTGCATCAAGATGGCAAAAGGAAAATATAAATGGGTTCATTATTAGAGCACTAGTCTCGCATAGCCAGACAACTATTCCTCCACAATCTCCGAATGCTATATACAGTAGTCTGGAACTACACCTTCCGAAATCCGAGAGGGGAAGCTGGCACTTCCTTTCACGAAAATATATTTTAAAATATCTTTACATTTCATTTTTTTATTTACATTTCTGCTAAACAGCAAGCTATATATACTTAGATGACTTTTGTTTGTATTAGGATAAATTTCCGCGACTGTAAAGACGGAACGGAAGTGGGGAGGAGGCTCCACATCCGCTTTATATTTGAATCATGATCAGAGCTTCCCAGACAGTCCCAGACTGTATGACCGGAAACATTTGAAAATTGAAAAATTGTGGGAGGCAACAGTCTGGCCACGCAAGACTATTAGAGCACTGATAGCAGGCGCTTCAGTTACAACAGGCTGCTCAACTGGCAAGTGTTTCAATAGGAACAGTGACATCTGAATTTTGATGTATGTTAAATAGGCTCTATGCACAGCAGCAATATTGGAAAGAAATTGGGCCTCTTCCTTACTTCCTTCACAGGTGTTACCAATGATACTAATGAAGGCCCTGTTCCATTCTGGTCAAACAGAGTCAGGGTTCTGATATTGTGCATGTTGGCTCACTGGAAACGCTCTGCTACACCAGTGGGTCTCACCAGGCAGGTATCCTCATCAGTGTTGCAATGCTGAATTGAAACGTGGTTGCACTGTATTTTAATGACGTGACGCGCACGTCGCTTAGCACCTACACTACAGGTCACACAATGGACAATTGATAAGCATCTTGGCTTATTCCTATGTTAATTCGCTAGGTGTGAGTAGGGAGCCTTTGAAAACTTTGTTGAGGTGTTAATTTAAAGTAGTATGCCTGCGCGTGCTCCTGGTCAAATAGGTTCATGCAAGGCGTGCAAGGCCGTCCTGTGAGCATCGCACCCCTGACCCTCATGGTTCCTTGAGGGGGTTCCAAATGGCTCCTTACGGGTGTGTACACTGAGAGTGTACAAATGGAACCAAATGGGTCCATTTGTACACTCTGGGGGAGTTATGGGGGTCCTTGAAATGAAAACATTTGAGAACCACTGTGACTTAATTAGTATAATTGGTAAGACCTGTGAAGGAAGAGGCCTAAATTCTTTTCAATATGGCCGCTGTACATAGAGCCTATTGTGGTGGCTTGCACACATTCAATACAGTGATGCTCATGCATTAGTGTGATATGTAAGGAAAAACAGAGGAGCAACTCTTCCTCAGGTGACTGATAATGTTAGCGCAAGGCGTGATCACTGTGTCAGCAAGAACAGTCCGTTGACAACTAGACCTACTGTACATGGACAGTGTTATTATAGTAGGGTTTCAGCGTATAAAGTAAACCCATCATTACAAAGACTATTGCACATTTGAGAGTTCATTGGAGCAAAAACCATAGGCAATGGTCTACAGAGATGTGGAAAAAAGTTTTCAGACTGTGGTGGGAAATGGAGAGTGATTCTACAGTTCTGAGGTCATTACACAGCTTGAGTGTAGGGGGGAGAAGAGTTTTGGACACTTGGTATTTGCGTGGGTGACATAGGGAAGAGAGAAGAACAATAATTGTTCTTCTCTTCCCTATGTCACCCATGCAAAATAGGACAATTATTGTCCTGTGTTAGCAAAGTGTATGGGAAAGGATGGATCATGTACTTAAGGTAAGGGGGTGCCATGCCCTTGCCTTGTAGGTCATCACCAAGGCTTGGATGCAGGCAGGGAGCAGAATATGTAAACAGATACACACAAATCCCAAACACTCAAAATGTCAAGTATTATTCACTGACTGTCAACAAGAAATAGTCGGAGATTAGTTACATTAATAAATAGCTGCACCCACTGACCCACAGTAACTTTGTGACTGATATTTGTAAACATGTTGCACATGATTACTTTGCAATTATAGTTGGTAAGTAATCACTTAACGATGTTATGAATAACGGCCAAGGCATTACATGCCTTGGCCTATATTCATAACATTGTTTACAAGTTACAGCTTCTATGGCTCAGGAAGACAAGACTATCTAGGGCAAGTAGGACAACATTCCAATGCTTTGACAGCTGTACTGGCTGTATTAGTCTTCCTTGGTGTTGTCCAAAGGAAATGGCACTGCAGCTTAAACAAGTTTTAAAATGTAATTACTGCAGGCCACTCAGTTTAAAGAAGTTTGGGGGGCCACAGTGACTTTGTTAAGAGCTAACCAAGGCCTGTTAGTGCACGCTAATTTGGCAATTTCGTCGCTATTGAGGCGTTATTTTAGAATGTATGATTTTGACTTTTGTCTCAAAGCGTGGCAGGCCGTTAAAATGACAAAAGGTTATGGTGGTTTGACTTGGAAAACGTCAATTTGACACCAGAATGCCGATAGACAACTCCTGCTACAAGACGTTAGCCAGACGTTAAAGGAAACGAAAGAGAAGGAAGGATAGTGTCTACGTCCCATAGCCCAACGGGACGGTAGCTCTGTGATTAGGTAGTTGGCTGACAGGCAACTACGCGTTTGTGATATATGATATGATATGATATACAATAGAAGCTACATATAACTACAATTATAACATTAACCTTTAAACGACCAAACATTTCAAATTTCAGTTTAAGTTTTCTCTGATTTTTTCTATGGCCGTTAATCGTTAAAACACGAATTTCACTCGTCTTCAATTCAATGTCATACATTTATTAAAACACTATTTTCTACATGATTAGCTATAGTTATTTATCTTATCATTGCGGGTTCTGTCCACCGAGGACTTTTATACCGTATCCCAGCTGTTGCCTAACGACAACTTACCAGTGTTGCCATGTCCGCTTATTATAAGCGACTTTAGGCTTATATGACGGGTTGCAGTTTTTTGGCCTCGTTTCTTAAGTGTAGTTGCTTATTATTAGGCATGCTTTCATTGGCTTTCAAATATTTTCATGACATGTCATGATGGACCCCCAAATTAATATGCATTTGTCCCTACTCCCCATGTTTTGTGCCAGGGAGTCCTGTACCAGAAATTCCAGTGTTAGAAAGTTTTAAACAATCTACCAAATATTACACATTTTGTTTCAAGATAGTTTGAAAATAGCAGATCTACAAGCTCGAGCGTAGATCTGCTATTTTTGATTTTGATTGGTTTAAGTGCTCACTGCTCATAAATGGCCTAGTCTAGTGCCTACAGTTGCTTCTTCTGGGCTTGTTTTCCTAGACCTGGTTGCTTATGTCTCTCACAAAATCTGGCAACACTGCAACCTAACCAATCACAGTGCGACTATCCTTCCTGGCAATAGGATTGTGTACTCTATTCATGAAGTTAGCTAACAGGCTAACACAGTTAGCGAGCACAAATGTTTACGTACCTCTGCGTCTGTCGCCGCCACCGTTGGATTCTCGCGTCCAGCGTTATACTTGATCAAACCCATGGCTATAAATTAAAAACTATCAAATCATCTTCAGACCACGAAACGTATATTGACGGAACCATTCTTTCCTCAAAGCTTCCTCCTCTTGGACTAGTATCAAAACAAAACAACAAGCCAAGTTAAAAAACTTTACATTACATCTTCTTGAGCCCGCCCCTCAATACCACTGCTATTGGTCTATTCATGGGTATGCTCACTTTTGTAACAGCCATAGGTGGTTTGAGCTGTCAATACAAACCGGTTATCAAGCAGTGGTGTAAAGTAACTAGGTACTGTACTTAAGTACAATTTTGAGGTATTTTTTAATGTACTGTAGTGTATCCAATTTTCAGTACTTTTACTTCTACTCCACTATACAGCTGAGAGGTAAATATTTCACTTTTCGCCCCACTACAATTATTTGAAAACTTTAGTTACTAGTTCATTTGTAGATTTTGATTATTATTACAAAACATACATTAACCACTTCAGCCCGTACATTTCGGCCATTTGAAAATGGCCTATCTACAAGCTCACAATGCGTGGCGACTCGCGAGATCTGCTATTTTCAAACATTTTAAAACTTGTGAAATGAGACATTTATGCATAATGAGTACTTTCTACTTTTGGTACTTTAAGTACATTTTTATACCAATACTTTTGTACTCAAGTACATTTTTTATTCCGGACTAGCTTGTAACAGAGTTTTTATGTCTTTCCTTCGTAATGTACTTACATATGTTATATCATCGCCCCCTGGCGATGCACAGAGCACAATACATGGACTCCCGTTGCAATCTTATTGGATAGGGTCCTGTGACGCAAATCCGGTTTACCGGTCGGGGTATAAAACCCCCCGCGTCATAGGGGCCCTCTTCCTTCACTCTGCCCAGCGAATGCCCACGAGTCACAAGCAAGCAATCTACGGAGAAACTTTGAAATTCCAACAAAATCCCAAAGCGAGGGCACCTGTGCCTCTCTACGGGCGCTTTTTGATATTAGTTTCTGTTTTATTTAAACACTCCCGTGTTTCGACGTTATTTTACTTTCTTTCCTGTCCTCTCAGTTTTCTGTAAACAGCACGAGGCTCGAGCTAGCTCGAAGGCTGTTAGCTGGCTAGGCCGTAAAGCTAACAGCTACGACTAAGCTAGGTAGCTACCTAGCCTCTTGCCACGTGTCGGAGGAGCAGGAATGGAGGCGCCTCGGGCCTGCGGCCGACAAGGCTGCAGCCTCCTCATCTCAGCTCCACTGCGGCAGCAAGGTCTCCGTCTGGCGACGTACATAGACGACTGGCTGCTGGCAGCAGGATCGAGGGAGGAGGTGGCGCGGCACACAGAGTTGGCCATTGCACACCTAACATCCCTGGGATTCACGATCAACGCTCAGAAGAGCGTGCTGATCCCATCCCAACAAGCCACCTTCGTGGGAATCTTGCTGGATTCAACCACGATGGTGGCACGTCTGTCTCAGGACAGAATAAACAGCTTCCTGGCATGTGTACGCTCTCTGCGCGTGGGGCGTCGAGTCACGTACAGAACATGCATGCAAGCAGCGGGTCTCATGGCCTCGGCCATACACCTGATCCGGTTGGGCAGGTTCCACATGAGACCCTTCCAGAGGTGGATGCGGGCTCTGAGGATCCCGCACACCATGGGCTCTCGGAAGGTGGTAGTGTCACCACGGTGTGTGGTGTCACTCCAACCGTTGTCACAAGCGACCTTCCTGTCCGAAGGGGTCAGGATAGGCGCAGTAGTGTCACGGAAGGTGATTACCACGGACGCCAGCCTTTCGGGTTGGGGGGCTGTCCACGACGGCTACTCAGCCAGGGGGACGTGGGACTCTATTCTGAAGGAGTGCCACATCAATTACCTGGAGCTGTTGGCGGTCTTCCTCGCTCTCAAGCACTTCGAGAGCCGCATCGTGGGGTGTCATGTCCTGGTCAGAACGGACAATACCACAACGATGTGCTATGTCAACAAACAAGGAGGCTTGGGTTCCCTTGTGTTGGACAGATTGGCACGCGAGCTGACGCTCTGGAGCGTGTCGCGCCTAGCTTCACTACGCGCCTCCCGTGTGCCGGGCCTCCTGAACAGCGGGGCGGACCTGCTGTCCAGGGGCGGGCTTCGATACGGGGAATGGTCACTCAACCCACGGGTTGCGGACCTGATTTGGGCCCGGTTCGGCCGGGCTCAAGTCGACTTGTTTGCATCCAGAGAGAACGCAAAATGCTCACGGTTCTTCTCGATGGGGAACAAGGACCTCTCCTTGGGAGTGGACGCTTTGGCACACAGATGGCCAAGCGTACTGCTGTATGCTTTCCCGCCTCTGGGACTGATCCCTCCGACGTTGGAGAAGGTCAGGCTCCAGGGCCGGACAGTCCTGCTGGTGGCCCCAGCATGGGGCGTGTGGAGGTCAGAGGTTACTCCTCTCCTCTACAACGAGCCGTAGCTTCTCCCTCTGTTCAGAGACCTTCTGAGACAGGGAGGGAACGAGGTGTTCCACGAGAACCCCCAGGAGCTAGACCTGTGGGTCTGGCCCGTGAAAGGGCGAGCTTGAGCTCGCAGGGGTTACCCCCTGACGTGGTAGCCACCATACAGGGGGCCAGGGCCGTTTCCACGAGACTTCAGTATGACGTCAGGTGGAACATGTTTGCGGCCTGGTACCTTAGACAGTCACCACCAGTGGTGGCATGTCAGGCACCTGTGGGCAGCGTCCTGGGTTTCCTACAAGACAGGTTGAACCAGGACTTGGCCTTCAACACCATTAAGGTGTACCTGGCGGCCATTTCAGCTTGCCACGAGGGGTTCGATGGCAAGACGGTGGGTCATCATCAAAACGGTCCTTCTGGTGGCCCTGTGTACGGCTAAACGTGTCAGTGACATGCAGGCGCTCTCGGTGAGCCCGGACTGCATGTGGTTCTCAGACGACGGCAAGAGGGTTTTGCTGAAACCTAACTTGGCGTTTGTGTCTAAGACTGGCATGGTGGCTAGGGCCCCAGTTGAATTGGGGGCTTTCCATCCACCGCCGTTCGTGTCGGCGGAGGATAAGCGGTTGCACCGCCTCTGTCCAGTAAGGGCACTGAAAATTTAATGCCAGAGGACAGCGACCGGGCGTGGGTCGCAGCAGCTGTTCGTCTCCTTTGGTCAGTCTAACCAAAGGAAGGCGGTGGCTAAACCGACCTTGTCCAAGTGGATCGTGGAAGCGATCAGGTTGGCCTATGAGAGTAGTGGCTCGGCAGTCCCGGAGGGACTGAGGGCCCACTCTACTCGGGGTGTTGCTGCATCTTGGGCCCTTTACAGAGGGGCATCAATGCAGGAGATATGCTCTGCGGCGAACTGGTCGTCTCCTTCGACCTTTGCAGCCTGTTACAGCCTGGATGTGGCGGCATCAGTGATGGCGCACACAGTTTTGGGCATGGCGGCTGGTTCAAGCCAGGGAAGTGATGCCTAGGGGCATGTTCTCTTCCTGCTTGTTCTTCCTCTTAAGCCTCCCCTGGACCGGCTAGGCTGGGTCTGGGGAAGAGGAGGTCCTGGTTCTCATGTCACCTTGGGAGACTGGGGTCTGGCCATTAGGTGCATGAGGCGGACTTAGGTCTGTCAGGACCTTTTTCCTTCTGGAACCTTTCCTTTCCAGTTTTATTATTTCCGTAAGTAAGTAATTTATCAAAAAACCCTTCTGTGCGCATTTGTGGTGGGCAGAGGTGAAGGTTTTTAGAGGGCGTACCCCTATGACGCGGGGGGTTTTATACCCCGTCCGGTAAACCGGATTTGCGTCACAGGACCCTATCCAATAAGATTGCAACGGGAGTCCATGTATTGTGCTCTGTGCATCGCCAGGGGGCGATGATATCCCATATGTAAGTACATTATTTACGGAAATAATAAAACTGGGGTTACATACGTAACCCCTATATTTCTATACCTATTGCAGTATTTGATACTTTACTTAAGTAAAAAAATAAAGAGTACTTTTTCCACCACTGTTATCATGTGCAGTGGATGTCAATATCTGGTTGCCAATGTAATAACAAGTGGCATGCAATGTCGTTAAACATATATTTTTGAGTAACTGTACTTTACTTGAGTATTTGTATTTTTTTGGGATACTTATATGGCTGTAGACAATTGTCAATAATGATTCATTTTAAGGCTGAGAGGCAGGAGCTTTCAAATTAAATGAACATTATTATTATTATTATTATTATTCCTGGCTGCCAACGATTCTCTGTTTCTTTTTTTCTTTTTTTTAAGTGGAATATGGCTCTTCCATTGACAGCATGAGACACAAAAGTCAAATCTGATTGTATTAAACAATGATAGTGTGTGATGCCCCCATTATTTTTTAAATATTGTAGTTTGTGCATCTTAATATAAGATTATCATGTCGGCTTGTGTGTGATGCTACCAGATTTCCGTTTAAGATTAAGATAAAACGGCATCATTAGTATCAGTCATCTGAGCCTATAGGGCGTAGCAGTGGCGGCCATTTTCTGGTTCCACTCAAAATAGTCAATGCATTTTTCCCATTGACATTTCACAAAGTATTTATATCAATTATTTTAAGCCTAGAATCAAGCCATCCAGGGTCCTGGTGAAACATGACCATAAAACGTTTGATTTAGGGGGGTATTCATTAAACATAGTATATCATATAATTAAATATAAAATAAAAAATAAATGTTTTATGGTCATGATTCACCAGGACCCTGGATGGCTTGATTCTAGGCTTAAATTAATTGATATAAATATTTTTGGAAATGTCAATGGGAAAAATGCATTGACTATTTTGAGTGGAACCAGAAAATGGCAGCCACTGCTATGCCCTATAGCTTTAGATGTTCATCTCTTGCCATCTTGTTCAGCAATCAAGGTCAATTTGTTATGTTTCTCCACTCAGTTATTTAGGTTTCATTTAGTATATTTTGTTGTAAAAATAAATATTAGAGTCTGTAGTGCTGTCGCCTCACAGCTAGAAGGTCCTGGGTTTGATTCCCGCCGGGGACGCTGGGGGCGTGTTCTCTCCTCTGCGTCATCAGTGCCCATACCCTAGGAGGGGTTGGCGGAAGGGCCTTTCTGTGGAGTTTGCATGCATGTTCTCCCCGTGTCCCCTAGGGTAGGTACCCTCACAAAAAGATGCAGTAATCCTGGTCTCTATACTGCTTCCCCCTGGTCAGCCGGGGTGCCTGATGGAGGCGAAAGGAACTGGTGGGAATAACGTGTTCCTTCCACTCGCTACGTCCTACTGGGGAAACCCCCCCTGTCAGGTGATAAGAAGCGGCCTGCTCACTCCTCATGCATTGAAGGAAGCATGAGCTCAGTTCGGGGCCCTCCCCAGGCTGGCAGAGGGAGTAGCGTTTAGGAAATTGGCCCTGGGTGAAAAAAATGTGTTACAAAAATCGTGGGATAACATTTAAAAAAAAATATATATATTTAGATCCAATAACCGACTTCAATCTTACTCATGTAGGTTAATCAATTAATTGAGGGGGTACGTTATTGGGGGGGGGGGGGTAATTTCTTATGTCAACAAATCAACACAAAAACATCTAATAGATTTGTTGCAATCTACTATATCAATTAGTCTGATTAACCACTTATTATAGCCTACTGTCCTAGGACCGACGCCTCCTGCAGGTGGGCTAAAACACCAAGCTTTTGAGATAGAATGTGTGCAGATTTGCTATATGGCATTATCTATGGATGGGAGCAGATGGGTGTAGAAGAGAATGACACTGCCTGCCACATGTTTTAAGGCCAGTTACAAACAGTGCTGTTACTGCGTCTGACTCTGCACATACACGCATACTATGCCCAGGTATCATTTTCTCTGACACATACAGTATTATACTGTCGAGGACTCATGTCAAGGACCCCGAAATTGACATACTGTGTATATTTGGCTGTGGACCCCCATCTGAACATATTTTGTGCCAGGGATCCCCATACAAGATGTGTGTTGTTACAATGTTTCAAAAATATTAAATGTTTTTCACATTTTCTTAAAAAAGCTGATGTATAGGTTTACAGTGGTTAAGCTGATTTTGATGCAATATTAACACATTTTGCTGTGGACATCCTGGAACCCTGTTAAGGACCCCTGGGGTTCCCAGACCCCACTTTGAGAACCACTGCTGTATATAGTATACTAAGCCACCCCAGAATTCTTCGTAATGATGAATTCCTATGTGACCTTCTTTTTAAAATTATTTAAATGTATTTTTATTTACCTAACTTAATCATCTCTAACCAACAACTAAACAGAACCATTTTCGCTTCAAGTAATAACCCTAGCGCTTTCAACACTAGGGTTGGGGAGAGCTTTTCAAGCTAACATCATGGCGACCCCCATGTGAGACCGGTTGAGGTAAAACTGTTCAGAGAAAGATAAAAAATGCAATGACAGGGGGAACAATTAGTTCACTAAAAAGTTCTTCAAATGTTCTCTTTAACCCCACCTCTTGTATGCTCTCGCACCCACCCCCCCCACCCATCCATCATCAAATTTCTCTCTCTCTACCTCCATCCTTCCATCTCTACTCCGCTGCGCTTGCCGGTATCCTCTCCTCAGGGGCAGCCCTTTGAACATTTCAGCCCCAGTTCAAGGCAACAAAAGCAAACAAATCACATTGTCCTTTCAGGAATTTTTTTTACCCTCTTGTTCGCCGCCTTTCATGACCTCTCCTTTAGTCACTTCTGTCTCTCTCTTTCCCTCTCATTCAGGGTCCCCCCAAGAAGTCAATGGTTCCTTACATCCCGGCCTGACAAGTCAGGAGGATACACGCTAATCCCCTTAATCTGGCCTTTCTCCCGCACACAGCCACTGGGAGAGAGAGAGAAGGGAACGCAGGGGAGCAAAGCCTGTCAGGGGAAACAATAGGATTAAGGGCCCGACCCTGCAAGTCACAATCAGGTATCCACTGAGTGATCTGCCGAAGCTCGGAGCCCCGACCTCCACTCTCTTCAATATGACTTATTTTGTCATTGGGCAGGAGTGAGAGAGAGAGGGGAGGTGGGGGGTCTTTTTCATTGAGGGTTCTGATGGAGGTTCCCTCCTCTCCACGCCACTCCTCCGACAGGCCTGCAGTCCTCTTCTGAGCACCAGGGTACCCAGGAATGACTGACAGGTGAGGGTACGGAGAGTTTGGCAGGGCGGGGGGGGGGGGGAATGTATGTATGTACGTACGTATGTGTGTGGTTGTTTGTGGTAGTGTAGTGTATGACACCAGTTGTGGAACACAGATGCAAGCATGTACTGTACATGTGCGCTGTACAAGCAAGTCAGGAATTATCTGACCTACTTCTTTAGTATATGTAGTGTATGTATTGTTCACTATTTTTCACACATTTGATTATTTGACCTATTTCTTTCCTTGTTTTCCTTGCCCTTCTTTCATCTCGTTCTTCTTCCCTGTCCTTAAAGGAGTAGTTCACCCAACTTATTTTCTAAGTTGCTTAATTCAGTATTTAGATATTCGATATTCATTTCATCAGACTGACCACAATAATCTTTTTCATTTATTTTGTATATTTTTGGGGGAAAATGAAAAAAGTAATTGAAAAAACACAGCCCCCTCACGCATTAGAAGGACAATATCAGTCACCAGAACCAAGGAAGGGTGTTTTCGATGAATCTATCATGGTTAAAATGGAGTTTGAAGTTACACAGGGTTTGTATAGGAAGGGGGCGTCTCAGATAAAATGAATATCAAATATCTAAATACTGAATCAAGCAACTTAAAAACTGTCTGGGGTGCACACAAAAGCCTGAGTAGACGTTAAAATTACCTCAAACATGTTTGAAAGTGAAGAAGTACAAAAGTATTGGCATCAAAATACATACTTACAATTACAGCACAGTACCAAACTTAAAAGTACTCATTATGCAGAATGTCCCATTTCACAATCATATAGGATATTATTATTATTATTATTATTATTATTATTATTATTATTATTATGCATTAAAAAGGTAGGGTAAGTGAAATTCTTTGGTCAAAACAAAACGTTTTTTGTTAAAAGGTTAAAGCACTATATTCTGATAGTAATCATTGCTATAGAGTGTTTGTTCAGTTACAGGGGTCTCTGCGTCTCTCCAGCTCTTTAATAAAAGGTGACAACAGTGTTCCAGTTCCAATTTTGTCTGCTCATTTCCCGGAGAGTCGGGTGACAGCCGGAATCTAGACGGCATCCGGGAGCAGTTTGGGTTGGCGCCCCAGTCTGTGTCTTCCGTGAGGAAGAAGCCCAACAAATCCACGGTGAGGCCTTTGGGAGGACCATTCAAGTAAGACGCAAGGGAGCCTGCAGTACCACCACGGGTCATGGTGGTCATTGCAGTACCATCACGGGCCAAGACACCATCACACCAGAATGAAATGTTTGGAGCAGGGGAGTCTGGTGCAACGCTCAGGTCCTGGACCTGGTGAGACGAAGGAGGAGCCCGGCCAGGAGTCAACCCACAGAGCCTAGTCCCTCCACGTGCCAGAGCCTCCCCGAGTCCCGGCAGAGTATTTCCGGAGAAGCGGACTGAGTGGCCCTGTCTTGCCCTATAGGACTGACCGTGGGTAGCTACTGGGACGTAAGTCGAGGCTTGATCAACCTTGGCTGGGTCACCTGGGGGAGGGTGTATGTTGCGAGACCCGAAACATCCTATGACCCCAGGCTACAACACTGATGATACGTCCCAGGTGCATCCATGTGATGTTTTTCGTTTGTGTCATCACTTCCCAATTTCACTTGTTTAAAGGGCAAGAACACTTTGGTAGAGGTTTGGGTTGTGTAGTTACCTTGCCAAGGTGGACAATAAATCTAAAATAATTGCTCCATTGATTAGAAATTGATCAATCAAAATATGCTCCTCATTGACTCGCATTGTATGGTAAAACAGCTCTCAAAGTCACTCTTTTAGCGAGTAAACAAACGCGAACAAAGCTAGACGTTGACATTCTTTCATACTGATAATAAATATCTCTCTTTGAGGGGCTGCCTTTTTATACACACTATAGCCACTTTAGTACAGTAATCCTGCAATGGTGGCTTCAAGAACTTTGCTTTTCTATAGGCTACATCCCACTGACACAGTGTCAGTGGCCTCACCATCAATTCCAGGTGCCTGATACAGTGCCCTGACACCGGCTTCGAATGCTATCAATGCATTGAATGGGAGATTATCACGTTTTATCAGACCATTCATTGGGTGTAATCAGGAGCTACTGACCTACTCGGAGGCAGAGCAATCCCCACAACATGATTTACGATTCTGAGTAGGCTCAAGCGAACGGCGCAACGTTCGGGACGGCAACTCCTCGCTTTAGCTCGCTCGCTGGTCCCTCAAGTGGCTCCAGTTCGCTTGAGACTGCGCGCCTCCGTCATGGTCCGAAACCAACTTTTTAAGTCGTCTCCGTCGGTAGGTCAGTAGGTCCTGATAACACCCAGATGAATGGTCGGATAAATTGCGGGTAGGTCAGTATGTCGCCTACTCGCCCATTCAATGGTCTGATAAAAGGTGATAATCTCCCATTCAATGCATTGATAGCATCCGAATGGGGTGGCCCTGACAGCCTCATCCTTCTTATGTGGTCCGCCATCAGAACAGTGTGACAGTGTGACATCACGTGCCATTTGTAGAATTCTTGTGCAGACGCCATCCAGGGCCTTTTCTTGCTGTACTGTGAGCATCCATAGCTCAGCCCCGTGCAGTCAGTCCAGGCACAGAGATATTTGAAGTTCTTGACTACCCCAAGGTCCATTCCGCTGGCAGTAACAATGGTTCTGTCCTCCAAATTAAATACCATTATTTTCATTTTCTTGGCATTGAGCTTGAGGCACAACTTCCTGCACTCCATTTGTATTGCCAGTAGTAGTTCCTGTCCTTTCTCTGCTGTGTCCAAGACTAGGGCAATGTCATCTACCTAGTCGAGGTCAGCGATGGTGATAGGATTTAGTCGCTGAGTTTTCCTCAGGACCAGTGTGAAACCCATGCAGTGTCTCCTCCCTGCCACTGACTGAAAGTCTCTGGGCATAGTCCATCGCCACAATAAACAGGAAGGGGGCCAGGGTATCACCCAGTCCCAGTAGGTCGAGAGCGAGTATCTCAAAGTCTTAAGTCACACCATCATGGGTCAGCTCAAGTCTGACTATCGTTCGCTTCTGCACCATCTTTTCAGGAACACCAGGAACACCATAGCCCGGAGAATGTTCATGAGTTTCATGAATTTATGTATGGTGTCAAAAGCAACATAAAGGCTGCTTTTCCAAATAAGGACATGCTAAAGTTGTGTAACGCACTACGCTGTTGTCAAAAAGATAAATCTAAAGCTACAAAACTCACTTTTGTATGTAATTTCACTCTCTCTCCCTCTCTCATTCACTCAGTTTTCTCTCTCTCACACATTACCTCCGCTGCCAGCTCAGCGTAACAACAATGCCCCCCCCCCCCCCCACCGGAGGACATTCTTAAAAGGCCTTTTATATAGAACAGCAAGGTGGAATAATGGAAAACATTCCCGCCTTGAACAGAGCAGTGTAAAGCGGGACAATGTCACATCACATGCACTTAATACCATGACCACCAGATGGCACCATTAGTACAAATATTCCTCAAGATGGGAATCCTGTCTCTGGACTGTCAATCTGTACCCATCCTAGTGCTGTTGAATCCCTGTAGATGACAAAGATGAAAAACTGCTGACTTCCTAAGAACACTGTCAATAGACTGTCTCCAAACAGGCGCAAGCCAAGCAAAGCCCTAGTAGCCCTGATAAGTCCCCACACCGCCCTGATATTTGATCGGTTGACTCTGCCACCCCGGGTTCCAACACCACGGCCTCAATGCTCAAGGAACCAAGGCTCACATCCACTGAAAAGGGAAGTCCTCTGCTCCATTCAGGTCCAGTGAACTTGGCCAAAGAAAACAGCAGCTGATTCTTCACATGTTCTCGTGTTACGGTGCTAGTCCCGCTAAGTGCCAGGGGTAAATTACGGGTTAGCCATTGTGCGAGAGGCGACCAGTCACAGGAAGGTGGATTTCCATGTGTGACAGGTGCCTGCGGTGGATACTGTGTGTTTATTTAGGCTAGTCAGAGCAGCGCTTTGAGGTGGATGGATGGAAATTCCCATTGGAAGAGGTCACCTTGAACAGGTGAACTGAGCGGTTCCAAAGTGAGCTATGGTAAACCCAGGGGTTCCATGGGGTAATACAAAAATAAAATAAAATTAGAATTGTATTAGGTTTCAGTGAATGATGAATATGAGTGGACAGCAATGCTCACCTTAAATTGGGAACATGATAGGTGATTCAATTATCTGTGCGAAAACAAAATTGCATGAAATTAAAAGGACCTAACAATGATTAAATAAGTAAACATACATAGAATTTCACAGCATTTTTTAGTTCACAAAAACTTGATGGAGAAATTTGAAAATAATTCTGACATTTTTAGTTTAGTTGTCATTATGCGGTACACAGCTGCTATGAGAGAGAGACAGAGAGAGAGAGAGAAAGAGACAGAGAGAGAGAGAATGCTGTGATTTATGTGCAAGTCAACATGGTGTACCGCTAACTCCCTGTCACTCCCTATGATGCTTTTCGTACAGTTCCCACAGTTAAATATACACCGTCCGCCTCCAGTCCGGCTGTGCATGTATCTGCTGGGGTATTGGCCACAGTCCGTCCTCTCTCCACACTTTGCTAGATGTCCCATTTAGCCTCAGCCTCTTCCTTTTTGGAGCCGGTGCAAAAAAAAAAGAAAAGAAAACGCAAACAGCCTGCAGTGCCAGGATGTTTAGCCTGAACTAATGAGAGTTGGAGTGTTTTTTCCTTTAACAGAGTTTTTGCCTGACCAACTATTTTGTGGATTCAGTCATTCATGATTCCCTTTGGAGTTGTACAAGTTGCAAGATCATGACAATTTTGACCAAGACAATCTACTGTGTGAGCCGGCCTGGGATTTAATTTCAATCCTTGCGTCAAGGAAACCAATTCTACTTGTCTTTTGTTAAACAGGGATTTGAACGTGAAGTTATGACAAGACACTTTCAGGGGGTTTCCTAGCTCAGCATGGGCCTTATGACAGTAAGCATGATCCATCCGTGTGTCAATTATATGTAACAGTAAAGGCAGTTAAGTCTTGACAGAAATCTACAAATTTTCCTGTTATTTAACATTTTAGTAACAAAAATGTATATTATACTTGATCAATGAAACTCCAATTAACCCAACTGAACTAGAAAGGTCAGCTCAGTAGAGCACTACAAAAAATATGACATTACAATGTTGTAGCCTAAAGGTCAAGTCATAGGCCAGACGTACACAGACTGGTATCCGCGGGGGTCTGCATGGACCCCTCAAAATAATCATAATTGAACTGGGGACCCCCCACCCTGATAAGCACTTGGAATTGTAGAAGTTGTGGCTTTCAATTTCGTTTGACTCGGTTCCACAGATAAATATTAGATATTAAATTGTCACTTCACTGTCATCTGGGGACCCCCCCCAAAAAAAATCATGTGGGGACCCCCCCTGGGGGTCCCGACCCGCAGGTTGAGAACCACTCAATGTTTGTGACTTCATGTATCTAGCGTTCATGTACAGGCATGGTACGTGATAATACATGACGATAATACTAAATGACATGACTTATCACAGTCTTTAGACTTGCCAAATATAATGAGCTTTCCATGATTTTAGCTTGCAATTGCTCAAAAAAGGACAGTAAAAAGTATTGATATATATAATGTGAGAAGTCCATTGCTTTTGTCAACAAACTGTGGGAAATTGCGCTTTTACAAGCCGGCAAAGTTGGGAAAAGATCAAGACTGTGTTGAAAAGGGGGACGGTAGGTTGTAGGTACTTTGCATACTTAATGATCTTATTTACCAGGATGGTAAGTGTGAGAGTTGACAAGACCCCTACGTCTGTTCCAAAAGTCCTAACAAACTACATATCCATTGTGGAACATAATCCATAATTCAAGCCTAAAGATGTATAATCCACAACACATTCATCTACAACACATTGAAAGTGCAATCATTCATTCATCTGACTTTCCCTCCTTCTTAACAATTACAATTGGCAAGACAGTAGGCTAATGACTGGGAAACCCCAACACTCGATTTCATCGGTTTAAATTTGATTGGCTACTATACCGTAGCTTTATCCATTTCACATGTTTTTTCAGAATGTATCATAATATAAGCCAATAATATTAACAACGCTCATGACCGTTTGTAATTAATTAAATTAATAATTGTTATCTCTGCTTTCGAGCTTGAATTTGCTAGCTGAGCTGCTTTCTGCCCCCTAGTTGCATGTGCATCTCTGTGATGAGTGACGCACAGAAACCCGTCTATTGCATGCCTGCGATTGACTAGTACCAGTACATACCATGAGCCAGAGGTACAGGAGCAATGTATTTGCCTTATAGTGTAGATCCCATAAGCCGGACAGACATCTTGTGCCTGATTGTAGTTGCGCTCCATAGCTTTGTTGGATGCGTATCCCATAGCCTGGAGGGACGATAGCTCTATGATTATCAATTCACAAAAAACGACATAGTAGACGAGTAGTCATTGACCAAAAATAATCAGGAATTGAGGTCCTTGACCTGCTGGCAGTGTGCACAACAAAATCCACCTAGTAGAGTTCTCAGTTTCTGCTCAAGACTGACAGGGCCCGAAAAAGCCCGTCAGGTAGGGCCGAACTGACAATATATTCTAATTGGTTGGGCCGGGTAGGGCTCAGGCTGTGCAGGCTGAGCATCTTTTAAACAAAAAAAAAAAGAAATATCTGTGTATTTCTTTTTTTTTTTTAGTGTGAGCAACACTCGGCGCTGTCCATGGTGCTGATTGTCTTTTTTTTTTTGTATCTGAAAATGCTTGCTTTTGACCAATGAGGAGAGAATAACAGAGAGTTTCCTAATGGGGTCAGAGTGAGAAGAAGACCTGACAGGATGGAGGTGATGAAAAGTAAGTTAGCCACACTATATGTGTACTCTGGTCTCTCGGAAGGGGAAGTCAGATTTATAGAATAGAATCAACTTGGAAGGCAACACAACAGAGTATATTCAGTGCCCGAACTGTGATAAAATTACTGCTCAAATGACTGCAAGAAAACATATACATCTAGCCTGAGCCGACATATGAATTCCTGTATATTCTTCTTATCATTTTGGCACTGGGGATTTTCCATTGGCGCTGGCTAAGATCTCTTTCGGGGCGGGGCCAAAAACTTCCCTATGGAGGAAAAACCCTGACTTTTCGTCCCATGAACATAGGAGGACAAGGACCCTCAGTGAGAAGACAGTAGCTTTGTACCTTGTGATGTAGCACCTACAAAAATGGATGATGTCATCAAAACAAACATGTCAGAGATGAGACAGACAGAAAGAGAGAGAGGAAGAGAGAGAGAGAGAGAGAGAGAGAGAGGTGAGAATGTTTGTCTGCGGCCTAAGCTCCCTTCACCTGGTTGAGTGTGAGGAGTGTGCAGGTGCTCCCTGTCTCACCCTCCTCCTCCTCCTCCTCCTCCTCCTCCTCCTCCTCCTCCTCCTCCTCCTCCTCCTCCTCCTCCTCCTCCTCTCACACCCCCAAACAGGACTGACACTATAGAGAGAGGGGAACACGTACAGGCAAGAAGCACATTACTCATGTCCACAACACACAGGGAGAAGCTGTTCGGAAGAAAACTAAATAGGTCTTGAAGCTTATTCTATAATCACACTTTATTAACTAATTTAACACTGGCATCCTGAAAACGATTGGCTATTTTTATTTCGAACAATTTTGATTTTCTTTTTGTTAAGTGCTTAGTGGTTAAGTGATTAAAGCTAGCTTCTGGTGTAGAAATGTGATGACATTTCTGTCATAAATTGGCTATTTTTTAAATAATCTAGAAATGCTTTGTGGTTAAGAGGTTAAAGCCCATTTCTATGACTTGTCTGCTGTAATGGATGAAGAGAGAGACAGTGATAGGTTCTTGATCGTTATCTTAAACCCCCTTGCTGTTTGATCACACACAGATAAAGAAAGACACGTGACACACGAGATCTCTTTTACTCGTACGAGGATTGTAAACGACCATGTATCTCACTGGACACGATCCCAACTTACAATGGCGCATCCTCCCCTCTGCCAAGCACTTTATTATCAAAAGACAGGAGAAAGGAGGAGACAGTGGAGTGGAATTCTACTAGCTGATAAGGACTGTCAGACATATTACACATTGGATTAATACATTGCAGGAATTCAATTAAATGAATACAAATCAAAGAAAGAACTTATATACACACATTATAATATATATCTCTGTACACAGATATTATAAACTGGTCCTAACAGACAGGATGGAACAAATACATTTAATTGGGGGTTGGTGGGCCCTGACATGCGGTCCATAGATGGACGGAAAACTCACATGTTGAAAGTCAGATAGCATAGACATTGTGCAGTTGTGAAAGTTGTGGGTCAACTGCAATATCATAGGGCCTGAAATTTATAAACAATAACCGATTTTTTTAAATAAATGTCAACAAATTGACACGAAACAATTACAATTTTTATAATTGACAAAATCAATGAGTTTGATTAACCACATATGCCCTGTATTATACAGTATACTTTGTTGTACAATACTGCCGTGCAAAATGTTCCACAATAGACGATCTACAAGCTCACAAAGCATCAAGCTTGAACATTGGCTATTTACAATTCTTTTAATAATCGTTCATTAATCATAATAGAGGCAAAGGTTTGAAATAATCGTGATATTGATTTGAAGTCATGACGCCTAGCCCTATCCCAGAATACCTCCTTTGGACTTGACACCGTCAAGTCCAAAGGAGTTCTTAAAGCTGTTGTCCTTTGCATCTCAACTACAGCATTGTACTATTGCTAAGCTTCATGCTGAGAAATTCAGTCAAAAATGCTGTAACGTACCAGTAACCCTCCTGGTTGCCACTGACATGGCGGCTGGTGTTGTTGTTGTCATGGAGATGCCCCCCACTCAACCAGGAACACACACACACACACACACACACACACACACACACACACACACACACACACACACACACACACACACACACACACACACACACACACACACACACACACACACACACACACACACACACACACACACACACCTATGATTAATTCAACTCTGGGTCATCCCTTGGGGCCCAAACATCTCCTGCATGGGTGTGCAATGTGTGTACGGGCCCTGGCCATTCTCTGACATATTAGCTAATGGATGGCCCCACGTTCCATTATGATCTAATACAGTGGTTCTCAACCTGTGGGCCGGGGCCCACTGATGGGCCATGAGGATATTGCAAAGTGGGCCCCCAAAATAATTGCCAAAACACTAAGATTGTAATGATACGATATTAATATTTTTACATTTAGAACCAATAACCAACTTTATCTAGCTCATATAATCGATTAATCGAGAAGCACGTTTTTTTGCAATATCTTTTTTTAATATTTTACATTAAAATAAATATGCACGCGACCCACCCATCTGCCGTGTTAACTTGTCAGATGGGTGGGCTGCGAACGCTTTTGGGATTTTCAAGTGGGCCCTGATCCAGAAAAGGTTGAGAACAACTGATCTAATACATTATATACCATTTCTTTAAAAGAAAAAACTGTTAGGATTTTGACGATTCTTCTAAAATAGCAGAGCTCATAGCACGGCACTCAGTGCCGCACTATGAGCTTGTATATCTGCTATTTTTGAATTGCCAAAGAAATCTTAAAATGACACAGATGCGTTCCCGGTCATAATGGATTAAACCTGCCTCTGAGAGACAAGTGCCCATGTTTGAGTCTTACCTATACAGTACAATACAGTACATGTACACCTCACTAAATACATCATTTGATTAAATCTAAGCACACAAATACGCCCACTTATTCACAGGTTTTTCATTTAGCCTTTCTCTGTCTAACATAAACACAAAGTCACAGCAGCATCTAATGCCCTCTGCCTCCTGCCACACACACACACACACACACACAGACATACAGACAGACATACTAATGTTTCCTTCTCTCCCACTCACACACACACACTCACACACACACCCACACCCGTGTTCTGCACCAAAATGACCCTTTCGTCTCTCTTCCTCTCTCCCCTCCCCTCCTCCTGACATGCCAGGTGTACTGTATGCGGTTTGTATATAATTCCCATCTTTGATATGCCAGACGTGTGTGTGTGTGTGTGTGTGTGTACATTTGATATATGTCCGTCAAATGGATCCCTGGCATTGTGAGGCTGGGATTTGGGGGTCAAACAGGCGGATCCTCGCCAGCGTGTGATCCCAGGTGGCGGGGTCAAACGTATTGTAAACGCAAAACAGTGCGTTGCCACAGTGACGGGTTGGGTCCTGTCAGGGGGGGCTAATGTGCCTTGATCCCTTCAAAGGCTGCGTGGGGATCCAAGCACGGAGCAACTCAAAGAGCGATGGTCTGGAGACGACAACCTGTGTGTTCTCTGAGGGGGAAGAGAGAGGGACGAGGGGGAGACGAGAGGAAGAGGGAGAGAGTAAAAGAGAAGTAAAGTTTTGCAGAGACGGGGAGGGAGGCAGATAAGATGACGAGAGAGGGAGAGATGGAGAGAGAGAGAGAGCTAGACAAGCATGCAGAGCATAAGAGAGAGAGGAAAAGGGAGATAACTTGTGAGACACATACTATACGTTCACCCTGGGGCCAGTGGATTAGTCCTTCATCAGCAGGCTCCAGCATGCTTCTCAAGTCCAACACATAAGTCCTTCTCAGCCCTGATTCTCTTCAGCATCAATGGCTACACAGCTCCAGTCACCATACCAGCTCACTGAGCACTGAGATCCACTGATCCGACCGCCGACAACCATTTACAGTACCTGATCAACTCCACGCCGGGCACGGCACTCCCTCTGTTAACCAGCGACCCGCACGCAGAGTTAAGTACCATCGGCGGCAAACATAGTTAGCTCAAACAGCTAGCACGTCAGAACACAGGCACAAGTGTTGTGGGTGTGTTGATACCTTGCCTGCTTCTCTGTAGTCTGTAGCAAAGCAAACGTCCATTCCTCTGCATCCGTGTGCCTCGACCAGGTTGGTTGATTACTCCACAGTAGTAGCAGTCCTTGCTTAATGGGAAAGGTTTATTATGAATTGTCATAGGCCTAAACTAAAGTATCAACACACACTAAACAGGGGCAAGGGGGTAATAGTCTGATTGTTACGGTAGTATTTCCCAACGTTTGGTGGTCATGTTTTCCCACAAAGGCATGGACCAGCTGTTCGCTCATGGCGAACATCAATCAGGTAACGTAACTTAGGTAACCCATACAACACTGGTCTGACCCACCAACTTGTCGCCAAAAGGGAATTTCTTAATTTGAACGTGACGTATCAGATTTACATCATTAAATTGGGGCGTGTCTATACAGGACCATAACAATGAATGTAATGTTATGGTCTTTTTTATTATGGATGGAAAATAAAGGATATGGTTTCACCGCTGTGTTATATGGCTTACTCGTTGTGTGTCATCCTACAAGAGCTTGTAGATCTGGAACCAAGTCTAAATCAGACTTCAGGATGCGGTACATCTGGCTTTACGAACACAATTGGCCTGTGTTCGGGGGAGGGAAGCCGGGCCGGGCGGGGAGGGTGATATTTGTCAAACGTTAATTCCCCGGGCTGGGGTGGTACCTGTCAGTGTGGGGAGTGTTGGTCGGGAGGAGTAGGGTGAAGACTCCATGTCCTCCCGGTGCGGGCTCCTCACTGGCGGGTGAGCCAGTAGGATACAACAGCAGTGCAAAATACAGAAATATGTGCAGGGAGAAATAATTTGGCATAGATACTAAATTGGGGAGAAAAAGGGGTAAAAAGCAAAACATTTGAAATAAAATCATACTTAAAGGAATAGTTTACCCCAAAAATTACTTATTTTCGATCAATTACAGATTTTTTTGTTTTTGACACATTCTTGAGCAGATAATTTGATGACCGGTTGTTTCCCCGGTAAGAGAGTCTCCACCGGTCATCAAATTATCTTATATTTCATGTTTTTTGGGTGAACTACTCCTTTGACCATTCATTGTTGCCCTTGTTATCCAACCTCAGCATGGCTGTATCAGCCCGCCAACCTTTGGTTAGATAACCTCAAACAAAGATGAATGCCCAGATGATGTATATTGCACTGTATATGTATAAACGGTGCTACTATGTCAATTAACTTTTGTCAAAATGTGTTGTCATCATGCTCAGTTCCTGATTCTTACAAGTCATGCTGATATGCACTACAACACCATATGTTGTTGGGGTTGAATTCCTTCCCCAAATGTATGAACACCTCCACATTTATTAGCAAAATACCACATTTATTGACAAAATATACAGCTTTATTCAAATAATACAGTTTCACAGGCTGGCTGGTAAGTGTGTTGTTTCTGTTTCTGTGTGTGTGTGTGTTTGTGTTTGTGTGGGAGTGGCTGGTGGCTCAGCCAGTTGGTACACCGACCATAATGTCCCTAGTAAGCACTGTAGCACAAGGACTCGGATTTGAATCCGATCCGTCTTGTCTCTCATGTCTCTCCTCTCTCTGACCTTGTTTTCTTGTCTATAGAGCACCGAAGTCTGGCGTAATTTACGCATCCTACTTGGGTCACGTCCCCCCCCCACATTCTGAACTCATAGACGTGTTTAATATCGCGTCATATAAGAACTGTGTTCCAAAAATAAACAAATGAGCACAGCGGTTTGACTCATATGGATATGAAGCATCAACTGACAGTGAGGAAACGCTAAAGTTACCACCGCAATACCATTTTCGCCAGAAACAGACTGTATCAAATATGAGTGACTGACTATCGTAAACGATACAGAGCCATGTCCCTGACAATATCGCCGGGATAATTTGTTTATTTTTGGACCACAATTCTTATATGAGATAGCCTCGATCTCCAGGCTTTTATTGCTTAGTTTTGCTAAAAAATAAAAGCCTGGCCCAACTATAGCCTGTACTGGGTATGAGGAAGTGTTTCATTTCCCAACCAACCAGAGTGCAGTGGGCGTCGCTCGTAATGTTGTGTTAACGGG
Organism: Gymnoscopelus braueri; assembly: GCF_963280865.1. NCBI lineage: Eukaryota > Metazoa > Chordata > Actinopteri > Myctophiformes > Myctophidae > Gymnoscopelus > Gymnoscopelus braueri. Next base: position 22,455,765 of record NC_137619.1, read on the forward strand.
GCGGGGGTTGACGGACAGATCGGTGAACCAATGGGATCAGGTGCCGTCTCTCGCCGGCTCTATACACACGCCCCTTTATACACGAAATCAGGAGGGTTGCAGCAGGCTATATATGAGACGACTCTAAGATGACCCAATGTTATTCTCCATAGAAAAATCACTTCCGTGACCCAGGGGATGAACAAGTGACGTCAGGACTTCGGTACTCTATACACTATCTGAAGTAAAGATAAATGTAAAGATAAAGTAAAGATAAATAAATAAGTTAAATAAAATGAAAATGAAACAACATTTCCATCTGCGAGGCTGTGCGTTATCTGCCATGGCGCTGGGTGTGTTTGAAGTCCATGGAGAGTAAGGATGTGGCCAGGGCAGCGTACAGGTGAGAGTTGTTGAACCTCAGACAGTAGACCGGACTGCTAGTTAGGTCTGACGAAAGCTGGAAAAACTACAAGAAAAAATAGGAAAGAAATCAAACACTGTTATTAAAAAAAGAGAGTTGTGCGGCTTAAAGAAAGTACACACACGCAGAAGCATACGGGTACCTGTAGGCAATTGTTCTGCCGTTTATCCCAGAGCCGTACGACACCATAGTAGGCGGAGCCACTGGCGATCATGTGATTTCCATCTGTCTGGATGCAGTAGAGTGCGCTGTCATGAGGCTCCTCCCACTCCATCACACACTTCCTGTTTGCTCAGAATAGAATAGAATAGAATAGAATAGAGAGGAACATAACTTCATTGCCCACGCACAACATAAAACATATTTTTACTATAATAGAATTGGAGTGAAAAAAAGGTTTCCTGTATCAAGAATGTTGAGCACGCTATCACTTTTCTTCTACATTAAAAAGAAGAGATACAGAAATACTGTACATACATAATTTCATGACATCAAAATAAATGGATGGGTTTACATATCAGGGACTATCATGGACCTCTAAACTACGAATGAGTATGTAGTGTGTGTGTGTGTGTGTGTGTGTGTGTGTGTGTGTGTGTGTGTGTGTGTGTGTGTGTGTGCCTGGGTTAGTGGGAGGGCTAGGTTGATAGAGGGGAAGTATTTTGGGGGTTCTGCCAATACGGATCGATCCTCCATTAGTGGGGCATCATCAATAAGTGATGGGGAGGGACAAGGCAGACAGCAGGGCAGCAGACACGTCTGGACACACACACACACACACACACACACACACACACACACACACACACACACACACACACACACACACACACACACACACACACACACACACACACACACACACACACACACACACACACACACACACACACACACACACACACACACACACACACACACACACACACACACACACACACACACACGATACCTATAAATCCACAACCAAATTTTTGCTGTCCACTGGGGGTGAGGTTACTCTTTGTCATTGTGTCCTCAAGGTGCTGGTGAGAGCCCAAAATAACAACATAACATACTCAGGTATACAGCTTTCTTTTCATCTCCTCTCCAGCACATTCACAACAGAAGAGTCACAATACATGACATGTCCTTTAGGGGTCAATGAAGTTTTGGATTAAACTGAATGGAATTAACCTGAATTTAATAATAAGGGATGTCTGCAGTCCACCAAGAGGTCATCAGTTGGTGTAGCAGCTTCCAATGGGTTTTAGGCATTGGTTGGCTGTTTTTGTTTGCTTGTTAGTTTTTGTTTTTTACTTGGAAAGGAATTGTTACAATCTTCCACAGTTCCCAGTTCCCTTGCCAGACAAATCTGGGAGTCTTTTGAGAAGAGAGCAGGCTGATTTGGGGTAGTGTGTGCAACTTTTGTGTGTTTGTGTGTTTGAGGGGAGAGGGAGATGATTTGGTGTGTGTATGAGTGTGCATGTACAGTGTGTGTGTGTGTGTGTGTGTGTGTGTGTGTGTGTGTGTGTGTGTGTGTGTGTGTGTGTGTGTGTGTGTGTGTGTGTGTGTGTGTGTGTGTGTGTGTGTATGAGTGTGAGAGATTGTGTGTGTGTGTGTGTATGAGTGTGAGAGATTGTGTGTGTGTGTGTAGGTGTGTGTAGGTGTGTGTGTGTGTGTGTGTGTGTGTGTGTGTGTGTGTGTGTGTGTGTGTGTGTGTGTGTGTGTGTGTGTGTGTGTGTGTGTGTGTGTGTGTGTGTGTGTGTGTGTGGTGCTTGGTTTTGGAAGGGTAGTCTCTGAATAATTGATGTCTAAAGAGGGGTCCCCCACAGCCTTCCTCCACCAGTACCCCGATCCCACCCCCTTTCACAAAACTCCCCAGAGCTAGCTGCCAATCAGATCACATTTGTCTTACTTGACTGATCCTTCCCCGAAATACATTCCCCCCCCCCCCCCGTCGCCCAAGCCCCACCTCACAACCCAACTAACTCCCCTCGTCGTGGGATAGCCGTGTTATCACACCCTGCCTGGTGTAAGCCAGAATGTATGCAACAATGTGGGCACCGTGTGTGTGTGTGTGTGTGTGTGTGTGTGTGTGTGTGTGTGTGTGTGTGTGTGTGTGTGTGTGTGTGTGTGTGTGTCACTATGTGCAGCAGTATGTGTGGTACAGTGTAGTACAGACAGCAGTGCAGACTATTACATCAGTAGAGTTTCCAGACACAATAGTCTTCAGACCCCAGTACAGTCTCCAGAGAGAGGAACTGTAGGTTGGGGGTGTATGGTGCTGTACCTGGGGCTCAGCCGTAGGTCCCACATGCGGATGTAGGTGTCGTAACCACAGGAAATCAGCTGGAAGGGAGACTCGAACACCATGTCCAACACACCTGCACCGCGACGAAGTGCTGAACCAAGGACACTCACACACTCTGAGCTGGTGGAGAGACGGGAGAGAGAGAGAGAGAATGAAGGAAAGAGATGGGGGGGGGGGCATAGTCAGAAAGGGGAGAGAGAAAGAGAGACAGAGAGAGAGAATAGGAGTTAGTGCAATAAAATAAGTGAGATGACTATCACACAGAGATGGTGAAGGTGAATTCTTATGTTTTGAAATGTAGGTCGTATTGTGTATTTTGATTTGTCGGCCAACTGGCCAGGTCTGTGATCTTTGGTGCTATGAGAGATTTTATCTCCTGATACAGTCAATCACATCATAAAACAGAACAGAACAGAGGATTTTAAATAGGGGGAAGCCCAAAACCATGGGGTCACCACTGTAGCATGTTTAACAGTACACCTTGGCTTTTTTCCCCCCAGTCTTAAATATATACTGTGTATAGGCCTGCCGGCGATCGACATCTCCAATTCAGGATGTCCTTTAGTGCCGACGATGAGGATGTGGAGTGTTCCGTTACACCCCAGAGCCACTCTGCATAGTAAATGAGCCTGTAAACCTCATTGATGTTGGGGATACTTTCATCACACCTGTCTCCATGGTCTTTAACGTATACAGTATGTATGTGTTTGTGTGCGTGTGTGTGAGAGCATTTTACTTAGTCAGTCATTCTAAAGAGATGTGTCATTAATTGAATACAAATAAATGCTGTTACGGACGCTGATGGCGTAGCAGTTAAGGCGCAACCACAAATATAGGCTCTAATGCCCCGACGACCTTTGCTGCGTGTTACTCCCCGTCTCTCTCTTCCCGTTTCCTGTCACTCTCCACTAATACTATCCACATAAAGGTAGAAAAGCCCCAAAAAACGAATCTTTAAAAAAAAACTCACTCATTAGATTATAGTGGCACATCTTCAAAAATTGAACTAACATTACGTATTAAAAACATTGGTCATAACTGGCCAAATGCTCAAAACTTAAAATCTTAGATAATTACATCGTAGGAATCAGCACAAAATCTATGTGGTGTAAAAGTGGGTGTAGAGAGTTAAAAAAAAATTGTGAACATTTAAAAAAAATTATCTGGCTCCACTGTAGCTAAATGACATTTTGCAATACACACTAATGGCAAACATTTTTAGATTACAATAAAATGACCCGCACACTGTCTACACTTGCACAATAAGGACAACTTTATGTATTTATTATTTTGCCTAAATAAAGTTGTCCTTTATTTATCCATTGTGCAAGTGTAGACGGTGTGCGGGTCATTTTATTGTATTCTAGTAGTGCCCTGCCTACGCACCCGTCTCTGAGCTGATCATGTGTACATAAGACCTTTCTTTTTCCTAACTTTTTTAGATTAAAAGTTAACCACTTAAACCGTCTAGACTTTGTAAACTGTACTTGCCAAAAATAGCCGGTCTACAAGCTCCTTCTTGCAGTCAGAACTCAATCCCAATTTTCCACCATTGTCTAAAGACACAAAGTTTTAGCCCAATCCAACTTGGATTGGGCAAGTTTATGTTTGTCCTAGTGATAACTACATTTCAATGAGTTCAGTGTCCAAGGAGTTGCTCCATATATCCTGGCTACTCTGGTTGCACCGTGTGATAACGTATACAGAATCCTTTATTATATCCCTTCCCCCATTGCCCCATGCCTTTTCATACTCGCACACAACCCCAAAACATTGTCACCACATGCCCCAGCCAGAGAAAAGACGATGTACAACTGGTAATCACATGCTCTTTCATGGCTGTAGGTAGACATTTAACTGCATACATCGCTATTATTATTATTAGGGCACGCCTCCTGGAAGTGCGTTTTACTGAGCACACCTTTCTAGTTGATTTTTTAACTATGCCAAATTAGTGTGCTCATATACCCGAGTAGATGCGACTGTAATTTTGTATAGTTTAGTTGCACAGCAATTAAGCTTAAAGACTAATTACTTTCTGCAGTATTATCATAATACACAATAAATCAATAAATCAGTTTCCTAACTCTGGTTGTGGAGACCCAAAGCAGCACTGCGATCTATTCAGAGACACATTTAGACTTGGGACACCAGAGGAATGTAATAACTTACTGGTTGTCGTCTGGGATACAGGACCTTGGAACTAGAAGATTCAAATACATTTAAAATGTATTTTTATGTGGGCAAGTTCAATGTTTTGTCCCGTGTCCCTCATTAGATTAGAATAGATTGGAGGAGATTAGATTAGACACACTACTGACCTAACTAGGGGTAAAGTGAACCATACTGGCTGAAGACCACCCAGAACAGATCAAAGCAGAACGAAACGCTCCTAAATATATCTATTTAAATAAAGGTTTTAATTCTGGAAATAGATTTTCCAAATGTTTAAAGTGCTTACATTGCAAGGTAGTCTTTATTGTTACGTCTCATGTACAGGTACATAAGAGTAAAACTATTTTTTAAAGTTTCTTTTCAGATATTGTTGCATTAGTTAAAAATGAACTAGTAGTTACCAAGAATAAAAGACACAAACTTATTAACTTATTACAGATTGACATGATTGAAGTTTTGGATTCAAAGTCAATATAACTAACCCAGAAATGCTATCAGTGGTACTGTGAGATTGGATTTAAGTTAAATTACACTGCTTGATTCGAAGGATGTCTCCTAGATAGGTATACAGTTAACAGGCTAGTAGTAAAAACAACATTATGGTGGGTGTGAGAGAATTTGTGAGGAACGTGTGTGTGTGTGTGTGTGTGTGTGTGTGTGTGTGTGTGTGTGTGTGTGTGTGTGTGTGTGTGTGTGTGCAATCAAGCAAGAGAAAAGTGCATATGAGTGTGCATGAGACAGAGGAAAGGAATGAAGGAGGGAGGGAGGGGAGAGAAAGAGAGAGTGTGCGTAATACATCAAGTTTGTGCGTGCAAGCTGATGCGGTGTGACCTGCATGTGTGTGTGTGTGTGTGTGTGTGTGTGTGTGTGTGTGTGTGTGTGTTTGTGTGTGTGTGTGTGTGTGTGTGTCTAACACACAGCACCATGCTCTTGTGATCACAGCCCTCTCCTGCTCTGTTCCTCCGTCTCTTGTTTATTGGAGAATAACTTGCCCTCGGCAGGGCGGATTATTGCAGAATAACTGTCTCTTTGTTGCCGTTTAATTCCCTCCATGACCGTGACCATGTGCGACTCTCGCAAGTTTGATACCTGCCCCGTAGCAACTATTTAAAGGGGGCCGCCAGCCCTAGCGACCAAGTCCCCTGGCCCTTCGACTCGTGCACCCCCTCCCTCGTCCCTGAAGCCCAATCCCCGGGGGCGGGCTGGTAATCCCCCCACCTAACCCCAGGGGGCCTTCTTATTGGACCAGGGCTTTCCCTGTGGGGCGCCTTATTGGATGAGAGCTTTCTCAGTGGCGGGGTCTCATGACTAAGCCCAGGCCAATGGGGTGTCCATGATGAGGCTTGGCCTGTGTCTGTGTGTGTATGTACGTCTGTGTGGGGTAGCGGCCCGCTCATTTTGCCCTTACCACTAAAGCCCAAAGGGGGCTTAAGCGCATGCTGGACAAAAGAGAAACTCATTGAGGGCCAAAAGGGATACGAGACCATTCATTCATAACTTAAATAATGATGTCTGGACAAGATCACAGCGTCGGCCGCTCAGGGCCTCCAGGAAAGGTAATGGGGTCAATTCAGAACTGTAACTATACGCCGTGTCCCAAACTACTAAGACCATAAACAATTACCCTCTTGGGATTCAATAATTTAATCAATCAATGGATTGATAAGGCACCTTCTTTCAGAGTGGACCTCAAAGGCTTCTATAGATATGAAAGGGAGAAAAAAAGAAATGTGAGAACCAGTCCAAAACACCCACCTGAAGAAGAAGAAAAATCCAGGTTTCCATAAAAGCGGTCCTGACATCTGTGCAGGGATGTTAAAGCCAGTAATAGCACCGTGCAATGGGGGCCTGCGAGCGGCGCACAAAACAGCAGGGATTCTCAAATTGTTAGGTCAGCGTCTTTTATGGGGCCGCACATGATTACAGGATGGAGTAAAGTGTATAATCTGTCAGAATGACTGTATCTGCTTGTTGAGTTGGCGGGACGGATTCTCTGATCTGACCGTGCTTTCCCGTGTCACACGTCTGTCTGGGTCCACGGCATTTCCACATACCTGAGATCAGGCCTCACACTCACCCGTGGACTGGGGAAAGTGTCATGTGGGCAGACGGCACATAGCAAAATGTACATTTTCAATACAGTAAGTACATTTTTACACTGTTATAGCCAAATTAACACTGAGGATTTTGATGTGTATAACATAATGAGTCATAACCATCATGTCTCGTCTGTTCTGGAGAGGACCTCTAGTGACTTCAGAGAGCAGCTTGCAAACATGGGTAGTTAAAAAAACAAATAATCACAGGGCACTTCATGTAGGTCAGACTCTTCACAACAAATCGTCTCAAAATTAATGGGAATGTGGTGTCGAGTGACGTCTACGGGATGTTGTCACATCAAGACTGCAACTTTCCCGTTTCACTTTGTTAACATTCTTTGCAGTTACGTAATGAAGAAGGATTCCAGAAGCGTTAGACAGTAGACACCAAAAACAACATGATGTATTCTCATCTTTGATTTGCATTATCTGCGTAGCATGGACGCAGGTAGCTAGCGGGTCACTGAGATGTGTCATTGATATCGGCTCATAGACCCTGAGAGCCCTAAAATCCAGGCACGAACCATTATTGGGGCTTCTAATACATTGGTGTGGTCGGTTTACTGTCACGGCATGCCGTCAAGGCTGAGGTCTAACATTTGGACAAGTGGGATGTACAAAGGTCACTGGCAGAAAAGAAAGAGAGAGAGAGAGAGAGAGAGAGAGAGGGGCGCATAGTATGTGGGCAACCTGCAAAAGACATCACACGGGCAGTATAGTTGACAGAGAAAACACTGTTGTTGGAGATGCACAAGGGGATGAGAAGAATATCTTTTTACTCCCTGTGGAATCACTGCTTTGTTGCCCCATGGCCTGTGGCGCTGCTCAAACTGTAGAAAGTTGGGCTAAGATTGCTAAAGCTTGAATGGAAGCAATTTGTAAGAAGGTATCTCTGACATTAGGCGACTATTTACAAAAAGACATAAATGAATACCAACTTCTAGACCTGGGAATCACAGAAGAGGTTATACTCCTATAACTTTATGCAAAAAATATGCAGACATCAGAGACATAAGTGTCACTTTATATGATAAAAGGATAATTTTGCAGTGGGTACATCAACTCTTAATTTCTCACATAGCGGGCAACAATGCTGGTCTGCAGCCTTCTTGATTAAAAACTAGTACCTGATATCCATTTCCCTGTCTCTATCTCTTTTAGTCTTATTCCCTTTTTGCTCCTCGACTTGTTCCCATGTACTGTACCCTTAGCCTCAGAGAGGGCGGTAATCTATCTAGCACTTACATTTTACTACCATTACTTCTCATCTTTTTTTTCAAGTTCTGGACGTAAAAGTATTTTCTAGGTTGACAGGTATATGGCAGGCGATGACGAGGTAAATTATGTCTGGCTGTCTCTAATGCCACCCCTCTCTATGATGCACAGCTTCTGGTCCCACCTTCAAGTCTAGCAATTCAGATGTATGAACGACTAGGCTGTCCGACATGCCGCAAAAAAATAGTTCTCAAGAACTGTGCAGAAGCCTTAGCAACCACGAGTAAAATGTCTCAAACTTAAGACGTGTTACATGTACTTGCCGCTTGAGAATGAGCTATAGTTTCTGAGCTGACGTGGACTCCAGCAGGTTAGGCAGCTATGTTTTGGGGTAGGCAGACTGGCGGCCTGGGGGAAAGCGGGGACTTAACGATTGTTATGAAGGGACTGCCGGCTGTGTGACACAGGGTGTAAGTCCCGAGTTAAGCTTGTCTGGTCTCACTACAGGAGTCAGGGTGGCTCTGGGGGCCACACACACACACACACACACACAGACACACACACAGTGAGGAGCAATTAATGAATTGGCAGACTTTAACAACAAAAAAAAGACAAGAAGCTAAGGGCATTCTCTCTCAATGTGGGGACAGCTTAAGAAAAAGCGGTGTGTGTGTATTTCGTTTTTGTTAAACAGAAAGGAGTTGGTGGCTCTTGTGCGGGTAAGTCTGTGCACTAAACAGCAGCCTGGGGACGCGCTACGCCCTGCTGTCAAAAGCTTGCAGACAGGTAGAGAAAAGGAGTCCCACTGGGGTTTTCAGGCCCTAAAACAAACAGCAGACAGAGGAGAGCCATGCAACTCTGCAGGCCGTGGGCTCCACCGAGGTTCACTGTAGGAGCAGTGGGTGGCTTTGGATGGGGAGAGGAGGAGGGCTGAGGGTGCCCTCAGTGATGGCGATGTCAGTGGAAAGGGACCGACGGCCAACAATGACTACCCTCAAAACATCAGACACACATGCATGCACACACTTTCGCAAAAGGTTTCACAAGGGTTCGCACCAAAAACAATACCGCCACAATTTGTATTACAGAGCGACCTCCCCAATGCACACATTTAACCCCTGTTCTTTTCAGTGTCAGAAATGCAAGGAATTCAACCCTCTGTCCATTGGATGTTTAAAAGGAGGGTCCTTTTTTTAATGGAATGGTGGGTGGGGGTGGGGGGGGGGGGTCTTGGGAGTCAGGAGCAACGCTCAGGGTTTACTTTCTTTGATGCCCCCCCGCCCTGTTTAGCCATGGGCGAAGGCGAGCGTGAAGAAGAAGTCGGGGCACTGCTATGCCGAAGGCGCCACTTGTGTGGGGACCCCCCCCCATCCCACACTCACCCCACCCACCCCTACTCTGTACGACTGATCAGAAGGCTCTTTGTGGCCCCCAAGATGAAAAAGACACAGAATTAATTGCGACGGTGGAGGAGGAGGAAAAAAAAGAAATGTGTTAAATGAAATTAAAATCAAAGCTACAAATGAATGGCTGAATGGATGCCTGGGCTGCCCCCAGCCCCCACCACCAGTTCCACCGTCCAACCCCAAACCAGGAGGAACCCCAGAGTAAAATGTCGAAGTGTTTTGACTTGCAACACTTAAAAGAGGGGTCAACAAACAGACAGTGATCTTTCTGTCAGTCATTAAAAGAAAGGCCCACAGCTTCTTGTTTCAATCAGATTCATTGCTGCTAGATTAATGAACCATGATTGTTGAATCGAAAGTGATGGAACTATTGAGATTTTCTTCTGTCAACCAGATGGTTCTTGGCTAAAACTACAATATGGACCTTTTCTTAATGAATACAATGTTATTTTAACTCACCGGCATGGTAGAGCATGACTAGGGGCTTGAATCCTTGGCAGTGCCTCCAGCTTGACTGAGCATTACAATGAGCACAATTGGACGTGTTAGCGGGAGGGAGGCCGATCTCTGTCACTGCACTAGCAACTACTACTAGGTTGGTCAGGACGCTTGTTCAGTGGGAAGCTGAATTAGGAGGGAATGTGTGTCCTTCCACATGTGTCATGCCCTCCTGGTGAAACTCATCACCGTCAGGTGAAAATAAGCAGCTGGCGAGGCGACTTCACGCGTATTTGAATGGACACATGCTCGTCTACACCCTCCCTAATGAACCACCCAGTAGTCAGCAGCGACAAGGGACCACAGGACATCACGTTACAGTACAATATGTTAATACAATATAACTTGCACAACCTGCAGTGGTTGAAGGTGGTCTCCCTATTCTTCCCTCGAGAAATATCGAAACTGGGGTGAGGTAGGACCACCTACTGGTTGAAAAGGTCAAACCACTGGATTTGACACTAGATGCGCTGCCGCCATCTTTATTGCGTTTCGGACATCGTTGTAATTACCTCTCTCTGTTGGGAGAGGGCGACAGCAACCATGAAGAGATTGCAACTTTAACCGATGGTCACCAAATCCAAGAAAAGATAGAACACACCACAGAGGCCTGGGTCTGATTCCCTTTAAAGATGCCTCTGGCTCGGTTGGGCGTTCTATTAAACACGAGTGGCAGTGTTCAAGGGTGGAAACCTGGCAGGGGATTGTGTACCAGCGACTCCTACTGGTTCAGCATCTGGGGAAGAACCACAGCGCGCATTATGCTCTCCCACTGGAACTCCTCACAGCCGACTCCATATGCATTGGAGGAGGAATGTGCTTGTCTACAGCCCAGAACAACAGTGGTGGTTGCCAGTGACAGGGACCGCAGTACACATGAGGGGGATAGGCAAAGCAATGACTGAAGTAGGTAATTATAACAGAAAAATAACAGTGTAGACGATTAATATGAGATATCCAATTCAACGAATGCATACAAGTAGATTTAGACTGGACAAAAGAGTTCTGGTGGGATGGCTGTGATAACATGTGTTTTTAATGGCACCTGTCTTTTTAAACATCTGTGATCATGCTGGAAGCTGAATAAACATAACATAACTGCCCTCTTCCCCTGACCTTTTTCTTTTGCTCTGTCGTTTACAATTGTACATCATCTGCACTTGTGTAACTGGGTAAAAACCTGTTTGGCTACAGCTCTCTACCTCTCCCATCCCTCCCCCTCTCTCTCTCCATCTCCCTCTGTCCTCTATTCCTCTCTCCATAAAAATAAAAAACAACCCACCCCGTGCTTTGTCCCGTAAACATCTCCAAAAAACGTCCGCCTCTATTTTCTGCCAACAACGTGGATGTGACAAATCATTCCTGGAAGATTTTTGTGGTCGTTCTCTCCTCTCTGATCCTGCTGGCGTACGGCTGCGGCAGCAGCTGTTTTCGCTGGCTGTTGTTTGGAGGCTGCAGGTGTAACTGTGTCTGTGTTTATGATGTTTTGGCTCGTGTGATTCCCTGAATCAAAGCAAGGTGCGGTTTCTCTGCTAATGCACGAGGGCTGAGGTCGATGCTGGTAGCCAGCATAGGGTATGAAGTGTGTGTGCGTGTGTGTGTGTGTGTGTGTGTGTGTGTGTGTGTGTGTGTGTGTGTGTGTGTGTGTGTGTGTGTGTGTGTGTGTGTGTGTGTGTGTGTGTGTGTGTGTGTGTGTGTGTCTCTAGCTGATGATGGTGGCACGCCTGGATAGGAAAATGTGTTGTGCGCAAAGGGATTATCAGGGAAAGAGGATGGCTTGTTTTTGCATGCATGGTCTGGTTGGATTTGTATGTGTGTGTGTGTGTGTGTGTGTGTGTGTGTGTGTGTGTGCACGCGCATGCAAGCATAGGCCAAGTAACACACTTACGGTAGAGACCACAAGTGAAAACAATGTCAAACAGTGCACCCTCATCTACCACCGCCACCAATCTGTACGACTGCCCACTCCCTACCTGGTATGTACCTCTCAGCTGATTATCAGATGGAAACACACAATGGGGAGTGTCTGTGTGTGCATGTGCCTGCGTGCATGCTTATGCAAGGACAGTCCTGAAAACTACATACATTAGGATGCTCAGCATTAGAACAAGTAAGTCAAGCAAAGGATTCACGACAGAGTTAACGTAGGCTACTTCTGAAGTTAAGAGGTTTCCATACAGTTTAGCTTTGGGATGAGAGCCGTTGGATGCTTCAAATATCTGTCTCAGAACCGTGTTTCTCTGTTGAAAATACAACACCGGGGGACGGGACGGGGACATCGAGGACACATTATCTAGGTCTTAACGCGTCAACGTCTTGTAACCACGTCAATTTTCCTCGCCCCCCTCGTGTCCTGTTCTCTCAGCCTACCTGTTTCCACTTCCACTCTCCCTTTCTCTCTCCCCGTCTCTCCCACCCTGCCTCTGCCTTTATTTCTCTCTCTCTCTCCCTCCCTATCTTTCTCTCCGTCTCTATCCTACCTGGTTCAAATTTCCATGTCATTTGGGAGCAGGAAGCTGTTTTGTGTCCAGCCCTGCGTTGTGTCAGGGTGTTGTAATTGGCCCAGGTAAAGCTGGGAATTACAGCCGTCCTGTCAGGCATGTATCAGGTTTAAGCCCTGGCTTTCAGAGACAGGAATTCTCAGGGAGGCCCCCTAACTTTGTGAATGTCTACCAGCACTTAACACTGGCTGGTTTAAATGCATGTACACCTGTTCATGTGTGCATACGCATAGCATGTGTTTGCAAACTATGCACATTCACACAAAGACAAATATACCTCATACATATGGTACATATACACATGTGCATGCAAGCTTAAGTATTACATATTACATACTGTAAACGCATGCATACACACATGCATACACACAGACACAACCACGCACATGCACAGAAGAAGCAGATACCATATGCATGCACAAACACTGTGTTGTTGAGTACATGCCCAAGAACACAGTTGTGTGTGTACAACCTCACAAGCAGTGGACTTGCTATATTTTCCGAATGTTCGCCTATTATGAGATGTCCAGAAAAGGGACGCTAGCTTTCATGTGGTTAAATTAACACTGAGGATTGTATACACACAGAGGAATGTTCAAAGAGCGGCTGATGAACCAACCACTGTGTTATTAGGACTTGTCTCTACATTCACCGATGCTGTGTGTCTGATTGGTCTGACAGACAGCCACAGGCGGGGCTTTCTGAAGACACCCTGTGAGGTTTGGTGCTTTGCGAGTTACTATGTGTAACTCTATACAGTTTGTCGGAGTGCAGTGAACTTGGGTGTGTGTGTGTGTGTGTGTGTGTGTGTGTGTGTGTGTGTGTGTGTGTGTGTGTGTGTGTGTGTGTGTGTGTGTGTGCGTGTGCGCGTGTGTGTGTTTCTGTGTGTTAGAGATGTCTAAGTGACTGGAGACAGGACTGGATGGTATATCTAAACGAGTGGGGAAAAAGCCCTTCCACCAACAGCATCTGCCAGGTGTGTCTTCTGGAGCAAGGCTATGAACACAGGTGCTCCAGTCAAGATGTTCCACAATTTAACGACATGAACCCGAGCATCCCTATTCTGGGCAAGTCATAACAGGCGAACATTCAGTGAAAATAGACTCGATAATGTGTCATGAACTTGTAGATCGGCTATTTTCGGTGAAGAGATTTGATGTAGGGCAAAAAAAGGACAGGGTCCCTGTGTATAGAGTATAGATCCCTGTGGGACCCCAGTCAACAAAGTATGTATCAGCAAATGTTAATTTAACTGTGAAAGGGTCAAAGTTGACCCACAACTACTAATAAGAGTAAAAGACGATATCTCCGCTCTCTCTCTCTTTCCTGTCTCTCTAACATCCTATCATCGGCTGACTAAGGTTCATGGCGCTTACTCTGACCTTGCGCTCTGAATATGAGTGCTGAGGGACGTGAACATTAGCTGTCGTGTCAGTGTGCCGTTATTCACTTACCGTTCCACATCCCAGATGCGAAGAGGGGAGAAGTTTTCGCAGCATGCGGTTCCTGTTACAAACGAGCTGTATGCACACACACACACACACACACACACACACACACACACACACACACAGAGAGAGAGAGAGAGAAATGATAAACAGTAAGTATGCTGTAACAGGGAGGATTTACCGCCAAAAGAGTATAAACTCCATATGACAAAAAAAGGATATGGAAACAAGGCAGTCGTTCCCAAGCCCACCAGTGCTGCAGTCTGCATTCTCGTCCCCATTGTGTTAGCATCACTCTCACACACACACACACACACACACACACACACACACACACACACACACACACACACACACACACACACACACACACACACACACACACACACACACACACACACACACACACACACACACACACACACACACACACACACACACACACACACACACACACACTCTCACACTCCCTGGTCTGACACACAACCAATTGTTTCCCACAAGAAGAAAAGGAGAGAAAAACTTAAACACTTGTGATCCTTTGACTGGAGTGACAGGTTGGAATTAGCCGCCAAGGTATGCACTGGTGAATGTGATGCATGGGGAGGCGAGGGCTAGGAGGTGAAAGGAGAGGGGAGGAGCTGTGCGGGAGAGAGGGGTGAGGGTAGTTTGAGGGTCCTGTGTAGAGGGTGGGGCGGTGACCAGGGGAGCGGACCAGCAGGGGGCCATCAGTTGGGCCGGGCCCATATCTCTGGGGCTTAGGCCTCCCTGCTGGGTTGACGGACGGGGGGGAGGACCCACCTTTCACTCAAGAGAGAGAAGGCAACTGACGCATGCCGTCAGCCTGATGGAGAAGCATGGACGTGGACGTTGAGGAACAGAGGAACGCCAAAAAAAAGAGTACCACTGGGCTTTCTCTTGCTCTTGGCTTGTCTCTTGTGTTACCCACATCTAATACTTAAAACATGCAATACATGGAAAGGTGAGGTAAAGCAAAGTAAAGATCCCTGTAGATGAGCAGTTCTAAAAGACCTGATAAAGCACCTACACAGTCAAATTTACAGTTACAAAAGGATAAATTAACACTGAGCATTTTACTGTTTGAGACAACCTTGCATTGCAATATAATTGACCGACAGCCAGTTCTTTTTAAACCTTAATGTAAAAAATGTATAAATATTGATTGTCCTTTTTTAATAGATTTTTATGTTTTACTTATTTTATTCTGTGAAGCGCATTGGGTTGCACCGGCTATGTGCTATCCTATATGAACATTGGCTAGGGAAGGCGGGCCAGACGGCCGGCGGGCAGACCATGGCCACGTCACTATGTCAACATAATCATAAACAAACCACGGCCAGCTACGCCCAAATATGGAGTGTCTAAACTCAATGTGTCGCCATGTCATAAGGTACAAGCAAATCAGTCAGCTCCATACAGTATATGGGCACAAAAGGGGGCATGCCCATATATGGGCATATAGGTGATGACATCAGCGATTTCCATATATTGGGCATAAAAGGGACAAGGACTGACAGCTACAGAGATCCGGTTGTACAGAGCCACCGCTATGCCCATATATGGTCAGGTGTATATATGGGACCAACCGATTTCAAACTTGGCGTGTGCAGCGGCAAGGATTTGAGGGAGTGTGGTGCCCGCCATCGAGTATAGTTCGGATATCCAGTTGTCCAGAACCGCCGATCTAACCGATATGCCCATATATGGGCATTCCAATATATGGGCATAGGAGATACTGATGACATCAGAGATCTCCTTATATGGGCATAAAAGGGACATGGACTGACAGTTACAGACATCTCCATATATGGGCATAAAAGGGACACAGGTAGACAGAAAGAATCAGACATATGGGCACAAAAGGGACACAGACAAGACGAGTACAACTGGTACTCTGACTCGGACTCAGACATAGTGGTCGGATCAACGGTGCGACGTAGGTGTGAGGGCCCCGTAGCGGCCCCAACTCTAAATTTGAGGGCCCTGTAGCAGCCCGGACCTTTAGATAAGTATAAATAAAGTTTGAATGGTATAATTGTATCTGCCAGGCCGAAGGTGTGGCCGAGACTATGATTTTGCCCCTGTCCGAGTGTCCGCCCGTCCGTCTGTCCGTGTGTGTGCGTGGGTCATGTGTGTGTCCGTCCGTCTGTGTACAACTAATCTCGGGCAACGTTGGCCCAAACGACGTGAAACTGTGCACACACACAAACACACACACACACACACACACACACACACACACACCCTGGAGGCCAGAGCAGAACCTCTGCCCCAAATATTATATGTTATAGTGCCACCAGAAGGCCGATTTCTGCACAACAATTTTCTTTATATTAATCCTACAGATTTTGTCACGCAAATCGGTACACAGTGTCTCTATAGTCATGTGATCAAGATGGATCTGTCCGAAGATTGCTTCCAAACTTTGCAGGAGTGGTCCGTTTTGAACAAAATGCCTCAAATCATGAAAACAGTGTCCAAATGGTGTGAAACTTTGCACGCACATTCCCACTAGGCCGAGGAAGAAATGCCACCCATTTCACATTGGTCTATTATAGCACCAACAGGAGGCCGATTTTTGCTAAACTAATTATTTTGTATTACTCCTATAGATTTTGTCCAAGCATCACGCAAATCGGTACACATTATCTCTATAGTCATGTGATCAACACAGATCTGTTTGATTTGTCATATTCCAATCTAATTGGCCAAGATTGGCATCTAAAGTTTACAGGAGTGGCTCGTTTTGAACAAAATGCCTCAAATCATGAACGCAGCGTCCGATTGCAGTGAAACTTCACATGGCCAGTGAGATTTTTGCACAAAAAGAAAGTGCTATTACTCTATTACTGGACTATTTTGTCCAAATATCACGCAAATCGGAACACATTATATCTATAGTCATGTCATCAAGACGGACCTATCCGATTTTACATATTTAATCCTGATTGGCTAATATTGACTTCTACTACTGGCCTGGCAGAGACCTGTGCTCCGAGGAGCAACTTTTTCTAGTTAATTACTGTTACTGGTTATTTTTTATTCTTTTTAAATATAATAGCAAAAATAGCTAAAGTTCTAGAAGGTTGTAGATCAGTTATTGTCACTATTTTTGCATGACACCAGTGTATGACAAAGTATAAAATAGGGCTTAAGTGGTTATCAGACTAATTGATTTAGCTTAAACATTTCGATTTTTTTCAGTGTCAATTTGTTATGTAAAAAAACCTGATTCTGGTTGTTAGATCAGTCGCAACATGTCGCAGCAGGGACCCTGATTTCTTAGTCAACGATTATGACTGCATGGTCTAGTGCAGTAATTGTATGTGTGTGTAAATAAATTAGGGCCGGGACTTTATCGCGTTAATTTCGATCAATTCATTACAGAAAAAATATTGCGTTAAAAAAAATAACGCATTTTAATCGCACCCGTTTTTGCACCGCGGAACGTTTCTCACTGGACGAGTCTCAGACGGACCGATCATACCAGCGCACCAACCGAGGTGGTTCTCACTTCTCAGACAACAACAAAGTAAAATGAATGAAGACGCGCTCGCATAGCGTGCTTGATAATGTTGGATGGTCAAATCAGAATCTGTAATGATGCCCCCCCCTACACACGCATTTGTCCCGTTTGGGGGGGGGGGGTGCACGATGCGGTGCGGGTCACATGCGCGCGATTTTTATCAATAATTAAACTACTATAAAACAACAATAACAACACACCAGCCTCCAATGGTGGAAAAGATCTACAAGCTCACAATGCGTTGCGCTTGTAGATCTGCTATTTTCAAATGGCCAATATAGGGCTTAAGTGGTTGCTGTATTGTTTTGTAATAATAATCGAAATCTACAAAGTAACTAGTAAATAAAGTTTTCAAATAATTGTAGTGGAGTAAAAGTACAATATTTGCCTCTGAGATATAGTGGAGTAGAAGTAAAAGTATTAGAAATTGGAAATACTCGAGTCAAGTGCAAATACCTCAAAATTGTACTTAAGTACAGTTCTTGAGTACATGTACTTAAAGTATGCCAAAATCCATTTTAAACCGATTAAAATGCGATTAATTGCGATTAATTAATTACAAAGCCTCTAATTAATTAGATTTTATTTTTTTTATCGAGTCCCAGCCCTAAAATAAATACATGTATGGGTGGGGGTGTGTTATGTGTTGGCACGCATATGAATGCATGTAAACAAGCAGCAGAGTGGTTTACATTCTGTGTCCGTCAATAGCCTGAGAACTCGTTTTTTTTACTACCAAGGTATAATACTGAGCATTTTAGGATGAAATACCTTCCATAAGGTATTTCATTGAGGAAGCTGTCCAACAGTGGAACTGTTCAGTACTGTGCAGTGTGACGGCGGCTGTCCACTCTGTTACTTCTTTAGTTTTCTATTTTAAACTGTATATTCTGCACTGGTTGTGACAGCACGAATTTCCCCTTTTGGGAATCAATCAATCCCCAGGATTCGTCAGTGTAGCAGCCAGCGCGCATGCAGAAGCTATGGCTACAGGGGAGCGTACACACAATCCTCAATTAATTTAACACTGTGTACGAGTGTAACCAAATAAACCCGTAAGGGTGGACCCCTAAAGCGCAATACATACTTCCTTCCGACATTAGGGTTCGGACAGGCTTACCAAACTACATTTTAGAGAGTCAGGACATCTGGGGGTGCACAGGTTCTAGGGTTGGGATCCTTTCGGATTCGAACGATTCCGGTTCCTTAACGATTCTCTCTTAACGGTCCGATTCCTTAACGGTCCCATTTAACGATTATAGGGGGTTCCAAATGGACCCTGACAGGTCTGTAACTCTGAGAGTGTACAAAACACTGTCAGAGTTATGGTGGTCCAGCCTGGGCCACAGCGTGGCGGTCCAGGCACCCTAGGCTGCAATGCCAGCCTGACAGCGTGGCACAGGTTCGAGTCCCGATCCCGACAACCTTTGCTGCGTGTCACTCCCCATCTCTCACCCTGTTTCCTGTCAGTCTACTGTAGTATCAATAAAGGCTATATATAAATAATAATAAATAATTTAAAAAAAAGAGTTATGGAGATCCTTGAAATTTTTAAGTTTGAGAACCACCGGTATCCTCCTATAATTCTACAAAGCCGCGACGGGACGCGGGATAACCCCACGTTTGCAACTACTTTCGCCTGCGCAGTTCACCGGGTATGGACTAGTTATTGTAATTGTATAGCAGACGTGAAGTCCACATGCCAGCTCTGACAGGGTGATAAGAGCAAGCGTTCCAGAAACGGTTCAAAATGTGATGGAACCGATTCCGGTTCCTCAATGTTGGATCCAGTTCCTCCAATTCTTCCGGTTCCGGATCCCAACCCTAACGGGTTCCGAGTAAAAGTACTGAGACCGCCTAATCCGATGTTCCGAATGATATGAATTTGCTGTTATATCACCCCCCTTTCCGAAGAAAAGTTTGGATGCCGGAAGGAGTATGGACCACGCTTAACTCTTTAACTGCCAGAGTGTATACATTAAAAACGTACCCACTGCCAGAGATTTTTCGATGTTCTTACCTTTTCAAGTAGTCACAGAATATTTATCTCCAGTATGATCGATCCCCTGATGGTTGCTAATCACAAAGGGTTTCACTGTGCTTCCGCAAAGAAAAAATGGCACCGCAACCTCCCGTTTGCTTTTATATGCCTTTGAAAATAGCATGTCTCGGCCAAAAATACATACTAAAAAAAATAAGTACACAGGAGCCGAGATACAGCATTTTTAAGTAATAAGTTAACCAGGAAGTGAATGGAGCAGTAATCGCGTTATCTCTGGTTCTGTGTGAAAAAACAAAAAAACTCATCCAAACTCGTCGTTGGCAGACTGAGCCATAGAATTCGACGTGTTAACTCGTCCATGGTAGGCAATGAGTTAAGGGTCCATTAGGGATCAAATACCAGGTCCCATTAGGGACCAAATACCAGGTCCCATTAGGGACCAAATACCAGGTCCCATTAGGGATCAAATACAAGGTCGACAGGATAGCATGGTAAGAGAGAGGGTGACAAGTGGAACGACTCTGGTTGACATGAAGAGAGGGCACTAGGGTTGGAGTGGGGTGACAAGGGTTGGTGATGGGGGGGTGTCAGGATGGGACATTGGGGTTGGATGATGACGAGGGTGAGTGCCAGGGTGGAGCGTACTGTAGGGGGGGGTGGGGGGTTGTGGGAAGGTGGGGCAATGTCATCCAAAAGCCGAGGCGCGGACAGAGGCAGCTGTCAGGCCCGTTGGCAGGCCCCCAGTAATTAGTGTTGGGTAAACTCATTTACGGGCCCCAATCGGGTCGGAGCGGGCCCCCGCGGGCGAATATGCGTGGCGGGCGACCCCCTGACCCCTGTGCTGACACGGGATACAATAGAGGTTACGGTCACACTCGCTCGCCCGGACCCTATTACTCTCCATTACTCACATTACTCACTCCTCACTGGGCCCTGGCAGAGGGGAGGTGGTGGGAGGCAGAGGGGAGGTGAGGAGGCAGGAGGGAGGCAAAGGGTGAGACAGGCGGGAGGTGAGGAGGAGGCGCTGGGGGAAGACAGGACCATACAATGAATTAAATGAATAAATTAATTCCTTTCCCTTTCTCCCTCCTCTCCTCTCTTGCTCCCTCCCTCACCCCTCTGTGAGTGTTGTGAAGAGCCCTGATCTGGGGTCAGAGCTCTCACTGATATTATAGCTGCCAAGGTCAGAGCCTCTTTCTCGCCTAATGTGGGGCAGTGCCCTCCGTAAACACACACGCACATGCACACACACACACACACACACACACACACGCGCACACGCACACACACACACACACACACACACACACACACACACACACACACACACACACACACACTCATGAACAGAGGTATACAGGAACACAGACACACACACACACACACACTCTCACACACACACAGTATGCTACATGTTTAATGCAACACAACAATACTACAAAACAAGCATAGACACACACACAACCTATCCTCCTGCCCCCCCCCCCCCTAGCCTAGTCTCTCCTCTCCTCCCTCACTCCTCCTCATCATTAGCAGCATGCTGGGCCTCTGTTGGTGCGTTTGGGTAACCTCATCAGCTGCTTGGATTATCTAAGGACCTGTGTGGCAGGGTCACATAAACTCACTCAGCCCCCACTGGGAGCACACACGCACACACACACACACACACACACACACACACACACACACACACACACACACACACACACACACGCACGCACAAACCTACACATGGGCACAGATACAAAACACATGCAACAGAAACAAATGTATTAAACATGTAATGAAACATGTATAAATAAGTGCAATTATTTTATCGCACGCACTCACACAGCAAACTCTCTCACAATCATGCACAAATGCATTCTCTCGTTAATACAAGCAAAGGCACAGGCCAAGTGCGCTCAGAATAACACGTGCACACGCTCACACACACAGAGTGCGAGAGCCCCTGCTGGGAGTTTAGACCAACAGTACCAACATTGTTAGCTCCAAATCAACACACTGACCGCACAGGACGCACCACGCTTTCCCAAGACCACCGCCAACATGCCTGCCTGTGTCCCAGCCCATCCCGCATTCAGCTCTGAACTCACACACCACAAAGACAGGAGGCTTCACTGCCAGCGTCCTCAACAAAGCACATTAATTCCTCAACGTCCATTCATAAGAACCGAGGGGAAAAAATATATATATATGGCACTTACAATACTATATGTTGTTGCGTTGCATTGTGCCTAACCTTTAGCACTAGACTAACCTGTTTGGGTATCAAATTCTGCTGTTTACATTTCAGGCTTTAGGCACTTAGCTGATAAACTTATGGCCCAGAGTAATTATATAATTTAAGTTAAATTATTACAAATGAAAAATCTATGTAAGCGCTAGGACATTTGACCACTTAAATCCTATATACTTTGTTCACCGAGGTCCTCCAGGGATCTCTCCTTGGCCCCCTATTGTTTTCCCTCTGAAAACATGCCCCCCCATCGGCAAAAATAGCCGATGTACAAGCAACACGTTGTGAGCTTGTAGATCTGCTGAATGATCTCGCTGAATGTTCGCCCCCAGAATAGGGACGTTAGGGTTCTAACCCTAACCACTGACCACTGCTCAACTCAAATTAACAGTATACGTTTGTTTCTGCCAATGACACATTTACAAGGCAATAATGGATTTGACATCAAAACAAGAGTCAGCTCAAAGTTTCTGATTATAGGTCTTTATTGGACTTCTTAAACCCAGAAACACCAGCGACAGAGGTTTTAGCTCACTATCCCATTACTGTCACCTCCAACTCTAACTATATCCGGTTGTGGTTCAATGTTTTTTGCTTTTTAAAAGGACAGTCCACTCACATTCTATTTTTTGTTTTGTCATTCATTAAAACAGACAGTAGGAAAGCAAATGAAGAGAGGTGGCACACAAGGAAGGAGGTTCAGGTAGGACCTGATCCTAGATAATAAACGGTATGCAGGATCGAAATGTGTGTCTACTGTCTAAACAACTTAAAGGGATACTTCACTTTCGGGCCGGGGAAACATTTAAAAAATATATTAAAAATAAATGAAAAAAGTTATGGAAAATTCATGGCCCCCTCACGCATTAGTAGGACACTCTAATGCGTGAGGGGGCCATGAATTTTCCATAACTTTTTTCATTTATTTTTAATATATTTTTTAAATGTTTCCCCGGCCCTAAAGTGAAGTATCCCTTTAAACCCAATATACGTTGTTGATCAGGATCTCCCCTGGCGCTCTATAGTTGGCACCCCTCTTTTTTCCCGCTACACCTAATCTTTTCGCCGGAAATAGCAGAACTACAAGCTTATAGATCTGTAGGGACGCTAGGGTTCATGTGGTTAATCACTGTGCCAACGACAAGAACACATTTCATTCAGTTGGCAGGGCTCTAGACTGTGAGTGAAATTGCTGAATATAATTATAATTCAATAATTACAATTATTTGGCTGTGTAACTTTGCACCATAAAATTGTCATGTTCATAAGTGTTGCTGTGTTTTGATTGCACCCAAACAATCCACGGTTAAACAATCCCTGCACCATTAGAATTAAATATAGCCCTGAATCCGGGTGTGTTGTCTCTCATGTCTTATGTACTAGTACACAAGAGTGAAGTTTTTTGGGATTTGGCTCCTCGACATTGTAGATAGTCTTGCATAGCCAGGCGCTCAAAGATCTCAGCCTACTGATATGTCTGACCATTATTAGAGGAAATAAGCCTCTGTCTGTCATCATTTACAGGGGGAGTTAAGTCACAGCACAGAACTCAATGAAATCAATCAACGACTAGTAGGGGTGTGCCACTAATTTCACGATACGATACATGATATTGGGCTCACGATATCGATACGGTACGATATATGGCACTTTTTTATTATGAAAATATATGGAGGGGAAAAAAGCTTATGAAAATATATGAGGGGGAAGCAAATGCAAACAAATACTTCTGTTTTTGCATTATTATTATTGCAAAAAATAAAGAGTAAAAAAAGAAAAGAGTAAAAAAAAGTTAAAAAAAACGCCAAAAAAAACGATACATATCGTCATGAAAACGTTATCGCGATATATCGCGGGACGATATATCGGCACACCCCTAACGACTAGCTTTATATATTCAAACAACACAGCTTCCTTTTAAAAGTGGGTCTGCTTGGTGCAAGCATCATTTTCCATGCTCATCATTAAATCGATCGTTTTAAAGTTTCACCTTTGGCATCTGGATAAAACCCATAATATTCCTAAATACAATAGGTTACTTTTTCTTTTGACACTTGAATATCGTCCATGCTAGCATTGATTTCACTGAGTTCCATGCTGTGATGTGCTGTGAGGCGTATTGCCGTATTCACTCCAATAATGGTATTTTATTAAACTCAGAAAAAAACTGAATGCAATGCCTTCCACACTCCACATTACCATACTTCCTCCAACATGCATGGTAAATCTTTGCCATATACTGTATGACATCCCAGCCCCCTGGCAATTAGATCATGTATCAGCAATTTGTAGTGGCCATGAAGACGGATGGATCTATCCTGAATCAGGCTGTTTTCAATGTGTCGTAAATTACTTGATTGTATGGTCCTTGTATGTATTGGTATTTTGTCATGTAGTATATCCCCAAAAAAAAAATTTAGGCTGATCTGTCATAGTAACAATAATAATAATGCTAATTATAATATGGCTGCACACAGGCAATTCCATTCACTCTTCATAAACAAATTCCTATTTTGATGTGTTGTATGAATTTAATCATTGATAAAACGGGTCTTATCAACTGTCAAAAATCTGGGACAATATGACATACAGTATGCAAAAAAGGAAGAAACTGAGAAAAAATAATTATGTGAATTAACCCAGCAACCTTCTTAAAAACTTAGTGGCACAAATGCCATCGGTAGAAAATGTTAGTCTGGAGCCCTGGTTGGGGTTCCTATGTGCCGAGCGCAATTTACAGCAGATAGCTTTCCATTTGCCAAATGTCAAAACTTGACATAGCTGTCCAATACCACGTGGTACAAACATACCAGCCTAATTCATTTAAGGGAGGTGTGATTTACATAATAAACACATGACATATTTTTTAAATAAATTCTCAATAATTCTAATACCCCCCAATTATTATTATTATTTATTGTTTTATCTTCAAATTGCCAGAGTTTGGGACTTTGGGCTTGTGTGTGTGCAACAAATGACTTTCACAATGGTCTGTGCACAGACGTCAATGGCAGGCCTCGACTTCAGGCGGAATTAAGGAATTCCATACAACTCTCCCAGTCTCCCTATTAAGTGGGAATAATAGAAAACACGCACCACACAAACACAAAAAACCTAAGTCACTATTTATCTGTGACTCTGCCCTGGGGCCAATTACAGATGAATGGCAGGGAGCAGCCCCATATCCAAGCTCTGGGAATGTTAGAGGGCATTGGCTCTGGACTGCAGGGGCAGTTTAGCAATGCACCCTCCTAGTTAGCCCTCCATACCCCCCAAACTCTGAGTCCCCCCCTAAGTCCCACCTCTCCCCCTTCAAACCCTCTTTTCTCTCCCTCCCTCCAGTCCGAAAGAGAGGTTGTTAATTTGTTGCGCTTGACCCCGGGCTTTGTGTCTGTCGTGTATCTAGTTTGTAAAAAAGAGGCTTTTATCTCCTTTCTAAATATGTCTGAGCTCAGACCGACTACGGTGCTTTTATATCGGTCGGGGGGGTCGGGTGGGGGGCTGACCCCCACTGACACACACATACACACACACACACACACATAATATGTACACACATTCTGGGTGTTTTTCCTTCCTTACTGATCTGCATGGACACCCACATGCACCCGCACACACACACACGCACACGCACACACAAACAGAGTCCGGGCCCTCACAAATCCAGTCCTCCCATCCTCATCCACACCCCTCCCCACCCCCTTCTGGCCCTTTTGGCTTCTGTTTGTGTGCCCCCTCTGTCTGAGGTCACCAGGACAGCACTGGGGACATTCCACACACACACACACACACACACACACACACACACACACACACACACACACACACACACACACACACACACACACACACACACACACACACACACACACACACACACACACACACACACGCACACGCACACGCACACACACGCACATAGGCCCTCTGCTCTGCTCAGCCGCCTGGAATGCATTGGGACAGAACACAACGGTCCAACTCGGAGGAAAGATCCGTGCCATGGACGGATAGCCAAACCCAGCCACAACATATACTGCTAGAACAGTCAAAGTGAGGACACCATTAGTAGCCGAGTCAAGTGTCTCGTTTCATGTCAATGTTGAATCCCAGTTACTGTATGTGGTGTTCTGGGCCGAAAGTACAATTCAAGGTGATCGTGAATCTATCCCTAACCCATTCCCCTGCCATCTAAACCTACCGTATCTACATTTTATGATTTATGGAAAATGGTATTTTGTTCAGCTCCTGCGGGGAACATCACGAGGAGGACATGCATTTATTTTCCATTGCGTGGCACAGTCGTACGACTAAGTGATCCCCGTGTTTTCATTGGAAACTACAGTACATAATACTCAGTGGTGTGTTCTAGTTTTTTTTTGAAGGTATACTATGATTATTCCCTGCCTCCCACACGCACGGCATGCGCGCGTCTATAATTAATTAAATGTAAAAAAAATTGTTGGTGTTGCATTATAATCTTCTGCATTCAAACAGGCACTCTTGAAATCAAGTAGATGCATTGGACATTTATTGTACAAGGTATAACACTTTTACACCAATTCTGTGAGACGGCTTATCTATCGGTCCGATATGTTTCTATAGCTGAGTTGGGAGGTGGGGTGGTGGGGGGGGGGGGGGTTGGCCTGGAGTTTAACAGACAAGTTTTAAATTGGGATTCACTAGGTGCAGTGGTTCACTGATCAGAGACTTGTCTGTGTATGTATGTCTCCCTCTCTCTCTTTCCCTCTCTCTCTCTCTCCCCGTCTCTCTCCCTCTCTGGCATTGTGATGGGAATGACGCTCATTAGGGCAATGTGCTCTATGAATAACCGCGACCGATATGTATCACACACTCCCACGCTGTTAGCTTTTGCTAACATTGTTTGCATCTGCTGGTGGTCTGGATTTAAAACATGCCTGAGCTATTTAAACTTTTACAAAGAAAAAATGCACACAACATGCCATATGAAAAGTGGAAATTATTTGGCTGCTGTTAATGACCAATTTCTTTTCTAGTCTTGTCTTAATTTATTGGTTTATGAACATCAAAGAAAATAGTTTCTATAAATGCCCTCTTCTTTCCCTCATGTTACAAAACATTGAATTATTCACCAAAACACTTCCAAGATGTGAAAAAAATGAATTAGTCATTAAAGTGAAAATGTGTTGTTTCAACAGCCAGTATGTATTGTAGATACTCAGTAGATTACAACAGAAACAGAAAGGAGCTCTCCAGGTCTTCAACAATGAGGCTCTATTTGAGGGCTGACAGTAATAAAGTTAGGTCTATTTGTGCATGTATCAGGCCTGTACTGGTATTACAGAGCTCTAGAGCTGTGGTTTTTGTAAAAACTAAATACATGATACATATTTCCTGGTACACCTGAGACCAAGGGAACACCTGCATGAGGCTGGAACGTAATGAGAGGTCTTCATGGCGCGTGCGTGCGTGCGCGTTAATGAATGTCCATATATTTTCATCCTCTCTGCATCCATGTTGTGTGTGCTGCATGTGTCTGAGCCGAGGTCTCTTCTACGTGTGCTTGTGCACGCGCACATGTGCGAGCCGAGGTGGAGCGAGGCATGTCTGCAAGGTAGTGCATTCGTCGTACAGAGAATGTCTGTCTGCAATGCGGTATGTGTGTATGGACGAGCCTGCAATGTGCATGTGCGTACCAGTACAGTCTGTACAGTCGACAGGTCAATTTGGTTCCATTTGCACATTCTCTGGGTTAAATTAACACTACAGATTTTTACTGGGTACTGTGTACATAGAATGAAGAATGCAGGGGTGTGCGTATGTATGTGTGCGTAATGAGCAGGTTTAGAGGGAGTTGTGATTATTCTCACCTCCTGCGGTGTGGGTCCCCCAGCTCTGTGGGCTTCAGGGAAAGCGCCCTGTATTTAGCGTGTGGGAACGCACATTCTGCCCCCTTATCGCCCGCATTGTTGCAGCCTCTCTCCCCCCCCTTTTTTAACTAATTGAATTCTTGACTCCTGAGCCATTGGACCGGCCCAAGAGAGAGAGAGAGAGAGAGAGAGAGACAGAAAGAGAGAAAGAAAGATAGACAGAGAAAGAGAGGGAGAGGCCAAAGAGAAAAGACGTGAGTTTCAGGGGGGGGTTTGTAGCTGAGTGGAGGGCGGGGGGGTTGTAGTGCATAAGGAGGGTGGTGGTGGTGGTGGTGGTGTGTAGTTGCAGAGGTGTGTGTGTGTGTGTGTGTGCGTGCATGCGCGCGTGCGTGTGTGTGTGTGTGTGTGCATGTGCGCCTATGGGGGTGTCACCCTGTACTTTGATATTGGAGGTCATAGGTCACGCTCCCCATCGACAGTGAGAAAGTGGCGATTTGGGGGCTGGTTTATCCAACAGTCATTTTCTCGCCTTTGGAGACTTCACAAAAGCGCTTTTGGAAGCCCTGCAACATCTTTGTAGTTGTGCTTGAGGAATTCTAGACAAAACAAAACCAGCAGAGGAAAAAAAGAAGAAGAGAAAAAAAGGAAGAAAAAAAACAGCCACCCTTTCTCACCTCTCCTCAGGGTAGCTTCTCCCTTCACTGGCTTCTGCAACTCCCTCCACCCCAGACACACCAGCCCCACCCCCCTTTTCTATACTAGTGGTCAGTGTAGCTACCCCCCCCCCCCCCCACTTGGTCCCAGCACCACCCTCCGTACGCCAGCTCCACTGAGGATATCAACTTTAGCTGCTTATAGGCCACTGGTTCCCAACCTTTTCTGGATCAGGGAACACTTGAAAATCTGCAAAGTGTTTTCAGCCCACCCAGATGGGTGGGCCGCATGTATGCATTTTCAGAGCCTGTTTATTTTAATGATCAATCAATCGATTGTGTTGGATCAATGGGACAAACAAAGCGTACTTTAAGTCCCTATTTATTATCGGTATCACAATGAAAACAACATGTTTTTAATATTAAGGTAGGGTAAGTGATATGTTTTTGTTAAGTGCTTGTTCCGTAACCAGAGTCTCCCTGTCTCTCCAGCTCTTTAGTAAACAGAAAATAAATGTTCAAGTCAGATAAAAATTTTATCCAAGCAGGATACATATTAAACAAGTGAAATTGGAAATGATGACAGAAAGAAATGAGCAGACAAACTTCAAACTGGAACACAATAAAAATTAAGCTGATAAATGGGGTGCTCTCGCTGATTGGCTGAAATTGGCAACCCACCGGAAAATGTATTTTCTGTTTATTAAAGAGTTGCCTAAAAAAACCTAATCGCTTACCCTACCTTTAATGTTATATTACCATTCAAATCTTAGTGTAGTGCCAACTATTTGCAATATCCTCATAGCCCACAGGTTGGGAATCGCTGGCTAGGGTGATGTGGGGCAGCAGCAAAGCCAAAGTGGTCCAAAAGAGTTAGGCTTCATAAGTCACACCAACAGTTTGGCTTGGTTTTAAGCCTTTAGGACCGGGAAAGCATCTGTATCATTTTAGATTTATTTGGCTATTAAAAAATAGCAGATATACAAGCTCATAGCGCGGCACAGTAGCTTGTAGATCCGGTATTTTTAAAAAATCGTGAAAATTTGTGAAAATCTTTGAATATATATATTTTTAAAGCAACATTTTTTAACTAAAATCTTTGCTTCTGGGGGGGTCCCTGGAACAAAACAATTTCAGATGGGGATCGGCGGCCAAATACATATCATTTTGGAGGTCCTTGATATGAAAAAGTTTGAGAACCACTGATATAGCAACATACGTTTTTTTCAGAAAACTGTTAGGATTTAGAAGACATTTTGTAGAATCGGCACCTCATGCCTTAATGGGTTCTGGAACGCATAATCCAGGGATCCCCAAAGGTCCATGATGGGGTTCCCCAATTAAATCATTGACACACAGCTAAGCATTTACAGTGTAGATTGGGTTCCAAGAGACAAAAATCGTATCAAAGGGGGGTTCCGTGGCCTAATGCATATCAAACTGGCGCTGTTTGAAATGACAAAGGTTGAGAATGACTGATCTAGACAGAGACAAGTGAAGGCATGGACAAGTGAAGGCATTTTTTTAACCCATTCAATCCGGGAATGCATCTCTGTTATTTTAGATTTCTTTGGCTATTCAAAAACGAGAAAAATGTAAACGAAGGGCATTTTGTCTATCATTTCAGTTTGTTTTAGTTAGTTTTGTAAACACGCAATACAGTTTCAGTTAGTTATCGTAAAAAAAAAAAATCTAGTTTTTATTTAGTTCAGTTAATGAAAAAGATTTTTCAATTTTAGTTTTCGTTATTTCGTTAGTTTTCGTTAAAGGGATACTTCACTTTAGGGCCGGGGACACATTTAAAAAAAATATTAAAAATAAATGAAAAAAGTTATGGAAAATTCATGGCCCCCTCACGCATTAGAGTGTCCTACTAATGTGTGAGGGGGCCATGAATTTTCCATAACTTTTTTCATTTATTTTTAATATTTTTTTTAAATGTGTCCCCGGCCCGAAAGTGAAGTATCCCTTTAACTATAATAACCGTGGTCCCCTGGCACACACTATTTTCAGATGGGGGTCCGCTCGCGGCCAAATAGATATACATTTGGGGGGTCCTTGACACGCAAGCTCGTAGAGAGAAGACAGCCATTAGCTGGACTGAGCGTCCAGACAAGCAACCAGTCAACCATCGGATTCTCTGGTCCATCCAAGGCCCCATGGAGCAGAAGAAACTCTATCAGCCGTGACTCAGTGTGTGTGAGGCGCAGTTAGTTGACCTGGCTGCCGCTGCATCCTGCAGCCAACCAGCTACCAGACACACTTCACCACCTGCCTGGTCTTGTTTGGCTGAGAGCTGGGCCGCACAGGAAACACCTCCAGTCAACTATTAGCCACAACCACCTGCCCCGACTTCCTACTCATTCTCAGTGGTGGAAAGTAACTAAGTACTCAAGTACTGTAATTAAGAACAATTTTGAGGTGTCCGTTTACTTTACTTGAGTATTTCCAATTTCCAATACTTTTACTTCCACTCCACTGCATCTCGGAGGTAATTATTGTACTTTTACTCCACCACAATTATTTTTTAAACTTTAGTTACTAGTTACTTTGTAGATTTTGATTATTATTACAAAAAATTCATTAACCACTTCCTAGCCATACATTTCTGCCTTTTGAAAACAGACGATCTACAAGCTTGTAGATCTGCTATTTTCAAAAGATTGTTATACATTTGAAAACTGGAAATGGGACATTCTGCATAATGAGTAGTATTTTTACTTTTGATGCCAATACTTTTATACTTTTACTCAACTACATTGTAACAGAGTATTTCTACATTGCAGTATTGATACTTTTACTTAACACATTGATTGCCTAGATCGAGTTAACTCGTTTTTACTAGTTCTTAGAATCCATCACTTGATTGCCAAGAACGAGTTAAATATGTACTTTTTTTACATATATATTTTTTTAATTTGACCCAAAGACCAAGGAGATATGATTTTTCGAAGATCTAGACTCCCATCCACTTCCTTGTTAACTTAAAACTTAAACATTCTGTATCTCGGCTCCCGAGTACTTTTTTTTTTCAATGAAAAATCTCTGGCAATAAACTGGAAAAAATCTGAAATAATTCTGGCAGTCAATGTGTTAAGTAAAACATTTGAATACTTTTTCCATCACTGCTAATTCTACCAACGACTGGAACCTCAAACTGCACGGAGGGAGGGGAGAGATAGATGTAAAGAATGAGAGTGAGAGAAAGAGACAGAGGAGAGAGAGAGAGAGAGAGGGGGGGGGGAGAGGGAGTGAGAGAGGGAGAGAGAGAGACAGAGAAAATAAATGCAGGTAGAAACAGAAATAACATATATTAAGACATAATAAGACATCATGACGTGATAGAGAGAGAACAGAGGAAGAGAGAGGAGAGGAGAGGAGAGCAAGCAGGAGGAGACAGTAACCTTGAGTAACCCAATAACCACATACTCCAAATGTACATAATGATCAGTCTGTGAGTTTGTCAGCATCTGGCCCAACCAATAAAATAATTACACTAGAACTAACTAGTGGACTAACTAGTGAAACTAAGCTTTATCTAAATGAAGTAACACTTGACCGGCCACATTTGAAGCCCTGTTATCTCCTGCAGTTAACCTCCTGCAGTGCTGTGTAATATTTCAATAACTCTGTCCGAGATGAGCTACACCTGTGGGCAGATAAAGAAAATGGGATTGAGAAAAGCAATATGAACAGAAGAAAGGCCAAGGCCTAAGCCCACTGATGGGATCAATCTCTTTTCTGCACTGGTGGGGATCTGTCCCATGCTAGCGCCGACATTTCACCGTAGCCACAATAAAGCTTGCTAACAGACCTTGAGATGAATGGAAAATAAAATCGAAGAGATGGTGATGGAAAGAGAGAGAGAGAGAGAGAGAGAGAGTGTGTGTGTGTGTGTGTGTGTGTGTGTGTGAGTGTGAGTGTGAGTGTGAGTGTGTGTGTGTGTGTGTGCGCACGCGAGCGAGCGAGCGAGCGAAGGGGGTTACTTCACTCAACTAAGAAGAAAAAAAGTTAACATTGTCCTCAATGAAACAAATGGATGCCGCTAGCTTTGGTGTACAAAAAGGATTCTTGCTAGCATTGTTCGCCTTGAAGTCAAAGTGAACCAGCAAGCCACAAGTCAGCATTAGCATTCCTCATTGGTTTAGTGGTAACCATTGGCCTGAGAATTGTAGAGAACTTCAAAAGACACACCGACCAGCCTTCCTTTTCAGGGCGACCCGATAGCTGATTGGTTAGGGTGAGTACCTCATGGGCTATAACGCCTAACAGCGAGCCCCTGGTTTGATTCCCGGCTGGCCAGACCCTTTGCTCCCCTACTCTCTCTCTCTCCGTGTTCCCCGTCTCTCTCCACTGTACCTGTCAAAAAAAAGCTAAGAAATGTGGCAGAAGTCAATGTGTTCTTACCAGACCAGAGGTCTATGTCCATCACCTGCTAACATTTAACGTATCTCATCTTAAATCTACCTTGTCTCTCCTTTATCATCTTCTCCTGCAGACAGGGAACAGAACGAGTACAGTGAGGTCCCAGCCACATGCTGGCTACGGTCTGCAACACATGCACTCAAGGATATAAATAATGAAACCTTTACTTACTGACTGTAAGGGATAACTATGACGGTACGGCTGCCACGATTACAAATTTAAGTTGAAGATTAATTGTCACTCAAATAATTGCTATTAACAATTTAACTGTGTTTTTGGCATTTAACATTGGAACATATGAAGCCTTTTATGCTTCATAATCAAAAATTGCACAGGGCAGATATGACAAATAACTGAAATATACAAAGAAATTATTGACATATTTAAAAACGAGATGACGCTAGTTGCTTGTTTCTCTCACAGAACCTGGCGTCTGTGGAAGAAACAAGCAACTAGCGTCATCTCGTTCTGCACGAACGGTAGCGAGTTCGCGACATTCAGTGCATGTTTGAGTATCATGAGACTCCACGATGAGCAGTAGTAGAGAAAAAACTAACTTTGCATCGGTTATAATAGACGATTTTCACTCTTACACGGGCTCCCATTATGCCAACGGAGGGGGTCACCGGTCGCCAGACTGGACGACAGGGGACTCTCTGGAATAACTCAACGTCCCTTTCAATGTTGGTGAGTGATTAGCGACACATCAAAGATAACACTTAAAATGTCCGGATCTCTCCTTTAAGCATGTAGATCTGCTATTTCTGCTAGATCTACTATTTCTGCTTTTTTTATATTTGAAAATGTGTGAAAATCTTTCAACATGCAAATGATGACGATTATGCAAAGATAATTGCGATTATCTCAAATAATTGCAATTAGACAAGTATGTAATAATTGTGACATCATTAATGCTTGTGACCCATCAAACTAGATAACCAATACGTACTGCCTCGCCCCATTATAACTGTTTGAGCTCAACTGGCCATAAATGCCTACTAAGATCCTGACGGGACTGCAGGTCAAGGGGACCAGTGGTTCCCAACTGGGCGTGCTCAGGACCCAAATTGTGACTTCGCCACACAGCCATGAGCCAACGTACCACGGACCACATGTTCCCATATCTAATTTATCCTCCGTCCATGACGCTGTGAGAATGGATTCCAACCCAATATTTCGTCACAGCCCACTGGTTGTTGAACACTACAGTAGACAATTGCTAAGACTGTATTTATAGCCTTAGCAGTGTTGCTGCCGTGAAAAACTACAACTAAGCACAGTGTGACATGTTAGTTTGCACAGACCGTCTGGGTTTGACTCCAAAGATAAGCTGTCAAAAGAAGTTTCTGGTGAAATTATAACACGCAGTGGCAATCATTTAGATGTGTCTAGCATTGGTTAGTACTTGCCCATCATTAAGCTATGAGTATTGTCTGGTGTCTAATCTATAGTCTGCTGTGTGAATGCATGTTCTGAAAGTCCAGTTGCATAACTGTATGTGAGTCCTGCAGTGTAGTATAATAGGGCTTAGGGGTGCAACTATCAAATATCTTAGCAATTATTACATTGATAACCTTTTTTTTGTATGTTTTATTTTTTTTATATTAATGAATCGGCATAACAAATTCTAATTGATTGTTTATAATCAACAAAATCGTTTAGTTCGATTAACCACTTAAGCCCTACTTCAGCCCTATACTGTCATGGTATAACAGTGTCGCTCAAAAACAGCAAAAATAGACGATCTACATGCGCCCAAAGCGTCGCATTATGACACGTTGTGAGCATAGATTAAATATCATTTTTATCAATTAGTGATCATTTTTATAATCGTTTAAAACGATTAGTTTGATTAACTGTTGCACCCCAAACTGGAGTACCTGTCACCACACCAGGTCAAAGTAAATTCCTTGTATGAACCTCTCACTTATATTATGAAGTTTAAGCAATTAAAGGTAGGGTAAGTGATTTGCGTTGGCTAAAATAATTGTTAAATAGCTCTATATTCTGATAGTACTCATTGCTATAGAGTGTTTGTTCAGTATTAGGAGTCTCCTTGTCTCTCCACCTCTTTATTAAACAGAAAATACTTTTTCGTTTCAGTTTCAGTTTCAGTTTCATTTACAATTTTATCCAACCAGGACAGAGAACTCAATCAGGATACAGATTAAACAACTGAAATTGGAAGTGATGACACTAAGAAATGAGCATGCAAAATTGGAACTGGAACACTATACAAATTAAGCTTAAAAATGGGTACTTTCTCCTGATTGGCTGAGATTTTGACACCTACCGAAAAATGTATTTTCTGTTTATTAAAGAGCTGGAGAGACAGGGAGACTCCTGTTACTGAAAAAACACTCTATAGCAATGATTACTATCATAATATAGTATTTTAACCTTTTAACAAAATACTTTTTGTTTTAACCAAAACATATCACTTACCCTACCTTTAAGTTTTCAGATTTTCATTACACCTCTAACACTCTGAAGCTTCCAGTGTTCATACTGACCACCACACACACACACACACACACACACACACACACACACACACACACACACACACACACACACACACACACACACACACACACACACACACACACACACACACACACACACACACACACACACACACACACACACACACACACACACACACACACACACACACACACACCTCTTTAGATTTTTCAAGCGTGAAGCAGAGACAATTACATTTACAACAAAAGGGGTTCTCTCCCCTCTCTCTCTCCTTTTGCTCGCTTCTCACTCCGTCTGTCGCTTCCTCCCTCATTCCTCCCTACGGCACAAGGCATGGTGTGGAGGGCGGCAGCCGCCGTTCACCTCTCTCTACTTACTGTACATAATGTCCAAGTAAAAAAGGTACTTGAGCGTTCTACGTTGTCCTTAAAAACAACAACTGACAAACGTATCTGCCAGGGCACATGGCATGAACAAATGTCTCAGACTATTCAGAGACTATGCCTCAAAGGCCTAAGGAGTGTAACAATGGAGCGCGTTTTACACTCTCAGAGTTATCTTAACACTCAGGATTTTGCAATGTGAAGAATTAGTAGAATTAGCAGCACTGAAAACTGATGTTTTATAGATAATTTAACCAAACAGGGGGAAGCAGACAGGCAGGCTTGGAGGCAGAAAGGCGACTAAACAACCAGAAGAAAAATTGCGTTATTTGGGATCCTGACTTCACCACAAATGCAAAACTCAGATCCTTGCGTGAAAGCTGCCAAAACCCAATGGCTTAAGAAACAAATATTACAGGCCACAACAATTTATTTTCCACGCGCTGGGCACCAACTTCTTAAGCCGGAGGGAAGACTTTACTTGGCTCTGGGGTGTTTGGGAGGAGGGGTACTGAGTGTACTGGGGAGGGATGTTGTGTGTTTATCAGGGAGTTGACACCTGGGTTCCAAGAGTGGTTTTAATTAACCAGGCCGTTGGTCAGTGAGAGGCAGGGAGCGGGTTTCCATTATGAGGGGGCGGCAGGCTGAGGCACGGTTTGCTATTTCAGCCAGTAAATTGGAGAATTAATGATGTGGATAATCGTCCCGTTCCCTCTCAGATCTCTCAGAGCCGGCTGAGGTGGGCAAGGCCACCGGTAGTGTGTGTGTGTGTGTGTGTGTGTGAGTGTGAGTGTGAGTGTGAGTGTGAGTGTGAGTGTGAGTGTGAGTGTGAGTGTGAGTGTGAGTGTGAGTGTGTGTGTGTGTGTGTGTGTGTGTACATGGCAAAATCCTGAGTGTTAGCTTAACTGTCTCTGAGAGTGTAAGACTGGACTTAATA
This sequence comes from Gymnoscopelus braueri, assembly GCF_963280865.1. Taxonomy (NCBI): domain Eukaryota; kingdom Metazoa; phylum Chordata; class Actinopteri; order Myctophiformes; family Myctophidae; genus Gymnoscopelus; species Gymnoscopelus braueri. The sequence goes on from NC_137619.1 coordinate 22,492,325, forward strand.
CGAGGATCCGTTTTTCTGAGTAAAATTCAATTTACCTCTGTATGAGTAGTATATGTGTACAGTACGGGTCCATGTGTGCTGAGACTGGGTATGTGAGTGAGCATACATTTGTGAGTGTGTGTTAAGTGTGCAAAGAGGACTGAGAGCCTGACGAAAGAGGTTCATACTGTACGTGCGTGTGCGTGTCTGTGTGCGTGACTGGCAAAAGGCAAGTTTGGGTTGGATAAGTACATGGTTGAGAATGTGAGTGTTTCCTAGTAACACTGTCCCAGAATGCTAGTGCACTCGGACTCTGGAGTGCACTCTCCTCAGAAAGTTTCTGTAAGTTACTTTTCTCACACCGACGGCTTTTGCCTCAATGGATCAGGTTTTGCAGCCTGTGGGTTAGGGCCCAAGAGTGGCAGATGTTCCAAGGGTCACAAAACAAAAGAACTTTAATGTATAGTAATATTGTGTTATTTCAATGCAATGGATGCTGACTTCACTGTCAATTATGGATCTCAGCGTGAAACCAGTTGAGAAACATGACGCCTTAGGGGAATTTTTGGGGGCCATGGAGAAAATATAAATATAGGTGGTAGGTGTGCAAAAATGTAGACTGGAATTTAAACCTGCTGGGAAAAAAATAACTATGTGCAAGTAAGGAAAGATTTGTAAAAAGAATAATAGTAACTTAATGAAAAAAAAGTAAAGCTTTTGTCTTTACTGTTGGTATAATATAGAGAAAATATTGCTTCCAAAGTCAATACAGCAGATGGTTATCAAAATCAAATGAACATTAAAGACGAACAGGATTCTCCAGTTCGGTAAGTCAGACCACCAAAGAATATCATTAACTATCTGAATGGAAAATCTATTGAGACTATTACCCCCAAATGCAGTAATTCAGCCAGTTACATTTTGCCAGAGTTGGCTGCAGTGGTTTGAAAATAATAGTTAGGATTTCCTCTGCAGTTTTCCCAAAGGGCGGCGTGATTTGTAGGCCAGGGATTCTAGGTAGCACCAAGAGGAATCTAATTTAACTCATTATCTTAACCACTTTAACCCTACAATCGCTATTCTAGGGGAACATTCGTCGAAAACAGCAGCCCTACAAGCTCACAATGTGTCACGACGCATTGTGAGCTTGTAGATCTGTTATTTTCGGCAAAGATATTTGGTGTAGAGGGGTGGAAAGGAGCGGACCATACAGAGCCGGCCTGGTCAACTAAGTATTCGTTTACTAAGTAGAGGGTTTAAGTGGTTAACCCATTCAATCCGGGGACGCATCTGTCATTTTAGATTTCTTTGGGCTATTCAGAAATAGCAGATATACAAGCTCATAGCACGGCACAGAGTGCCGTGCTATGAACTTGTAGATCTGCTATTTTTTGAAAGACTTGTGCAAATCTTTAAATATATATATATTTTTAAAGTGAACATTCGTAACTCAAATCTTTGCTCCTGGGGGGTCCCTGGAACAAAATATTTTACAAATGTTTGCTTAAAAAATATACATATTAAAGGATTTGCACACATTTTCACGATAAAAAAAATATAAATAGCAGATCTACAAGCTCATGAGCTTGTATACTGTATCTGCTATTTTTGAATAGCCCAAAGAAATCTAAAAATGACAGAGATTCTTTCCCGGTCTAAAAGGGTTAAGCAACCTCACCACCCAATCTTGAATCATTAATGTTGTGTGGGGGGGTGGGGGGTGTCCCTGGACTCTGTATCTTCATGGCGAGTTGAACGGATCAGCTGCCCCCGTGCTGGACCAGCAGGTGCTGAAGCACGGATACTGTTACAACCTTGCACATCTGTCTGCCTGTGTGTCATTAACAATGCGCGCACATGTCTTTGTAAGTCATTAAGTCTCTGGGTGTAAACATGGCTGAGAAATCAAAGGCATTTTTTCCCCTTGTATTTTTCTAACCCATTTCTACTGTACAGTGTGTATATACTGTATGTGTTTTGCTATTATTTCAAGTTAGTCATGCATACGTTGGGTAACAATTAATAAAATGAGACCATATGCAATGTGAAAAAGAAAAGAATCTACTCAACTGTTGGATTAGTTCTGTTATACAATCAGTATGTTGTAAAATGTTATTAGTTTGTGAAAATGTGGGGGGACCAAACGTCCCCTGTTCCCCCCTATTCTGGCGTCACTGCTTCCGCACCCTACTGACAAACTCAACACGAAAATGTACTGTATGCATCACCATAATCATACAGTCAGCTATGTGCAGGCAATTCTGCTATTTCTTTTAGAACATGACCATTGATGAACACTTAATAACTGTAGCCACATTAAGTGTTTTGAGAACGAGTGAACGGGCACTTACCTCAGTGTGGGGCTAATGGCCACAGACCAAACTCTGTCATACATGGGTATTGTGTCTCGGGGGCAGCTGGAACCCAAAGTCCAAATCTAGACAAATAATTGCAGAAAACCCACCATTAGGGACAGCGATGTGGAGAGAGACAGCAAGGAGAACATAGAGAGGAGGTATGACAAGAGACACGGGTACTAAGCTGGATTTAAACCCAGCACACTGCAATTATGTGGCCAGTGCAGAATTGCCTGAGCCACCAGTTCACCCTGACCACTAAGAACATTATGTCAAACACTGTCACACTGTCACACAGGCAGGGCAGCCACTTGGATTTCTGGGCCCCGTGCCAACATATCATAGCTGATGTTAAGTACGTATAATTGAATATGATTTTAATTTATGAAAACAATAAACTAGGCCAATCTTGGAGGGCTTCTGTCAACGCAGAGCCTTAGAATATTATATATACTGCATAAATACAGTATATGGGTTATCACAGGGGTATTTGCAATGACAAAATGCCAGGCAATCATTTGTTAATCATAAACCCATAGCCTTATTTATTGGCAAAGACAACGAGAAAATGCCATATGATCAACATTGTAATTGTAGACTGGCTGGGATCTCTCTGACAGTGTGGGGTGGGAGTTGGCTGAAAACACAGCAGGTGTTACTGGCTGCCAGCCTTGCCATTACACAGCCATTCTGTGAAACAGCAAAGATAGCTTGTTACTGCTTTGTTTCAGTTCTTTTTTGTGGCCAGATAAACTCCAGTGTCTCATCAATTTTACATCCCCAGCAACGGAGTTTAGCAGATGGGTTTCATTCATGTTTGACATGGTGAGACTATTAAAGGAGCACTTCACCCATTTTCAACCTTATCTTCATATACAGTAATTGGTCATTATAAGATGGCACAATTTCCGTCTACTCACTGTCTCATTGGTGGGCTGTGGACAGTTTAGAAACCTGCCTACGAGTCGTAGATGGAGATTCCACAACCACAATCCACAACTAGAAACTACAGCCTTTCTCTTCCTGGAAAATTAGCATGCTTAAATTGGAGCCATTGTTCTTTCTAAAAAGAAAAAAAAAGAAAGTTGTTTGAAATGGCTGAACCTACCTACTGATGATGCCACTGGTAGGCAGGTTTCTGAACTGTCCACAGCCCTCCTCTGAGACACAGAGTGAGTAGACAGAAATGGTACCATCATATAATGAGCATTAGTGAGGACCAAGTATATGAACATAGGTTGAAAATGGCCAAAGTGGTCACCTAGGGTTGACATGGCTTCACCTCGCACTGATACTGTAGGTCAGCTACTCCATAGGCGTTGCACTGCAGAGAAAATACAGTCTACTAGCATGTCTCACCCGGGCAGTTCTGTCCCGGGACCCACTGACAATCAGTCCTCCTCTGGAGTCCAGGCAGTTCACTTCCTGGTTATGACCCGACAGCTCCACGGAGACACCGCTCCTCTTGCTGTGAACCACAATCTTCCCATCGCTGACAACAACACAGTTGGAGGATATTACCGAAAAGAAAATAATTAAAATTGTAATGATGTCAAACACTTTTAATTAATTGAAAGAAGTTGTGATGATGTGTCCTGAGGACATAAATAGTTAAATAATCTAAACAAGCTGAGGTTTTTATCACATACAGCATGTATGACAATTCAGGTTCAGTCGTGTCATGAGATACAAATTGCATTAGATTACGAGGCTACCTTCCACCACTGATGAGGTGAGAGTCCGTCACAGCGAAGCGACACACATCAACCTCGTGGCCTGAGTACACGGCATACGGATAGCGGTGGAACTTGCCCCTGTTGTGTCGCAAGGCGTACGCCCCAATGTCTGCAGCCTGGGACAGAAACAGCACGTCCCCGTCCAGCTGCAACCATGGCAACAACCTAAAAACAGGAAATGCATACATTTGCTTAGTGCTCTGAATTGCATAGACAGAAATACAAATTATTGCTGTCAGGCAGAAACATTGTATCTCCATATTTCTATCTGGTTTTTTTTTCCCTTAAATTAATGCTCTACTTCTTTGTAACGCAGTGTCGTGAAAATGTAGCTGACACAATTATGCAATGACGGTATTGTCTTTGACCAATCAGTAGTCCGCATTGTTGTTTCGCGTCAGCTTTTGGTATCGCCAGAAGCTCGCTTGTAACCTCAACAGAGTTGATACCAAAAAAGTACCAGGTGAGGTACTCGAGCCAGTAACAAGCACCGGAACAGCACCATTGTGTCTCGTGAACAGGTGCATGCAAACACTTACTTTGTCTTCCATTTCAGAAGAGTGGCTATTTTGCAAACCCCGTTGTACCAGTTCTGTGCAGCCTTCACTCTCTCCTTCAGCGGGATATAAGGATATCTGCAATGACAGTCACACATTAACATTACAAGATGAACAAAAACCTGCACCCCTTTAAACACTAGGTGAGCTTACACTTTTTGGGGCATTGACCGTGACCTTGACCTTTCAAGGTTGCTCAAGATCAAAGGTCATGTTGTCAAAGTAAAGACCATATGTAATTTCCGATTTGTCAATAAATGTAATGTAACTATATCTCTATCATTAACCATTTGAATAATAATGGACAATTATGTCATTTTGACTGATGAACTTGACCCCCAAAACTTAATCATATAAATATTCAATAGATAGGACTATAGTTTGGAAATACAAAGAACACTCTAGTTCGGATATACAAAGAAAACTCTGTTCTTAGAGTGAGGTAAATTCAATTAATTTCAATTCATTTTTTCTTTCTTTTACGTTTTCAGTGACCTATAACCTTGAACCAATTGCTCCCAAAATGTAATAAGTTCATGTCATTCTGTGCAGCCTTTTTTCTACAAAACATTGCAAACCAACAAACAGATAAACTGGTCAAAAACAATACATTACAGCTCAGAAATACCTTTAGTTTAAATTTTAAGTACATTTTTACCTTCCCACCATTTCCCTTTCCTGAAATGTTGCATTTCATGCAATTATATTCCTGTAAAGTTGCCAACAAACAGACAACTCCAGGATGGAGTAAAGAAGATAGATACCACAGCTTCATACAACAGTCATGAGTTGTAAATAACTTCTAAAGAAAATATATTATTATGAATGTATTAAAATTGATTTGTACTGAGGATGTATGAAAAACAATTACCCTTATCTTGATTGTTTGTTATTATTGCTCATTATCTGAGCATTATGGTTGCATACACTGTTGTTGATGAAATAGGAGCTCATTGAAGATCATTCTGAAGTTGCCCTTGTTGTAAACTGTAGAAAAATAAATGTTAAATCTTTACAACATTTAAGTTGTTTGAACTAATGTCTGCTCATTTCCTTCAGTAGTGAAAGCAGACCGTTTGGAAAGAGAGTGTCCTTGAGCAAGACACTTAATCAAAACTGCTCCCGATAAGCAGGTTGGTGCCTTTCATGGTTTCCTCAGCAGTAGGTGAGTGAATGGGTGAATGCAATGCATAGTGTAAAGCCTTTGGATAAAGTGCACATAAATGCACAATTTATCAAAGACATTGGAAAAATGTTAAGAAAAATAAATGTTAAATTGTTTAAGTTGTTTGAACAACTACGTATGTATTCATCTCCTTCAGTAGTAGTGAAAGAAGAAGTAGTAGTGAAAGAGTGTAGCGTTCATCAGTAGGCCTAATAAATCAGTTGATTGATTGATTGATTGATTGAATACTTTATTAACAGTTTGGCAAAAAAAAAGCACAGAAAGTGTGTAAGGTGAACCGTACTGGAAACTTGTATTGCAATAAGAGTATCGATCGATTTAACCATGCAGTTAATCAATGATGGGATATTACGGCCAGAATTTCAATATTGAGCACCCATAGCCTAAAAAAATAATGTGAAAACATGACTGTGTCAGTGTCTTGTTCCCAGTAGAGGCTGACACTCATCCAGAACAGTAGCATATGCATTCACATGTGTTCGTCAGCCCCATGCCAGAGGGGGTTGACACAAATCAGGGAGGAAGCAGCTTGCTTCTCTCCCAGCTAGCAGCTGAAGGATGTGCTGCCCTGACACTCTCAGCAGGTCCGCCAAGTTCATTTACATTGGCCTTTGCCTGGGCGTCTCAGGGAGGTGACGGCTGGTTTGATTAGAATGGGCCTCACTAGCAATCACTGGCAATGGGGGAAAAGGTTAGAAGGGAGGAAATTATGATGCCATTGTGGCTCTGGGCCAAATCAGCCATGCTGAGATCTCAGAGCCAGGCTTTACTTCTGCATTCAGTAGTGTTTTGCCCTCTCATTTTTCCTACTGTCTGGCAATAAACTTTAAGTAGCGAGAGGAGTGAACTCAACTGTTCTGCGCAGCAGGTGTATTTGTTTCCATTTAGAATGTAGTTTGAACTGTATGAATTAAGGATGGTCTCTGTCTGAGTTAACAGTCAGAGCAGGGGATCATTTGAGTGAGGGAATTGTACCCATCTTCACAAAACCCTCTAGATAAAGAAACAGGACCTGAGTTGACTCTCTACTTCTTGGACCGCTTTTGTTTTGGTCTACACCCAATCTCTTTGCTAAAAATAGCCAATCTACAAGCTCGCTGTGAGCTTGTAATTCGGCCATTTCTGGCTAATGTTCCTCCCAGAATATGGATGCTGGGTTTAAAGTGATTAAAAGAGAGATATGACTAGTACAGTACCTTCATTATATAGGCTAATGTAATGTGTATATTTTGGACAGTATGGAATCTGACAGGGTGATTCTCATACCAGTAGGGCTATTTGTGGCTGATAATAAAAGGTTGATCACGATTCACGAATATACAGGTATATTACAAAATGATAGCAATTAAGAGTGCTAATAGCATTGCATGGACACACTTTCCCATCCACCTCCCTTGCCCAGTCTGAGCTTGCCTTCCACCACCACGAACCCCCTACGAAGTACGAACCGACAGTCAAAAACAAATCGTACCCTACATGATCAGTGTCACAGGTCACGTACTGTGTGCACGTTTTGTCGACACTTCAATCAATCAACAACAGCTAGGCTGTTGGAAGCGCATATAGACTCACTCATTTTAGGCAAATAAGAGGTGTGACAAAGCAAAAAATATCTATTTTCTGAACTGGTACATGCATGATGTTTGTTAATTTGTCTACTGCTAAAGACGAGGTGAAAGAAGAGGTGTAGTGTGTTACAGTCAGCTATATGGGGTCATTGGGTGTCTCGAATTTACAGTGGTGTAAAGTAACATTAGTACATTAGTACAAGTACATTTACTCAAGTACTGAACTTAAGTACAATTTTGAGGTATTTTTACTTTACTGGAGTATTTCCAATTGTCAGTACTTTTACTTCTACTCCACTACATCTCTGAGGCAAATATTATACTATTATTCCACTACAATTATTTTAAAACTTTAGCTACTAGTTACTTTGTAGATTTAGATTATTACAAAACACACTAACCACTTCAGCCGTATATATAATTCGGCCATTTGGAAATAGCAGATCTACAAGCTTAAAATGCGTCGTGATGCAAAGCATTGTGAGCTTGTAGATCTGCTATTTTCAAAATATTTCTAATACATTTTGAACTTGGGACATGGGACATTCTGCATAATGAGTACTTTCTACTTCTGGTACTTTAAGCACATTTTGATACCAATACTTTTATACTTTTACTCAAGTCAATTTTGAATTCCGGACTTTAACTTACCGGTATAACAGAGTATTTTGACATTGCAGTATTGATACTTTTACTTAAGTAAGAAATGTGAGTACTTTTCCACCACAGTGAAACATTACATCAGAATTGTTACTGATTACATCAGAACTGATGACTGTCATGGACGAACTTCAACCTGTGTTTGCACCTTCTGCATTTACGGCCCGTACATCTACTTGAACGTTCGGATTTCAAATATAAAGTGCTTACCCCATGGCCACGGATGTTAAAATTATGTACGGGCCCTTAGAAGTACCCGTATCTTCCGTATTGTTCAATCAAAAGCATTTTAATCCGATTGGTGGCCATTTTCTCATAGAGTTACAATGTATCAGAGTGCAATGCACCTCCCAACCGATAGGGTAGTTAAAAGCATATGGTGAAAAAATTGAGAAAATGGCCACCAATCGGATTATAATGCTTTTTATTGAACAATACGGAAGATACGGGTACATCTGAGGGGCCGTACATAATTGTAACATCCGTGGCCATGGGGTAAACACTTTGTATTTGAACTCTGAACGTTTAAGTAGATTTACGGGCTGTAAATGGAGAAAGTGCAAACACCAGGTTGAAGTTCATCCATAACTGTCATGATATGACAGTCAAGTTTCAGGGCTACATCAGAACTAATACAGTAACAAGACTGAGGTTTCTTAGAATGTAGCTACAGTAGGGACAATTTGTTTTGTACCCTGTCACATACATGAGTACGTGAGACCAATGTGAGCACATGTTTCAGTAAAACAGCTTCAACATACGACAGCATTTGCTCCATTATGTTGTGTGCTGCCGTTTCTCCAACTCAAGGTAATATATAACGTTAGCTTCTCTTCTCATACTAAAAGCACATGTTCCTCCTTCCTCGCGGAACTATTATCTTACATGTCTCTTCCATTTGGAGTGATCCCGGTGTTTAGGAAGTCTTTGGCGATCCTCTTCCACACGGCATCACGGTTCACAAAGTGGTGGATGGTTCTGCACACTTGGGAAAGGCGACTCAGAGACCTGTAGTCCAGATATGACAGGATCTGGTACAGGATATCCTCTGGCAACTGTAACAACAGCATTTTTGAACCCTCCGTTTACACACAGTCAACTCGCCTGTGGTAGTTTGTATAAAAACAGGGATTATAGTCCATTTTAGTCCATGTTTTCAGTAGTGTTGTTTACACGTCCATTGCGTCATTACGTCATTACGCATTACGTTGTAGTGCGCGATGACGTATTGTGTCCCAGTCAAACGTGCGCTTCCTTAGACCTGTTGCGTTTCTGCCCCATGCTGACAGGTGGTGTTATTTTTACTTTAATGTAGTATTTCCAGTTTTCAGTACTTTTACTTCTACTCCACTACATCTCAGAGGCAAATATTGTACTTTTACTCTTTAGTTACTTACTATGTAGATTTAGCTTATTATTACAAAACATAGGCTACATTACCCAACTTACATTTCGGCCATCTGAAAATAGCCGATCTACAAGCTCACTCACTGTATCTGCTCTGCTATTTTCAAAAGATTTGTATACATTTGAAAACTTTTGAAATGGGACATTCTGCATAACGAATACTTTCTATTTTGGCACTTTAAGTACATTTTGATACCAATACTTTTGTACTTTTACTCAAGTATATTTTGAATTACGGAGATTATTTCTACATTGCAGTATTGATAGTTTTACTTAAGTAATAATTGTGAATACTTTTTCCACCACTTGTGTGGTATTTTCTAAAATGTTAATAGCTCACTGGTAAAATGTGTATTAAAACGAGAAAAAAAGTGTATGTTATGATAGGAAAATAAAACAACACAACACAGGGATGTGATGAGGGAGAAAGGTCTGTAATTTGATGTTTACTGGTGGGCATATATGCTGGGACTGGGGAGCAATATTCTGTTTACATTTCTCATCAATTATAGGAATCAAAAGTTTTAATCTGTGCATTTGTACATAGTGGACATCACATTCCAAGATTTCATTATCTCCGCCTCTGTCTGTCTGTCTGTCTGTCTGTCTGCCTGCCTGCCTGTCTGTCTGGCTGGCTGGCTGCCTGGCTGCCTGGCTGCCTGCCTGCCTGGCTGCCTACCTGCCAGCCAGCCAGCCAGCCAGCCAGCCAGCTTCAAACTTTTTGTGCATGCAGCCAGTAGGAAGACACACACTCCACCCCACATTTTTCAAATGGGTCTAGTGGTGGCACTCCATCAGCCCTCTTTACATTTTGGTCTATAACTCTTGAACCGCAAGTAATTTAAAAAAAAAGATATTCCGAAAAAAAGAAGAAAGGAAAAAAAAAAGGATCTTCCGCTAATTTTCTTCAAAACACACTTTTTGCTACTACCCCACTACTACACATGATCTCTGAAGTCATGTGATAAACATGTATCATACCAATTTTCATACTGCATTCCGATTGGCTATATAATTCTATCTGTTTCTATTTGCTTACTTTGCTGCATCTTCCTTGTTCACTCCAGCTGCCTGATTCCTCTCTCACCACTTCCATAAACCTCCCTTTTGGCCTTTTCTCTTCCTCTTGCCTGGCAGCTCCATCTTTAAAATCCTTCTCCCATTTTACCCCTCGTCCCTCCTTTGCACAAGTCCAAACCATCTTAACCTTGCTACTCTTGCTTTATCCCCAAAACTTCTAACCTGGGCTGATCATCTAATGTAGTCATTTATGATCTTGTCCCTCCTTGTCACTCCTAATGAGAACCGTAGCATACTCAGCTCTGCCTCCTGTGCTGTCTTTTTTTCATTGCCACAGTTTCCAAGCTTTCTCAACAGTAGTTTACTTAGGGAGTTAAGGCTCCGATAAGAAGGCTGCCTCAAATTACGGGTGTTTCTTACCACAGCGCTAGAAGGCTGTACTACTTAACCGGAGCTGTCCTATCAATAGATGCCAGACTAACCGATTGTTCCACGCAAGTACATGCTCACAAATGAAGTTTGGCTGTAACGTGGGATTGTACTCAGCCCATAAATAAAATAATGCTGAAAATGAACAAGCTGTAGCGCTGTTGGTAACTGTGACTGCACAATACCCTTGTTTTAATTTTAAACTCTATGACTTCCTCTTTCTATCAATGTAGGCTATAATATGAACCTATATAGACAGCGGTGTACGCCTACTGTGGATTTTTTAAATACTAGTGGAACGCTTTGTCACGCGCATGTGCACACGCATACACACGCACCCGAGCCATTGGCAATTGAAATAACCTCTGGTCGGTCATTCATATCATGTTACTTCGTGCTGTTGACACTCGGCAGTTTTTGTAAGCGTTTGTAAGAGGTGTTGATGGTTGTTTTAGAATAGATCGATACACGAGGTAGACGCACTATCACGGGTACGCACGTGCATGTCCATGCATGTGCGGGCGTGCGTGCATCTCAAACAACTGGTCAAAAGCTCTGAACTAGTGGCCCACCTCCAGTAAACCTGTGGCAACATGCAACAAATATAAAACAATCTATCTATCTATACTGTTTATCTACATACTGTATACTCTGTCTGTCTGTCTGTCTGTCTGTGTGTGTGTGTGTGTGTGTGTTTATATCGATCTATTTATCTATTTCTCTATCTATCTACATACTGTATATATATTTGCTTAGAAGGGTGGTAAGCGTGCTCCAGGTGCTTCCTAAAACGTCTTCTTATGAAAGTACTACTTAGGCTTTTGGGAAACACGTTTGCTTCTTACAGGAGGCCTTAAGAAGGGTTTCCCGAAGCCAGTTAACACATTGGGTGCCAGAGGTTTATTAAAATATTATACGTTGAGTGCCAGCATTTCTTCCATCCACTTGCGTTATACATTTCGTGCTGTGAGAAGCCCAGACGCGGAAGTGCATGTAAACAAAGCGTGCGTGCGAGACGGCGGAGGGTCCCGACTAACTCCTGGAACAATAATATTTCCAACGCGACCCTCCATTGCAGCGTGATCGCCGATCGAAAACGGCTCGTTTCCACCACATTAAAAAGAAATGGAGATATTAAGCTTTTAATCAAGGAGATAACATTGAAAACGCCGACCGGAAGGATTTTTGACATGGAGCCAGATCCAGCCTCTTCTTCTCAGAAACTGCTTGGGTGATGTCAAAGTTTCGTTTTAGCGCCCCACGTGGCCCACATGTATAAAAATAGAATTGGGTCAAAAACGGTCCGGACCGTTTTCGGCACTTCTCGTTTGGACCCTCAAAAACGGTCCGGACCGTTTTTGGCATTCAATGTGTTAAGTAGTACTTCGCACGGTGCTCTTTAGAACCTTCTTAAGGACTGTCACGGGGCAACCCGTGCCCTATAGACACTAAAGGACTCCAGTGTAAAACTGGATATTACAAGTGCACACTGCACAGCTCCTTCCAATGATTGACTGTCATCAAGCTGGCTTTGAGGTGTTTCTGTTTGTCAGCCAGTGTTGTAGGCAATTATATATTATCTGTATTGTCTAATTTTATAATTGGTTTGTGAATTATTTGATGCCTTGAAATGCATTTCAAGTTTGCTCAGAAAATCTGCAATTGTGTAGTCTAACTCATGGGCCATGGTTAGCCTTGTTTGAGTTGATGATGATGCCAATTACTAATTGTGGATGGGTCTCACCTGCCACTGGTATATATAATGGAGGCTGGAATTGTTGAGTGGAAAATGCTCAGTTTGCTTGAAGCTAACAGGTAGATAGACAACACCAGGGGAGAGCTGCCAGGGCCTTGCAGTATCTTAAGTTCTTGGTTTGTTGTTTTTGTCTTAGGTTAGTTGTCAAGTGTTAATTCATTACTTTCTATTTTTGAAAGTGTATTTTTGGCCAGTAAGTAATATTTTTGCCTAAGACCTGCACAGTAAAAATAAAAATCCTGCATGGGACTGTTTTTTATCAGTGTTTGGAGGTAAATAAAATAAAATATACATTCTTCGACTTTGTAAATTCTTGGAGCCTTGACCATCCGGCCAACTGTTACAAGGACCTTTCGGGAACTGCTTCTTATGAAAGTATTACTTAGGCTTAAGTCAAAAATCACCCCTGACACTTTCCTCCTTCCGTTCCACCCTGCCTGCACTCTCTTCATCTCTCTTCCACATACGCTATTACTTGGGATAGTTCATATCGTATGTCATAGAAATGCTATTTCCCCTTGCAGCTTACTCGGGAGTCTGTTAATTCTGATGTCTGATATATAAGCATTTTCAACTTTTCTATTATTAAATGAATCATACAAATAACATTATGTCAGGGTGCGAGTTCAGAGGACCCAAATGCAGTACGACACAAGGCAGGAATCAGAGTTGTGGAGGTTTATTAATAAACTCAAACTTCCCATAAAATGGGGGTGTCCAAACAAAGACTCAAACAGATGGCTTAGTTTCAGCCTACTACACACTAACACTAAACAGCTCAAATACAGAAAGGCTTGTAGCCAACACAACATAACTCACTTGACAATAAACGACGACCTGACCAGGAACTGAACAAACAGGGGAATATATATAGACACAGGGTTAACTGGACACAGGTGAACACAAGACAAATCAGCACAGGGATTGGCTGGGGCACAACAGGACACAGGTGGAGAAGATAACTAATCAAGGGTAAGAGAGACAAGACAGGAAACAGTAAACAAGGCAGACAGGAAACAATACTACAAAGCAAAAGCACAGAACACCAATGCAAAAGGCAGCAACAGAATGACAGATACAACTAGACGCGTCGCAATTCAGGGCAATTGCAGAGTGTGGTTGCGCCGACGCCGGTCGCGGGCGGCCGCCGGGATGCGAGGATTACGCCGGGAGGATTACCGTCGGAGGACGCGCGACGTGCGATTCGAATTCGGTGCCGATCGGATCCCGCGTTGGTGACGTGTGCCGTTTTGATTTGAGGAAATAGGCCCCTCCCACTAAAGAAACAGGCCCCTCCCACAAATGTAGCGGGCCAATGACATCTTCATGTCACTCCTGAGATCACTTGCTTTTCTTTTTGAGAGAACTGATCCCCCCAAAAATCATGTTTTTGTGTCAAACGGTTACATTTTGCGCATTTGTGGCGCCCCCTATGGGTCAAAGTGGAAATGCTTTTGGGGATTTGTTGAGTAAAGCTCACTTGACATGTGATTCAAATTTGGGATTGACTGGACGTTTTGTTCGTGATTTGTGGGCTTTTTTGTAAAACGGGCCCCTCCCGCTAACTTTGGAAGCCATTTACGGACGAACGGTATGGACTATCAAAATTCTGTTTCATCCAGATTATCGCATGGGTCCAGAGATCATGTGTACCGATTTTTGTGAGATTTGAAGAAAATATGTGGGAGGAGGAGCTAAAAGTGTGTTTTGAAGAAAATTCAAAATGGCGGAAAATCTATCATGACGCAAATGGGCGTGGCCTATATGGGGAGTTGCGTCATGACCCAAGGAATCTAGGGGGAAAAAGATTTTTATTCTAGGACCTACGGTTCAAGAGTTAAAGGCCAAAACGTAAAGTGGGCTGTTATAGCGCCACCATGAGGCCGAATGGTGTAATGTGTTTTTTTAATAATTTCGGACTAAATTATAAACCTCCCCTCCAAATCTGGTAACTCTAGCTCTTACGGTTTCTGAGAAAAAAATACTTGAATTTGAGTTTTTTCACTTTTTCATTAAAGTGGATGGGGAAATTTAATGCACTAATAAATCAATATAAATTAAACTATTTAACCAATCTCTTAGCAAAATACAAGTGCACGATTCCCGGTGAAGCCGGTCATTTTGACATATGGCACTAAATTGGGAAAAATAAACTGTGGGAGGAGATGCAGCCCGAAATAAAGTTTATCTAGAGAGAATAAAGTTTCTGTAAAACAATAGTCTGGTTGCCCATTCTGGGCAACCACACTAATTATACAAATGGAACATGCAGTATGCAGAACATACAAAATGCACTTTAGGCCTAACCAGCCTAAAGTGTCCATAACCATATAAGGGCATCTTCAAGGTATAAATAATAAGTTGGCCTAACCGGCCCAAAGTGTCCATGACCATATAAGGGCATTCAAGGTCTAAATTATAAAGTCAAAGTCCACGGCCCGAGGAGCGGACCGTGACACATTAGGCTATTTGGGGTTAACACTGCTTGGGCATCATAATTATATTATTCTTTCCCTGTTAACAGCAGGTTGGTTATAGGTGAGGAACAGATGACTTTTTTATTAAACGGATGCTGGTTTGATCTCTGTGCCGACAGGAAAGTGCAACGCTGCATTGAGCTGGTTGCAGGTATACTGCATATCCAGAGTCTATGTACCATCAATGCTACCTGAATGTTCTAGTAGTGCCTATAGTATTTTATGTGCATATAAGTACATTAACCTAGTGGGTCTATCTATGATGGAAGTGTGAAAAGATTCATTTCAATTGTTTATTGTACAGTATGTCCATAATGTCCTACACCTACACAGTAAACTCATCATTGTTAGCCTAATTTAGCTCTGAAGAGTGTGCAAATGGAGCCAAATGGACCCGTCATTTGTTACACTCTTAAGGGTCCATTTGGTTCTATTTGTACACTCTTCGGAGTAAAATAAACTAGATTTGTTTCCACTAGATTTTACTGTGCAGTCTTGTAGATCATTCTCAGCAACATTTGGAATAGTTCTCATCACCTCCCTGAGGTCCCTCCTCCTCCTCTTCCTCAGGCCCATAGCAGCCTCCTAGCTGACCCCGGTGGCCCTTGCCGTGTTTTTGTTGTTGTGTGTTTTTTCTTGTACGGTGACCCCCATCTCATGTCAAACATTCAAAGCTGCCATTGTCTGACATGTTTTTCCATTAAGGCCACAAAAGGCCCTGTTTGATCAGGGGTTATGGTATGCGATAGGCCGTTTGATCCAGGGTCACGGTGTGTGATTGGCAGATATGTGGCTCCTAGGTGGCGCTTTTTGTCCGGGCCGAAGTGGCTGCGTGACCCTGTCCCATTCAACACAGCGACCGCGACGCTTACAGAGGAGGGACCCAAGTGCGATCAGCCAGGTCTCACAGGGCTGGGTTCCTCACCCCAACACAGCTAAAAGTAGGCTAAAAGAATGAGAGGGGTGGGGGGTTAACACATTGTAAATGCCATGAATGTGCTTGACATGACTGGGCATAAAGCATCCTGGGCTGTCATTTGAGTATATTCGCAATGAAGGGTCTACTGTAGCATACTAATCTGAGGAGACTGGGGGTCTGTGACATTTTATTCTATTCACCTCTGCGGACGGTTGAACAATTATAAATTATAAAATTAAGAAATTGTCTTTTGTTTGCCCACATTTATCTGATGTTCCACGTCATAGTGTTGAATGCAAATATTCTTCAGTTGAGCTGAAGTGAAAAGCGGCCCAGCATTCCCCGGGGCCTATTTAGGCACTAAAACTGCCAAAGTTGTGTCACGGTCAAATGACTACCAAAAGTTGATTGACCTCATGACATTTTGTGAGGCGCTTAGCCGTTTAGCATCAGTAGCATCAATTTGTGCTCATTCACATCATGAGGGTCCTCAAGCTTTCAGTTACGACCGGCAACCCCTAAACTCTTTGATCAGCTGAGCACAGCCTGCACATAATTGAAATATGCAGATCGTTTTTTCTCTTTTCTTTTTCTCTCTTTTTTTTCAGAGACACACACCCCACCGACCCTCCACACCCCCCACCCTGTTGAAAGCTGCACGGCTCTGAGAGGCCTTGTCCCAAACACTGGGACGTCGAAAAAAATCATTTATGGTCGGCTTTCCAGCTGAACTGTCATGGCTAAAAGGAAATGAAGAGGTTGGGAGGGGAGGAGGAGGGAGATGGGGAGTGGAGGGGTGCATTTGAGGAGGGAGGGGTTGGGGGGGGGACTCTCTGAGGGGGCCGGGGGGGTCTTCCCTTTTGATCTTTTTAGGGCAGCAGAAGAAGAGAGGGGTGGCGTATGTATGTGTGTGTGCGTGGAGGGGGGGGAGTTCTGTCCCTGAGCTGGCAAACACATTTAGCTGGTAATTGTTCAGATCAGGCTGAGATGCGTGGACAAACAGGAGTTTACAGCTCCAATTGGAAAAGTCAACAGGTCTCCCATAAGGCCCGTATATAAACAAAGAAACTGTCGAGGTTTGGGAGCTTAGCTTTGATCAGTTGTTTGCGTTTCAATTATCTGGCCTACAGGTTGGGCTGCTGGCATTTTTGTTAACATGGCTGAATGGAGTGGAGTGGAGGGTGTTGGTGTGCGTGTTAAATGGGATTTAATGTGGGTTACTGTCATTTTTGATGGATAATATCCTTTGTACCTGACTAATTTTTGTACACATTGAGAACAAATATGATGAACCACATTGAGACAGAATAAAATCAAAGATCGAATTCCGCTATCATTCATATCCAAGGAATTGATAAATGTGTAATTTCCGGGTGCGCAACAAATGTGTGTCCATTTGTGATATTAGATAGCTCTCATAAATTGGAAATCAAAACCAATCCTCCAGAATGAGGACCAGGAAATTGGATAATGTTTCAAAAAAAAGGGGGGGGGGGGAGAAGAAGGAGAAAAAAAAGACTCTTTGAAACATTGTACCAAGTTGTGGTGTGATACCTGGTGGTGAAAAGGCTTTGTAAATGACCTCTGTACTGCATGAGTAAATCTCTAAACTCACCTGAGATCTAGTAAAGATCTTCAGATGCATCAGCGCTCTTCTATAAGGCAAAGTGCTGATCCGTAGCACATAATGACGGACAGATAGTGCCTTCTGATCCTAGATAAGAGGTGAAAAGCGAACAGGGAAGGTTAACAAGGTGATGTTTTCTCCAAAATCCTATACTTAGTGAAGGTTTTAGAATGACGATAAGTGGTTGGATGTTAAATGTTGGATGTTGTAAGTGGTTTTTGATGGGGGGCAGGCCCTTGTGTCGGCTTGTGGCATGCGAGGCTGCTTAGGAGGCAGGGGTCACGATCCCTACTCACCCCTGCTATTCTACGGCCTCCGCAGGGGTAGGGTGGGGGGGCTGCGGGGTGCGAGTCAGAGTCTAAATTGCTCCCTAAGCAAATGAAGAAAGTAGCTCTGTTTGTTTATCCGGGGTTAAGGATGATGGTTGTGGCTCAATAAAAATGGATGAAAGCGATTTTTCCCCCTTTCCTCTGCACCCGAATTGCTCCACATTTGCATGGCATCTCAGGCTACACAGAAGGTGTGATTTTTCCCACAACCCAGCACTTCCCCAGGGTGCATTGCGGCTTTACAGTCATAGGAAGGTAGCTGTAGTCGTAATGGACAGGCCAGAGTACTCCACTAATTCAATCAATTCACAAATCCACAATGTCTAATGCTAGAAAGAAAGAAAAAGTTGAATGTAGTAGCAGCTGATTTCTATCCAGATCTGAGTCCTGTTATTGAGTTATCATGAATGGTGGCTATAATTGATTTATCTGATGTTTAGGGTCTGCTAAACCCTAAGGAATAAATCCCCCTGTTAATCCAATGTGGAAGGACTTAATCAGATTAATGTCAAGTATTGTCAAGACCATTTAATTCAGTGCTCAGGGGCCGAAGAGGCTTTTCTACATTGGGATTAACTAGTGAATGAAATAGATCTGTTGTGTTTTTTTTCCATTTGTGTCCGAACAGCAGGGGGGGAAAAGTACATTCATTACATTTATTTAATAAGGAAAAGTAATTTGTGTGAACATGTTGCAATTGACTAGGTTTTACTAACACATTGACTGCTACTACTGACTGGTCATGTTATTAGAAAATTGGAGAATGTTACTTTAAGAATCATGTGTACCTAATGCAGTCAAATATCTAAAGGATGTTCTCAGTGCAGCAGAAAATAGGAAACCAATTACAGAAAAACAGTGATCCAGAAGCTGTAATTGGTGTGTTTTGTGTGACACCTGTATTGTATCCTCTGTATACATGTTTGTCTGTGTTGTGCTTGTGCTTACTCTTACCCAAACACCAAGACAGATTTCCAGGTCATGAACATGCATGTATATGAAATGGGATCGTCAGAGTATCTGTGGATGTTGACCCACTGTCAGAACCACGCCTGCTTTCAAATGTAGTGGATCCGTCAGTGATTGTGAGAGTGTTGGGTAATAGAACACCTTATTGTAGGGACACAGACGCAAGTACCCCAGACACAAGCACACATCTTCGCTAGAGCTGTCCAATCAAATTATCAAGCCTTGGGTTGTTACAAGGGAACTGGGACAGGTGGTGACCGGTCGTAGTGCGTTGACAATCGCAACATCCCCCTTTCGATTCAAGTTGGAGACAGCGTTGCATGTCTTTCCCCTCTGCCCTTGCTCAATTTCCAGACATTACCCTGTACCCATAACCTATTTAAAATGGATTCAAAAGGGAAATGGTGAGAGAGACAAGGGATACAAAACGCTGTTAATTTAATATGTTATGCAATAATATTAAGCAATCTATTATGGCATCTTTAAGAGCCCCAGTTAGCCCAGGACGCCAATCATTTCTCTCCTCCAGAAACATGTTTATTTTTCTGTTCTAACTTTCTCACCATTGTAACACTTAAGTCCTATTGGTTTCCAGTGGCTACAGAAGCCACCTTGCCACCAGCTTGGCTCTAAAAGGAGGGGGATCTTCATGACTTCAAATGACCTTGTTATCCCTGATGGGATCTGACTAAGAATAACCTCCTCTACCCACACACCCTGTTAGCTTTCCCTGGTCAGGTTACATGTGGGGAAAAAAACCTACAAGCTGATGGTTCTCCTTGGTTCCTTTTTAGAAGTGGTGGGTAAAGACTGTGGCAAGAAAGGTTCTACCACTGATATGGGAAAATGAAATAAAATAAAATAAAGTGTTATTGATTAGTTCATTTAATTAGTTCAGTAACCTACCATGCATAGTGTAAATGTTGATAGCTAGCACTTCTATCATAAATGATCTACTATGGCTATGCAGTCCAAGAGCTTTTTAGCAGTTCAAATAGGCCTAAAACTGAGTGCAAATGGGAGCACACACAATGTAGTGGCCTGCAGTACTTGTTGGTGTTTGAGGTATCTTTTATTTAATGATAGTGTATTGATCGCTCAGAAAATTATCTTTGCCCTATTTTATACTTTTTCCACTATGTCTTTCAGACATAGAGATGGCCGAATGTGCCCTGGGGATAATGAGCCACCGCCACATTTTGGTAGACTATTGCCATGCTGTTGAAGGGATACTGCATAAGGTGACAACCAATGTGAATCCATGATTTCAAGGGAAGCAGATTCAGGTCTTTAGAGATCTGCCATATGCAGTGGTCAAACGGCATTCAGCTTTTGCTGTTGGCCAGGAATCTCCTACAGGATTATATACCCAGCCAAACTATGAGTGACGCGCAACGTAACTGTAAAGGCTTTTACTAACCCAGAGGAGGCCTGATTATTTCGATACAGTAGAGAGAGTCATCTTTGTGCGATAGAGTGACAAGGTAATGAATCAATAAGATTTAACAAATATTTTCAGTGTGACATACTGAGATACCCAACTCTGGTATAGATAGATACACCCGTTCGTGCTCACCTGTGCAAGTACACTGGACATTTTCACCTGTAATGATATGCCCAATATAGGGGTGCCAGGTTGAAAGTGGATTACGTGCCTCGCTCAAAGAAGCAGGACAACTTTGCTTCCTGCGCAAAGGAACTTGAGCTGCAATTAAAATAATTTAATGATCTAGATCTCAAGATCCACATGGGAACAGCGTGTCTCCAATGCAGATATCGGACTTGAACAACCTGTGACATCAGTCATCTATGACATATCTATGATGACTCCAAATTTGTATCAGAGCCCCATTGACTTCTGTTATAAAATGAAAGTTAAATATATCAAAAAGTATAAAACATATATGAAAGATAATGAGTACTTCAAATCTGTAGCCTATTGGCAGAGTGCATACAAAGATTAGTGCTGATCGTACCAGTGGTTTTGTGGTTTTGGCCTCTTGCAGAGTCAAGCCATAAAGAGTGTCCATAAAACATAAATTAGTATAAATTTGTAGGAAAATTGTTATCCTTGACAAATTTTCTTTGTGTTCCTGGTCGTAAATAATTTGTTGGTGTAGGTGGTGCCTGACTTGACAAAATGGATCTACATAAGTCGAATATATTTTGCAGGAGTGGATAGCTATTGTCAAAGGTGTCTGTATGTAACGTAATGTACTGCATGTGTGGTGTTGTTTTTTGTATGTCATGGGAGAACAGTACACACACAATCTCCCCAACCAATTGAGGAAAGCATGTGTGTGTGTTTTAAAGGAAAATGAAAAATCATACAAGCACTTAACAAACAAGAGTTTAATATCAGTATTCTAATGTACATTTATTACACATTTTAAATAAATATTCCATCCTTAAAATTATTTTACACGTCCTCAAATAAAAATATATTTATATATGTATAAAAACAGACATACAAGGGGCAATGGAAACAAAAGTGGGATTGGGGAAATCGGGATTCAATGGGAGAGGATCCCTACATTTCAATACATCTTGTACACCTCAAATTTACAGTCACATCAGGAAACCTGTGATTATCAAATGTAGCTGCCATGTTTTCTGTTTTCTGACGTACACTTAAAGCTCCGTTTGTGCTGTGTGTTAAGAGAGCTAGTTCATCTAAGTCACAATTCAGCACCTAGCTAGCATAGCTGTCACAGGCTGCCCCCCCCCCCCCCCCCCCACCCCCCAACTAAACACTGTAACAACATTATGCAACGTTACCCAACAGGGTGCAGCGCGCATGGGTGTGTGTATTGTCTCTGAACGTAGCCTTGTCCCCTTGCAGTGCGGTCGATCGGGGCCCTTCAAGTCTCTTTGAGCAGCAGGCAAGAGTCCGCAAAAAATGACTCAAAAAAGGAAAGAAAACACACACACACACACACACACACACACACACACACACACACACACACACACACACACACACACACACACACACACACACACACACACACACACACACACACACACACACACACACACACACACACATTCACACAGTCACACAGTCACACATTCACACACAGCGCACAGTACTAAGACATCTGCATCCCCAATACGTTGGATGACAAGTTATGTGCATCTAAAAACAAACTTCCTTTATTTCGCCTTTTTTACGCAGGTCAGTACTAAAAGTCTGGAGTAAAAAAATAGATTTCTCAAGTTGTTTTTCCTTTCTTTACAGCTTTTTTGTTTACTATGAGAAAATAGAAAAAAACCCTACATGTTAAGATATAATAATGCTCAGTATAAAAACAATGTCTCTAGAGGTTGTTTTTCTGTCCATCGGGTGGAGAGAGGTATGGTCGATTCCTGGTTAAATCAGCCATCCAAGTCCATCAGTGTTTCTCCCCCATTCTTTCTCTCTCCGTCCCCTTTGTCTCTCTTTCTCGTCTCTCCGTGCCCATTTTCCCCAATATAGTCTCTTTGTCCCTTTTTCTCTGACCCTCTTCATTGCTCGGCCGAGTAGCGTGTGCGCTTAGTCCTTTTGCTGAAAGGGTACTGGATGAAGTCGAAGGGCCTGTGCTGGGCCGGTTGCGAGGGCTGATGGCCCCTCGGGAGCCTCTTCATGAAGTGGACCTCGCGCTGGTGCTGGCGTGTCCGGGAGCCCTTGCGGGGCTTCCCGCGCCGGGTGAATGCCATGTACCAGCTCTCGTAGCGAGCGTTCCTCAGCGCTGTGTAGTTGTTCTCCAGCACGATCTCTGTGAAGATGCAGTCACGACCCTGGCCATTTTGCTGCAGAGAGGAGGGGGACAAAGAGGAAATACATGAGCACATGTAGGCCAGCGTGGGCTTCTGAAAGACCACTCAAGGGAAGATTTAGATATGGGAGCATATCGGCGAGCTTGAAGGGCGAGGCTCTCCCTGCACGCGCCGCCTGTCCCTGCACATGCACACACACATGCATGTATGCACACATGCATGCTTGCAAGATCCTGAGCAGGTTAAATTGACACTCAGTATTTTGCAGTGCATGTCATGTGCACACACTTACCGAAAGGCATGAACACAGATACACACACAAAACCCTCCCCACACGCTTGCAGCATATGCTACAGTCATTACAATCCCAGATCAGAGAGAAGGGGATGACAGTAAGCGATGAATCCTCTCTTCCTTTAGCAAACACACACAGACACACAGCTAGGCTCTACAGACACACACACACGGACTAGCCACTGTTCCATCCTTGGAACCCCTTGCGGGTTAGTTGCCACAGGCACGCAATCGGAAGGAGAAATATCTCCAGTCTACAAATTCCGGCACTCCAAAGCCTCCTTAATCAACCACAGGGGGGTGTCGATTTCACCCCCAGTTTCGATCGGCGTTTCCCTGCCTTCAACCCGCAGGTTAAATTTAACTGTCAGGCCTCCTCGACTCGCATATCAATCAATAGAACCCCGAATACACCTCACAAGGGCCATGCCATGGCATTCAATTAAAGCACATTAGCTCAGGCCGTTAACTTTAGGCGTGTCTGGAGGGTCACTGTTAAACAAAAAAAAAGGATTCCGTTCTGTGGTGATGGAAATGGGAGGGAATGGACACGTACGCCATCAACTTTAAATATGGCTGTAGCATACGTAGTCTGCACTGGGATACGAACTGGGATATTGGGAGCTCTGTTATCGTCTGTTGGATTGTGCATTTATCTTGCATGTCATCTGTAAAGACATAGCGTACATTTGCACACGTTAGGATGAAGTGGCAGGGAAATGGCCAAGTGTGGGAAAGTGCACGGTATGTGTGCAGGTACATTCCACTCATAGCCCTGGCTAACAGGAGCAGCCTCCGCAGGAGTCGGACACATGGTGACAGAAGAAGGCGTTAACAGACTGTAGCAAGCTTCCCCCAAAAATAGTTCTGAGAGCAAAGAAAATAAAAATTCACACGAGCTCACTCACATGCATTCATGGAGTCTCTCTCTCTGTCACGCACTCACACGGTGCACAGAAAATCACATACAAAGTCACTCTCTTTCACTCTTTTCTCTAACACACACACTGTGGGCCTGGCCAGGCTGTGACTGGGCTGGTATGGCAAGGAGAGCTGGGCAGCTATGGGGCAGATGGCGTACGAGGCAGGGTGCTGGTTACGGTGGGGGTGGGAGCCTGGCAGCCCGGTTTATTAGCCAGCACAGTCAGAGCGAGGAGTACTGAGATAGCCTGAGAGACCCACTAGAACACACACACACACACACACACACACACACACACACACACACACACACACACACACACACACACACACACACACACACACACACACACACACACACACACACACACACACACACACACACACACACACACACACACACACAAAAGATGGCTACCAACGCACTACTGAGCCCTTTAGGCTCAAGGACATAACACCGTCGCAGGGCCACAGTCATGCAAATTCATGAAGCATTTCTGCCTACACAATAAAATCATCAATTCAACTCTGAGAGTATACAAATGGAACCAAATGGAGAAGGCAGCAGCTCAGCAACATTAGCAGTAACCAATACCTTGCATCTACCTAACAACCGAGCCATCAAAAAAATAATTACTTCAGCCAAATAAACCCATGAAACACATTTCTCAAATAATCCTCTTAATGTGCAGGGTATACTGCTACACAGTGACCTTTTGACCTACAGTAGTCAAAGCGACAATGTCCGTAAATAACAATCAAAATCATTTACACACATTCACAGGTTGTGATGTAACTATCCTTTGTCCTGTGTTGGATAAGTTCTCCTCACCTTGCCAACGAGCTTTCCTTTCTTGTTCATGCAGATGTATAGGCCGGTCTCGGCTCCCTTGATCCGCACGCGACTCCCAAAAGTATCCGTCTCCACAATGAGTTTGGCTGAAAAAATTATAAAAGGCAGGATTATTAGAAATGAAGGCTTAGCACAGGCAGTGATGACAACTTGATAAATGTTAAAGTTATTTTGATCTTAGAGTGTGATTTGTGGAAAGTAAGTTTGAACAGGGTGACATGTTTAAGTGTTTGAAATATCAGACACTACAAATATCATCAACCTTGGTATAAGTGTTTGTACATAAATGCAGTGTGAGTGGAATATTGCTGGCTCGACGAAGAGAAAAGCCAAGCTGATAGCTAAATGCTGCTCTGCTGTGATAGGCAGCCTGGCTGTGCAAGTTTTCATGAGTTGCCTACCTCTGTTGTATTTTAAACCACTTTATTTGTAAAATAATTTGTACTATAATGTGTGGCTTAAAATAAAGCATTTTAAAGCGTGTGTGTGTGTGTGTGTGTGTGTGTGTGTGTGTGTGTGTGTGTGTGTGTGTGTGTGTGTGTGTGTGTGTGTGTGTGTGTGTGTGTGTGTGTGTGTGTGTGTGTGTGTGTGTGTGTGTGTGTGTGTGTAACATCACAAAAAGTTGTGCGTGCATGTACACACACTGTCTCTGCATCACTCTCGCACACATATGCACACACGATCATGCACACCAAAACCTGTGGGACCATTCCTGGGGATTTATGCAACCTGAAAAATTCTTGCAAAATGATAAAACCACGTGTTGCTCTATTCTTTGAAAGCTAAAGAGGCAACGCTGGCAAGCCCATCAAGAATTCCTTTTCAAATAAATCTGCACTGACCTCACACATAAAGGCCACATTTATCTCTATATCCTAGCATGTACTGAAAGACACAGGAAATATGAAAGTTCAGTGTTTGACTTTGTTGAGTGCACTTTGTTTCTGTAGAGGACAACAAAGCATGTGGATATAAAGCCGGTACATGTGTTAAGATTATGGTTTGGTCAAAAGGGATTCCATTTTTTTAACGATATACTAGCAAATCCCTATATCAGATTTACAACAGCTAGTTTAATTAATAAAACTACAGTTCCTAATCATACTGTACCACAGATATGGCCCAATAAATTAGCAGGATCTACAAATTTAATCAGACACTAAATTAATTAGAATGGATTTGTAAATGGTTTGTGGGAATTGGCTTATCCAACAGATTCCTGGGGTTGGGGAGAATGGATCAGAGCCCACACACACACACACACACACACACACACACACACACACACACACACACACACACACACACACACACACACACACACACACACACACACACACACACACACACACACACACCCTAACCACGACAAGAAAGTTAGAAAGTTATGGCTGTGGTTATAACCAGACAGCTATAGGCTATAGGTGATAGAGTAGGCCAGGGCCTACAAGCCAAAATAGTTGGGCCGAACACACACACACACACACACACACACACACACACACACACACACACACACACACACACACACACACACACACACACACACTGAACAACTTCAGTATAGTCTACAAGTGAACTGAATATAAATGAGAGATATTCCTTGTTTAATACATTGGCGGCCATGGACTAATATAATATCCTAGGTAACAAATTATCCAATATCAAATGATTATAGCCTATAATAAAGTGTGCCTGCTTCAATAGTTAACCTCGAAAATGAGTGCTTATAAAATGAACATGCAGGCCTTAAAACGTGCGCGTAAAAACGGCAGGCAGGCAGCCGGGGTGGCTGGCTGTGCTGCAGAGGGTTCGGCGGGGCCTATTTCGGTTCTAAAGGCTGGACAGAGGGGGAGCGGGGAGCTATGCAGGAAATGTTCGGGGAAGGTAGAAGCAAGATGATTTTCTAATGGCTCTTCCAGACACGCCGACCCTCTCTGGAGAATCACCTACAGCACGATCTAGAATCCTTTGGACATTTTTCGCGCTCCAGAGTGCGCGGCCTCCTACTCTTCTCCTCTGGCTGATATCAGAGTCATATTATAGCTATCTTGTGCCGCGGTCTATGGAAACGGGCCACTGGTTTATGCTTAAATATTTCTAAACTGAATTTAGATAAATGTTGTTTAAGCCTACCACTAATACATAGGCATATATGGTTACATTAAAGGTATATTGAGAAATGAATGGCTCAATAATGACGTGACCTTTTGCTGTTTGAACCGTAGGCTACCTATCTAATTAATTTAATTTCTAATCATTATTGCATTTTATGTGTGGCTACATCTCGGGGGTCAAAATACACTATAGCTTGAAATGCCATAGCCTACTAGCTAAATACCATATCCCATTCCCACAAGCTTATATAGGGGCACGGTGTGGACAAGAAAAGCACGCAAATAATCAAAACATAATGTAGGCTAATATCAAACTCCATGACCCATCTCGAAATCCCAAAGGCAAAAAAAAAGTTAAACGAAACAAGTTCAACCCCTCAGCCCAGTTATAGGAGAAAATAATAGTGACCCAGCGGTTCTTACCATGCACGTCTCCGTCATCGGCCATGGCGTTGATCTTGTTGTTGGGCAGAACCTGCACATGCTTGCCGCTGGTCCGGCTGTACAGCTGGTAGGTCCGAATCAACCGGCGGCTCACACGGTCCGTCACCTTGCTCTGCTCGCTCACATGCTGCGTGAAATTAGGCGGGGACTGATTGGTTACCTGCAGAAATTAAACGTCACCGGTCATCAGTATATTGCAGAGAATAAGCTTGTAGTGTTTAATCTGAATTTATAGTTTGTCCTATAACCCGATTGTTTGTCTCCACAATTTCTGTAAGTATTATAAAGTTAAACACAGGGCGCTAAGCGCTGACCATAAAACGCAATAATGTGAGGTTTGCTGGGTTTTCTTTCCGACTGACAAGTGTAACAAGTTCCAGTTGAACCCGCTGCCAAATGAAATTAACAGCTTCCAAAAAAGACACACTGCATGGGTGATTACAGGTTGTGCGTAAAAGAGAGTGCGCGCAGGAGTAGCCGTCACTGTCTGCCAGAATGTTTAGAAAAAACGCTGGAAAAAAACAAAAACATTTTTGCACCTCAATGTGCTCTAGTTCTCAACCTTTTCAGACCGTGACCCCCCAAAAATAATCATATTTGAACTGGGGACCCCCCACCCTGACAAGCATGCAATGTATAAAGGCATTACATTTGTTTGACTCGGTTCCACAGATAAATATTGTGAAAATAGCAGATCTACAAGCTCACAAAGCTTATTTGACAATTTGGCCAATGTTTGACCAGTATTTATTTTATAGTAGTTGGTTGGTTACTTTTGATGCATTAATGGTCTTTTTATTTGAGGTTTTAAAAGGTTCTTAAAATAACTTCAATTGTCACTTCACTGCATGTCATCGGGGGACCCCCCCCCCCCAAAAAAAAAGAAAAATCATGTGGGGACCCCCTGAAGGGTCCCAACCCACAGGTTAAGAACCACTGCTCTAGCCTATAGCCTATATACTTTCTCAAAGTGTATCTACCTATATATATATATGCTAATATATCGTTAGAACACCATATATTCCAACTCCATAACGGGCCACAAAGGCGCGGCATGGGAGAGGCGACGTTGTGTGATGGAATGAATAGTGACGGAAAACATTGTCCCGTCGGTATTTCTGAACCCCACGACATTTTTTCACAAGACTCGCATTATTTCTCCCCCGCGTGGCGTGATGCCCCCTCTCTGACTGTGCCCACGCATCCTGCGAGAGAGAGAGAGAGTGAGAGAGAGAGAGAGAGGGCAGCAGTATGTTCACGGTACCTGTGCCAGCCTGTGACGCGGGCAGCATGCCGTGCCATGCCCAGCTGACCCGGAGCGCGACGGGAGCCGTCCGATATTGTTGTATCACAAATGAGATGATGATCTCTCACCTTTTTCTCTCTCTCCCTCCCCCAGCCCCCCCCCCCCCCTTTTCTTTTTGCTCCTTGCTGTTATTACACTGTACGATCGGGGCTTTAGCTGCCATATGTTTTAACAATTCGTATGCCTGCCAATGTTGAAAGGCAGATTTTTTGAAGCTCGAACCTTAAAACCGGTCACCGATATGCTGCCTACACCCATTTCAATAAATCACAAAAGCACACAATTATTTTTCTTTGTCCTAAATTATACGTGATATAAAATATCTCTAATGTCCCACAGGGAGGGGGGAAATGTAAATAATAAAACAGTAACATACCTGCGCGTAGTAGCAGAACGCGAACAAGTGGAGAAGCCTGCGGATAAGAAGAATAGATAAGTCAGTTGTTGTTGGGGCATTACAGGGCATTAATTACAAGATAGTCTAAACAAATAAGACTTGAAAGTGGGAGGACGTCGTTAACACTCACAGATAACTCATTGGAGATGGGATGTGTCTCATGTTGATGGAGATGATGAAGGCTCTTCCAGTAAATTCTGACCAGGATTCTTTTCCAGAGCGGCAAAGTCGAGGTTATATTTGGTATGCAGGACAGACAGCCCTCGTCCCGAAAGACAGACCCGTATCAGATGCACTTGATAAAGTCCAAAGGTGTCATTGAAATCCTCCCGAATGGTCAGAGGTGTCGGCGTAGATGGTTATGGACAAAAATGAAATACATTCCTCGCAGAATCAGTGTCCACAGCCGTGCAGCAGCAACGCTCCACTTGTCTGACAACGTTGACAGCGACGATTGATAACGGCGATTAATGACTATTGTTAACAAGTGTCTCTCCGTCTCTGTCAGAAAGGCTACGCCAAGTATTAAGTGCACTTGCAAATCGACGGAGCCGTGCTTTCAAGTTTTTGGGTTGAAAGCGCAGCAGTTTTGTTAATACAAAAAAAAAATTAAACCCTTCTTATGAACAGAAAAACGAGGTCATCCGATCCCACTGTCAATATGTCACAGAGTTCGGGTCGCTTTGTAATTCCTATTAAACAGACAGTCTTCCCCTCCGGTGTGTCTTCAGGTTTTATCCCTAGGATGAGTGCGTGTATAGGTCGGAGGATAAAGTCAGAGAACGGGGATGATGTTGCCTCTCCGGTCGCAAAGCGCAGTACTGACAGGACAAGCCTTCTCCCCTCCTTTACTCCCAAGCTCCAATGTCAGCTCACACCCCTGGTTAAAATGGAAGGACGATCTGCGAAGAACAAGCCCCCTTTTCTGAAGAACAAAAGCGGACCCCCTCCCCCTTCATTTAAAACATCTCTTCACCTGAGGAACAGTCAGTCAACACTTGCTGGGGAAAAGCGAGGAGGAGTCGAGCCTTGCTTTGCCCTCTGTGCGCAATGACGCCCCTGCACCAAGAGGCGAAATATTTAAATAAAAGTGTTGATGCGGGCATGTCAGTGATGAAAGAGTACAAATTGTATGCTAATGCCCCACTTGTTAAGCGCAATCGAGAGTTGTATTAACCACACACCCTGCTCAGACCCATTTGATGACCTATAACAATAACAACCACTTCAATCCCCATCCTAGGATGAAACTGAGATGCTTCTCTGGGGATGCGCCATGTTTTTGGAGCTGCTCAGCTTGTGTATTGTCCGAGCAAAGTGTGAGACATATTAAAAGGATTACAGGCGATTAGGGGTTTTAGAACACCCCCTCCCTTCATTTGATAAAGAGAGGCGCATTAGCTACTTGCTTAACGGTCTCTTCTCGCCCTTTGGAGTCAGGCCTATACCCTCTGAGCACAGGTAGGCTACTTTAATGTCCATGCAGTAGAATCGCAACAAAGCGAAAACAAACAGATTTGGGGTACTTTGCAAAGGGATAATTACTTTCTTTCAAACACAATCAGCCTCGGTGATTTTAAATGCTGGGTCCAAAGCCATGCCAAACCCCCGATGGCAGGCCTAATCCTTAATAAGCGAAAATCAAAAGTCACTTCATTAAGCAAAGCAAGCGGCTGGCAGCATTCAATATGGAAGATTGTACATTCACACCTACAGTCGGGTCAATGGCCATTTAAGTCCTCGCTCCTTAAATTAATGACCCCCATTAATTTTCTGACTTAAGAGATGAGCAAATCAATGACCTGCTAAGGGCACCCTTTTATGTGGAATCCCCTTGAATGCAGCCATTATCAAATTAACTTTATTGATCGCGCACCATTAATTAGAACACATTTGTCCCTTGAACTACTTGTCTCAGTTTCGGCCATAGAAAAAGCAGGGCTCCATTATAACGCTTTTGATTAACGTTTGTCATTCAATCAAATGTGGGATGAGGCGTGAAGTGGGCTGATGATGGAATTTTAATCACACAGCTAATTATCGTGATTAATTACATATATACATAAAGGTACATTTTCAGCCTGTGCATTATTGCACCCGCGGAAACACAAGCTTAGGTTGTATCCAATTCCAATTCAATAACGTATTTAGTTAGTTGACCCCCCCCCCCCCCCCCCCCACACACACACACACACACACACACACACACACACACACACACACACACACACACACACACACACACACACACACACACCAATGTATTGATATTAATCAACAGTCCAGCAACAAATATGGATTTAATGTTTATTTGAACAGTTACTTACTCTAGTCTACTTGAGAGTGGCATGGGCCTGCATTATAAATCCTTGCCACCTTGCTAGCTATTACATTACACAACCACCAGTGGGCGCTACAAAAAAGGTCTATCTTGGCCAGAAAGTTGAGTAAAGAGGTTTGAAGTAGGCTACATTCCTTCCAATGTTGCAAAGGAAGTTGAAAAACAAAATAAATGATGAAACACGTGTTTTTGCTGAGTGTATTAACTAATTTCCTCACACACCCATCCACCCACAACCTGTTCTTCTCAGCTGAGTTTCTTCTAATAGTCTTAATACATTCACTTTGCCCCCCTCTCTCTTCACCATCTCTCTTGTGCAACCTGCCTCTTTACCTCTACACCAGTGGTTCTCTGGGGTCAGAGGACCCCCAGGGGTCCTTGAGCAGGTTCCAGTGGGTCTGGGCAAAATGTGTTAATATAGAATCAAAATCAGTTTAACCCTACATCGGCTGCCTACTTTCCAAATTTGGAATGTTTTCCAAACATTTTAATGACACAAATCTTGTATGGGGGCAAATAGTCTACATATTAATTTGGAGGTCCTTGATATGAAAACGTTTGAGAACCACTGCTCTATGTATTCTACATGTCTCTATTTTGTCTTCCACTATGATTCTTATTCCATCTATCTCTCTTATTCTCTTTACTCTTAACCCCCCCCCCCCACACACACACACACACACATCTCCCTCATACTGTCACTGTCACAGTGACATGGTTGTCATGGTGAAGGTCCATCATCCGACAACCTGTGGTTTGATTTAGCTTCCTCCCTCCCCAATAAGCATTGTCTACTCAACTGTGTGTGTGTGTGTGTGTGTGTGTGTGTGTGTGTGTGTGTGTGTGTGTGTGTGTGTGTGTGTGTGTGTGTGTGTGTGTGTGTGTGTGTACTGTGTGTGTGCGTGCGTGCGTGAGTGCGTGTGTGTGTGTGTGTACTGTATGTATGCATGTGCATGCATATGTGTGCACATGAGTGCTTGTGTGGGTTTTTGTTCTCTCTGTCTGTTCAGTGTGCACACGTGTGTGTGTGTGTGTGTGTGTGTGTGTGTGTGTGTGTGTGTGTGTGTGTGTGTGTGTGTGCGTGTGTGCGTGTGTGTGTGTGTGTGTGTGTGTGTGTGTGTGTGTGTGTGTGTGTGTGTGTGTGTGTACAGTATGCACATGTGTGTTTGCCAGTGTGTGTGTATGTACATGTATGTGTGTGTGAGCAAGCTTCCACACTGCAAGATGTGTTTTCATTTGACTGACATTGTAAACATGGACCTCGGGGAGGTTTTACACTGTCAGAGTAAACACAGGATTGTTAGTGTGCAGTCGTGGTCCTGGCTCAGGGCTCAGGGCTGGGCTGCCCTCCCCTTAACCCTGGGAACCCTGCATCCATCAACTGCCCAGCAGGGGGCCACAGACCTAATCCCCCTCCACACACACACACACACACACACACACACACACACACACACACACACACACACACACACACACACACACACACACACACACACACACACACACACACACACACACACACACACACACACACACACACACTCTCTCTCTCTCTCTCTCTCTCTCTCTCTCTCTCTCTCTCTCTCTCTCTCTCTCTCTCTCTCTCTCTCTCCCTTAATCCAGTGGTTCTCAAACTTTTTCATGTCAAGTACCCCTAAATTAATATGTATTTGGCCGTGGGCCCCCAACTGAAAATATTGTGTACAAGGGACCCCCACAACACAATATTTGTGTTGTTAGAATATTCCCAAAATATTCAAAAAAATATATTTATTATTCAAAATTTCACTAGAGGATAAGCCACTTGAGATGCAGCATCTCGTTTTCGTGGGGGTCCTCAATTCTGAACTGATTAACTGATTGTAAAAATGGACCAGTGCACCTATTCCTGCACCTCTCTTTCAGCTGAAAATCTCTCACTCTCTCTAAAGTCTGTTGCATGTCAGGTCCTACCGAGGCGGACATTTGTGTTCATACACAAAGCCCCACCGTTGTCTGGAAAACCCTCATGTAACAGTGCATGTGTTGAGTGTCTCTCTCTCTCTCTCTCTCTCTCTCTCTCTCCATATTTCTCTCCCGTTTCTACAGTCTAATATTCTACCCATTTTTAGTACTGTACAAACTCTACAAGGCCACTTCTCCTCTCTCCATCTCTCTGCATCCCCTTCCGTGTTCTATCTCTCCACTGTTTTTCTCTCATCTCAGTTATGCAATACCATTGAACTTGTACCCATTGACAGGGTACCCATTGTACCTGTCTGTCTGTCTGTCTCCCTTTTATGCCAACATACTGTATGGAGATCTCTGTATCTGTCTGTCTGCCTGTGTCCCTTTTATGCCGTATATGGAGATCTCAATATCTGTCTGGTTGTGTCCCTTTTATGCCCATATATGGAGATCACTGATGTCATCAGCATATGCCCATACATGGGTATGACCATGGGCATGCCCATATATGAGAATATTGGTTGGTCCTGGACAACTGGATCTCCATATATGCCTACATAAGGGCATATCGGTCGAATCGGCGGTTTTGGACAACTGGCTATCCGACCAACTCGATGCCGGGCACTGCACTGCCTCAGGTACTCAGCGATGTGTGCGAGTTTGAAGTCAGTCGGTCAAGACAGGTGAACTACAGAGGCACAGACAGACACGCACGCAGACATTTTACGCACTTATAGTAAGATGCTCTGTTTGTATGTCCAGTAGGTCTATGAACCAAGTACTGTGCAGATCGTGCTGGAACACACACATGACATGATTGACAGTCTTTATGGTGGTTGTATTCCATTGAATGTCCTTTTCCTGTCACAACAGCTCACACATCTTGATGCTGTGTTTGCACATTGCTGCACTTCCCCCAGCAGATATGGGAAGTCTTTTGTTATTTTATTAGTCATCTGTGGGAAGTATCGTGTGTCTGATATCTTGGTACAGCTGGCAGGTAGTTACCGTAGTTATAAAATGCAGCTTGGTTTCCACCATGTCTTGTGTACAGTGAGTGCACAGTCTGTCTTCTCTTGGGAGCTAGGTCTGCCTTGCAGCAAGACTGTGTTCATTGAGTCTGTACATCAGGGGCACAAATATCACTTGGTCGTTTTCCAAAGCTGGTGCTTTACGTCAATAAGTCAAACATTTAATAATGCAACATAACAAAGAATGATGCAACATCTTTTGGACAAAAAATTGGCCTCAAATGAGGGTCTTTACAAGAAGACAGGCAGCTGGCATATGTCCCTTGAGATCAAGAAACGCAGGCTAAGATGGCTCGGTCATGTGTTCAGGATGCCCAATGAAAGGTTACCCAGAGAGATGGACCCTGATTGGGAAAAGAAAGAGAGGCAGACCAAAGAACACCTGGTGAAGGACAGTGATGATGGAGCTGAAGGAGATGGGTCTTTCCTGGGACGAAGCACAGGCCAAAGCACGAGACAGGGTTTAGTGGCAGTGTATGATTGCGGCCTTATGCCCCAACCGGGACGAAGAGAATAAGTAAGTAACAAATAATGATGACAATACTACATCACAGAATAAATGTAAGGTACAACTATTCTGTAAAATGCATACAAATAAATAAATTAAGACATGGTCGCCCTCCCCTGCTGCACACAGTCAAGGATTTCCTTGGGTTTGGATCAGTCACAGTGCTCAGGTGGTCTGCCATTGAGTATTATCTGTTTAGGGCCAAATATAGCTTCCCAATTTGCTCTGATTTGAGGTGGATTTTCCCCAGGTGTCAGGTGTTTTTTGTTGTCGTTGTTGGTTTGGTTTCAGTCTGGTGGCAGTGTGTTAGTGTTTGTGAATAGAGTCCCAGAACAAACTGGTTTAGGGGGCATCTTGCTAGGGTCTCTCCGTGGGTGATGGCTTTGTTATGGAGTGTCTGGGTTGCTTTCTTTTAGGTGGTTATAAAACTGACATGCTCTGATTTGAATTTTGATAATTAGTGGGTATCGTCCTAATTCTGCGCTGCATGTGTTCTTTGGTGTTTCCCATTGTATGTGGAGAATGGAACTGCAGAACCCTGCATGCAGTGAGTTTCAATTTGGTATTTGTCCCCTTTTGCTAAATGTCAGTTGGCAAGGGGACCCCAGACCTCGCAACCATAAAGAGATGGGTTCTATGATGGAGTCCGTTGTTTTTAGCCAGATTTTAATTGGGAATAGCTTGATGTTCCTTTTGATGGCGTAGAAAGCCCCCCCTCTCTCTCCATCATTCCAACCCTACATACCAATATGTGGGCCATCTGCCACCTGCCCCTCCTCCTTAATTCCTCCTCCCCTCCTACTTCTCCTCCTCTAACCCTCACCCCCACACCCCTCTCCTCACTTAATCTTCAAGCTTGTGTGTGTGTGTGTGTGTGTGTGTGTGTGTGTGTGTGCGTGTGCGTGTGCGTGTGCGTGTGTGTGTGTGTGTGTGTGTGTGTGTGTGTGTGTGTGTGTGTGTGTGTGTGTGTGTCTC